>NC_045545.1:56482714-57210214 GCF_009769535.1 Thamnophis elegans
AACAGCCTGGTGTCAACTTTGAACTGAACCTGGCTACATCCATCTTTCTGTTCTTCAGTTGACACACAGTGGGAAGGGGGGAAAGGATGCTAGAATTACTAGACACAACAAAGAGCTTTCTCATGAGAACCGAGATCCTCTGTACTGGCAACAGATAAGGTTGGGGAAGGAGTGCCTGAAGAGCCCACCACTTTACTCAATCAGCCAATATGACCTGTGACATGGTTATTTTCTAGTTTAATTATACTGAAACTGTGGGAAAGATTTAGACTTGGTTTTCTATTGAAGCTGTGCTAATATGATGTACTCAATAAAGAAGGCATTTGAGAAGGAGCCAAGTCTCAGAGTTCTAATTTGCTTGGGTTCATTAGTCAGAGCCTTGACACCTGGTATATCAGTGTATCACCAAGTATCATCAGCATATTGCCAATACTAAACCCCAAAATTTTGGATGACCCCCAAAAGCCAGTGACTTCATGCAGATGTTACGGATGATAGGACAGGAGATCAAGCCCAAAATAATTCTATATTGTAGAGACTGAGAGCTCAACCCCTCATTTCCATACACCAACTGGGACAACCCACTTATAAAATTAACTGTCCGAGGTGGCGCAGTGGTTAGGGTGCAGTACTGCAGGCCACTTCAGCTGACTGTTATCTGCAGTTCAGTGGTTCAAATCTCACCGGCTCAAGGTTGACTCAGCCTTCCATCCTTCCGAGGTGGGTGAAATGAGGACCCAGACTGTGGGGGCAATTTGCTGACTCAATTTGCTAAAAATCTGTAAGCCGCTTAGAGAGGGCTGAAAGCCCTATGAAGCGGTATATAAGTCAAATAAATAAATAAATAAATAAATAAATAAATAAATAAATAAATAAATAAATAAATAAATAAATTCTCAATTATCCTAACCAGTCCAGAAAAAATACCATAGTCAATGGTATTGAATGGCACTGAAAAATCTAAACCTTGCAGGGCTGCACTCCCCTATCTAAGACCTGTAGTAGATCATCAATAAGAGCAAACAATATAGCTGTCATGAATAAAGAGGATGGGTTTGAAAAGCAGAGAGAAGTTACTATCGGGAAAATAAAACCTGACCTCAATCCAAGAAAATAATTTGTGAATATGCTTCAAACTACCTCCTCCCCTCATTTAGATAAAAGAAGGAGAAAAGGCAGCACATCCAGACTTGGAATATTCTGTAAACCTGTTCTAATAAAACTATCTTTAGGTTGGAACACTGACTATTTCTCAGTCTTGTCTACCTGATAGGGCTGCAGGAGTTTCTGAACCTAGTCCCGAAGACTGAAAAAGTTTTAAATAATAATCCATTATTTTCAGAGCTTTTTGTAGTTGATGGTGATCCAAAAATAAGAGTTTAAGGACTGGACAGTAGTTATTTAAGTTGTTGTCTAATCTAATCTACGTATGATGAATTTGGGGCAGCACCTTGAAGAGGATTATACTGAAATCCTCCTCAGGGCATTACACTTGAAGCATTTGGACTGTTCTTATTTGGAGAAATAAGAGATTTACCAACCATGACATATAAGCATAACAGTGCTCTGAAAAACACTCAGAGGTAATTTCTCATTAATTTTGTTTCCAACAAGGTCCTTACCACTCTGTTCTCATGTGGTAAGGAGAGGTTTGCACTGCAACAGCTGCAGAATCATCTGTTCCCTTGAAAGTGAAGCAATGAGAACTGGTTTGAGTTGTCAACTGAATCCAGAGTTTTAGCCATATAAAAGGGAATTCCACAAATCTGATATCAGTTCCTATCCATACCATTGTAGAAGAGTCATTATTCTCATCACCTTCAACCTTCTTATTTCCTCGCTGTTCAAGTCACTTGTTTTTCCTCCTGTCCACACTGCCTGGTTTCCTGGTATTCTCTCATTACATTGAAATGTGGGATTGAATAAAAGAAAACAGCAAGCCCATCCGGACTATGTGGCAGACTTTGACTTGCCTTTCCTCCCCCAAAAATCTAAAAATAACACTGCATCATACTAAAAATAGAATAAATTTCAACTTACATGCTCTTGGGTGTGAGAACCAGAAAGGTTGGTATTTCCTAGTGTGAATAAAAATTGATTTCAGAATTCTTGATGGAATACATTTCCTGAGTAGGGCAGCTAGTTACGAGTTATGACAGAAATATAAATGATATGTTAGCAATCAGATGGGACATTGCTGATTTTGTAGTCATGTTGAGATACATCCAGCTATGCAAGAGACTGGAAACATGGAAAGGGTGATACATAGTTCTTTCTCAATTAAAGTGAATTCCTATCAATCAGTAACTCTACTCAGATAATAATTCCATTGTTCCATGAAAAATAGAAAAGTATGAAAGTAGACACCCTTCTTCACTCTCTATTCTCTGTTATATTTGACACATCTGAGCTTCAAGAACTGATGGTTTGTCTTCAGGATTTGAAGATGAATTGTGAGGTTCTAGTCTCATCTATTATAGCTAATAACAGAAAGGGAGATTAGACATAAAAATAACTCTTGGTATATTGATTATGACAAAAGTTCAATCATTGCATATATTCTTTTCCTCTCCAAAGTGCTCTCATCATTTAAACTCTGACTGGTAAATTGAAATTGCACACTGTATATATTAATTTTAAGAAGTCTTGGTTGTTATCCATTCATTTAAAGTATATCCCACTATTCAATCAATAAAAGGGCTGCCTAAAAGTCTTCCTGGTATTTGAATAGGGGATTTTAAAATCTGAAAGTGGTGACCAAGAAAGTCCTTTTTAGATTCTCAGTAGAGAATCTCTGATGATGGGAATCCCAAAACAATTATCTAACCCCACCATCCTCAAAGAATCACTTTCAGTTACATAGAAAATAAGATGGACTTTCAAAGATTATCACAATAAACTCTGTATGCCTGTGTTATGAAAATGGAACATTTATAAGAAGCATGTGCCAGAAGGATATTCGCAGAGTTATGAAACTGAGTACAGTACTAGAAAAGTGAATAACTTAATAACTAGGAAACCCAGAGAGACAGTTGAAATCCTGCTATTGTAAGTCAGAACAAAAAAAGCAAGTCAGGTCAGGAAGCAAGCTCAGAGAGCAAAATAGAAATTAGAACAAAAGAATAACCAAAGGATGCAGAACACCCCAAATCTCAGAGAAAATTTTCTTATTAGGGAAGGTACATCGGGAACAGAAAATGCATACATTGTTCCTGTCCAGGATGATGAATTGGCCAGGCTGAGTAAGGCAATGCTCTGATGTGATATTTAAATGAGAATCTACATTCTACACTTTCATGGCTCACAAAATGAGCAACTGCACATATATTTCATTAGTTTCTGAGGTTGTAGCAAAGCAGCAAAAGAGCACTTGTAGGACTGTAGGAGTATACTGGGTTTTTTTTTGTGGGGGGGGGGGGAAATTCCCTACAGCAACAAAGGATTTTCCAGTAACAACTAGCAACATGTAAATTTGCTTTTAGAATGCAAGCTGATTTTATCAGTATAATCAGATTGAATCATTTTTTGTAAGATTAGGTCAAGTGTCTTCTGTTCTTCCTTCAATAGCTTGGGCACCCTCTCTTATCGTGTAGTGCAATATTAATGCAGTATCAGGGGTTTTCAATTCAATTGTGAAGGATATGTGCTTTTGCTTTATTTTTTAAATAGTTTTCTTATGTATGATGTACACTGAAGGTGGCATTTAATTTCATCGTACGAGGTGCAATGATAACGTATTCCCATAAGAAGTTCTAAAAGAACTGAAATAATAACTAGATTCTTCTCATTTATGCCTGTTTTTATGCCTCTTCTTCTTCCATCTTTCTAGGAAATATGTTTTAAAACATCTCAAACTCAGTTTAAATATGAAATGTAAATTGTTCCAAAAATAATCATCCGTTGAACACTCTTCACATGTGGGGGGCTGAGATATGTGTGTGAAAGAAATGAATGTTTCTGACTCCGGAAGCTACAGTTGGTAGCCTGGGAGAGAGAGATAAGCATCTTTTGGGAGGCCAAGAACCACTGCTGATTAGAAATGGTTTGCTTCCTGTTGCTTCGGAAACAAAAGGGCCACTTTTGGCTGCATATAAAGGCATCTTGAAGTGACTGCTTTTGTGTTAATGCACAAAGGATAGGGTATTCCATTATCTAGTTGTTTCTCTCGCTCTGTGTTTGTGGATATTCTCTCTTCCTTAATTCCAAAATTATATTCTTAAAGAAAGACTATATAAACAGTTTTGAGAGACTTAATTCATAGACCCATATGCATATGTGTCACCTTGCTAGGCTAAAATCGAGCTTTATTAGCAATGGCAATAAACATAGAACTTTGCCTGAAATGTAGGAAATTATCTCATTTGATGAACAATAGCCACCCTCTCTTTCCACATCCTAAAACAGGCCCAACTTCAGATTCAGAGCAACTGTCGTCATTGCATGAGCTAATTGGTTCTGCAACAGATATTATTCCTGGGAATTTTGAAGTCAAACACATCTGGATGGCACCAAATTAGCGGCAGATGTTATAGTACGTTAAAGCTTTTATAAAACAGAACTCTTCAAAGAAAGAGCCATGGTTTACAAATCACAGGGGATGGATTAACATAACATATGGTTCATATTACTATATGAAGATTTTGTAATAAAGTGTCTAGTATTAGAAGAGAACCTTGAAATTCATGCATGACAAACAGGTAGTGTGTCTGTTTTGCTTTAGGTTTGCCATATTTTAAGTAGTTTATGCTAAATATTGATAATTCACACAAAGATCTGAAATCCTGAAGATTAACCATACTAATATAAATATGTAATCAACAAAGACAATTACATTGCTGTATGTGTTAGTGAAATATAAATAAGTGTTAATGAAAATCAATTTCTTTTACTTAAAAAATAGCTCTGCCTTCAAATGTATAGTTATAGTTTATTGATATTGGTCACACCATACGTGGGTTTCTGCTGGTTTGCCTCAGATCGGGCAAACCAGTAGTGGCAATGGTGGGAGGCTCTGCCCACCCATCTGGAAGCTTCTGTGCATGAGCAGAAGCATCACACGAGCGAACCGGTAGTAAAATAAATAGAAACCCACCACTGCGTCACACATTGTGAAAGAGTTCAATTAATATATATTGCATCTGATTATATTCTCATTTTATATCAGATAAAATGAAGTGCTTTTGTACTTTTGAAGTACATTTTGAATTTCTGTACTTTTGAAGGGCATTTATATTTTGGCATTCTCATGGAAGTAATTATGATGTTTCTGCCCTCAATGATGACTATATTTACCTTTTAAATATCATAAAGGAGCTGATTTTTGAAGCATTTTAGTAAAAGTGATCACTTAATTACAGTCTGTTTGGAGATGTTTTGAATTTCTGGAGAGCCAATGTTCATAAGCTATTTCCTCTATCTTATACTTATGGTAAATGTAGTGAGTATGTTCTCCAGTCCTGAATATAATTTCTTTCTTGTTTGCTTTAGGGTGCAGTTTCAAGTCAACGTCCTCTAGCTGAGTTGAAGTATTACTCTCAGGGCCTCTTGGGCCTCCTTTTGCAGTCTGAAATTTGATGGCATTTTAAATCTTATACATCTGGTGAGATCAAACTTGCTTCATGCAAAGTCTTCAATGCTAAATCTTCTTGAGAAACCAAAGTATCTATTCCACAAAGTAGAGCAAAAGAATTGTAATTCTTTGAAAATATGGTTAGGGAGGGAGGGAGGGAGGGAGGGAGAGAGAGAGAGAGAGAGAGAGAGAGAGATTGAAGGGAGAAAATTATGCTTTGTGTATGTAAGCCTTTTAAATAATATTTCATCCATTTATGATGTTTATAAGTTATTTATTTATTATTGGAGCAGTCTGAGCATAAAACATTTTGACATCCTGGTCAGCCAATGCAGAAGGAGAGATCTTCAACTGTAATGGTTCATCATGCCACTGTCAACCCTGAAACTGACAGCCACTGTATTAAAATCTCATCTGCCGAGAGAGTGGGATTGCCCCTGTGCAGGGGCTGTTCCACTTAAAACTTTACTACTCATAGGTTTTTGTTGGGCAATCTATCATCTACAACATCTGCAAATAATCTCAGTCCAAACCTAATTCACTGAGTCCTGTAGCAATGGGGGAGTGCTGAAGTACAAGTAGAGATGACCATTGGCAGTTATAATTACAAAGCTGCAAATGGGTGGCCCTTTGATCAGTGGATTGTTTCAGTATCCAGAATAGCTGAGATTCCAGAAGCATCCAAGGTGACTGGGCAGCCTTTCTAAGATTACACTCCCCACCCCTGCATGACAGAACTGGTTAGAAATGTGGCTAGAACTCCCCACTTCATCCTCAGTATTCATTGGCATGATGGTGTCTCCAACTCAAGGTCTTGGATTGCAGAAAGTCCACTAGCATCAAATCCCTGATTATTAAAGTCCTGATGAAATGGGTTGGACACATCATCACAATGGATGAATGTTATACATTTTGTTGGTCTATATTATAAGGGAGTCTGGAAAGAGACCTCAAGGTCAACTACATAAGAAACTATGCCACTGTAATATCAAGCTAAGGGTATGCTAAGACGTCTCTACTCCCTTGAAAGACAGTGCCATCAAAAATTGATAGAAAACCATGAGTGGCAACACAGAATAACACCAGCAGTTACTACAACAATAAACTTTCAGTGCCCCAGTTGTGCTAGACTCTGCATTTCTGAATCCGTAGTTTGTAGTTTCTGTATCCATCCATCCACTTCTGAACAGTGTGTCTTCTTCAAACCCGAAGAACTACCATAACTAACACTTGGGAAGAAAACCAACAGTTGGAACCAATAGAGAAAAGTGGAGTTAGGAAAAGGAAAGTAAACATGAAAAAGAAAAAAGAAACAGCTGCTACTAAGAGAACACAAAGATCATAGGGATTGAGTTTAGTGAACCTAAACCCTTTGTGAGCCCTTTACACTCACAAAAGGTTAGTGATAAAGATACCCTAGTGGTTTTTTTTATAGGAAACCAAAAATTTAAGACAGACTGAGATTTACTGGTCAGGATTTCTTAATAATTTATTAGAACATTTAGATTATGTCAGAGCTCCATTAACCTGGTTGGTTTCATTGGCTGATCTCCAATGCCTCATGGACCAAAGTACTTAACTATAATAAACAGCATCACAACAAAACAGCAATAAAATCATTAATGCATAAGGTTCATAATTTAGTACACAGCCTAGCTTTTCATACTTGCTGTGCAGAGCACTGATTGCAATTTATTCCACCCATTTATGGATGTCACATCAAGGCGTGCACTGGATTTATGAATCAGATATTCTATCCATCAACAGTCTTGACTGGCAAAAACAGGCCATTACTATCAGAGATAGATGTTTAATTTAACTTTAATTTTCAAGAAAAGGGTTATTTATCACTGAGTATATTCTACATATTATATTATAAATTGACATTTTTCAATTTAAACCACCAGATATTGACAAGGATCTTGTAGTTACAAGCAGCAGCAGTTCCTGATGCAAGCAACTGAAAAGCAAATAATATTGTTAATGTACAGCTATTAGAAAAGCAAACAGTGCCTTATTCTTGACTTTCATGTACTGCATGATAATGTTTGGAGAAGAGAAAAGAAAATAAAAAAAAGAAAAGAAAAGAGGAGAGGAGAGGAGAGAAAAGAGGAGTAGGAGAACTGGCCATTTCTTGAACTTTCTTTGAGAGAATTCGGGACTAGCCACCTATGGATGCATCAGCCAACTATTTGTAATATTAGAATTCCAGGGTCAACTATGTCACTTATGGAATGATGTGGAAGGGAAAGATAGAGATATCTGTCTGTATTTATCTGTGATTCATTATAATATCCCTAGGATTTTGAATCATACACCTGACATGCTATAGCCACTGAAGGACAGATACAATTTTAAACTGAGATATTGCAAAATGTCAAAATATGAAACCTGAATGTAGAAAAATCAACTGTTGCTCATTAAATGTCTTATGCTGGTTTGCACACATGAAATGCATGTGGTTGTTGAGTATGCATGCTTCTATAAAAGAAAACCAGAATAAAAATGGTTGGCAATCCCTAATTGCATGAAGCCTATGTGATCCTGCAAAATATTGTAGCATAATAGAAACTATGGTGGACTATAAAATGACCTAGAACAAAATATAATACACAGTGTAATTACTGAATCAAAACAACTTGTCCTCTTATAATGCAAATAACACAAAATGATTGTGTTGATAGCTGACTGAAGTGATCTCTCTTTAAAAAAAAGGTTAGTGAGGTGGATGTCCTTTATTTGTTTAGGTTGGAATTTTTTGTTTCATTTTTGTAAAATCGCTTTTTTATTCACAGAACTTGATTGTTGGGGCATCTCATCTCACATTTATAATTCTCCTCCATCTTTCCACCATTTATTCCATTCCCTTACTAGAAAATACATTGTAGATGAAGGATGGAATATCTGTATGATCTTTCGAATAAGTAGCACTCACAGTTGTCTATCTTGAAGAATCATAGTGATTGGCTACTTTTCTCTAACTCTGGCCTTGTGCAACATCACATGTTATGTCTATTTATTTATTAATATCCCATATTTATTATTTTTTATAAATACCTCTGCAAGACAATAATCTGTCAATTCCAGCCAACTGGCCAAATAACTGTGTTGACTTGAGATATTGAGAGTTTTGGATTAACCAGTTTCAGAAGAGAGCAACTTGGGACAAGTTAACATTTATTAGCAAAATGTAGGCAAAATACATCTGGTGTTTGTGTGTGTGTGGGAAGATATCCAGATTTTTGACAAGTCAATTTCAATTGAATATTTATCATGGTCCTCTCAAATAGAACTAAGAAATATTTATTTTTAGGGTCTGGGCTCTCCTTTCAACATTTTTAAAAAATCGATTGATTATGCAGGAAACTAAGCCTCTGGTCCCCTTGTCCACCCAGATTACATCCTGCAACATTATCCCAGGACATGTATAGCTGTCTTCATTCACCATTGATTATGTGCCATCAAATAATTTTAGAATAAGGATTACATGGTGTAACATGCCCTCTTGTGGCTGCTAGTGTTGCTATTATTTCTTACAATAAGAGTCTAACATTTTAAAAATATTTTCCTTTCTCACAAATTGTTAGTTAGTTGTACAATTTTAATATCACCATTATAGCACATAACTGAATGTGAATAGCCAACTACATACATGAGATGAACTGAAAGTTCTCTTCCTGCTTTATGATCTGATTTAGAAATGTATTTCATGATTAATCATAATCACATAGGTGTTCTGTCATGGATGAGATTTGTATGGTCCTTCTTTATATAGTAGATGGATGGAAACCAAACAGCATGTGTTATTCTGACAAGTGATTTCTGCTTTTCCTAACAGACCTCACATTGGTGAGCTGTCTAGCTTAATTCTGTCCTTTACTGAACTTATGTGTTGTCTGTCCCATACAATGAATTTGGTTAAATAATTGACAGCATAAGGCTTGGAATTTGGCTGAAGGACTGATGCACAATTCTTAATACAACTTTCCTCTACTTGGTATCCTTCAAATGAATTGGAAAATAAGATCCAGAATTCAATTACCATATCTAGGCTGCAAAAACCATATAATCGTTAGATCCACACCGCCACTAAATAGTAGTAAATAAAAATTCCTATACACCTTAATTGTTGCCATTTAGTGGTCAGATATGATAGTGATGTAGGAATTTTGGAAGTTATGGTTCCAAAGAAGTAGGAGCAAGTCAAGTTTATTAGCTGCTCACAATCAGGTGACTCTGGGTGGCTTGAGAATATTCGTCAAGAAGTTGACTAATATTCTACATCGATGTACATCTTCTAACTTGATCAGCTTGATGAACCTCAGCAGTAAACTTTTTAAAAAACTAATGAATTATTAATTAATTAATTTCTTTGATTGTCTCAAAAGTAGCCCAATCGGTTGAGGAATAGAATTGTGCATGCTATTAACATTATTAGGAAGAAATGCTTGCAAAAGGCAGAGGGCCTTTTTGTTATTCTTTAAAGCAGTCCTGCTTTTTCTGACTTCTTTGTAAACTGAACAAAATTTATGATACATTAATAGCAACATTAACTTTAATAAATTGACCCTTTGTAGAACCCTGAGAAAATCAGACTGCTTTAATGAACAGTAGAGAGATGCTGTACTTAAGTTTGCACAAAGCCCAAACCACTTTCTTTCCATAATGTTCAAGTGCTGTCCAACTCTGTTAACAAAAATTCACTGAGTGAATAATAATAATAATAATAATAATAATAATAATAATAATAAGTGTTTTATTAGTGCTGCTAAATCACAAGACTGCTTCATATTATTAAACCAGAACACATCCTCATAATAATATGGCAGCAGATAGAAACAGTCTAATAGAAATAGATGTTCCCAAAATTCTTTTGCATCTGTTCCATTTATATATAGCTTCATCTTTTTTCCAAGCTTTCTCATTTAATGCATGTTGTTATCTTGCTTTTATTCCAGGAAAATTCCCTTCTATTTCTCAATCTTGATTTTCTTAGCAAATTTAACCTTAAACTGTCTACTATTGACCTCACCCCATTCCTAAGATGTCTGTAAGGAGCATGCATAAGTGCACCATCATGCTTACCATCCCTGTCCTACTGTCCCCATTTATTCATACCCATTTCATTCATACTCATGTTTATTCTTATACCTATTATCTTATAAATAATTGACAAATAAATAAATTAATAAATAAATCAATAAATAAAATAAATTATATATATATATATATATATATATATATATATATATATATATATATATATATATATATATATATATATATATATATATATATATATATATATATATATATATGCCCAAAACGTTTCCTGTGTAAGATTGAGATTGTCTTGGCAACATTTCGGCGAGGTCCCACTCGCCATCTTCAGGCTGGTGTTTTCAGCTTCATGCTTGTGCGAGTAAGGCGTTGTCAGAGCTGTTGTCTTTCTATAAATCTTGGCTTGGTGTGTGGAGTGCTGGCTTTGTTTCTGTAAGTGGGTTGATTGGCTGTGTAGTTGCATCCTGATTGGTAGATGGAGTTGATGTTTCTAGATTGGTCGGCTCTTTCGTATCATCCTGTGTGGCTGAGATACTGGCTGTGTGTCCGCTGTTCCAACGGATTCCAAAGAAAAACAATTACCAACCTAATCCAAAGGGAGACTCCCCCCAAGAATCAAAACACAGAACAGGACAACGGCATAGCCCTCCTCCATTACATCAAAGGCACCACAGATAAAATCAGCAAAATTCTCTACAAGCACAATATCAAGACAGCCTTCAGCACTGACCAAAAAATAGCCAACATCTTAAGAAACCCCAAAGACAAGATCCAGCTAGAAAACCAAGGAGTCTACGAAGTACCATACAAAATCTACCCTGTCACATACATTGGACAAACTAATAGGAGAATAAGTGCACGCATCGCAGAACACAAGAACGCAGTCAGAAAAAAAGAAAAAAACTTCCTCCCTTTTCCAGCACCTTAAAGCAACAGGACATGAAATTGATTTTGAAGAAACCAAATTAATCTCCAAAACAGAACACTTCAACAAGAGAATTATTATGGAATATGGAAGCCATCAAAATAGAGAAACACCCCCACAACATGAATAAACGTGATGATATCTCCCACCTACCAGACATCTGGAAACCAGCCCTAGTCAACAAATGAACCCTGCTCACCACCCACGTCGCTACAACACACAAAAACAACGGACACACAGCCAGAACCTCAACCACACAGGATAATACGAAACAGCCGACCAATCTAGAAACATCAACTCCATCTACCAATCAGGATGCAACTATACAGCCAATCAACCCACTTACAGCAACAAAGCCAGCACTCCACCCCCCCCCCAGATTTATAGAAAGACGACAGCTCCGACCACACCTTACTCGCACAAGCACGAAGCCGAAAACACCAGCCTGAAGATGGTGAGTGGGACCTTGCTGAAACCTTGCTAAGACAATCTCAATCTTACATGGGAAAAGACCAGAATACAACAAGACCAGCATACCTACACACGAGAAAATCTATGAAAACATATAAATTAATTTCTTAATTTTTATTAATTTCTTAATTTTTATTAATTTCTTAATTTTTATTAATTTCTTAATTTTTAATTAATACATTAAATTAATTAATTTCTCCACAGGGCTAGTTGTTTGGATTTGTCCCAGAGTACCGAGTTTGAGGTGAAGAGTGAGTAGATCCCTGTTGGTTTGGTGTAATAGCAATCTTTTCCTGTGGAATTTGTTTCTGATTAGGGCTAATTCAGTTCTTTCCAGGATCCTTTCAACTAGCCCTCTGGAGAGCCAAAACAGAAACCTCCCACAAGGCAGACACACACACCAACAAACTCCATAGACTAGAAAGACACCAGAAGCCCAACCTCCTCTCCACAGCAACTCATGAAACAAACAGTACATAACATATCAGATGGGACCCTCACCATAGCAGAAACCAATGTCCTTTCCAAAGGATTAAACTTTGCAGTCACCCCCAAACACATCCCCACTGAAAACATCATATGCAGAGTTGAAGCTACCCTAACCAAAATCAACCCAGATGAAGCGAATAAAATCCGACTTGAAGTCACCAACACCCTCTGCTCCAGCAATCTACCCAGAAGCAACTTACATAAAGAAGAACAAAAAGCACTCACCAACTTGAGGAAAGACAACAACGTAATCATTCTCCCAGCAGACAAAGGTAACGCCACTGTGGTGATGAACATGTCTGACTATCAAGCCAAACTATCCAACCTACTCCAAGACCCCACTTACAAACCTCTAAACACAGACCCCCACCACCTACCTGGAAAAAACCACCAAATCCAAAATAAAAGCCTCTCCTATCAGTGAAGAGATCCAGCAAAGAATCATCCCCAGAGAGAAATCATCCAGATGCCCCAAGCTCTATGGCCTCCCCAAGATACACTCAAACCCATAGTCAGCTCCATAGGCTCAGCTCTACAGAATCTTGCCAAATTCCTCACCAAACAACTCCAACCCTGCACAGAATCCATTACCTCACATGTACAAAACTCACTCCACTTCATAGAAACAATAAAGAAATAAAATCTACAACCCAGCGACCTACTCGTGAGCTTTGATGTCATATCCCTCTTCACCCAAGTGCCTATTAAAGAAGTCTTGACAGTTATCCAAAACAAATACCACACACACACACACACACACACACACACACACACACACAAACTGATATTCCTTTTTACATGGGTGGAAATTATAGAACTTCTACTAAGATAGCTTTCCACTAAACTTCAAATCTTTTCTCCTGCTTCCTTTCATATGTCCTTTCAACTAGGTTGCAGTTATTGTCTTTTCTCCATATTTCCACTTTAAAACTATGTCAGTGGTGGAAATTCATCGTGAACCCTTGATCTTTTGCAATCTTGTAGAAAAAAGGACATTTGGTTAACTTTTCTGCTTCCCACAAATGTTTTTTAGAATCACTGTCATATATAAGAATGCATAGGGGAAACATTCTTATGAATGTAAAGACAGGCACTTTCCCACCTACCAGTTTTAGTCTCCAGTTCTCCCAAAACATTTGATTCGCTTCAGGCTGGAAGTAGAAATGAGGCAAAGAACTCAAAAAGATTAGCACTTTTGTAAGCAGGGAAACAAAGCCTGGAAAATATGTTGTTTTTTTTTAAATAAAATCATGCAATTAACTAAAAATATTCAGGTTGGTTTTGATGGTCATTTTCCCTGTAAAATTGACTAGAGGTAGGCCTGAGAAACAGCTGCATTTGACCTTGGGTACATCTTCATACCATGTAGGTGGGGCACATCCTCCCTGAAATGATCCAATAGTCTCTGAGAAGGTCCTTAAAAGACTTCAGATGGTGGTGGAGGTGAAGGAGTGGAGAAGGAGGAGGATTTGCAGACCAGGCAACAGTAAAATAAGAATCAGCTGAGTCCATATAAGGAACGAAGGCATGGCAAATATCTCAAAAGGTATTCTTCATAGTTTCTTGGACTGTAAAAGAGATAGGGGACAGATGTACTTTCAGACTTTAGAGATTCTGATGCTATCACCTTACAATAAAGGCAGTGTTGATATTCATGGTTGATGCTTCTTGTCTGCAATATCCCATAGAGCTGACAGATAAGGGGACAGGTTTTCCTGAACAACATGCCTTAAAGCCTCATCTAATAACCTCATAGTATAAAAAGGCTCTCAATAGTTGCACTAGTTGTCTGAGAGGCCTGAAAAAGATCCCTGGATAAGCACTGTGCATGCACAGACATTTTTCATTTGCCAGATCTACCATGCTCGGAATAATAGAAGGAAACCAATGTAACAATATCACTTTTAGAAACAGAGAATGGGCAGGGCTACTTCATAAAGCAACTTCAGGAAGATCTTGATGAAGGTTTGATGAAACCTTGGAAATTTGTGTCCTATTAAAAATCTTCTGGAGAAGACAAGAGCCTAATCCTGGGAAAAATTGAGCGCAAAAGAAGAAGGGGACGACAGAAAATGAGGTGGCTGGATGGAGTCACCAAAGCAGAAGGCGTGAGCTTAAATGGTAATTTAATTTACCAGAAGATGGTAGAGGACAGGAAGGCCTGGAGGAATGTTGTACATGGGGTTGCAATGGGTCAGACATAACTTTGGAACTAACAACAACAACAAAATCTTGAGTTAGGTAATGGGAAAAAATTAGGTAATATGAAAAAAACAGCCAACTCCCAAAGCTTACCATGCTCCAAAACTGCAAATTATAAAACAAAGGTGGTGTGATTTGAACTGACTTGCAGCCAAGCAATGATCCCCTTCCTCCCATCAGTTCAGATAACCTTATGCAAATACAGTTTGATAGTGCTGTGCTAAAGCTCTATTGGCAGAAACACCAAACGTGAAGAGTCATGGTCTGCCCCCAAATTAAAAGAAGGTGTTTTTAATCAGAAGAAAGAATTCTCAAAGAGAATAACAAAAGCGAATTTTCTTTTATTTTAGCCCTCTGATGGCGTTTCCCCTCCTAAGATGTACTTGCAGCAAAGAAAGAGGGCTAGAACTCAAGCAAAAGGCAAGGTAGAGGAAGAGAGTCTTCTAATTAGAACACATATTTCAAAGGCAATCTGAACATTTTCCCTTTGATAATATATGTATCTTTGTTCCTTTTGTCGGTTTTGGGAGTTATTATTTTAAAAGTAGTAAAAATAAATTAAAAAGGCAGTCTGAACTTATTTAACATTTCACAAACCCCTCTAGGGAGAAATTTGGCAGTTTTAGCCCGATTGTATATCTGCCTGTTTTTTTAAAAAAAAATTGCTTTGCTTCAATACTATGTTTATTACAGCATTAATACACAAGAAAACTACAGAGCTAAACTACTGAATGAAATAGAACTGCAGGGGGTGCTAGACTCCCAGCTAAAACAATTTAGGTGCTTTGTATTGGATTAGCTTTGGATATGAAACATTTTGGAAGTGCATAGCTCCAGCTACCCCCTGGCATATCTGGAACATTTAGAACTTTCTCTATGCCAAGAAAATATACATTAACTTTCCCTTTCTTAATTTGTTTGCCATTGCTATGATTGCTGTATCACAGGAACAAGAAGAAATGTCACAAGAAAGGAGGTTACTTATATGAGCCAAGACACTCCATCCAGCAACTGTTGTATACTTTAATTGGTGGCAATGATGTTACAGATCTTTTACCTTATCTGCTGTTGCATGCTTCTAAATGCAGACATTAAAAATCCAAATGGGGATTGTCCTGGGATAAGGCTAGAAAGCAGAGAGAGGCAGCTTTGTGATCTCTGGGTTTATGGAACTTCACCTTTTCCCCCCGCAATTCAATTCAAAACAATCCAGCAAAACAATTCAGGAATTGGATATGTCTAGTCTAGTGAAAAGAAGGACTGGGGTGACATGATAGCAATATTCCAATAGTTGAGGGGCTGCCACAAAGGAGAGCAGGGGGGGTTCAACCTATTTTCCAAAGCACCTGAAGGCAAGACAAGAAGCAATGGATGGAAACTAATCACGGAGAGATTCAACCTAAGAGAAATTTCCTGATAGTGAGAACAATTAACCAGTGGAACAGCTTGCCTTTGGAAAGTGTGGGTGCCCCATCACTGGAGGCTTTCAAGAAGAGACTGGATAGCCAATTGTCTCAAATGGCATAGGGCAGTGATGGCTAACTTTTTTGTCATCTTGTGCCGAAAGCATGACTCTTTCACCTCCCTGTGCCTGCAACCCCTCCCCCTGCCTCATTTTGGGCCTAGTAGGCTTCCCTGCAGCCTCCTGGGACAAAAAATGGGTTGTGGGGGGGAGGTGCTGCACCTCTGGTGCTCCCCCTACCCCCACGCATGTGAATGCACCCCCCCCCACACATGCACACATGTATCCCACATGCACCTGCTCATGTACATGCACAGGAGATAGGGGTAGCGCACATCAGCTCGATGGTGGGAGTTGCACACATGCATGGTGTCAGCTCCGGCTGCCATTTGGGGGGGCAACTGGGCCAGCTGCCAAGACTTGTGCTTACCAGATGGAGATTTCTCTCTTCCACAAGCAGTCCAGCTGAAAACTCTACAAAGCTTTTATGATTGATTGCCTGGTGGGTTCCACTGAGAACATTCTAGAACTGACAACTGACTGCAAACAATCCATGATTGATCGCTGGGTAGTTTTCACTCTGGGTCACAAGGTGATGGGTGTGTGTGCATGCAGGTGTGGGGTTTATCCTAATTACTAAATAATTATAAAAGGTGGTGGGGAGCACCAGGTGCAAACTCTGACAATTTATTCATTGCCTTAGTGCTTTGTTGGTCAGTTCATGCTGGAGGAAGAAGACAAATTGCATTTTCAAACCGTCTCCATGTTTGGATGTTTTCATTAACCCTTCAGAACTTGACATGTGGTAGAGTTGACTGCTCATGTGCCCATAGAAAGGGCTCTGCGTGTCACCTGTGGCATGCATGCCATAGGATCACCATCACAGGCATAAGGTCTGTGCTCATGCAGGGGGTTGGACTAGATGACTTCCAGGATCCCTTCCAATTCTGTTATTCTGAGATATTTGGAGCATTAACCAACATATCCAATGACAAAGGACAATGGAAATTGTAGTTCAAACATATATCATGTATCTGAATTTGAATTCTCCCTCTAGGGAAACAAAATGCAAAGTAGGATGTGTGCTTGAATAATGAGTATTGCTGCCTTAATAGATATTCCACTTTCATATTTTTCCCAACACTCTTGAAAAATAATTCACATTTCTTTAGGTTGCTTACCATATGTAGCTTAAAAACATATTTGGTCTAATCTGTACAGCTAGTTCTTACAAAAAGCACCTCAGTCAACTGTTTCTTAGCCATAGTCAAGGTGTGTTATTCATAGCATCAAGATCAATGAGATTGAGTTCCATCTATAGAAGAAGCATGGGGGAAGGAAAAGAAACCCATGATTTTTTAGTCATTTTCTAAACAACTGTAAACAAACATGGTGGTGTTATGAAGAAAGCACAAAAAAGCCATATTCATTAAATTTTATGTGGAAGCCTGTGAACTACAGTTCCTTCCACTGCAACATAACATGTCTAGCTTTGACAGGGCTATTACTCTTAAGACTGCAAAAGATGCATTTGATTGACTAGAGAGTGGCAAAGGATTAGAATTTTCTTCATCTCTTTACTCCATCTAACAGTTTTTTAGATATTTGTACTCCACAATATCTATCCTTTGTAGTCCTTCATTTTAAATAATTCATAAAATCCAGGACACACAGGTCATTAGGATGAGCAGGCATCTGTTTAAAACTTCTTGAGATTAAAACTTCTTGAGGCTACCCTATTTGGAATGCAAAAATGCAAATAAAGAGTAGATACAGAAAAAAGATAACAGAAAATTGAAGCTCTTGTTTGCCATTAAATGATCATGAGGATTTTTACAGCCCAGATATGCTAGCTTTAGAGAATATGCAAAACAGGAAATGCGTATGTCAGAGAAGTGAGTGTCTGGATTCCAGCTCCAAACGATATGGATCATCAGTTAATCCTGGCAGCAAATTCTCAAATACAGAAACAAGGTAGATTACCAAAATTAGGCATCAAGACTTAAAAAAACTTGTCAGAGTTGGTTGCAGAAAAATCAGATCCAGAAAGCACACATAAATAACTGATTCAGATGGATTCATTAACTTCTTTATATACATAATAATAGATGAATAAATGTACAATACCAACAGGTGGTTCTTCCAAGTAAACACAAGGCAGGAGAGGTACAGGCAAACAGAAGCAGTTAGCTTCATTTCAGCAGTCAAGCCTAGACGGATTACTAGTTTAACTTCTCAGAGCAGCAGACTGCTTAAGTTTCAATTCTCTGCACAGACTCAGATCTGTTTAAGCTCCCATTGGCTGACTTAGTTGCTATTAGGCTGACCTATTAGTTGCTATTAGGCTGACTATTCATTGGCTGACCTTGTTCCCATGTCTCTCCCAATCATGAATATTTTAACAATACTATCCTGGATGTATTTGGTCAGCCAGCTCAACTATCTAATTATTTTAACTTGTAAGACTGCCTAAATAATTTACAGTCAGGTATAGTTGAGGCTGTACCAGGCATGGGTTCCGGCACTTTGCTCATGCTTGCGCCATGTGCATGCATGCTTGATGCATGTTGTACATGCATGCACAGTGTAATAAAAATTGTTCTGTGCATGTGCAGAAGTAAAAAACAAGATGGCAGCGCCTACAGCACCACTGGGAGAACCAGTTTGGGGGCGTGGCAGGCCTGGGTCACTGCTGATTCCAACGACCCAGGCTGCCAAACCACTACCAGTTTAGCCGAACTGGTCTGAACCGTAGGAACCCACCACTGGGTTGTACTAGAAAGCATCTTCCTTATCCGTATCTGAGGAATACTAGGAAATATGTGTATCTATGCAATTATTCATTTTTCCAATGGGCCAAAATAGAATAAGAGTAAACCATCCATCAAAAAATAATACAGAGTGATTTTCTTTGATACTGTCTTGCTCTTTTGTAATTGAGAACCCACAGACATTTTAAAACAATGATCAACAAGTAGGAGATTTTGTGTCTACTAACTCTTCCTTCTCTCATGATTGTCTTATTCTGCACATACTTCAGAATAATACATATTTCATACTTCAATTAAGTATGTCATGCCTCATACTCCTTTCTTGTAATCTTATACCACTGGATAATGTGAGAATCAAGAAATATAGCCTATTGATCTAGTAGATTCAACAGGTCCTATAGCTAATAGAAGGCCACAGAAGAAAGAGCTATGAAAGAGATATGAAGAGGATGATTTCAAAATTTACCAGAAATATTTGTAATTCTGCTGAACTATTACTAACTGTAAAATACTATATGTTTTTTTCCCTGCAAAATATGCACTTGTATGGATTCATTTAAAACAGGAAGAATGAAACTGTTGGAAATGAGGAATTGAAAGTAATGTGGACAGGTGTTCACAGAAAGTGACATTTAGTGAGGTTGTGAAGCATGTATGTGGTTAGAAGAACAGTATAAAGGATAGAGTTCAAGATCAGCTTGGGGATCTTTGATTTATAGCAGTCCTTGTAGGACCTGGCCCTCTGCATTAATATGTTAATACAGTGTATTACTGCTATTATATCTTTTATATCCATTCATTTCTAATGTTCCAAATTATTAGAAACAATAAACCTCAGATCTTAAAGTAAGAATTTATGCTTATGTTGTTGCCTGTTTCCTATTGGAATTTTCCCATGACACTAATTGCCAAGAAGTTCTATATCAGCCAAATAAGATTTAACATTGATAGAACTAAAGAGAAATTTGTCTATATTGCAATTATCATTTTGATGGGCCATGTAACTTTAAAATATATAAATATTACTCATTTCAGGAAAAAGGTCAGTCACAACTAGAAATGAAAAATGGATCCTCATGTGTTTCTTACTTTTCATATCAGAAAAGGTACTGTTTATAATACTGAATTGTATAATATACAATTAAATATTTGCTCATGTCACTATGGCATATCAGATGCTCGCTCATGGATTATGAGATCTATATGAAATGCTTACAGAGTCACCATCTGGGGGTAAATGCTTTTGTCCAAAGCATAGAAACATATATTTCACATGGTGTATATAGCTTATACTATGACAGTAGTAAAATATATATATATTTCTATTGTATTCTATTGTTTGGCCAGCCACTGGTGAATGTTAATTTCTTATACAACACACACAAATTAAAGTTTACTTATTTTGTATTCTTCCCTTAAGAAGATTAGCATTATCTATCTTACCATATCTTTGTTATAAATAAGCTTTTGATGATGATTGATTCAGGCGTCTGCTATCAAAGAAGAAAGCTGTTTGCAGTAATTTAACTGATCTTTCACTGAATGCAATGTAATTGGCTTTTGCCAATTCTATCTTCTCCATAGCATTATTCCTGTGCTATGGCTGGGTCCATTTATTGGCAAAGGCATCTCTATTTGGATTGATCCAGAGTGTCTTCAGGGCTGACGCTCACACATTTAATGTCCTCTTTGATGCAACTCATCCTTTTCTTGGCTTTGCCATGAGGCCGTTGGCCATTTAAGTCCAGACTCATAGCTGTCCTTGCCATTAAGTCTTCTTTACCACATATACAATGTATCTGTACCATCTAAGTCTTTCTTCCCACATTTTTGCTATGATTGGGATGACTCCCAGTCGACATTGGATGCCATCGTTCATAGTGTGATCAAATTATGTTAGTCCTTAGCACGGTTGAATCATGTTAGTTAGTCCTTTGACCAATTCTATGTAGACACTAAAAAAATAGAAGTAGAGTTACCTGACATTCCCAACATGAATGTTGCAATATAACAAACCTACTTTGTTCTAACCTACGTACAGTATATTAGATAGGAAGCTGACATGAGGCATCAGAAGTAGAGGTCTTTTCCTGTTAATACTGGTTTGTGCATAATTCCTGGAAGCCCTGGCAATTTAATGCAGACATCATATGATCCCATCAGCAAAACATCATATGACCACATCAGACTTATGACACCAGTTCTACCATGGTTTTCAAGTGAGGCATTACATGATCTCAGCTTGTGATTTTACTTTCAGCTTCTCCATTGCCTCTGCTTGTTGGAAGCCAACTATGAAGTATACAAATGACCAAATCATGATTATGAGATATTGCATATGTGAGCATCTTTGTATATGCGAAGATTATTGTAAAGGTAATGTTTTAGTGCTGTTGTTACTTTGAACAGTCATTAAACAAGGCAATCATTAGGGGAGGACTATAGAATATACTTTCCTGTAATGTAGGCCATAGTTCTATGATCAGTAGTGTGAGGCTGTAAAGAACATATATTAACTTTCTTTTATATGATGCCTATTTATGTATTTGAAAATGCTATACAGTCCCTATTTTCTCAAATCTAAATGTATTCAGTTCTCTGACAAGAATTCATGCCCAGTTCCATCATCTTCTTATAATTCTTCCTCTCTAGAATCTAGAGTAATCTAGAACTACAATGGCTTTTCAGTAGACACGCCATGCCACTGACCTTGTGATCAGCTACAATTCTAAAATCCTTTTCACAGTGACTGAGCTAAATAGCCTCCAACTTATATCTGTGCATTCTTAAACTCAGATTCAATAATTATTCTGTAAGAGACTCCTGTTACATATTGTTTTATGATAACATTTAATGATGAGTATTCTATAAATTCAAAATATCCAAATAAGGCAAGCACATTTTTCTCAGAACTGTAAGCACAGCTAGAAAGGATTCCTGAATATTTAGCTTCCCTCACTGTGGACCACAGAAAGAATCTCTACTCATATTTACAGCAAGGATCAGAAGTACATCTAATCTTAAAAAAGAAACCAATCTCAACACCTCTCTGTTGAGGCATATTTATTAAATTCATTAAAAAGACTGCCACATATTAAATGCAAGCAATACAAGTTATATTAATTACAATCTGGGCAATAATTGCTTTAATTAATTAATTTTATTCCACCTTGATTGTTTTTACATATAACTCAAGGCAGTGAGTGAACATATTCAACACACCTTCCTCTTCCTTTTCTCATCACAACAACAATCCTATGAGGTAGATAGGGCCGAGAGAGTGAGTGATTGGCTCAAGGTCACTCAGCCAGTTTTCAAGGCTAAGACAGGATTAGACCTCATGGTCTCCTGCTTTCTAGCCTATTGCTTTCATCTTTATGGCAAAAAACATATGTCATACTACCAATCATGAAATCAAAAGCACCCTCAAAGATGAATATAACTTAAGCGTATAATATACAAATACACTGCCCATTGTTTCTGTACCATGGTAGTACAGAATCATTGAATAAAATCCCTTTTCCTATATAATTTTTGAAAATCTAGAAGAAATTCTATTTCTTCTTTCCTCTAATGAACTAGAGTGAAATAACACACTCTGTTGAGTTAGCTTGAAAAAATTGTAGATTATAAAAGCATTTAATATAAATGTTGTACATACTTTCTTTAAAAAGAGAAAAGTGGCTGAGAAATGGAACACTTGAATGTGCTAGTACTTGTAAATAACCATTAGATCTAATTGGATAGTCTGGCAGAGTAAGAAGTAATATTAACTAGGATTAAGGGGAGAAAATGTCTTTTCAATTCCATCATTCAAAAGAGAAACTCCCTTCCAGCTGTAGTTTATTTAGAGTAAGCAAAGTCTAAAAGCAATGGCAATATCTTTCAATAGGAAAGGAAGTATAACAGATTTACTGTTGGGGTATTTCCAGTCTGAAGTCACTACAACTTTGAGTATACAAATCGGTGTTTATATAGCTACACTACTGTGAATGACAGTCTTTATGAACCTTGCAAGCAATGCTTAGTACAGGCTGACAGTAGTTGAAAAGAGAGAAATGAAAAGTTACTGACACCAGTGGCTCAATTGGAAGCAGGCATATACATCACATGTCAGTACAAGCTTATCCCAGAGGCACACACCTTTTCAACGAACCAGATTCTGCCCTAATTAATCACCTTGATTATTTAAAAGCTTGTATTCTTGAAAGCATTAATCCAATATAAATAAAATATATAAAAGCCAGAAATATCATATGTGGACAAAAAAAAAATCACGTTCCTTTGCTCCCACCTAGTGGAGTTTTGGACTTCAGCAACCCATTTGTGGCAGCCCATTCTTGGCAGCCCTAAATGTGATTTACCTGTACAATACTTTGGGACCAGCAGGACAATAACAAACCAGACACATGCAGATATAATGAGCTCAGAAATTATATTTATTGGAGTAGTTTGCCTTTAATCAAGATTTCTTGGTATGTATGGATTTGGTAAGGTAGATGTCAAGACAAAATACTTAAGATATGATGCCTTTGCCACTGAACTGTTAGAATTATGACTGACAAGTCAATCTATATGCTATTGAAAATCTTGTTTCCATAATCTTTAACTGGATAAAATGGGGCATTGCAGGGCAACAATTTTTGAATCAAGGTATCTCGAACAGGCAAACTACTTTCAGAATGAAGTCCGAAATTTAGGACCTACAAAAACTTCTGTGGAACTGAAATTTTGTGAATGTTGTAAAAAAAAAAATAGCAACATGAAAATTATCATAAAACAGTTTATCACATAATACAAAACATCATGAAACATTTCCTCTGGTGATATTTCACTGTGCTATACAGTTCAACATGGACTGTTTTCAAGGTTAGGGTTTGGGTTCGGGTTGTACATGTAACTTTTATGTACATGTATCTCAAATTTTCCAGTGAAGGCAGTACCTTCGAAGTTCTTTTATTAGAAGAGAGGAAAATTATTTTGGAATGAGGAAAAGATGGCCGACTGCTACTAATTCATTGATGTCTCCTGACTTCTTGCTCAGAATAACAGAATAACAATTGGAAAGGACCTTAGAGGTCTTCTAGTCCAGCTCAAGCAGGAAACCTTATACCATTTCAAACAAATGTCCAGTTGTTCCACTGATTAATTGTTCTAACTGTAAGAGCAGTTCTCCTTAGTTATAGATTGGTTTTCTCACTGAGGAATCTGGCAAGGAAATAATTCTGGCACGATGACTCAAGGATATCAGTTTTATAGTAAGATATAAACTCTTTTCACACATTCTATTCAATGCAGGCAGATCTGCGTGGAAAAATAAGGAAAATTGTCAGCATTCATCACCCCTATCTCCACCATTGTAGTAATAAGATAAATGTTGATAGACCATAAATTGTAGATCTTCTTGAATTTTGATAAGCCCATGGACACATATAAAATGCAGATTTTAGAGATTGTATTTTGTGAACTTTTCTAGAATTCTCAGATGGTGCCACTGAAATTTGGTGGCAAAAACACTGTACTGAATTAGAAAGTAAAATGAGTGCATTATGTTTCTGTAAATGGCAAAATCAACCCAAAATGAAAAGAAACTGGATTAATTTTTGGAGCTACTCCTTACAAGAATATTATTATTATGCCCACTGAGACCAAAGGCCTTAGGGAAAGAAAGTGTCTTCTAATTTCCTCAGTCTTCATTGGATCTTCTTGGGTAATAAAATGCCATTTTTTTTCATTACATGTATGTTTTTGAATAGTGAGAAGTTTCATGAATTAATGTTTATTTAGGTTTGATTTATTTTGAAATGAGATTCAAAGAGAAAATGGCATAGTTCTAGGCTTTAAGTAACTTTTTAGAAATTATATCTGAACTACAAATCACATTTTCTATACTAACCTAGCTATGTTAAGGTAAAGGTTTGTCCTATCCAGTTGTGTCTGCTTCTAGTGGGTTGTACTCATCTCTGTTTCTTGGCCAAGAAGGCAGCATTGTCTGAAGACATTTCTGTGCTAACATGGCCAGCATGATTATACACTGAGCCACATGGAATGCTGTTATTATCCCACTGAAGTGATACCTATTGGTCTATTCGCATGTGCATGTTTTTGAACTGCTAGGTGGATAACTATGTTTATAACTGATTTAACGCATATATCATTTTAAGCTTTTAGCTGCTTTGAATATTTATATACAATCACTGGTTTTCTTTTAGATATTTTATCCTTCTGCATATACCTATTTAAAGCCTTAAATATAAGAGTGAAGAATTAGGAGATAGATTGAAAGAGACAATCTGACATGGGGACATTTGTTGCAAAGCACTATTCATGTATCTTATGCAGCAAACAACTATCTGCAGGGTAATTACAAAACAATTAAGCCTGATTGAGGAAGGTTGTACATTTTCAATGCAAAGATGCAAGAGCAGCACTGAGAAGATGGCAGAGGTTTGTCTAACCCTAGAACAGTGGTTCCCACCCTTTTTTTTGGCCATGCCCCACCTAAGCATCTCTAAATTCCTGATGCTTCCCCCCAACATATAATTCTTATTTTACTCAAAAAGTGAACTCTACTTCTGTGGAGGAAGCCTAAAAGTCCATTAACTTGGTTTAAACAAGGTTCAATTTGCCCCCATTAAAAATCAAATTGCCCCCCTGTGGGGCCTGGGCAGTTGGGACCTACTGCTCTAGAAGAATGTTCTGAGCCCATAAAGTATAGAGTTAGCAGAGTTGTGTGCAAAATCTGGAAGGTTGATTGACAGAATGAAGCCATCTCCTCCTCACTGCAGAGTAGATATGATGCATCCTGTTGAAAGCTCAGTGTGACCACCACAAAGGATGTCTGCTCATGCAGCAGACATCCCTTCCTGCAAACTGCTACCAAATCGAAGTCCAGCAGAAGATTCATCTGTGTTTGTTCAGATGACATGAAAAGGCCCTCTGACTATTTGTATTGATCCTGTTATATAGTGTAGATAGCAAAGTCCCCGACTTACAATCTGTCACAGTGTTTGCTGCGGACTACTCTTAGGAGACAACCTAGGAGCAAAACACAGCACACAGAAACTTAGACATTTAACAGTGGTTTATATACAATATATACAGAAATATACATGGTAGCAAAATGTCTGACTGGCAATCAATCTTCTTCTTAACAGTACATGGAGAACTTAGCAATGGATACTGGACAAAAGGAGAGAGATACAAGAAGAGAGAGAGAGAGAGAGAGAGAGAGAGGGAGGGAGAGAGAGAGAGAGAGAGAGAGATACGCCCTCTCATGGCCTCCTTTATATAGACAGCTTCTTAAAGTGCTAATGCCTCTGCTGAGTCATCTCATTTCATCATCTTAAATTACAGCCTTACATTGGCTGGTCAGCTTTAAATCATCATTACCCTGACACAATCATTCATTCAGTAACCATTCAAAGTTACAACACTGAAAAAAGTGACTTATGACTTATTTTTCATACAATTGTTGCAGTATCTCCAGGGTCACTTGATCAAAATTTGGATGCTTTGCAATGACGGTTGCAATATCCCATAGTCTTGTGATCATCTTTTGTGACCTTTTGACAAGCAAAGTCAATGTCACTAACTGAGCAAATGCAGTAATTCACTTAACAACTGTGGCAAGAAATGTGGTAAAATGAGGCAAAACTCCTTTAACAATTCACTTAGCGACAGAAATTTTGGTCTCAGTTATGATCATGTCAAAGACTACCTGTAATATTGATGTAGAAAAAAAATCTGTATTAAGTAGTTACATATAGTTAATTTAAAAAATCCATACAATTTCCTAAAAATCTATACAATAACTACAGAATTACAGCTTATCTGAATTTATCTAAATGTATCTAATTTATCTAAAATAGGATTTATCTAATTTTATCTAATTAGAAGATATGTGGGCAACTGCATCAATAAGATGGATAGGATTTTCACAGATTTCACTTTTTGTCATATAAGTAGAACCTCTGAGTCAGACATGACTCTTGATAACTCAGAGGCAACATATATTTTTGACTTGACAACAGTTTAGAAGTAGCTGTTCACTGACTTGGACTGGATTGGCTCTATTTCTGTTTGGGCAAAAAAATCACTTGGCTTTCTTTTCTTCAATTATAAAATTGAGAATTATAAAAAAATACAAACTTGCAGTTGTGTGATGACCTAGATAAAGAAAAGTGGCTATACAGCACTTAATAAGGTACTGAAGTCAGAAACCACTTGAGTTTAAACTTTAGATACAATTAGAAAAGCTGCAGACACCTGTTGATGTTGGAGGTGCGCCTTCTGATGTTATAATAAACACAGACCTTTTTCTGTCAGTGAACATATGTGCATAATATTTTAGGAGAAGAACAAGCTGAGCTAGAAAGTGGGATAAAATGTGCCATCAGTTTGGAGTCATTGTGTTGCCACAAAAGATCCAAGTCAGTCTCCCCCTTGAATTCTATTGACCCTTATATAATGCCAATTTAGCTTTGACTATTAGTTGACTAGATTCTTGTATATAGGTAGCAATAATAAATTATTCTGTACTTTGAACTCATGGGATGCTCCTGGTTATTTGTGCCTGACATATGTACAAAACATCTTCAGAAATATGGAATTAAAACCTTCCAATCCCACTAGGCAAATTCCATAAAAAGAAGATCCTTACTGTATTGTCACAAAGGTGTTAACATTTTCATCAACAAAAACATGAAAAGGTTTGCACTAAATTGTTTTGTTTTTAAAACATTAAATCATTCATTTATTCAAGTCATAAAATGCTGTCTAGATGATTTTTAAAAATGCATCCTTTCTACATTTTAATTGCAAATACTTTTACTGCAGTCTCTTGCAACATTCTTGAACCAACACATACATTTGTTGTGAAAAGTCCAGAATTTGTTTTACAACACAGGTAGTTTCAGTTTCAGTTTCACTTTATTTGTATGCTGCCCTTTTCCCTGGGGGGGACTCAGGGCGGCTCACAGTTCAAAGGGGGGGGGGAAGGACAAACAATTTACAACATAAAAACACTATATCATTTAAGAGCTCAACAGTCATACAATTCGAGTAGGGGTTAGAGTCTTTAACCCCAGGCCAGCCGGGATAGCCAGATTTTAAGGGCGGCGTGGAAGGTCTGGAGGGTGGTGAGGGTCTGGATCTCCACGGGGAGTTCGTTCCAGAGGGTCGGAGAAGCCACCAAGAAGGCTCTCCTCCGGGTAGTTGCCAGTCTACACTGGCTAGCTGATGGAATTCGGAGGAGGCCTAATCTATGCGATCTTATCGGTCTAGTGGAGGTAATTGCCAGTAGACGGTCTCTCAAGTACCCAGATCCAATACCATGAAGGGCTTTGTAGGTGACAAGTAGCACCTTGAAGCGCACCCGGAGATCAACAGGCAGCCAGTGCAGCTCACGGAGGATAGGTGTTACGTGGGTGAATCGAGGTGCACCCACGATCGCTCGTGCGGCTGCATTCTGGACCAGCTGAAGTTGCCGAATACTCTTCAAGGGCAGCCCCATGTAGAGCACATTGCAGTACTCCAGCCTAGAGGTCACAAGGGCACGAGTGACTGTTGTGAGGGCCTCCCGGTTCAGGTAGGGACGCAACTGGTGCACCAGGCGAACCTGGGCAAATGCCCCCCTGGTTACAGCTGACAAATAGTGTTCAAAAGTCAGCTGAGGGTCCAGGAGGACTCCCAAGTTGCGAACCCTATCTGAGGGGCGTAGAATTTGACCCCCCAGCCTGAGAGATGGAACACTTGGCCAATTCGTGGGTGGGAAGCACAACAGCCACTCGGTCTTTTCTGGATTGAGCACAAGCTTGTTAACCCCCATCCAGTCTCTAACAGCCTCAAGACCCTGGCTCATCATGTCCATCGCTTCATTGAGTTGGCACGGGGTGGACAGATACAACTGTGTATTGTCCGCATACTGATGGTATTTTATCCCGTGCCGTCGGATGATCTCACCCAGCGGTTTCATGTAGATATTGAAAAGAAGGGGGGACAGGACCGAACCCTGCAGCACCCCATGCGTTAGGGGCCTAGGGGTCGATCTCTGCCCTCCGACTAACACCGACTGCGACCGTCCGAGAGGTAAGAGGAGAACCATGGTAAAACAGTGCCTCCCAGCCCCACCTCCCACTGTCGTCGCAGAAGGATACCATGGTCGATGGTATCGAAAGCCGCCGAGAGGTCAAGGAGCACCAGGATGGAGGCATGGCCTCCATCCCTGGCTCTCCAGAGATCATCAGTCAACGCGACCAAAGCGGTTTCTGTGCTGTAGCCAGGTCTGAAGCCGGACTGGAATGGATCAATGGCTTCCTCCAAGGATCGCTGGAGCTGAAAGGCCACCACCTTCTCAACAACCTTCCCCACAAAGGGGAGGTTGGAGACTGGACAATAGTTGTTTAAAACGGCTGGATCCAAGGATGGTTTCTTCAGGAGGGGTCTCACCACCGCCGCCTTTAAAGCAGGGGGAAAGACCCCCTCCCATAGGGAGGCGGTAACAACCGCCTGGATCCAGCCTCGTGTCACCTCTCTGCTGTTTACAACCAGCCAGGAGGGGCACGGGTCCAGCACACATGTGGAGGCGCCAACAACTCTCATCACCTTGTCCACGTCCTCAGGGGTAACAGCTTGAAAATCAATCCAGCGATGGCTTACCAGATTATGCCTTAGTGCCTCGGCTGGTTCTGCAGAATTGGAGTCCAGGTCCGCCCGGAGCCGAGCAACCTTGTCCACGAGGAATTGGACGTAATCCTCAGCCCTGCCCTGCAGCGGATCACCCGTGTCCCTCCTATTTAGGAGGGAACGGGTTATCCTAAACAGGGCGGCTGGGCGTGACTCAGAGGACGCAATCAGAGAGGCAATATGTGATCTCTTAGACGTCCTGATTTCTCTGATGCAGGTTGTTAAAAGTGCTCGGCTCGATTCGGATTTACTGGACCTCCAATTGTGCTCTAGGCGTCTCCTTTGGCGCTTCATCTCCCGGAGTTCCTCAATGAACCAAGGAGCCCTCCGGGATCCACTGCCTTGGAGCGGCCGTAGAGGCGCAATCCGGTTAAGAGACTCCGTCGCTGCCTAGTTCCAGGCAGCAACCAGAGTCTCCACCGGACTGCGGGCGAGAGTATCAGGAATAACCCCAAGCTCTGTCTGGAACCCCAAAGGGTCCATAACCCCAAAGGTAGCCATATAAATGTTTTAAATAAATAAGTTAAGAAAAGTGCCTTTCTATCATTATGAGCAGACAAGAATTCCATTTACAATGTATTGTTTGCAATTATTTATTTCTGTAACAGTGTAGCTGCCATTTTCAGTGACAGATCTGTTATTAATTCAGTCTACAATCAAATGCTTTGCAGATATTTTAGTCTGTATTGCCAATGGGCAGAGATTATGTGGTCAGTAATCCCAAACATTGAAAGAATACAAAATTGTTTGCTTATGGTCTAAAACATGCTAATCTTTTTTTAAAAGAAAAAACTTTTACTGAATACAGATCTATGCAGAGTCTCTATATTTTTGTGTTTGGTACAATTACAATAATACAGATGGAGTAAGGTGAATGTTAAAAATAAACATATAGGAATTAGCTATGCAGTATAACCGCATGCTACTGTAGTAATGGAGGCGTTGATGATTAAATGCCACCAGCTTTCTAAACACTGGAAAGAAGAAATTTTTATAGCTACTATTGTAGTCTTGCAGGACCCACTAAATGAACCCTTGGACTCTATTGTAGCCAACAGTGCTTGGATAAACTGATAGGAAGATATTGAAAAATCCATGTATATGTAGTTGAATGTTATAAAGTTAATATTTTAGTTTTGTTTTGACAAGATGTGTAACTGGTTAAAGTAATATTTTAATCATCTTAGTTATTACCTTTCAAATTTTATAAATAAACTTTTAATTTGTTTTTCTCTACTGCATGTTTGGAGGAACATAGCAACGGATTTTAGCTTCTATCTTTTTAACAGCGTTGCCTTTTTTGTTTTTGCTTTGCCTCCTTGAGCTAGATAAACTACTTTCCTAGCTGACAAGTACAAATATTTACGAAAGAACCAGCCTCATGAGAGTTTATCTTATTTACATTTAAAGATCAGGTTTGGATAAAACCAAAATGAAATACTTTGAACTGATGACAGTAAACAACGTGCAAGGGAAATGAAGAATTAAATTGTAAAAAACGGCAAGACTGTTTTACCCATGAGGCCTTCTAGGTTTAAAAATACGGTGCAACCCAGGTGCACACTGAATGTGTCACTTGCCTGGTCAGCCTTCTGCTATAGAGTCATTAGCATTCATGCAACCCTCTACCTTTAAATCTTTTGATGTAGCCCTTTGTGTAAAAGCTTCCAGATTAAAAGAAACCATTGCAGTGTGCCAAATATTTTATAATAACAGGATATATAGAATTTATAAATGCTAGAATAATTTTGCAATAAAACAAAAGATCCAGGACTTGTGTGCTATAATGAGGCACATGATGTGAAGTACCATTAGCTTTCTCCATTCATCTGCCTGCCATGTATCTTGATGTGCAATGGCCTTGAGGTTAACTGTATTTGCAGTGAGTGAATATAATAGGCACATTAGGAATACCCAAGATAGAATCAGGCTCCCCAGCATAATGAAGAATTAATGATGCCTAATTTGTCTAGAGATACAGAATGAATGTCAGATCTGATGGATACGAGCTGGGTGAAACAGATTCATCCTTTCGGTGTTCATGTTGACACCTTGTCAGTGGCTAAACAAGATTAAAGTCAGGCTTGTCCCAAGCAACTGCAGTAATACAACATATATTTTATTGGCATTGCTGTTCTGCTTTTTAGTGCAGGTTGCTGTGATGAATAGGAATCAGCAAGGAATTGCTTCCCATGGGGAAAAGGTTAATTGTTTTGCTATATAAATTCAATTCAAAGGAATTTGTTTCTTGACCCAGTTGGATGAGCCTCATCTCATGATGCATCAGAAGCATAACCAAATGTTTCTTATTTAATTAATTTTCCTTTTCTGCTAGGATCTTGCTTCTCCTTAAATACAAAACCTTCTTTTAACATCAATGGACAACAATCAGCAACATAGGCATCTGCAGTAATAACAGAAGGGCAAATGACATCACAACACAAATATAATGACTGACACTTGTATCAGACAGCACAATATAATTATAAAAGGCCAGGATTGTGTTGTTACATCACAATATATATTTCATACTTGCATGATCATCATAGTTTGCAATGGATGACTATGAGCAATGTTTTTTTTCTCTTTAAAAAAAAGCAGTAATGGGTCATCAAATTTTCTAGGACTCATCAAGATGAAGAGACTCTCAAACTGTAGACAATCCTATGACTTTGGAATGGAATGTCTAGCAACTCTGGGAACACAAGGGAAGAAACAGGGACCATTTTTAAAGAGATGTCAGCTCAACGAAGGGGGCAAACATGAGAAAGAGATTCAGAGTGACTTTGCCTTAATTACACCAGGTATAAATAAATTTGTAGGAATGTGGTGGCTCAGTGGCTAAGACACTGAGTTTGTCGATTGAAAGGTCAGCAGTTCGGCAGTTCAAATCCCTAGTGCCACATAATGGAGTGAGCTCCTGTTATTGTCTCAGTTTCTGCCAACCTAGCAGTTCGAAAGTACATAAAAATGCAAGTAGAAAAATAGGGACCATCTTTGGTGGGAAGGTAACAGCATTCCGTGCCCCTTCACCGTTTAGTCATGTCAGCCACATGACTATGGAGATGTCTTTGGACAGCACTGGCTCTTAGGCTTTGAAACAGAAATGATTGCCGCCCCCTAGAATCAGGAATGACTAGCACATATGTGCAAGGAGAACCTTTAACTTTTATAAATAAATTTGGAGAATTGGCATTAGCAGGTTTTCCAAATTCTGTGCTCTAACTTAGTAGCAGTAGATGCATTTCTAGAAATCCAGATGAATCATAATTATTTTCTAAATTTGTATCATTTTCAGTCTTAGGCTACTTTGTCCCATCCATATAGATTTGAGCTATTTTCCTATCTTCTGCTTTTTGTATATGCCCTCTTTCTGTTCTTTTTAAATTTCTGTTCTTTTTGTTTCTCAGCTAATCAGAGAACTTTTTATGTAAACACTCCAGTTTCATTGTTCCCCTCATTTTTCTTTCTTTTTGACATCTTCTGTGTTTAGGTCTTCATTACCTATTTTTTTCCAGAATTTTCAAGAGCTGTTTCTTTCAGTTTTCCATCCATCAAGTCCTATCTGCCTTTCCCCTTAGCTTAGTAGTCAGCTCTCTTGATATCTAAAATGCTAATCTTGCCATCTTCAGTTCTCCTTATCTTCAATATAAGATGACATTATGTAATATTCCTTCATCTTCTGTTTTTTCAACCATTTCTCTCCTGTCAGCATTAAGTCCAGTATAGCTTCTCCCTTAATTCCCTCCTCCCTTTTTAACGTGATGAAATGGTCTGCAAGGCATAAGAAGAATCACTTGATTCTTTTATTTCTAAGTTTGATTCTTGGTTGATATGTGAGTAATTAAAAGTCTCCTATTGCTCACAGTTGGAAATATACCTGTATGGTATATTTCCAGGACACCTGGACCACCTGATTCACAAAGACTAAATCGGTATTTTCTCCTTGGCTTGTTGACTTGCAACACCCACCCACAACAATGTCACTTTTATTGTTTTTTCCTCTTGGTTTTCACCTGGACACTTTTAGTAGGTCCTATACTCTTGGTGTCATGAATATACCTCTACATAAGTATAGACCCAATTTATAAAAAATGCCCCCCCCCCTTTGGCTACTTTATTGCTTTCAAATACTATATTCCAAGTAAACATTTCATTCCACCTGTGCTAAGATCTCAAGCATCCATCATAATTATCAGATCCCTTAATGCCTTTCTTCGAACAAAGTTCTCTTTTTAAAAGAAATAAAACCATATTTTGCTTTGCACAGAGGGAGATATTTTCCCTTAACTTTTCAAAAAATCTTTTCTGAGTTAATCAGTCTTCAAGACAAAAGAGCACAATACTGCATGTCATGAACTGGGTCTGGCTAGTCTAAAGAAAAGAAGAATTAGGTTTGACATGATAGCAGTATTTCAGTATTTGAGAGGCTGCCACGAAGAAGAGGGGGTCAAATTATTCTCCAAAGCACCAAAAGGCAGGACAAGAATTAATGGTTAGAAGCTAATCAAAGAGGGAAGCAACCTGGAATTAGGGATAAACTTCCTAACAGTGAGGACAATTAACCAGTGGAACAGCTTTCCATCAGAAATTGTGGGCACTCCATCACTGGAAGTTTTTAAGAAGAGACTGGACGGTCATTTGTCTGAAATGGTATAGGATAGGTTCTCCTGCTTGAGCAGGGCACTGGATAGAAGACCCCCAAGGTCCTTTTCAGCTCTCTTCTCTTCTCTTCTTTGTGCAGCTTTATTTAAAATCCACTGGCCATTTCTTTCTTTGCCTTTAGATTTTATAGAGGAAGATATAGTGAGTAGATGAGAGGGAAAGGGTAAACTTTCATTTAAAAACAAATAAATGTTTTCATTCCCTGAAAAAGTGTAACATGTACAAATCCTCCTCCTCCTCCTCTTCCTCCTCCTCTTCCTCCACCACCACCATTATTTCAGAAATATATCAGAAAAAGAAAGAGAAAAGAATTATGTTTCTTCTGGTGTGTGTGTCTTACGTAACGTATGTGCATACACACACACACACACACACACACACACACACACACACACACACACACAGAGTCAGGTTCCAAGTAATGTACCCATCACAAACAGAACTCTGAGATAAGTTGGTTCCTCAAAGAACAGGTTTATTCAGAGATATCTGATATCACCTTGGCACAAAGTGGTGGAAAGCCAGTTCCTGTGCTTCCTACCACATTAAAAGTAAATGTTTCATGTTTTCTCAAAACAATAAGTCACATTGTCCAATTTGGATACTGGCTGGTTGTTTAGAGACTTCTCTGCTCCTCCTCTGGCCAGCCAGCCATTGGAATATCTCTGACTCATAAGAGAGCTATGTTGTTTTGGCTACAAAATCCCATCTATTTCTACTCTCTCCCTTCAACTCCAGATTGTGTCAAGCTGAAGCCATGTGAGAAGAAACCCCAATAGAAACAGAAACCCCAAAGAAATGGAAACGGCCACAGACAGGTCAGTTTCTGGGGACACACGGACACACATGGACACAGACACACAGACACACAGACACATACACACGATTGCAAATACACAGATCACAGAGATGTTTACATTCAGTCATGGCTTCCTTTACTTAGAACAAGACTAAAAGGAATGCAATAAAGAAAATACTTTATATTCTATCAGACTGAATTAACACTGTAGATTTCATGGCTTCTTCAACCAACATTTTGCATGCATTGGGCATAGAAAGAATGCTGGAGATAAAACTTCAGAAGAAATAAAACACGCAGAGTACTGACAGCCAGCATTCCGATATGTCTAGGGATTTTATTTTTTGCATATCATAATAATTCAAAATGTGGCAAAATAAGTTTCATTTACTTTCAAAAGAAAAAGTATAGTTTAATTAAGTTTAAACCAAGGCTATAAAAGTCACAAGCTTCATTGTTAGGGCAAAAAATAGACAGAAAACCTCCTATGCTGAATATATAATTTTGACCTCTAGTAAATTCAATAATAAATTTTAATCACAAGCAAGAGACAAAAGAGGCTGATTATATAGCACACTGTTGTGCTTTCCACCATTCAACACTATTTAGGTCTCACAATAGATCAACCACATCAAATTACATGTAAAAACTTGGGACAACTCCTTAATAGAAAATAGAAGCAAATTAAACACTTAAAGTAAGCATGATTATCTCATTAGCTCTTCTTTTAATTTTTTCCTAAGGGAGGCAAACCAAATTAAAGGATCAATTGTATTCACCTTTCTAAGGAAGGAAAACAGATGTCATTTTTTGAATATGCAAACTCTGATGACTTTTCTTGGTGCACTCATTGTGAAAGTATATTTTTAATATTTGATATATAATTGTTTTAACATCTATGGAAAAAATAAAGCAATAAGAAAAAAAAACTCATGATGAAATAGTCAAATGGCATCAGATAATAACAATAACAAAATAGGGTGCAATAAAATCCACTTCCGCATGCATGTAGAAAAAGAGTTCTGTCTGACTGTCTTCTGTAAGGGATTGAAAAAGAAAGAGAAAAGCTTGTGTTGCCTATTCAGATATTGCAAGCATGGGAATATTGGACAAAGAATCTCTGTGTTTTTGCAGGATAAAGTTTCCTGCTTTTGTGAAAAACTTATGCTTATTCAGGTGAATGCATATAGATTTGCCTTTCAGACTTTAGTAAGCTGAAATGTGCAAAACAACAACAACAACAACAACAAAAAAACACAACTACAAAGAGAACCTGAATTTTCCAGTTATCATATGAACACTCAAATCACATTAAAAAAAACCCACTTGGAGATCCTCTTTTGCCCTTCTTTCATTAGGAGCAGAAATATCTCAGTTTGCTTCCTTTATAATCCCCTTTCTCAAATATCTCCTGTCTTTTTTCGTGCTGTTATCTGTGTCCCTAAAGGATAAAATTTGACTTTCTATAACCCCCTTTCTTTCTCTCTCTTTTTACACATAATTAGATCCCACATGTGACCATCTAGATCTAAAAGCTTTTCCCTCTAAAAAAGAGCATTCATATCTTAAGGCTCTGAGGCCCTAGGATTATGAATTTTAATGTATTTACTTAACATATTTCAGTGCAGCCTACCAACCTATGTATAGGTGTAAAATAAATATTGTATATACAGTTTAAAATCAATAAAATGGAAATAAGAAAATATGTAAATCTACATGAAGTACATATATGGAACAGTGGTATCTACCAGATGCTGATTTTCATCCATAAAGACCTTTTTGCGGTCTTTATGTGAGTGAGTAAGAAACTCAAGACTGCTGAGGCATGGTCAGTTCCAACCCTATTGTCTTTCAAGAGAGTTCTGGAAAACTGGCTCTTTCTGTAAGTCTGCGGTAGGGCAGACACGTTTTCTGTTCAGGAACTCAAGCCATGTGATCCTGCTCAGGAACTCAAGCCATGTGATCCTGTCCACCATTAAACCATCTTTCCAAACAGCCACCATATTTCCAGTGTCTTTTCCCCCACTTGGAACTGAACCCAGACGAAGATTTCTTCCAACATTAGAAACTGAGGTCACGGCAGCACAAGGAAACAACAATCAACAACTCAGTAACCAACCGAGGACAAAAAGACACAGACAAATAGTTCACATAAAACAGTCCCAGTGCACACAACCTGGAGACTGAGAAGTTTCATGAAGATGGGCTCCAGAGTGAATCTGAAAGCTTGGAACAACGAACCTCCAGCCAACTCAGATTGGATCCTACAGCATGATCCTGGGACACATATATTTGCCCTCGTTCATGAAGAAATGTTTTTGACATATGACAGAAATAGGAAATTATTACCTACATGGGGCTAATTTTATTAACCATATGTTATTATATTAAACTCAATTACTTTTTTGCAGAGCAGTCCACTTGGACCAAACAAACAAACAAACAAACAAACCTAAAAATCCAAGTATGGTCTTAACCTAAAAAAGATTCTGCTTGCCTGAAGAAAAAGCTCCACTCATACATTCATTCATTAACTTAATTGTGCTTTAGTCAATTAATCCAATTTTCTGGTTCACACAGCACACTGAACCATAAACTAATAACACTGACTGGGCATGCTAAACTGTAGTTAGTACTTTGTAGTTTACATGAATATGTGCTTATCCAAAGTAATAGTAAATTAATGTTTGGTGACTTTTTTTAAAGCATGGAAACTACACATGAATTTATTGCTCTGCAGTGAAGTTAACTATCAGTGTCTTGTCTACATCTCAAGCTTTCACAACTATACCACACCAGCTACAAAGTATTATTGTTGGGTTATATTTATTGGCTGGAAATATCAACACTATTTACTAGAGTTGTGTGAAGCAAACTCAATTCACACTGATGAGTCACTATGAACAATAGAAATGATATACTCTGCCTTGTTGATGGACAGCACCAAAACACTTGTTTTGAGGAGGCACTTCAGATAGCATGAAGCATTTCATCCAGTATACCCAATAGCAAGCTATGTGACTCCCCTCTGCTATTTAGAAATGGACTCACTTATACTGTGATATTACACTGAGAAGTTTCAAAGGGATGTCGCATACAAGCATCCCTTCAAGAATATGTGAAGTTCTATTGAGCATTAGTCAATAATTAGCATTATTAGGTGCTGTTGATGAGGTGACAATAATGCAACTAGTGATTTTTTTAAGATGACACATCTAAATATATACCTAATTGTATGCTAAAACTAATGGAGCAGAAAGCTTCTTTAACTAGGTGAAAGGATATTTCTGAATACCACACAACAGTTTACTTCACAATTTTTGTTTGAAAAGTGCAACAGTATGTATGTTTAGACAATTCTTCAACTATCAGCCTCTTCAAATATATGTAAGAGTGTTATATAGAACAAAATTTGACTTTGGCTGCCTCAGTCACAAGAATTGGATATAACAGACACAAGTAACAGGATACAATGACCTTGAGAGAAAATTCTAGTGAGTAAGAGGTATTCAGCAATAAAACTAATGACTTGAGATATATTTCTCTTTAATGGCAGTCTTCAAGAGAAGATAGGGCGTTAAGGGAAGCAGTCTTTTTCTTATTCTCTCTTTCTGAATTTTGGCTGCTTCATATGAAACAACCTATTGATGACTAAGATTCTAAAGACAGCAACACCTTTTGTTCAATGTGGAGCCCAGATAAGTTATTGCATGAATATTCAGGAAATCATAGATACAACATTAGTAATTCACTAAGCTGTCATATCTATATATGTACATACAAACCTAAGTGGGATATATTTATTTGATTGGTAGAGTCTCCATTCATAGTTTTTTTCCTGCACAGTTATGAAGAAGAATGTTGTGCATTCCTTTTGTCCTGTAGTCAACCAGGATTAAATCATGAATTATCCTGAGACACATAGTCACCATTTTGATATGCTGGATAACGTGCAAACAATCTGCTTTATTGGAGCAATGTTAAAACCTTGTAAATATGATATGAGACTAAATTATTTTTCTTGACAATTCTATTTATTTAGAAAAAAATGCTTCAACAGAATGCTAGGGACCACATTGAAATGAACTCTATAAACTGAATTTATTAATTAAAATGTAAAGAAAACCATAGAGTTGTACATGATCAAAACAAGATTCCCCAATCTATCATGTAATAAAACTATCTTGGATTAAGAAGGCTGTTGAGAATGCATCATTTATTTCCGATGCTCACAAAAATATTATTACCGCAGGGACAAAATTGGTATATTTTTTCACTTCATATCTTGTTTTTGTTTAAGCACTTGCACAGTTTTACTGCTCCCCCCCTTCCACATATCAATTCAATTCTGTGAAACTTTCTCATTTTTGATATTTATCATTCCTGTCCTTTCTTGATGCAGTGTTCCATGATGTCATGTTTGCAGTCTCTTCATCCGATAAATAAACATAAATTAATCTGTCTCTTTCAATGTCATGGCCACTGACAAATTGACTTGCATTTGGCATCTAGGGAAAAAACAAAACATTTCCTATTTCAATCAATGTCTATAGTGATTTTTCAGTTTGTAGCTGGAGAAATTTCATGAATGTAAATAAGAGTTTTTGCCTATGGCTCCTTATCTATTGTGAAAATAAGTTTATGCATATTCTATGCAAACTCCCTCTTCAAGGATAATGAAACTTACTTCTGAGTAAAACAAGAATAGAACTGAATTGTTAACACCCTTCTAGAAAGCAATACAAACATACATACATTGCAAAATTGACGTAGGAAGTAATATTAAAAATAAGTGGCACAATTTACATTGGAGTATGTTGGAAAAAATGCTAAGGATAACAAGGAGCAAAGTTAGGCCTTTTCCTGTATACAAAATTGGTTATGTATGTAACTTGGTACTATTTTTAATGTAAAGAAAAAGTATAATATAACAATAAGCAGTGATGGGATTCAGCCAGTTTGCGCCTATTTGGGAGAACCGGTTGTTAACTTTCTAAGCAGTTCGGAGAACCAGTTGTTGGAAGAAATCTCATTTTATTTTTTTCCCACTTTACAGGGCTAATCCTATAAGGAAGATAGGAAGAAAACATTCTGGTGTTGTTTCTAGCCTAATCTTTATTGCTCTGCTTATAGCAGTTAGACTTATATACCGCTTCATAGGGCTTTCAGCCCTCTCTAAGCGGTTTACAGAGTCAGAATATCGCCCCCAACAACAATCCGGGTCCTCATTTTACCCACCTCGGAAGGATGGAAGGCTGAGTCAACCCTGAGCCGGTGAGATTTGAACAGCTGAACTGCAGAACTGCAGTCAGCTGAAGTAGCCTGCAGTGCTGCATTTAACCACTGCGCCACCTTGGCTCTACAGAAACAACCTCTCCAGTTAACCCTTATTACATTGTAATAGCTAAGGTGACGCACTCATTGACGTGAGTGATGTTGACTTGGGCACACCCACCCAGTCATATGACCACCGAGCTCCACCTACCCAGATGGTCATTAGGGCAGAGAACCAGTTGTTAAATTATATGAATCCTACCACTGACAATAAGTAAATGTCATTTTGAGGCAAATAGTAGTCCTTTTACAACAATTGTTCAGATTACCTGCTCATTAATGCTCAAAGGCACTGGTGGCTTTTGTTTGTAAATTTTTAAGCACATTTTCATCTCCAAACACTTTTTTTCTTCCCCCTTTTGTGTCACCATCTAAATCTGACAGCTGTGAAATATTAATTGTCTCATTTGAGGCTTGTCATAACTGTCAGAAAACATCAAGCTGGCTTTCACTGGGAGCAAAGCCATTTCAAAACACGATACTGAGATCACCTCTTACATCTAGGGAAGAAGTCTTTGGCTTCATTTGGAACTTTCATGTGCCATGGAATGTGGCCTGGGAAAAGCATAGGAGGGAGAGGAGGCATATAATCAAGGCTGCCATCAAAAGCTACACTATGCCAGTGTAATAACCTCAGAAGGATTCTTCTTCTGCTAGGTACCTATCACAGAGCAAATGTTTCTGTTTATTCTTTTCTCTCTCCAGCCAGATTTCTGAAAGCGCAATCCAACATTACAATGACAGCTGATGAGCTCTGAGAGCTTCAGAGATTGTCAACAGCCAGGTACAGAGATACAACAGTGAGATATTTCTGGGCAAAGTCAGAGTGATGGGAACAAAAATACTGATCCAACTTGCCCTTGCAGGAATGTCAAATAACATTTGCACGTCAGAGATGTGCCATTTGGGAAAAGTACCAAGCAAAGTGGCTTTGCTTCAAAGCTCCTATGACCTGCGTGTCCAGCTCTATGTGATATGGAGCCGAGTTGAATTATGTTGACATGAGTAATGAAATCTGAGAAAACTAGTTGGTCAGTTGATATGTGTGTTCTGAAAAATAAGACACACAAGTTTATTTTTGTATTGTAATATAACAAGCAAATAAATAAATGAAGTAAAATAAAATAAAACCAAGTTGTTCCCTCCAGCTGAATATTCCTGTTTTTATTGTTTTTATTGTTTTACTTCATTAGGAGAACAGCACTTTTTATGGGTATTATTATTCTTATATTATTTGACATGCCTATTTGACCAATTTCTTGTTCATAGGTTATTTGCAATCTCCAAAGTCAAGTGGATAACCTGACTTAAAATAACTGAAGTAACATATATTTTAAAAATAAAAATAATAAAATAGTTTTAAAAAAAAGCCCACCAGTGATGTCAATCTTCTTAGCTCAATAGGGCTTGTCTTCCAGAATGTAGGCAAGTACAAAGAAGGCCCAGTCTTAAGTTGCTGACAGATGTTAATTTCTAAGAATAAAAAAATACAGCCAATTCAATCTTCATTTTCTCAATATCTGCCAGATGGACATTATTTATGGAATAACTTAATTTTTTCAAGTTTTAGGAGTTAACACATGGATATTTCAAAGTCTAAGCAAAGGACAGAATATTGGGAAAAAAATTAAAAGTTAGGACTATGGCAAATCAGAACACTTGCAGCTGGATTATTGTTTGTACACTGACAGGGATTTTGAATAACGGAGCTCTTTAAAAAACTGACCTAGAATAATTGTCTTATGTAATTACTATAGGGTTTCTTTGTTTATATCCCAACTTTTTTTCAGTAGAAAAAAAAGAAACAATACTATGAAAACACATGCAACCTTTGGTACAAGAAGAGGTTGTTATAAAGAACATTTGGTCAAAAAGGTATTATGAGAAATTATCAGGAGAGAAGAGGGTACCCTACAGGATAACGAATCCATCAAGACATCAAAGAAAATAGGGAAAGTTAAATTGGAGAGACATAGAAGTTTTCTATCTGTCCTCCATCGTCTTGTCTAGAACAGGGGTCTCCAACCTTGGCAACTTTAAGACTTGTGGACTTCAACTCCCAGAATTCCTCAGCCAGCTTTGCTTTGCTGGCTGAGGAATTCTGGGCATTGAAGTCCACAAATTTTAAGGTTGGAGACCCCTAGTTGGTGCCAAGCTTGGAGACCCCTGGTTGGTGCCAAGCTTGGAGACCCTTAGTCTAGAAGATTGAAAGAAATATTCCAAGTACCTGGAATCTACCTGGACATTTGGAGAAAAGAAATGAGATCCAAAGACAGAAATCCAGTGGCCATGAGACAGGCTCATCAGATCAGTCAGAGAGAAAAGAACAGCAGGACAAGGCACTCCAAGTTATCAAGAGACAGAAGAGAGAAATTTTTAAAAAGTGAAGCTATGAGGATCAATGACGATTGCACGAGAGAAGATAGAAAAAGAATCTGAAGCAGGAACACAATATAGTTTGGAAGTATAAGGGTTTAGCATATGCCTGCCCCAAATGGCCAATCAGCCTAAATAGCAGCACTAGGATCAAATATAATTCCTTCCACTCAATGCCTCTTTTGTATATATAAAAAAGTGATTCCTTACAATAACTGACCTAGGGTTAAACTAATAAGGAGGGTTTAAAGGTACAAAAGGATTCTCTAATGTTAATTTTAGATGAACTGGAAAAGGGGATTTCAGCTGGTCTTACTATACAATCTCATTATTTTAAATGTTTAATTTTTATAGTTAATTGAAATAAAATTAATAATGGACCTTTTCCCTGTTCATAAATAAGAGGTAGCATTCTTTTATTAAGTTGAGTTTCCCAGCGAGGGCTTAGAGGGATTTATCCCTTTTTTGCCAAGTCTGACTCTGGGGGGACTATCCAAAGTGCCAATTTTGTTTAAAGGAAGCAATAAGAGCTGGACAAAGTCCAGCAGAGCCTTTGAAATAAATGAGGTCCTGAACCCAGGAGGTCCCAAGTTAATAGAGGGCTAAAACAGGTATACGTCCACCTAGATTATTGGAGGAAATCTTCCTGTCTCCTCCTCTTTTGCAGAATTGCTGCCTGCCTGATTTTAGAGTCAGTGGCAGTTGTGACTGGAGGTCAATGGAAAGGACCTTGGTTTCTCTGCATCTCCTGCTGAGTTTCAATACTGCTGATAGGATTGTGATTTGGCTACTCTAACCAGAAGGGAAAACAGGTGTCAGATTAAAGCCATTTGTAGTAAAGTACAGCAAATGGAGTAACTTTTGTAAACTTCTTATTTGTGTAAGCAGCAAAGTTTTTCCAAGACTTGTAGGGGAGAAAGAGAACAGTAAATGTCCATATGTGCAACTTAAAGAGAGATGGATGCTGAGGATCATTCCACCAGAGTGGAGAGTCAAAAGGATTTTCTCCCACAAAGCAAAGGAACATTAGTCGGCACACTGAAAATCCTATTATTGGAACCTGTGGAGTGGAAAATAATAGTGTGCATGTGCTGGAGGTTATCACAGCTAGCCTTGAAGTGGCAGGGATATAGTAAATGCAGTCTCAGTGGAAGGAAACCAAACCATCAGTAGTTGCTTCCTTCCTTCAAAGTAGCGTCTACACTAATTGCATAAGAGCACACATTGAGCACAGCCTGGGGATAAGAATTAATTCAGCAGTGACTTAGGGGAGTGTTATTAAAATGGGATAAAGCAAATTTAAGACTGGAAAGTAGGAAAACTAAGACATATCCAAATGAACAGATTCTTTAATCCAAACACTGAAAGTGGTTAAAATATTGTACTGGAAGGAAAGAGTGTGCCACCTTTGCATTGGAACATATGAGATAAAATCATTGAGGCAGCTGATAAAACTCAGTTGTTGAAAACTATGGCATAAATTACAGAGAAGGAGAAAGAGCAACAAAAAAAATACAGAATCAGGTGAATAAACAAGGGATATACGGGTATCAGAAGAATTGTTTTTTTAAACATTTCATTAATTGATTATAGATAAATCACTATATGCAGAAAGTTATATATTATATTAAAGACCTATAATAATTTTGTACTTTAGGTCAGGAGTTTAGAACTTCTGTCACTTCAAAATCTACACCAAGCTTTTGGGGGTCGTGTTGAGAACAAAAAAATATAAAACCTAACTGGAGAGAGAATTAATTTGATGGAGTTTCAGATGTTTTAAGGGAATCAGTAGATACTATAAGCTTTAAGTCACCATTTCTTCATAACACTCTACATCCATGATGGCAAACCTATAGCACGCATACCACAGGGGGCACACAGAGCCCTCTCAGAGCTCAACTCCACTGTGCATGTGTGCGCACCTCCTGCTGGCTAGTTGATTTTCAGGTCTCTACTGTACATGTGCAGGGGACAGGGCAGATGTGGGAGATGCACGTGCATGCATGGGGGGTGCATGTGGGGAGTGCAGCAACCCCTGTGGCTTGTTTCTGGTCCCAGGAGGCTGCAGGGAGGCCCACAAGGCTCAAATGGGGCCCTGGGGGGGTTTCATACAGGCATGTGTGAGGGGGAGCACAGGAGGTCACACATGCATGTGCAGGTGTGTGTGTGTGTGTGTGTGATGTGCACACTGCATTATGGGTACGGGCACACACTCTTTTGGCACACCACAACAAAAAAGTTAGCCATCACTGCTCCAGATATTCAATTTTAAAAATGGCTCCATCATCTTTGGGATTCTTGGTGCTTCAAAGGGGACACCTTTGTATTTTAATTATATGTACTGTTGTTTATGTTCCCTTTCCCCTTTGAGTTGTTCGCCGCCCTGAGTCCCTCCTGGAGAAGGGCGGCATACAAATAAACCAAATACAATACAATACAATACAATACCTGTGCCAGGGTGATGATGTCCAATGAACATTCATCTCCATGGCTTTTTAAAACCTGGTAATATCTATCAGTTAAGTTTCAGTTAATAAGTTGAATCTGGGTCTCTTCTATTCATTCTGCTCCATGGGGTTGTAAATGGATAATTCCATAGTATTTTTGAGAAAATTGAAGACATAGAAATTAAAATTCTCTAGACCACAGTAGGAAATTAAATTCTTAAGTAGAGGAATTCAATGTGCATTGTTATAAGAGAATAATTCTTTTTACTATTTACCCTTGGTATTTTCTCCAGGTATAATCCTGAAAGGTTACTCAAATTCACTATTTCCTTATTGCAGGCTAAGCATGATTACAATGTAAAGCTATTTATTAATGCTACAGTTTAAGAAGTTTATACATTCCTAAATTAGAGGGAAATTAGCAAATACTGTTCCCATTGCAAATTTTAAGGCTTTAACCTACAATGGTAATGATAATCAGAAATATACAATTTTGTAGATAAGTGGGATGCTATAATTCCTTATGTTACTTATTATAGACTTGAAACATATTTATGCCACACAGGTCTGCCTAATCTCATGCGATTTTATGATGTTCTTTGATTCTTTGAAATTAACTGCAGTACAGTATAGTATTCCTCCCCCTCCCATCCCTCCATATGAAGCTAACTCTGTATAGGAAGATGAAAAATTTATTTTGTCACGGATACATGGATTAAGCAGATGGTAAATGCATGCATTTGTCTTGAGTGATGCTTTTCCTAGGTTCATTTGTCATACAGTATAGGGAGTGTTTTCTACATCAAGCCAACTTTGTCTGTTTCCTCATCATGCCAATTGTGTTTATCCCTGCCTTTGAAATGGACTTTACTATAGCAATGCTATGAATTGAACACAGAAAAAAAACACCCTTGACTTCTAATAGAAAAGGGATTCACTTCCCAAATATCAGAGAATGAGACTCTTGATTACGTCCTTTCATTTTGGAATAAATCAAGTGAAATGATTACCAATTCTATTGCCATACTCCTATTGCAATCCATAATCCATCCAGAAAAGTACATCACAAAATTAGCAGCAATAAATCTTTTGTTATCACTCTTTAAATATTACAAATGCACAATTGCACAATTACTATTAATGGTATGATTACATTTCATCAATGGCATTGCTAATTGAGTATTCTGGCATCTGAGTTCTCTGGCATTTATAGTGTGAAGATTCTCACCTTCCTTTTGTAGAAGATGCTGCTGCAGATTTTTTAGCACCAGCCCCCCCCCCCCCAAAAAAAAACACAACAACCAAGAACCACCCAGTAGAGCAGTGGTTCCCAAATTTGGCAACTTTAAGACTTGTGGACTTCAACTCCCAGAATTCTCCGGCCAGCAGAGCTGGAGTTGCCAAGTTTGGGAACCACTGCAGTAGAGGAAGCAAATACTTTTCTGAGTCTCTTCTGAAACTGGGGATGAGGAAAGGGTTCAGTTAGAAATTGGTAAAAGCTTGTTCCAAATGGTTGACTCTTGTCATATTTGCACAATTAATAAGCAAAAAGAAACTGTAATTCAAAGAACTAGCAGGAATGAATGATGACTGTTTGTAGAAAAATATTCACAGAAATTCCAATCTGCTGTTGGTTCATTTGTTTGTTACCGCAAACCTCTGAGTTGAACAATTCCATTCCTCAGGTCTGCTCTTGAGAGGATTGAACAATGCAATCTGTCTTATCTCTCTCTTGAGAAAGCTGCCCTGTAACTCAAATAGTGGTAAACATGGAGTCCAGCAAGACACTAGACTGTGAAATGAAATTGTACAAAACTGAGGACATGCAGAAAGCAATGAAATGAGACCCATTTCTCACAGTGGTTCATACCTATGCTGCTATGGGAAAGAAAGAAGGATTTTTGGGACTTTATTTTGGTTCCATGACTCCTGAGATATATTTAATGTAGAGAAAACATCCAAACACATATTTAATTTTAGAAAAAGACTGAAATGAAGCAACAGGGGGAAAAAGGAGAAGAGAAGAGAAGAGAAGGGAAGAGACTTTATAAATGGGAAGTTCTCCAGTATGATATAAGCTTTCAAAGATATGAGAGATCTTTAGAGGTGCATGCCAGGCAAGTTAAAGCCGGATGTGTTTCTTAGAAGAAAAGTTCTATGAACTTGGCAATAATGATCCTGACTGGCTGCCTTGGTTGCTAAAGAGGCCAATGAATAGACTGAGAAGGTTGTCTTTTATAGGGTTTTATTATTACATACATGAAATATTCAGGATTCTAACATTATCTAAAAAAGGGTTGCCATAGCAACGACAGTCATCATGAAGGGATTGTCTTTTTATACATTGTGAGCATATGCATGACTTACTGGGTATAGCACAGTATGGAAATAAAGGAGGTTATCGACAAAACAATAACAAAATAGAGTTGAGATTTTCTCTTTGAACCTTTCCTAACCTCTCATGGATATATTAAGACTGCAGCTCCCAGTTTTTCTCTGGTCATGCTGGACAGGAAATCTGGAAAATGCCACCTTGGGGAAGACTGGAATAAATACCAATATCAATACCTGTAAACAAAAAACACAGACATGCAGTCTAATTTTCCTAGTTTTTACTTGTATTTGCATATGAAAATAACAACAACAGCAATAATAATAATAATAATAACAACAACAACAACAACAACAGTGAACAAACTTGGTTATGGTTAACAACAGGTACATTAAAGAAAGAAACAGAGTCACTAATCCTGGCTGCACAAGAACAAGCTATCCGCACAAATGTCATTAAGGCCAAAATCGAAAAATCCTCTGATGATGCCAAATGCAGACTTTGCAAAGAAGCTGATGAAACTGTTGATCACATACTCAGCTGCTGTAAAAAAATCGCGCAGACTGATTATAAATTGCGGCACAATTCAGTAGCACAAATGATCCATTGGAATTTGTGCAAAAATTATAATATTAAAACAGCAACAAACTGGTGGGAACATCAGCCTGAAAAAGTCACCGAAAATCAGATGGTCAAGATCTTGTGGGATTTTCGCATACAAACAGACAAAATACTGGCACATAATACACCAGACATCACACTGGTTGAGAAAAATAAGGTCACAATCATAGACATTGCAATACCAGGTGATAGCAGGGTCGCCGAGAAGGAACATGAAAAAATCGCAAGATACCAGGACTTAAAAATCGAAATTCAACGACTATGGCACAAACCAGCAGTGATAATTCCAGTGGTAATTGGCACACTGGGTGCTATTCCAAAAGCACTGGAATTACATTTAAAACAGTTAAAAATTGACAAAATCACCATCAGTCAAATGCAAAAAGCCGCACTGCTTGGATCTGCACGCATAATACGAAAATACGTTACGACGTCCTAGGCCCCTGGGTGGGGCCCGACTAGTAACCAATGCCAAATCCAGCGAAACAACTGGCCGCTGTGATACAATTGTATAATAATAATAATAAAATAATGGAGCCCTTGGAGTAATATCTAAAATATTAGAAATAACAACTGAGGTGGTCAAAAATCGAGTTAAAAAGGTAAAGAATTGGACATCACCTGGAAAGGACCAATTACATGGTTTCTGGCTCAAATATCTGACCAGTTTACATGGAATATTGGCCAGGCAACTGAATGAAATTTTACAAAAGGGCCAAATTGATGAATGGTTGACAACTGGAAAAACATACTTGATTCAGAAAGATGCAACTAAAGGAACAACACCTGAAAACTGCAGACCAATAACATGCTTGCCAACAACCTTCAAATTACTCATAGGCATTATTGCAGATAACATGATGGATTATTTGGAAACAAACAACATCTTGCCAATAGAAGGAGACCTTAGTTGCTACTTGGAACTCGGTAGTGTCTGAGGCTCTCCACAGAATTGCGCCTTTACGGCCGATCCGCAGCAGTGGATCCAGGAGGGCTCCTTGGTTTACCAAGGACCTCCGGGAGATGAAGCGCCAAAAGAGACACCTAGAGCGCCGCTGGAGGGCCAGTAAATCCAAGTCAGACCGAGCACTCCTGAAAACCTGCATCGGAGCATATCTATCGGCAATACGGACAGCTAAGAACAACCACATTGCCGCTCTGATAGCGTCCGCTGAGTCTCGCCCTGCTGCCTTGTTTAGGGTGACCCGCTTCCTCCTAAATACGAGGGTTGCGGATAACCCTTTACAAGGTAGAGCAGAGGAATATGTCCAGTTCCTCGCGGACAAAGTTGCTCGGCTTCGGATGGACCTGGACTCCAATTGCGCAGAGCCAGCCGGGGTACCAGGGGAAGGTCTTGAACACCACCTCTGGACTGACTTTCAACCTGTTGCTCCTGATGAAGTGGACAAGGCCATGGGAGCGGTGAGTGCTGCCATGTGTGTACTGGACCCGTGCCCCTTCTGGCTGGTTGTGAACAGCAAGGAGGTGACGCGGAGCTGGGTCCAGGCGATGGTGGATGCTTCTCTTCGGGAGGGCTTCTTCCCACCGGCATTGAAGATAGCGGTGGTGAGACCCCTCCTGAAGAAGCAATCATTGGACCCAGCTAGTTTGAACAACTACCGTCCAATCTCCAACCTTCCCTTCATTGGGAAGGTTGTTGAGAAAGTGGTAGCCTCTCAACTCCGACGGTCCTTGGATGAAGGTGATTATCTGGACGCCTTTCAGTCTGGATTCAGGCCTGGCTACAGCATGGAAACCGCTTTGGTCGCACTGACCGATGATCTCTGGAGAGCCAGGGATGGAGGTCATTCCTCCATCCTGGTGCTCCTTGACCTCTCAGCGGCCTTCAATACCATTGACCATGGTATCCTTCTGCGACGGTTACGAGAGGTGGGAGTGGGCGGCACCGTTTTCCAGTGGTTCTCCTCCTACCTCTCGGACAGGTCGCAGTCGGTGTTAGTTGGGGGAGAGAGGTCGACCCCTAGGCCCCTGAAATATGGGGTTCCTCAGGGTTCGGTCCTGTCCCCCCTCCTGTTTAATATCTACATGAAGCCACTGGGTGAGATCATTCGACGGCACGGGATCAAATACCATCAATATGCGGACGATACTCAGCTGTATCTGTCCGCCCCGTGCCAACTCAGTGAGGCGGTTGACATGATGTGCCAGTGCCTGGAGGCTATCAGGGTCTGGATGGGGGTTAACAAGCTTGTACTCAATCCAGACAAGACCGAGTGGCTGTTGTGTTTTCCTCCCAAGAATTTGGCCAGTATTCCATCACTCAGGCTGGTAGGTGAAAATTTACGCCCCTCAGACAGGGCGCGCAACTTGGGAGTCCTCCTGGATCCACAGCTGACTTTAGAACATCACCTGTCGGCTGTGACCAGGGGGACATTTTCCCAGGTTCGCCTGGTGCTCCAGTTGCGCCCCTACCTGAACCAGGAGGCACTCGCAACAGTCACTCACGCCCTCATGACCTCAAGACTGGACTGCAATGCGCTCTACATAGGGCATCCTTTGAAAAGTATTCGGAGACTTCAACTCGTCCAGAATGCAGCCGCGCGAGCGATTGTGGGTGCACCTCGGTACACCCACGTTACACCTATCCTCCGCGAGCTGCACTGGCTACTGATCGGTCTCCGGATACGCTTCAAAGTGCTAGTCGTAACTTATAAAGCCCTTCATGGTATTGGACCTGAGTATTTGAGAGACCGCCTGCTGCCAATTACCTCCCAAAGACCCATCAGATCTCACAGGGTCGGCCTCCTCCGGGTTCCGTCCACCAGCCAATGCCATCTGGCTACTACCCGGGGGAGGGCCTTCTCTGTAGCAGCTCCGGCCCTTTGGAATGAACTCCCCGCGGAGATCCGGACCCTCACCTCTCTCCAGGCCTTCCGGAAAGCCGTCAAAACCTGGCTGTGCCAGCAGGCCTGGGGTTGATGAGTTCCCCTCCCGACTGGTATGGCTGTGTGATTTTCGTGTATTTTAATTATGTGTACTGTTGTTTATGTTCCCTTTTCCCTTTGAGTTGTTCGCCGCCCTGAGTCCCTCCTGGAGAAGGGCGGAATACAAATAAACCGAAACTAAACTAAAATAAACTAATAGAGCAAAAAGGCAACAAAAGAAGGAGCAGGGCACAAAAGATCAGCTCCTAATTGATAAAATGATATTAGAAAATTGTAAGAACAGAAAACGACTTGAATATGGTCTGGATTGATTACAAAAGGCATTTGACTCACTGCCACATAGTTGGATCATAAAATGCTTAGAAACAACTGGCATTAGCAAAAATATTACATCCTTACTAAAAAGCGATGAACAATGGAGAACTGAGTTGGCAGTAGGGAATGAGATCTACGGAATGGTTAATATCAAGTGAGGAATTTTCCAGGGTGATTCACTTTCACCTCTTCTCTTCATCATCGCAATGATCCCACTATCAGTAATCTTAAAAAAAAATGAAATTAGGCTACCAAACAGCCAAAGAAGCTGAAAAAAATTCACATTTACTATATATGGATGATTTGAAACTTTACGGAAAGTCAGAAATAGAAATCCAATCATTGACAAATACAGTCTGAGTATTCAGCACCCATATTTCAATGCAGTTGGCATGGAAAAAATGTGCCACTGTATCCATAAAAAGAGGCAAAATCACTGCATGTGAGGGAATTGAAATGCCCAATGGCCAACTAATTAAATGCAATGAAAATGAAGCCTACAAATACTTAGGCATTCTGCAGTTGGATAATATCAAGCATGGAGAAATAAAAACTATTGTCAGGCGAGAGCACACCAACAGAGTTAGGAAAAATTTGAAATCTAAATTGAATGGTGGAAATACAATCAAGGCCATAAATTACCTGGGGCAATACCAGTTATAAGATACACAGCTGGTATAGTTAACTGGACACAAGCTGATTTGGACATTTTGGACCGAAAAACCAGGAAACTAATGACAATGCACTACAGTTTACATCCACGTGGTGATACTGATAGACTATACCTGCCCCGAAAATCAGGTGGAGAGGATTATTACAAGTGAAGCAAACAGTTGAAGAAGAAAAACATGCACTGGCTGATTATTTAAAAGAAAGTCAAGAACATCTATTAATCGAAGTAAAGAACAAAAATCTACTGAAGGCCCAACAGACGAAACAAGAATACAGAAAAGATGTGATAAAATCAAGAATGGAGAGTTTAGATTTAGATTTAGATTTAAAGTTTATTATATGCCGCCCTTTTCCCTGGGGGGACTCAGGGGCGGCTTACAACTTAAAAGGGGGGGGAGACAAACTTTTAACATATAAGACAATACATAATTAAAACACAACATTCATACTATTCGGGCGGGTTGTAGTCTTAACCCAGGCCTGACGGGATAGCCAGGTTCTGAGGGCTGTGCGGAAGGTCTGGAGGGTGGTGAGGGTACGAATTTCCATGGGGAGATCGTTCCACAGGGTCGGAGCTGCCACCGAGAAGGCTCTCCTCCGTGTAGTTGCCAGCCGACATTGACTGGCAGATGGGACCTAGGAGGAGGCCTAACCGGTGAGATCTAATAGGTCGTGTGAGGTAATTGGCAGTAGGCGGTCTCTCAAGTATCCAGATCCACTACCATGGGAGGGCTTTATGGGTGGGCAAGTAGCACCTTGAAGCGTACCCGGAGAGCGACAGGTAGCCAGTGCAGCTCGCGGAGGAATAGGTGTTACGTGGTGAAACGGGGTGCACCCACATCGCATCGCGCGGACCGCTTCTGGACTAGCTGAAGTCGCCGAATACTCTTCAAGGGCAGCCCCATGTAGAGCACATTGCAGTATTCCAGCCTAGAGGTCACAAGGGCATGAGTGACTGTTGTGAGAGCCTCCCGGTTCAGGTAGGGGCGCAACTGGTGGACCAGGCGAACCTGGGCAAATGCCCCCCTGGTCACAGCTGACAAGTGATGTTTGAAAGTCAGCTGTGGGTCCAGGAGGACTCCCAAGTTGCGGACCCTGTCTGAGGGGTGTAGTGTTTGACCCCCCCAGCCTGAGAGATGGAATACTAGCCAAATTGGTGGGAGGGAAACACAACAGCCACTCGGTCTTATCTGGGTTGAGCACGAGTTTGTTAGCCCTCATCCAGTCACTAACAGCTTCAAGTCCCTGGTTCATCACTTCCACCACTTCATTGAGTTGGCACGGGGCGGACAGATACAACTGGGTATCGTCCGCATACTGGTGGTATTTTATCCCATGCCGCCGAATGATCTCGCCCAGGGGTTTCATGTAGATGTGAACAAGTAGGGGGGACAGGATCGAACCCTGCGGCACCCCCATATGTTAGGGGCCTAGGGGTCCGATCTCTGCCCTCCGACCTAACACCGACTGCGACCTGTCCGAGATGGTAAGAGGAGAACCACCGCAAAACAGTGCCTCCCACCCCACCTCCCGCAGTCCGTCGCAGAAGGATATCATGGGTCGATGGTATCGAAAGCCGCTGAGAGGTCAAGGAGAACCAGGATGGAGGCGTAGCCTCCATCCCTGGCTCTCCAGAGGTCATCGGTCAAGCGACCAAAGCGGTTTCTGTGCTCTAGCCAGGCCTGAAGCCAGACTGGAATGGGTCAAGATACTAGCTTCCTCCAAGGACCGCTGGAGCTGAAAGGCCACCACCTTCTTCAACAACCTTCCCCCACAAAGGGGAGGTTGGAGACCTGGATGATAATTGTTTAAGAACGGCTGGATCCAAAGATGGTTTCTTCAGGAGGGGGTCTCACCACCGCCGCTTAAGTGCGGGGGGAAAGACCCCCTCCCGAAGGGAGGCAGTAACAACCGCCTGATCCAGCCCCGTTTCACCTCCCTGCTGTTAGCAACCAGCCAGGAGGGGCACGGGTCCAGTACACATGTGGAGGCACTCACAGCTCTCATGGCCTTGTCCATGTCCCCAGGGGCAACATCCTGAAACTCAACCCAGGGGTGGTCTACCAGATTATCCCCTTGTGCCTCGGCTGGATCTGCAGAATCGGAGTCCAACTCCGACCGAAACCGAGCAACTTTGTCCGCTAAGAACTGGACGTAGTCCTCAGCCCTACCCTGCAGGGGATCCTCCGTAACCCTCCTATTTAGGAGGGAACGGGTTATCCTAAACAGGGCGGGCTGGGCGCGACTCAGCGGAGGCGATCAAGGTGGCAATATAAGCTCTTTTTGCCGTCCTATATTGCCCTGATGTATTCCTTGATGAACAATGTTAGAAGTGCTCGGCTCGATTCGGATTTGTTGGACCTCCATAGGTGCTCTAGGCGTCTCTTCCGGCGCTTCCTCTCCGGAGTTCCTCGGTAAACCAAGGAGGCCTCCTGGATCCACTGCCTTGGAGCGGCCATAGTGGCGCAATACGATCAAGAGGACTCTGACGCTGCCGAGTTCCAAGCAGCAACCAGGGTCTCCACTGGACTGTGGGCGAGAGTATCAGGAATAACCCCAAGCTCCGTCTGGAACCTCAAGGGGTCCATAAGTCGCCTGGGCGGAACCACCTGGTCGGTTCTCCTCCCTACAGTGGAGGTTTGGTCTCCGAAAGTCAAGCCTCAGTAGGCAGTGGTCTGACCACGACAGGGGGTATGATCTCACTAACCCTCAGACCAAGATCACGAGTCCACTGCTCCGAGAGGAATACGAGGTCGAGCGTGTGACCCGCTGAGTGGGTTGGGCCCCTGAATTATCTGGGTCAAGCCCATGGCTGTCATGGAAGCCATGAACTCCTGTGCTCCATCAGAGTGTTCACCGAGCGAAGGCAAATTGAAATCCCCCCGAACCATAAGCCTGGGGAACTCAACTGCCAGCTCGGCTACCGACTCGAGGAGCGAGGGGAGGGCTGGCTGCAACGCGTTGGAGGCAGGTACGTTAACAGCAAACCCACTTGACCCCTTGAGGTCCAACTTCAACAGCAGGGACTCACACCCAACAAGCTCCGGAGCAGGGATCTATGAGGTACTAGAGACTCTTGGATAACAATCGCCACACCTCCCACCCCTTCCCTGGGCTCTCGGCTGATGGAGCACCTGAAAGCCTTCTGGGCACATACTCTACGAGGGGGACTCCTCCCTCCGGGCCCAGCCAGGTTTCAGTAATACATGCCAGGTCCTGCCCCCTCGTCTAAAATTAAGTCCCGACGAGTTGGCAGAACAAAGCACTGCATGGCCAATTTCTGGAAAAAATAAAAGATAAGTGGACAGTGAACAAACTTGGTTATGGTTAACAACAGGTACATTAAAGAAAGAACAGAGGTCACTAATCCTGGCTGCACAAGAACAAGCTATCCGCACAAATGCCATTAAGGCCAAAATCGAAAAATCCTCTGATGATGCCAAATTGCAGACTTTGCAAAGAAGCTGATGAAACTGTTGATCACATACTCAGCTGCTGTAAAAAAATTGCGCAGACTGATTATAAATTGCGGCACAATTCAGTAGCACAAATGATCCATTGGAATTTGTGCAAAAATTATAATATTAAACAGCAACAAACTGGTGGGAACATCAGCCTGAAAAAGTCACCGAAAATCAGATTGGTCAAGATCTTGTGGGAATTTTCGCATACAAACAGACAAAATACTGGCGCATAATACACCAGACATCACACTGGTTGAGAAAAATAAGGTCACAATCATAGACATTGCAATACCAGGTGATAGCAGGGTAGCTGAGAAGGAACATGAAAAAATTGCAAAATACCAGGACTTAAAATTGAAATTCAACGACTATGGCACAAACCAGCAGTGGTAATTCCAGTGGTAATTGGCACACTGGGTGCTATTCCAAAGCACTGGAATTACATTTAAAAAACAGTTAAAAATTGACAAAATCACCATCAGTCAAATGCAAAAAGCCGCACTGCTTGGAACTGCATGCATAGTACGAAAATACGTTACAACGTCCTAGGCCCCTGGGTGGGGCCCAACTAGTAAACCAATGCCAAATCCGGCGAAACAACTGGCCGCTGTGATACAATTGTATAAATAATAATAATAATAATAATAATATAATAATATAACAACAACAACAACAACAACAACAACAACAACTCCGCCATTGCCGGTCCCAAGCCCGGATGAGAAAGGAGGAAGGTTGGGATCAGGTTGGCATCTGGTCCCGTAAAAAAAAAACCCCGCCAACCCATACAATATGGTGAAAAAACAAATAAGAATTCCATACCGCATCGGTCGTCGCGCGGGTTAACAAGGGCCGCGGCGGATGTTGGGGTCCCTGGACATCCGTCGACAAGTGGGCTACAAGTGGACCAGCCAACAAAACGACAAAAATATAGTGCAGATGAAAACCGTGCCATAATGGCCTGTTACTACAACTCAGAGCCAGAAAAAAAGAGGCTATTTAAAGCGAATGTATGAATTATGGAAACAAACAATATCCAGATTCAAATGTTAGTGAACAACGACTAGCAGATCAAAGGCAATTTATTATACGGAATAAAGGTTTAGTGAAGTTGAACATGAGGAAATTCAGGCAAATTGCAAAACCCAAAAAACAATATCACAAGCGGAAATAACTGATATTCAAGACACAACTAAAGACATTATAGTAGAACTCCCAGAAGAAGCTCTTGGGGAGGAAATAACATCACCACCACTAGAACCAGTTATCACTGAACCAACTGATGAACTAACTCAAAAACAAAAAGAATTGAAGGATAAGATCATGGAGCATTTTCTTCTTAATGAGGAAAGGCAACGTTTACCATCACTAAAAACTGTGCCGAAGAAAATTTTGGCCCCATCATGAAATGGTTAATGCAGTGTTTTCAACAATTGAACCGGGATCCATCTTGGAAACAAACCAGTTAATGTACAGCGCAGCTGTAATAGTCACTAATGAACTAGGCATTAAAATTAAAGTACCTAGTCATACAACAGAAAAAGCATCAAAGCCAAAGTGGAAAATCTGTTTAGAACAAAAAATCAAAAAATTAAGGGCAGATGCTAGTAACTTAAAGAACATGCATGAGCAACGGCTTAAAAACAACAAAATCATAGATCGGCTAATCAGGAGATATAGATTGGATACAAGAAACATCAATGAAGCTGTAGAGATTGTAAAACAGCAGATAACAGCAACAGCTAGAAAAATTGAAAGATATGAGGCACAAATCATCCAATATAACAAAATCAGCAATTTCGATCAGACCCAACGGCGTTTTATCAAAGTCTTAATGTAAATGGTGACACCAAAAGTGAAAAACCAGAAAAACAGGCCACAGTTGAATTCTGGAAAGAATTGTGGGAAAATGCAAAGGACTACAACAAGGAAGCAAGTGGATACATGACTTTGAGAAAAGCATTGGCAACAAACAATGCAAGTATTAGAAATAACAACTGAGATGGTCAAAAATCGGTTAAAAAGGTAAAGAATTGGACATCACCTGGAAAGGACCAATTACATGGTTCTGGCTCAAATATCTGACCAGTTTACATGCAATATTGGCCAGGCAACTGAATGAAATTTTACAAAGGGCCAAATTGATGAATGGTTGACAACTGGAAAAACATACTTGATTCAGAAAGATCCAACTAAAGGAACAACACCTGAAAACTATAGACCAATAACATGCTTGCCACAACCTTCAAATTACTCACAGGCATTATTGCAGATAACATGATGGATTATTTGGAAACAAACAACATCTTGCCAGTAGAGCAAAAAGGCAACAAAAGAAGGAGCAGGGGCACAAAAGATCAGCTTCTAATTGATAAAATGATATTAGAAAATTGTAAGAACAGAAAAACGAACTTGAATATGGTCTGGATTGATTACAAAAGGCATTTGACTCACTGCCACATAGTTGGATCATAAATGCTTAGAAACAACTGGCATTAGCAAAAATATTACATCCTTTACTGAAAAGGCAATGAAACAATGGAGAACTGAGTTGGCAGTAGGGAATGAGAGCTACGGAATGGTTAATATCAAGCGAGGAATTTTCCAGGGTGATTCACTTTCACCTCTTCTCTTCATCATCGCAATGATCCCACTATCAGTAATCTTAAAAAAAATGAAATTAGGCTACCAAACAGCCAAAAAGCTGAAAAAATTTCGCATTTACTATATATGGATGATTTGAAACTCTATGGAAAGTCAGAAATAGAAATCCAATCATTGACAAATACAGTCCGAGTATTCAGCACCGATATTTCAATGCAGTTTGGCATGGAAAAATGTGCCACTGTATCCATAAAAAGGGGCAAAATCACTGCATCTGAGGGAATTGAAATGCCCAATGGCCAACTAATTAAATGCAAAGAAAATGAAGCCTACAAATACTTAGGCATTCTGCAGTTGGATAACATCAAGCATGGAGAAGTAAAACTATTGTCAGACGAGAGTACACCAACAGAGTTAGGAAAATTTTGAAATCTAAATTGAATGGTGGAAATACAATCAAGGCCATAAATACCTGGGCAATACCAGTTATAAGATACACAGCTGGCATAGTTAACTGGACACAAGCTGATTTGGACCTTTTGGACCGAAAAACCAGGAAACTAATGACAATGCACTACAGTTTACATCCACGTGGTGATACTGATAGACTATATCTGCCCCGAAAATCAGGTGGCAGAGGATTATTACAAGTGAAGCAAACAGTTGAAGAAGAAAAACGTGCACTGGCTGATTATTTAAAAGAAAGTCAAGAACATCTATTAATCGAAGTAAAGAACAAAAATCTACTGAAGGCCCAACAGACAAAACAAGAATACAGAAAAGATGTGATAAAATCAAGAATGGAGAGTTGGCAGAACAAAGCACTGCATGGTCAATTTCTGGAAAAAATAAAAGATAAAGTGGACAGGGAACAACTTGGTTATGGTTAAAAACAGGTACATTAAAGAAAGAAACAGAGTCACTAATCCTGGCTGCGCAAGAACAAGCTATCCGCACAAATGCCATTAAGGCCAAAATCGAAAAATCCTCTGATGATGCCAAATGCAGACTTTGCAAAGAAGCTGACGAAACTGTTGATCACATACTCAGCTGCTGTAAAAAAATCGCGCAGACTGATTATAAATTGCGGCACAATTCAGTAGCACAAATGATCCATTGGAATTTGTGCAAAAATTATAATATTAAAACAGCAACAAACTGGTGGGAACATCAGCCTGAAAAAGTCACAGAAAATCAGATGGTCAAGATCTTGTGGGATTTCCGTATACAAACCGACAAAATACTGGCGCATAATACACCAGACATCACACTGGTTGAGCAAAATAAGGTCACAATCATAGACATCGCAATACCAGGTGATAGCAGGGTCGCCGAGAAGGAACATGAAAAAATCGCAAAATACCAGGACTTAAAAATCGAAATTCAACGACTATGGCACAAACCAGCAGTGGTAATTCCAGTGGTAATTGGCACACTGGGTGCTATTCCAAAAGCACTGGAATTACATTTAAAACAGTTAAAAATTGACAAAATCACCATCAGTCAAATGCAAAAAGCTGCACTGCTTGGATCTGCACGCATATTACGAAAATACATTACGACATCCTAGGCCCCTGGGTGGGGCCCGACTAGTAACCAATGCCAAATCCGGCGAAACAACTGGCCGCTGTGATACAATTGTACAATAATAATAATAATAATAATAATAAATAATGGAGCCCTTGGAGTAATATCTAAAGGGCTACCTCACTATTTGGAAATTTTAAATTTATCAGACTTGAATATTCTGATTCTACAAAAAAAACACCCTACTTGGAACAACTTATATCCTCCGACGTTACCTTAACAGTTCCTAGATCCTTGGTTAGGACTCGAGCTGTTGAGTTACCAACCAGCCCCAAAGGCTGTGAATCTTACCAAAGATTAACAACAACAACAACAACAACAACAACAACAACAACATCATCATCATCATCATCATCATCATCATCATCATTGTTAATAATTGTTGCTGTTGCTGAAAAGATTAAAAGATATGAAAACTGAGTAACTAAATTCAAGGAAAACTTACAGTTCAGAGCAAATCAGCACCAGTTTTATAAGACCTTAGAAACTGGAGATGGAGTAACAACAAATGAAAAGCCTGATAAAGAGAAAGCTCTGAAATTCTGGAAGAATTTGTGGGAAAACAACAAGAAACACAACAGAAATGCAAAATGGATCAAACAGATTGAGGATTCTATCAAAGTGCATAAAATGGAAGATGTGAAAATAACAAAGGAAACGGTGCAAAGACAGTCAAGAAAAGTGAAGAATTGGAGTGGACCTGGACCAGATAAGTTAGATGGCTCCTGGTTAAAGGCACAAGTGTGCACAAAAGATTGATAGCCCAAATGAATCAGATCTTAAAAACACCTGAAAATGATGAATGGATGACAACTCGAAGGACATTTTTGATCCAAAAAGATAAAGAAAAAGGAAAGGATCCTGGAAACTATAGGCCAATCACCTGTTTGCCAACAACATACAAGCTCCTTACTGGTATCATCGCAAACCAAATTAATGGATACTTGGAAAGAAATAACTTGCTTCCTGTAGAACAGAAAGGATGCTGCAAAAATTCAAGAGGAACAAAGGACCAACTGCTGATTGACAAACTAATCCTAAAGAATTCAAAGAAAAAATAAACCAATGGCTGTTCATGGCTTGGATAGCATTTGATTCAGTTCCCCATAGCTGGATCAAGAAATGCCTGAAAATCTTTGGCATCAGCAGCAACATACAAAAATTCATGGAAACTTCAATGAACCTCTGGAAAACGAAGCTTATAGCTAATGAAGAAATACTGGGTGAAGTTGAAATTAAATGAGGCATTTTCCAGGGCGATTCCCTTTCACCCCTACTTGTTATACTCTCAATGCTACCATTGACAATCATTTTGAAGAAGATGAACTATGGATACAAACTTGCAAAAAAAGGACTAAAAATTTCGCACTTGGTGTACATGGATAATTTGAAGCTGTCTGGTAAAACAAAAGCTGAACTGAATGTATTAATTGAAAGCACAAAAGAATTTAGCCAAGACATTGGTATGCAGTTTGGAATTGACAAATGTGCAACAATGGCAACCAAAGCAGGCAAGGTCAAAGAAGATGATGGAATAGAACTTGAGAATGAAGAAATGATAAAGCAGTAAAACCAGAAGAAGGCTACAAGTACTTGGGGATTTTAGAGGCCTCTGACTCAATGCATAATAAAGTCAAGGAATTAACTTCAGCCAAGTACATTCGATGAATTTGCAAGATATTAAAGTCCAAATTGAGTGGAGGAAACATCATACAAGCCATAAATACCTGGGCTATACCTGTGATCTGTTACTCTGCAGGAATAATTGACTGGACCCAGATGGAGTTGGACAATTTGGACAGAAAAACAAGGAAACTTATGACAATGAATCATGCTTTGCACCCTAAAAGTGATGTTGACCGATTATATCTACCAAGATCAGAGGGTGGTTGAGGACTCCTACAAGTAAAACAGACTGTGGAAGAATAAAAACACAGCTTGAATGATTACATCCAGAAAAGTGAAGAACCAATGATTAAGGAAGTAAATAAAGGAGGCCTTTTAAATAAAACTAAGTCAAAAGTTGAATATAAGAAAGAAGTGATTGAGAAGCGAGCTGAAAATTGGAAAAACAAAGCTATGCATAGCTGATACTTGAAAAGTATTGAAGGCAAAGCTAACCAAAAGCTAACTTGGAACTGGTTAAGATCAGGAGCACTGAAAAAAGAAACAGAAGACTGTATTTTGGCAGCTCAAGAACAAGCCTTAGCCACAAACTGCATGAAGGCAAAAATTCAATATTTTACCACCAACAGCAAATGTCGCCTCTGTAATGAGAAAGACGAGACAATCGACTACTTGATCAGTGGATGCAGCAAAATTTCACAAACTGACTACCTACAACGCCATGATCGCGTTGCTAAGATCATTCACTGGAAATTGTGCCAAAAGTTTGGATTTGAGTACAGCAAAAACCACTGGGAACATCAGGTTCAGAAGGTTTTAGAGAATGAGAAAGTCAAGAACTTGCGGGACTTCAGAATTCAGACTGACAGGCATTGGCCCACAACACACCTGACATAACAATAATTGAAAAGAAAAATGTATGGTTCACTGACATTGCAATACCTGGAGATGCACGAATTGAAGATAAACAGCAAGAAAAAAATCACAAAGTACCGGGACTTGCAAATTGAAGTTGAGCGACTGTGGAAAAAGAAATTGTGTGTTGTCCCAATTGTAATTGGAGCCCTTGGAGCAATACCTAAAGGGCTACCTCGCTATTTGGAAATTTTAAATTTATTAAACTTGAACATTCTGATTCTACAAAAAACCACCCTACTTGGAACAGATTATATCCTCCGACGTTACCTTAACAGTTCCTAGGTCCTTGGTTAGGACTTGAGCTGTTGAGCTACAAACCAGCCCCAAAGGCTGTGAATCTCACCAAAGATTAGCCACATAATAATAATCCCATTACGTCTCTTTCTCTTCATTTTTGCTCATTGTCTATTTTATTTTTATAATCAGAAACATCCAATTGTGACAGAAGTACAAAAGGAGGCAGAGCTTGTATTGTGTTGGTATGACTCTATTTTGGTTATTTAGCCACATTTCATCCCCAAACACTGTGCGTTATAATTTCTAAATTGTTAGGTTGTTATACTTCTGTACATATTACAATGCACCTCATGTAGTTTAATTAAAAAGAATACATCAAATATTCATGAATAAATTAAGAAGAAAAACATCTACTTGCAAACATACCTGTAATTTGTTTATAATTCCAGTCCTCTCTAGCATATTCACTGGACATGAATTTCCAACCACAAACAAGTTTGAAAAACACCAGCTAAGGGTGATGTAACTGGAAGAGCAGATACGTACATAGCTAGAATCTACTCTGTGGCTTAATTTACACAGGCTGGTTGGAGATTTCTCTTCTTCCCTCCAAGTCATCTTCCTTTGCCTGGAATAGAAGCTCCCCAATGGTTGGTGTGAATTATTATTTTGATGAGCCTTCCAATATATCCCCTATCCTGGGGAAATGAGGTGTGTGCATTGGGAACTGATAGTGTTTTTAGGAAGAGACTGTTATTCAAATTTCAAAGCGTTCAGTCCATGGGGTTTCTAGAATTCCATACCAAGTTTTCTTTATTGATCCTAAAACCTGCAGATGGCTCTTTCTTTCAATTTAGATGTGATGTTCTTTTGGAACTTTGTGGAAGCTTAAAGGCTATGTACTCCCAAATCATTATTTCTTTTTATAAAGCCCCCTCCCACTATCCAATGGTCTCACCTCACAGATCTCTGCATGACAAAAGGCATTTTGTTTTTTATGGCTTCACACTTTAAAAACCTTAGACCCTCATGGTTCAGCCTCTCTTTTCAATACTATTCCCCTCTTTCCTTCCGCCTTTGCTCTGCTTAGCAGGTGTGAAATATTAATTGCCACACTGGGGACTGGCCATCAGTCTGCTGCATCTGACTTAAATATCATTCTCCATGGCGAGTGCAATGATTAGGGGAGGGAGGAGAAACAGAAAGGCCTTTTTAAAATAGAAAATAACTTCCCACATGCCTCTTAATTAAGAGCCATGCTTTGCTTCATACTGAGATATTTTGGCTAATTATGAAGAGAGGTACACAATTTGTCACCTCTTTTGCTTTTGTTCTGCCACGTGTCTCTCAGTGACAGCATCACCAAAATGTGATGTACAGCTCAGTCAACAGTTCCAGATGCTCCCTTGCAAATCCTGAAAAAGCAACAACAGAATATTTAAAATCAGATTTTTTTTAAAAAAGAAGAATGTATATTTTCCCTTACAAAAACAAAATAAAACAAATATGAGAAACACACACACACACATACACCCCTGAGCAAAAAGAACAATGTCTATATGCCTTTACAATTAACATTTCTTTCCAGGCAACATTTTATTCACAAAAACAAAAAAGCCAACAGACATATGACTATGGTTACAAAAGTTACATGATTATAACTGGAAAAAACAATAAAATCTCAATTCTGAAGGACAGATATAAGGAAAACTTTTATAGCATTTTACATGTATGCTTACTTTGTATAAGAAAAGAAATTAGTTCATCTGTCAAGCATTTTGGGAATATTAGCTAACATTTAAATATACTGTATATTTTTTTCAGCTTCCATGGTTGCCAAGGAAACCATGAAGAGACTTAAATCATGTCTGATAAAGACTGAAATTTTAAAAAGTACTTGATCAAATCTGCCAGACATGGGAAGGACTAGAAAACTGAAAGACTAAAGCTTGCAAGGAAGGAACCAGCACTGCACATTCTCAATAGAACTACTGTGTAAATACTGAGCAGGTGTCTCTCTAGTCAAATGTGTGTCTATGTGTGTGCTGAGAGTCAGTGAGGTGGTGGTGGTGGTGGTGGTGGGAGATAGCCAAACATCTATTGACTCAAAAGGGGGGGAGAAAGTGACTTTAAACTCTAAGGCTCACATACATATATATGGTTAGATATCCATATATGATATGTTAGATATCTATGTTATGCAGTAGACAGATCTCTGCATACATGTCTTCTTATCTTTAGTAAAGCAACTTATCTAGCAGTGCTAAGTTTGACATTTCAGTATCTAACCTCTAAAGCACAGGTATCAAACTCGCTGTGTCACATTGCCGTCACGTGATATTTCACCACGTTTTTCCCATTCATGGAGCTGGGGGGGGGAGGCATGGCGTTTGTGTGTGTGTGTGTGTGTATGTGTGTGTGTGTGTGAGATGCATTTGGCCCATGGACTGCCAGTTTGACATCGCAAGGGAGACTTGGGTTTCTGAGACTAGACATTGATAGCGATGCCTGGCTTAAGGTCTGAGAGCAACAGGCATCTATGAGCACAAATATGCTTCAAGTATCATTTTTAATATGCTCCAAACTCACTCTGTGCTTAACTCTAGTTCTAAAACTTTTTAATTTTTTTTTTAACATACAGACAAACTTGAAATTTGCAAGCTAGGTGCTAGAAATATCTCAGAAAGTTAATGGCCATGACCTCATCTTATAGTAATTTATTCCACAAGTTAATTCATTGTGTGAAGTATTTTAAAACTCCTTCTTATCAGTTTCTCTGGATAATTCCAGGCCTGGTATTAATGTGAGGGGAAAAAAATCTTCATGCAGTGAATTAATTTATGTACCTTAATTGTATTCCTATTTTTTTTCCAAGCGAAAAACTTCTAAATATTTTAGCTTTTTCTCATAAAGATGTTTGAATCACAGTTTAGTTGTCATTTTCTACTGGTTCATCAACTGCATTATATTCTTCCTCAAAGGTAGCAACCAGAACTTAAATAATCTAGTATATACACTTTCCAGAACTCAAAGGGAATAAATTATTAATCATTTGACCACAAGAATTTATGAGAGAATAAGGATGTAAAGCCATCAATTATGTCCAGATATACAACACAGTTCTTGTTACATTCATGCTCTACACTAAAATCAAATACTATCTTTAGTAGCTAGACCATATAAGGTTATAGTAGGTCTTATGTTCCAAATGTTTAGTAGAACAGACTGGCTAGCTTTCTGTAGAGGAATGATCTTTTCCAATTCACTGAGGTTCAATTTCAGATTAAAAGAAAATGAAATTCAATCAATCAATTAATCCAAATAGAGCTGGAAGGGACCTTGGGAGTCTTCTACTTCAACCCCCTGCTCAAGCAGGAGACCCTATATCATTTCAGATAAGTGGCTTTTTCTTTTCGTAAAAATTTCCAGTGATGAAGCACTTACAAAATGGGTCCTTGGTAGTCTTTTAGCTTGGTTGTTTGCTTATAGATGTTTTATTACCTGACCAGGTAACATCATCAGTGCTAATGAATATGGGATTTACTCCCTGTTTATATACACTAGGCTGAATCTGCCAAAGTTGGTGGTGTGTGACTTTCTCCTTGGTAATTTATTGATTAGTGTATTGTTTTCTCCTTGCTTGTTTGCTGGTATTAATTTAGTGTATAAGAAAATGTTCTGATCCTCCCCTTTTCCTTTTTATTGTATCTTCTAAATGGTGTACAAACGTGGTTTATCTCTATGTGTCTGATAATGGCTGATTTGTCAGAATGGCAAACTTTCAGGAATACCCTAGTATTTTTGGATTTAGTTTGGTGTAGGACACTTGTAGTTTCTCAGTTGAAACTGTGGTTGAATCTATTTATGTGTTGTGAGATTAAGGGATTGTGTGTTTTTTTGTTTACTTGATATGTTTTGGAGTTTTTCTTTGATTTGTGTGCCAGGGTAATGTTACAGGGATGTAATAGTTTGTATTGCTCTAGCTAATATAGAATAAAATAATGAAATAAAATAATAAAAGTTGGCCAGCTAGAATGAATACGTATCCCACTCTAGTCACATTGGATATCAAATTGTTTCTTGTTTACTTGAAAGCCCTAAACAGCTTTGGATCTTGTTATATAAAGGATCACTTCTATCATCTTAGCCATCCTAGGATGTGCTTTATATGCTGTTAAATTCTGGAACAAAGCATGAAATTTCCACCAGAGAGAGACCTCTTTCTTTTTTTATTCCAGAGACAACTCACTAAGAACCACACTTGGTCTAGAGAAGGACAGACTTCAACATCTTGGCAGATGTGGTTACAAAACTAAACTGGATTTAATATGATTTTATGAGGTTGTTTCTTTCTTTCCAGACTTTTTCTCGCAAGTGTATTAGGTTGATTTTTGGATCAACCTAATGTTGATCCATTGGTTGTAACTGGAATTGACTCACCTGCTTATTTGCCCAAACCTGGCATCATGGGCTGAAAGAGAAGGACTGGCCCAAAGTCAGCCAGCCAGCTTTGATTCCTGAGATGGGACTAGAACTCAGTCGTCTGTTTTCTAGCTTGGAGCCTTAACTACAAACTGGCTCTCAATAGGAACTTATATTTCAATCAAATATAAAGCACAGTTATTATTGTCACACCAACTCTTTGCTACAATAAAAATTGAAATCCAGTGGCAATATATGGATGGTTTCTAGAAGCCAACATTTTGGGATGTACCAAGACAGGACAAAGGAGTTCCATGTGACCTAGATTGGAGTGGTGGCATACACTTCACTCTACCTTTAAGGGTGGGTTAGAACTTTGCCTTTGTTTTCTTATTATTTTTTTAATTCAGATATGCTTTTGGCAGAATTATTTATTGCTCTGCTATATTGACTTTTGATTACACGGTGTTTTGATTTATTCAAACCATCTTTTATGGGCTGTAAGATCTTAAATCAATTTCACAACGAGACTGCTGATTCCAATATTACTTTGCCAAATGTTAACTTGTGCATTATTATATCAAAATAAATAATTGCCTTTATCTAAAGAAATTAACCGCAGCTCATGAAAGTTTATGTTTTTAATAAAATGTGTTAGTTGGAAAAGGTGCTATCACCTTTTCTTATTTTTTTTGCCACTATATACTAACAGGAATCTTCTCTTACAACCTCTATCTCTACTAAAGGGTCACACCATTTCCGTTTTTAAAAAAATGAATAGAATGCACTATTGATAAGTTATCATAGAATAGTTAATTTATCTATCAATACTACTGCAACCACATACCTTCCCAATGTGGTATAAATCATCAGCTGCTGGAAAAGTAGACATTGATCTGAATGAAGCTAGCAGAATTTTTACTGGATGCCTTAAATCTACCTCTCTAGATAAGATCTACCACCTTGTTGGTGCTGCTCCACTGCTGTTCACAGAGAAGCAGCACCATATACAGAGACTGACTCAAGTCATCAATATCTAGACAACACCCTCCCTATGACCTACACCCAGCTCAGCAGAGACTAAACCCAGGAAAAGCTTCTTTAGGTCAATGGAAGACTTTGAAGAATTTGCCAGTAGAGTGGATCTATGGAAAGCTACAAAGAACCAACACTGGATGGAACCAAAGGAGGAACTGGTACCTGAGTCTGATGAAAGCTAGGAAGTATGGAAATAATTGAACAGACTGTGCATGGGTAGAGCAAGATCCAGAGACACTCTGAACAAATGGGGCTATTCAATTTTTTTTGCTCTTTGTGATTGTGGTTACATGCATACAACAACACATATGTATACCAACACTTTGTGCCCTGATCAGTGTAGACTTGAGGATCAGATAGCAGTGTAACGGAACACAATTAATTTTGCTAGTTTCTGGGCAACATCTGTTTAATTTGTACATATTTTAATATTTTAAATGTTATGTCATATAGCATGGGTCCCCAACCCTTGGTCCATGGCCTGGTACTGGGCCACAACCCATTGGGAATCAGGTTGTTCAAGTGGCAGGCGGATGGTGAGTGTGCAAAGCTCAATTTGCACAAGCAGCAGGTACATGTACAACACTATCCCCTCTTCCCACAGTGCTGCCACTGCTGCTGGTCCGCAGAGCTGAAATGTTTGGGAAATCACTGTTATATAGAATGCTTTATTTTTAATTGTGATGCGATAAATCTGACATGAGCAAATGAACAAACTGCAACCATCACCAAAATGGCCTTTGTTGAACTTCTAGATAAACAGGTGGATATTTATATAAAGTAGCAGTCAAAGCATGCTACAAGATCTGATACTCACCATTTATTAATGGATCGATTTGCATGTATCAGAAGGTGGACTCTTGGATTATCTTCTCTCTTTTCCCAATGCCACACAGAGTCCCTCTTTATTTCAGAAATCCAATTATTACTTCTACACAATATTTGAGAACAAAAGAAATAGCAACAATGCTTTGCATTAAGATGACAATTGTAAAAGGCTTTATAATAATTTATGAAATTATACAGCATTGCCTAGTTTGCCTGATAATAACTCAAATTGATGTACTAAATAGGCATAGTAATTATTTTAACAATATTAAATGTCTCTCTGTCAAATAATCATTTCATAAATATGGAGAAAGCATTTCTAAGTGGCACTGTCATTTAAGACACTACTGGATTAGTAAACCCCCTCCCCACCCATATTCTTTTTCTTCAAGACAGATGGAGCTTCTTATCTGGCTGTGAGCTTCCTATTTTGTGAAAAATGAAAATGAATTTTTAAATTAAAAAAAAGTATATATTATAGAAGAAATGTTGGCAGTGAACTGGAAAAATAGAAGGGAAGATAAAAGGAAGTATTTCTTTATCCAGGAATAAATTGTGCAAACCTTGTTCTATTACAGAAAGTCCCCCAGGGTATGAAGAAATAATTCATTTTCTGTCAGCTGTTTAAGACTCACAGTTCAGGCTGGGTGTTTTAACTAGAGGTGCCCAAACTAAAAACACATTTTAAAAAAACAACTCACAAAACCCTATGAATTTAAAGTATTATTCTTCAGATGAAACACAAATGATAATGTCACTTACAGCCTTAGGATATTCTGGTCCAGATGTTCACAACCTGGGAAGATACAGAGTTTAAGGATTTCTAATGACCCTTTCCATTTATCCATGAGGTTGGTGATATTTTCCTCCAAACCAATATGATTACCCAAAAATTTACATAATTCCTTCATAATAATAGATGCCAGTTTAGCACACCCAGTGAACTTCTTGTTTCATGGGATGTCTTCTACCTTGTCAGATTTTACCTTTTACAAAATTGCAGGGATATACAGGATACTTCTAAGCCACCAGTGTTTCCATTCACCAGTCTCCCAAAATATCGTCTTCATTTCTGAAAACAAGAAACTGTCAGGCCTGCAGCCATCTTTTCTTTTGGATATTTGGCCTGCCACACTTTCTATTATTCTGTTATGCATTTTCTATTGTTGGAAAATGGGAGAGGGGATTGTAAGGAACTATATGCTATGTAGCCATAACAAAATTCTTTCTAGAAAGCCAAGGTTATCCTTGTCTTTGCACTTCTGCACCTGACCGGAACTGCATGGGTGGAACTGCCAGCATGGCAGTGGAAGATTGGACCACGTGAGGGACTTTCAACTGGGTGGGAAAAAACAAGAAAATTTCATATTTGGATTTTTCCAGATATGCCAACATGGGTCTCTTAATAAATTGGAACTTTTAGCAATACTTTGCCTTGGACTCTGATTTTCCTTTAGATGCTATTTGGAACCCTGAAAGAAACAAAGGCTCTTATTGGCAAGAGCTGCATAAGGCAATTAATATAAGGTGTTTTGCAAAATATTAACTTAAGTGAACACAGTTTGAGTATTGACGTAGTCTTGGTTGGTGGCTTTGGTGGCTTTGAAGCTCTCTTCCAACATTGTCACAATGTGCAGCTCAACTGCTTCACTGTCTTGGCATTCCCTGTGGAAGCATTGTTTGTACATAAGGGTGAATGTACCCTAGCATACTTTGTAAAGTCCTTTTCTGAATGCATTGTGTAGTCCTATCTTATCTGTGTTCATCAGAAAGGTCAAGGGGTGGGAGGAGGAAATGATACTATATGAGTTGTGGTGGGGCAGTGCAAACCACCTGACTGTGGTTTGTGCAATATTGGGAAACAAGTGTGAAAGTTCAAGTTTAATGTTATGGTGTCTTCCCTGTTGCTTCACCATTTCTCCATCATAGTTCTGTTTCAGGAACTACAACAACAAAGTGCCTCATGCCTCATCCCCATTCCATGCAAAAAAGAGGGGGGGGGAATTAATTGCTTACTTCTTATTTTGTGCATTTGTCTAGTTGTATACAAACAAAAATGAAGGAAATTCTAATAGAGTGAAGCTGAAAAACCATGAAGTATTTTCTCCTTTGAAGACCCATTCATTGAGCTGAAAGTTGAGACAATTCAGTGTTTGTGCAAATGAGGAAATGGATTGCTCACCACCTTAATAAAATCTCAGCATTTCAAAGCTAGCATTTCAAAGCCTAGCTTTATAGTAGGCAAAGAAGACACAACGATTGGAAAGGACACACTGTTTAACATTCTTGGCATCTGCGACCAAAATTAAAGTGGAAAAACTGCCAAAAAAGTACTTAGGTCTACATTAGATAATTTTTTCCATCATTGGAATGACTGATTCTTCAATCACAATATTTTTCACTAAACCTTTATTGTAAATATCATATGCTTGTGATAATATAAAAGCAATAATGTTCTTTCCAAATTTTACCAAAGAAACCTATGACAAGTCATGTGATCTATAGAACAAAGTAGCATAGATTTGAAAGGATAGAATTGAAGCAGATTTCCTATATTCAGGAAATAAATTAAATAATGTAAATCTAGATGTTATGTCTGTCAATGAATGATGAATGATGGAAAGAAGCAGACAAGGTCACAATAGAAAAAAATATGAATAAAACTGTGAAAAGAGGCCAAACACATCAAAGAAACAAACAAACAAACAACCCTAAGATGTTCAAAAACCTGGACAATATTTTATTTTAAGGCTGTGGCTGCCAGATGGAGAACATAAGAACAAAAAGTTGGACATATCCTCTTTTTGCTGGATGTCTAGTAAACCTAGATAAAAGATCTCAAGATCTCAAGATAATCTTTATTGTCATTTTTTTACTATGAGCACACTGGCATATATTAAAAATGAAATCCTGTTGCCTGCTCTCAAAAGAAAGTATATATCTACCCACACATATACATAACACACATATACACATGCTATATACATCTGTAGCAGAGGTGAGTTCCTACCGGTTCGGCCTGGTTTGACCAAACTGGTAGTGGTATGCTGGCCTGGGTCGCTGAACCGGCAGTGACCCAGGCTGGCCACGCCCCTGAACAGGTTCCCTGGTTGCAACTGTCATCATCTTTTTTTGAGTTCTGTGCATGTGCAGAACAATTTCCATTGAATTCTACCCATGATATATAGCATATATGTATGTATGTATGTATGTATGTATGTATGTGTGTGTGTGTGTGTGTATATATATATATATACTTAAAGTCACAACCCCTGGTATGCCCAAGTATGGGAGGAAGGTCACACTTCCACTCTCTGTCATTAGGCTCGTCACAAGAGACCATCCAGACAGAAACCCAATATTTTTTACTGTTGCCTTTTTGTTACATACATATATATATACATACATACATACATACATACATACATACATACATACATACATACATACATATATATATATATATATATATATATATATATATATATATATATACATATATATATATATATATATATATATATATATATATACATACATACATACATACATACATACATACATACATACATACACACACACACACACACACACACACACACACACACACATATATATATATATATATATATATATATATATATATATATATATATATATATATATATTATATATTATATATATTTATTTAAAGTCACAACCCCTGGTATTCCCAAATATGGGAGGAAGTTCACTGCTTCCATTCTCTGTCCATCAGCTCATCATAAGAGACCATCCAGACAGAAACCCAATATTTTTACTGTTGCCTTTGTTCATTTGTGTTGTATTTGTGCTGATAAATAAATAAAGGGAGACTAGTAAAGATCTATTTCAAGCTATTTAGCTCTCATCAGCTAGCCATACCCTTACTGGGATTAGAACCTGTGCTGTATTGCATCTTATTTAATAAATATTTTATTAAAAAGTCAAGAGTAGGTAGGGTTGCCAAATATCTGAACAAGGAAAGATGGACAAATCAGGGGAAAAGAAGGACACCACAATTGTTTCAGATTTGTATTTACATTCATTGGAGAGGAAGGCATACAATGGCATTCATTGAGTAAACAGGCATGCAATGGGGAATATACATTGATAGGAATATGGCAGAGTTATTAGGAGGCAAAAGCCTTCAGCATGTAAGTGATTAAGGTCTTGTCAATTTCAGGCAGCAGCCCTGGGCAGAGGAGTACTAATTAAGGTCACAGAGCAGAGCTTGTTAACTTGCAGTTAGCACTTATTAGGGAAGCACTGCACTGCAGAGAAAAGGTGTCAGGAAATGATGCAGAAAAAGGCGAACAATATTTCATTTTAAGGCTGTACCTGCCGGAAGGAGGATATGAGGACAAAAAAGGAGAACATATCCTCCTTTTGCCAGACAACTGAATAGATGAATTGTAAGATTCAGACTATTTTGCAGCCTCTACTGATAAAAATCATCATCAAAACACTGAAAATCTGTGGCACACTTGATAGTATTTTAAATATTAACTCAACTATATTACACTTATTAGGATTGATTTACTTATTTAATATTTTAGAATTTTCCCCCAAAACCTGGGGTGATGACTTTACTTATCTATCTCTGTGTCTCTTAGGTGTTTCCTCCAAAGTAAAAGTAATAGGCTATTCCTGATTGCAAAAGAATTGAAAATGACCTCCCTTTAGTATCTGGGTTCAAACACTGAGCCAATTTATTTCAAATTCTGTAGCTTTATATCTAGTGTTGATTAGTCATTTACCAAATCTATTCATCCCACAAGGAACTGGCAGGAATAAATATGTCCTCTGTAAATTCTTTCTGAGTCTGTTGTGTTATTCCTAGCTAGGAGAACATTGCAGAAGCATGCCTGCACAGGAAGATGTTTGCACATTTTTCAGCAAGCCAAACCTTGATGGCCATTGTTATCTGTTCTGCATTGGCCCAGCAAGATGAGGGATGAACTTTACGATTTCTCCTCCTGGTGGAGGAGAAATGTAAGCAACACTTTGAAATTCTGAAGCTGTGGCTTTTTTTAAAGAAAGTAAAATCTCTTTATTTTTAGTAAGTGCGCAGGTAACAAAAATATCAATATTAGGTGGAATAATTATTTAATTCTGATTGAGAAATGTTAAATCTAGCACTTAAATAACCACCCAAGGTTGTTTTTGTTTTTTTTAATGTGATATTTCTTCTCCTCCTTAGTCAGGAAAGCAATAAATCTTTGTTGAATGGGTTTCAAATCTTTTGTTCTCTCCCCTGCTGAGACTGGCTCCATTCTATAAGACAAAGGACTGTCTAATGGAGGTTCCCATTTTTTTTTTCCTGAAGGGACTTTCTAAAAGGATTATATTCTTTTAGATAAAATAAAATGTCCTATACTGTTATGTTGAACACCTTATATCAAGCTTGCATTTGTTGAACCTAGGTGTCCTTTCAAGAAGTGTAGCTCTGTACTTGCAGAAGTCCTCAGGAAAAAAATATGCATGCACACACATACTCATAAACACACATCCAATAGCCAATGGACTGGGAAGCAGTCCCCCAGTCCAAAATCACAGTTTCTTGGGGTTATCTCATCCTTTTTGACAGCAAAATCATGTTACTGCTTTTTTTTTTTTCAGGTTAGTAACCAATAATAAAACAAGAAAAGGGGTTGTTGCTTATCCATCCATTATAGACCTCTCATTTTATGGTCTATAAATAATTATATTAGGATGAATTTATCCATTTGATAAATTGATCCTAATATGATTATATAGGGATGCGGTGGCTCAGCGGCTAAGACACTGAGCTTGTCGATCAGAAAGATCAGCAGTTTGATGGTTTGAATCCCTAGCACCACGTAACGAAGTGAGCTCCTGTTACTTATCCCAGCTTCTGCCAACGTAGCAGTTCTAAAACACGTAAAAAATGCAAGTAGAAGAATAGGGACCACCTTTGGTAGGACGGTAACAGCATTATGTGTGCATTTGGTGCTTAGTCATGCCGGCCACATGACCACAGAGGCGTCTTCGGACAGCACTGGCTCTTCGGCTTTGAAACAGAGATGAGCACTGCCCACTAGAGTTGGGAACGACTAACACATATGTGCAAGGGGAACCTTTACCTTTATCCATCTGAGCCAAAAACAGAAGCCCAGTAAACTTGTCATGACTGCCTCTTCCATTTCTTTTGAATCTCACTTGCCTACCCCCCTTCAATGGAGAAAAAGTAGCTTCCCCATCATATTATTAAATGTTTTAATGCTTTCAATATATTTTACACTTTAAGATACAAACATTTTACAGAAATAAAGAGAACTAAACTATAATTCCAAAAGTTGTCATGGATATCATGGCCATTGCAAAAATTCAGATGAACTCAGATGTACTTATTGTTTCTTGAATATGGATGTTACTCCATGTGTATTAATGCACAATGTGAAGCTGGCAATAATAAACTGCTCTACATATAATTCATGCTTATACAATGCTAACTTGTCTTATTTTCTGGTAGACTTGAGGGAGGGGTGACTCCTGGGATATTCTCACAGCCTGATTGGTTCAAAGACTGAGGGAAATCTCTTTTAACCCCCTCCTTTCCCTGTGGCTCCCAGTTCCTCTCAGTCTTTTGGTCCAAGCACTGTGTTTTGGTTTCCAGAGAGAGTGAGTAATTTCTAACCATTGATTCTTGAATTTGATCCATTGGCTACTTTAAATTCTAAATTCTCTGAGCTGCTATCTTGCAGAGACAGGGTCCTCCATCTCACAGCAAGCCGAGGGAGGGCTAATTGGCTTTCCACTCTCTCCTCATGAAATTCAGGAGCTCTGACCGGTCCCTGGAACTGCGGGGGTATTAGGCTGCATTTCTGCAGTTCCGCAGGAGGGGCTGCCAGCTAGAGGTGCTGATCAGGCTGCGGACGGCTTTATTAACATCAGAGAAGCCGCGCCTGAGTGAAACGAGCCGTGGCAAGCTATTTTGAGCCTCGGACTGACGAAAAAAGTGGTTTAAACTCATGGAGAACTTCCATGGGCAATTTTGGAAGCAGGCACATGGAGGCGGTGATTTTAGAAGCATGCACGTGAAAGCGGCCATTTTCTGGCCCTGGAGCAGCAGCTTATATTGCGGTCGGAGTTGAGCCAGCAAGCTTCAGCCTCAGCAGGTCAATAGTTATTACCGCAAGGCCCTTGCACCCGCTGGTGACTCTGGGCACGAGTATCCTCAAGACACATGAGTGGCACCAATGGTGGAGAGCAGGCAGTCCATTTCACAGGCCCTGGGGAGTGCCCTAAACGAGTCCAGGGAGGGAGAGATGGTTGGGCCAAGGACGAGGGCAACAGCAGCCAAGCCTTTAGCAGCCCAGCGACTCTCCAGAGCAACCCGGAGGGATGAAAGCTGGCATCAGAAAGCCCTGGAGAAGAGGATTTCTATGCAGAATAACAAGCCCAGGCCAACAAGCCAGTCAGATCCAGGACTCCAGTAAGGCCTGAATCCCACCAATTGGCCTCTCCTCCCAGGGGCTTTAGTCCTTCTTCCCCCTCTATCTCCCCCACTGGGGCATGCAGGCAATCTGATCTGGAAATTTCTCCATCCTCTCCTGCCTCCCCTCAAGGGCCCAGCGATGTGGCCAGGGATCCACTAGAGGGTTCATCCCGGGATTTCCTCCCTCCCTACACCCTAGCTCCTCAGGGTCCTGCTCCGGGACTTTCAGAGGATGAGTTTGAGGATCTGGAGTTGCTCCCTGAGAGCATTAAGAGATTTATTTCCTCAGACATTTCAAAGGGAATTGTCTTTGCAGTTTCCTTAAGGATACGGCATCCTTCTAGGGAGCCTAGGTCCCAGAGTTCTCACCAGGCCAGAAGCTCCTCGGACTATAGACATCAAATGGCAAGGCCCCCTTCTCCCTCAGTAGTCAGTGAGGGTTCAGGATTAGGGGATGACCCCCACCAGGACATGGGGTTCTCAGAGAATGAAGAGTCTGTCCTCCTGGAACCCCCGGCCTTTCCAAATTTTTTTGCTCCCCCAATGTTTAAACCCTTGCTACGCAAAGCTAGGGAGACCACTAAGGTTGGGACAGGGGACCCTGCCATTCCTTCACCCAGAGACCCTAATTTGGTCATGTTCTCCAATACAGCAACCAACAAGAAGGAGGTCTCCTCCCCTTTTTCTAGAGGTGGTAAAGAATCAGTGGGCTCGCCCTTCCACCTTTCCCAACCCAGGGAGCAATGAACGCCGCTTCTACAACATGGAGCAGGTCTTCTCTCAGGCCCTTCAATTGCCTAATGTGGGCAATCCTGGTAGCCTCCCTTGCCAACGCCTCATCTGTGGTGTAAGCAGATGTGTCTGATAAGTTGAAACCAGAGGACAAGCGGGTGGAACGTATGTTACGTAATAATTTCAATGCCTCTGCGTGGGCCATAAAGTCCGCTGCAGCTGCCTCTTATTTCAACCAATCAGTGGTCATGTGGCTCTGCCAGTTACAGGATTGCATTCCTGTTCAGGATGAGTGACTCCACAAAGATAATTGCTACCACCCATTTTTTGGCGGATTCCATCCTTGATGCTGTGAAGTACTCATCCCGAGCACTAGCCATCTCAGTGACTTCCTGACAGTTATTGTGGTTACGTAATTGACAAATGGATAACAAGTCCAAGTGGAGCCTGGCGGCTGCCCCATACACTGGGACTAATCTCTTTGGTGAATCCTTAAACCCCATTCTCATAGAGAATAAAGACAAAAAGAAGGTCTTGCCAACCAACACCAAGAATATGGACAACTGTCCATCCTCATACCATAGAAAGTCCTTCAGGATCCCTGAGCAAGGGTATCAGCAACACAGATACACCCCTTATAGATCTGATAGGCAGTTCCAGAGGCCCTACTATCAGAACAGGGGTAGGAACCAGGGCCAATCCAGATGGCCCTTTAATGGGGGGGGGAGAGGTGGCCACCCCTTCCACAAAGGAAAATGACTCCAACCCAACCATTCCCATTGGCGGCTGCCTGGAGCTCTTCGTGGATCAGTGGGATCGAGTAACATCAGATGCCTGGGTAAAGACCACGGTCAGGAACGGCCTCCCGGAGATGGAGTGCAGGTTGTGTCACTACTCCAACCTGTCAGTGTGTGTGTGTGTGTGTGTGTGTCATTCCAAAGAGCTCGGGGGGCTGGAGGACGATACTGGATCTCAAGCGTCTCAATCGGTACCTGGTATACAGGCACTTCAAAATGTTATCCCTCAGGTCCATTCTGCAGGGCATCAGACAGGGGGATTACCTAGTGTTAGTGTACTGACAGAAGCCTACCTCCACATCCCCATCCTCCCCACCCACTTCAGGTTCCTTCGTTTTTAGCAATAGCAATAGCAATAGCAGTTAGACTTATATACCGCTTCATAGGGCTTTCAGCCCTCTCTAAGCAGTTTACAGAGCCAGCATATTGTCCCCACAGTCTGGGTCCTCATTTCACCCACCTCGGAAGGATGGAAAGCTGAGTCAACCTTGAGCCAGTGAGATTTGAACTGCTAAATTGCAGATAGCAGTCAGCTGAAGTGGCCTGCAGTACTGCACTCTAATCACTGCGCCACCTCGGCTCTTCCCACAACAGGCTCCATTTCCAATGCAGGGCACTCCATTTTGGGTTAGCTTTAGCCCTGTGCATGTTTACGAAGGTCCTGGCAGCAATGGTGGCTCACCTCCACTCTGTCCCGGTGAGACTACAATGCTACCTTGACAATGTACTCGTGCAAGCCCCCTCTCAGGCCCGGGCTGTCCACGACCTCAAACTCACTATTCGGACCCTACAGGCCATGGGGTTCTCTGTCAACTTCTCCAAAAGTCATCTCTCGCCCTCTACAAAAATCTTACACCTGGAGGCAGTGATGGAGGACACGGTTCGACTATCCTCAGAGCGGCTCATCAACCTTCAGGCCCTAGCAAGGCAGGTACGTACAAGGCGGTCAGTTTCCATCCTGACCTTGGCCCACCTATTGGGCAAGATGGTGTCATGCATAGGGATGGTCCACTGGCCATGACTTCATTCCCGAACTCTGCAGTGGGCCCGTATCCCATTCCAGCGGAAACACATGAGCAACTCTCCGGGACTCATCCATCTACCAGTGGATGTGCATTTTGAGCAACTATCGTCCAGTCTCCAACCTGCCCTTTGTAGGGAAGGTTGTTGAGAAAGTGGTGGCCTCTCAACTCTGACGGTCCTTGGATGAAACCGATTATCTGGATCCCTTTCAGTCGGGTTTCAGGCCTGGTTACAGCACGGAAACTGCTTTGGTCGCGCTGATCGATGATCTCTGGTGAGCCAGGGATAGGGGTCACCCCTCTATCCTTGTGCTCCTTGACCTCTCAGCGGCCTTCAATACCATCGACCATGGTATCCTTCTGCGACGGTTGCGAGAGGTGGGAGTGGGAGGCACCGTCCTTCAGTGGTTCTCCTCCTACCTCTCAGACAGATTGCAGTCGGTGTTGGTCGGAGGGCAGAGGTCGACCCCAAGGCCCCTCAGTTATGGGGTGCCACAGGGTTCGGTCCTGTCCCCCCTCCTATTTAACATCTACATGAAGCCGCTGGGTGAGATCATACGCCGGCACTGGATGATACACAGTTGTATCTGTCCGCCCTGTGCCAACTTGGTGAAGCAGTGGAAGTGATGTGCCAGTGCCTGGAGGCTGTTAGGGTCTGGATGGGAGTAAACAAGTTGGCACTCAATCCAGACAAGACCGAGTGGCTAGTGACGTTCCCTCCAAAGATTGGCCAAGTATTCCATCTCTCAGGCTGGGGAGTCCAGGAGGACTCCCAAATTGCGAACCCTCTCTGAGGGGCATATAATTTCACCCCTCAGAGAGGGTTCGCAATTTGGGAGTCCTCCTGGATCCGCAGCTGACTTTAGAACACCATTTGTCGGCTGTGACCAGGGGGACCTTTGCCCAGGTTCACCTAGTACACCAATTGCGACCCCACCTGGATCGGGAGGCCCTTCAGATAGTCACTCACGCCCTTGTGATCTCAAGACTGGATTACTGTAATGCGCTCTACATGGGGCTGCCCTTGAAGAGTGTTCGAAGACTTTAGTTAGTCCAGAACGCAGCCGCGCGAGCGATCGTGGGTGCACCCAGGTACACCTATCCTCCGTGAGCTGCACTGGCTACCCATTAGTCTCCGGACTCGCTTCAAGGTGCTAGTTGTTACTTATAAAGCCCTACATGGCATTGGACCTGGGTACCTGAGAAACCGCCTCCTGCCAATTACCTCCCATAGACTGATTAGATTGCACAGACTAGGCCTCCTCCGGATCCCATCTGCCAGCCAATGTCAGCTGGCGACTTCCCAGGGGAGAGCCTTCTCTGTTGCAGCTCCAGCCCTCTGGAACGAGCTCCCTGTGGAGATCCAGACCCTTACTACTTTCCCGGCCTTCCGCAAAGCCACTAAAATCTGGCTGCTCCGGCAGGCCGGGGGGCTGTTGAAATAGCCAGCCCCACGGTAACTATGAATGTTGTGTATTTTAAATTGTTGTTTGTCTATTTGTCTATTTATCCCCTTCCTCTGTTTATTGTAAGCCACCCGGAGTCCTTCAGGAGTGGGCAGCATACAAGACCAATAAAATACAAATACAAATACAAATACATCTATCCCTGCGGTGGTGACTGTCCCTGGCTCTTCAACGCAGATCAGAGTTCTAGGAGCCAGATCAGGTGACCATCACTACAGACGCAAGCCTGTTCGGTTGGGGAGCTCTCATGGACTCCAAGATGGCACAAGGCCGTTGGACCCAGTCGGACCTTCACCACAATATAAACTGGCTGGAACTGAGGTCCACCCGGCTGGCCCTCCAACTATTCAAGGGTTCAATAGAGGACCACCACGTCCTTCTGTTGCCAGACAATGTGGCCACAAAGGCCCACATAAACCAACAAAGGGGCATTCATTCCAGATCTCTTTGGCTGGAGGAACTGAAACTTCCCTCCTTGATGGAGAGACATCTTGCGTCAGTGGTATTGGAGCATTTCTTGGGTATGGCCAACCACCAGGCCGATTGGTTAAGCTGTGCGACTGTGGACCACGGGGAGTGGCAGATTCTAGCTGGACTCTTCCAGAACATTTGTCAGAGGTTCGCCAACCTGTTGGTGGACTTGTTCATGAACCCGCAAATGCCCAGCTCCCAAGATTCTTCTCTCAATTCCCAACCTGAGCTACAGAAGGAACAGCTGCTCTCTTGAGCAAATGGCCTCCGGGCCTATTGTATGCCTTTCCCCCACCCCCACTGATACCAGGGACACTGAGGAAGGTAGTGGTAGAGAGGGCAGACATCATTTTGTTAGTGCCTCACTGGCCCAGACAGCCTTGGTTTGCGGACCTCGTCTGGCTCTCCATCTCCACTCCCCATGGAGGATTCTGTGGGAGGAGTTCTCCCTGCTCCAGGGGGTCTTGCTCCACCCGGAGTCCAAGTGGCTCCACCTGACTGCCTGGTGCTTGAGCGGAGCCTCCTGAGAAGTGCCAAATTGTTCTCCTGAGTTATAGTAACCTTCGAGGCATCCAGACACCCCTCCACCACGTGGATATATAATTCCACGTGGGTGGCATTTGTTAAGTGGTGCAGCCCACTCAGGATTTGTCCAACGGAGGCTTTGGTCGCTCAAATTCTGGACTTCCTCCAGAAGGGTTTGGATGGGGGTCTCTCCCACAACACTTTGCAGTGTCAGGTAGCCACCCTGGCCTCGGTTCTTCCAGGGAACAACCATTCATCTCTGGCCCACCATTCCCTAGTCAAGAGATTTCTGAAGGGAGCCGCTAATCCTGCCCCCTGTCCATAGGTTTCCAACTTGGGATCTGCCCCTTGTTCTTAGGGCCTTGACAAGGTTCATTTTGAACCCTTGTGCACTGTCCACTTTAGGTTCCTATGTTTCAAGGTGGCATTTCTTGTTGCAGTGATTTCAGCTAGCACATTTCCGAGTTGGGGCCCTTTCATCTAAGGACGATTTCTGTCAGTTTCACCAGGAGAGGGTGGTCCTACGGCTGGACCCTACCTTTCTCCCTAAGGTCAATTCACCCTTCCACCAAGCGAGGAGGTTATCCTTCCCAATTTCTGTCCAGCACCCTCCCATGAGAGGGAGTGCCTTTGGCACCGGCTAGATGTTTGTTGCGCCTTGCTCTCTGACACACGTCTTCCTTCCTTCCTTCCTTCCATCCATCTAGGCCAGAGACCCTCTTTATTTCATTCCAGCCTGACTCCTTAGGGGCCAGAGTTTCCTCTGCCACCATTGGCAGGTGGTTACGACAGGCCATCTCTACAGCCTACGAGTCCTTGGGCCGCCCGCCCCCTTCAGGGATCATGGTCCACTCCACACGGAGTGCTGCTACTACAGCAGCATGGGCCATAAGGGCTTCTTTCGAAGACATTTGTTGGGTGGCCACTTTGTCATTCCTGACACTACCGGCTGGATGCCTTTGCATCATCCGAAGCATCTTTTGGGCATAGGGTTCTACAACAGGTAGCAACCGCCCCTTCCCCTGAATCCTAGTTTCCCTCCCAGGGACTGAGCTTGGGTATGTCCCAGGAGTCGCCCCTCCCTCGAGTCTACCGGAAAAAGAAAGTTGGTCCTTACCTGAACGTTTCTTTTCGGTAGACAAGATATCCTGCCTCAGTCAGACATAGGTGATAGTCAGTTGGGGTGAGAGGCAGGGGTGGGGTTTTTCCCTTGCTGTTGTCTGTTTTTTGGGCAGCATGTTTTGGTCATGCGACTTCGAGGAACTGGGAGCCACAGGGAAAGGAGGAGATTAAAAGAGATTTCTCTCAGTCTTTGGACCAATCAGGCTGTGAGAATATTCCAGGAGTCACCCTTCCCTCTCATCTACTGAAAAGAAACGTTCAGGTAAGGACCAATGTTTTTTATCTTTAGGGCTTGATTTGCAAAGTTTTGGGTTTTTTATTTTTATCTATAGCACATTTCAAATGTTAAGTTATTGTGAATAAGCAAAGCTTTTTGTAAGCTGGACTCTTTTTTCCCTGAGATGCAACGTTTTATATAATGCTCTTCTCATTTATCTAAGTTTCCAAGCAGAACACTGTGATTTTTATTTTTTTGGGTCTGGATAATTTATTGTACTCTTTAGACTCCAGGATAAATCATATGTTGACTCCTACATAAACAAAAAGAAATCCCAGAATCTGCCATTTCTTAAAAAGTCAGCAGCTGTCTCAATTTGGGTGATATTTTAGCAGTCTGAATTCTCATTGTACTAAGTACTAAATTAGTATCTGAAGCATCCTTGAAAGTATAGTGCAGACTCACAATCTGAAGCTCTAACTGCTACAATCAGGATTTCATCTTGATTTTCTGTAGCAAATGCATCGCCCAGAAGTCTTTTGTCCAAGATCTAATGGAATTTGTTTACAGTCATATAAATAGCCAGAAAAAATATTAAAAAATATTTTTTCCAGTTTGTCAATTTCACCCACAATAACTTTATGTCTTCCTATCTAATGAGCAACTGTGTCAGTTTGGTTCCCAAAGGTCTCAACTGTTGGGAAACTCATTGATCAACTTATATTTAAATAGCAACTGGTACTTGTCTTTATTTTACCCCAAATAACTAGGTCCTCCAAGCCTTAACAGATTTAAAGGCACTTCCCATGACTATATTAACAACTGCAATGAAACAAAATTTAACAATGTGAAGAATTGTAGCTTAGTCCATATGCTTGGTAAAGAGAATGTTTATCAGAATTCCCCAATCTTCCATTTTCTCTTATCTTCTCCTCTCCTCCCCTCCCCTCCTCTCCTCTTCTCCTCTTCTCTCCCTCTCTCCATCCATCCTTCCTTCCTTCCATCCATCCATCCATCCATCCATCCATCCATCCATCCATCCATCCATCCATCTATCTTCTTCTATCTATATAAAAAATGAGTGTGTTCCAGCATAACTCTGGAATGCCTCAAGCAATTTCAACCAAACTTGGTACACAGATGACTTACCCTCTGGAAACAAATACAGTGGTGGTAAGACACCCCTGATGTGTGTGTGTGTGTGTGTGTGTGTGTGTTCTGGCATAGCTCTGCAATGCCTTGAGCAATTTTAACCAAACTTGGTACACAGATGACTTACTCTTTGAATGTGTGTGTGTGTGTGTGTGTGTGTGTTTGTATGTGTGTGTGTTAAGAGTTAATACCTTCCTGTCAAATTGATCAATGGGATGGCTTACCTCTGGAAGAGTGCTCCATGACTGGAGGTTTTCAAGAAGAGGACCACCATTTTTCCAGAATGGTATAGGGGCTTCTGCTTGAGCAGAGGATTTTATTAGAAAACTTTCAAAATTCTTTCCAACCCTATTATTATATTTCTATGTTCTACCTTGAAACTTTATATAATCTACTTTCCCTTAAGCTCTTAGAAAAAAGTTAAAGTTTGAGATATGAAGGAGGGATCAAGCAAAAGTATAAAAATTGCTATAGTACCTGAAACTTTGTAGTCCTCACTATTTGAATTGGGGAATTCTGTAGTTGGAGGGAAGGGGGTTCAATCTGCTTTTTTTGCATTGGGCATTTAATATGTACTATGCCTTTAGGCTAAGGGTCCCCAACCCTCGGTCCACAGCCCAATGCTAGGCCTTAGCTTGCAACTGGGACATAGAATTGGTGTGTAAGCAAGCATGCATACAAGCTGCATTGTGAAAGTGGTGTGTCACTTGTGTGCAAAATCATTCCCTCTCCTTCTTCCACCATTGCCTCCATTGGTCCAGAAAGTTGAATACTGCTTCTTTAGATTGCCACTCTAAAGCAGAGGATTCCAAAGGCAATTCTGGGAGACTAAGCTTGTCTGGGTGTAAGTGAGTAATGACAGAGAAAGAGAGAGGGGGGGAGGGAGGGAGAAAGGGAGAGAAAGGGGCTATTGGTTCTTAGGCAAAAAACTTTGAAGGAAAACGCAATGCTATGTTAAATTCTTAGGTGCATTCAATCAGGGTTTTTCCATAAAGCTATTTGAATAATATGAGTAGTAAATTTATTTTATCTATTTACTATCATAGTGGTGAGTTTTATTTTATTTACATTATCTGGGGAGAAGTTTGAAAGAGATCTTTCAGAACCTCCTCACTGGATAAAAGCACAAAGTACCAGACTTTGCAGCACAGGACTATAAGCAAGAATATAGTTTTGGTGAAAGACCTACATACTGTATGGAAAGCTCTACCAAGTCCCAAGAGAAGATGACAATAACTTATGGACAACATGTGTCATGTGCACAATCAAACTCAGCAAATATTTGCTGAGTGATAAAATGATAAAGGAGAATGTTTGTAGCTCAGGGTTGAAATCAGAGTCTTTGGTGCTCTCTGGGCTTGATTGTTCTCTTTCAGATGTTTCATTACTCAAACTAGGTAATGCACCAATAATATTATGTACGTAATTTGAGTAATGAAACATCTGCAAAAAAACAATCAAGTTCAAAGAGCACCCAGGATCCCTTATAAAAAGAGTTTCTTGAGTAAGAAAGCAACTCAGTGGATCAAGGAAAAATGTTTTGGTCTTAGAAAGCTTCAAAGTAAGTATGCAAACCCAACATCTGCCTACAGCCAAATTCATGTATAATCAGGATCCTAAGGGAGATGATGAAGATCATACAGGGTATAAGATTTGACAGTGAGTATCTAGACAGTGTTGGCTATCAGGTTTTATTGACAGTCTACTGCTGCTCCACACTTAATATTAAAGATTTTTGATTCTGATGGTTCTACCCTGTCAAGTACAAAGATGCAAACAAAATGAAATTAAACTCTGAGGATAATGTCAAGCAGAAACAAAGCACCAAACATAAGTCAAAAGACAACCTATATGTCTAAGTAATATACTTGTACTCAGTTATTCTCCCTTGAAAGATAATTGCTGACAGTCTGCTGAGCTTCTGCTTTAGCTCTTGAGAAAGCGTTCACTGAAATTTCAACAAGGTGACAATCATTTTTCAGCTAATGAATCTTTTACTTTCTTCAGTCAGTAGCTCTGTGATTTCAATCAGGAACAAGAAGAAAAGTTTTTCACTACTTTCTAAAGCTTTTAACTACAGTATATTCTTTTTAGTTGTCTTCCAGATCAAAGTCTGTATGTATAGCCTTCTGTATGTGTGCCAATATTGCACACAAAACATAGGCTTTAATTGTGGTATCTGCCACCTCTGCTGTTTTGACCACCTCCATGCTGGCACAATTGTCTGGATTACTGTAATCCTATGGGATTTTAGGACTTCCTCAAATATGATTAAATGTACAGTTATACGTCTGTGCCAGTCTGAAAATGCACATCTAAAACAGTAGAGCAGTGCAAATTCTTCAATAGGGGGAACATAATATTATTAAAAAGAATTATGTCTTTTTCCAGGTTTGTGCAGTTGTTTTTGGAAGCTAGCTCCCGGCTATCTTTATGTACTGGTGTAGACATGGCCATGTTCCTCCTCCCTTTTTTTTCTCCTGGAACTTTGAGTGGGAAAAAAGGCAGCACCAGCAACAATGCCAGCCGCCAGGATCCTCACCCTTCTCTTGTTTTGAATGCCTGGAGAAATCTTAAGTAATCAGAAACTAAGCTGTAATGCACTATCAATTTAGATAGCACACAATATCATTTCAAAATGTATATACACTAGTCTGGACAGCAAATACTGCACTTTTCTGAATACTTTATTTTTAATGGGATAGCAAAATGTGTCCTAAAAGGTTGTATGTTTGGAAAGTATCCTGTCTGATTATCTTGTGTCAAGAAAAAAAACCCTTTTCCTGGAACAGTTCCTTTCCTCTTCCAGGTTTGTGTGTCTGCCACTTTCCCCACATTATATGTCATCATAAAGCACTTTGCAAGATTGACAGAACTTTTGTCTGGGGAAAATTTAAGCTTTAAGTGCTTCGGAAACAAATGTGCCAATTCTCAAATGCTAGCAGTTTGAAGAGAGACCTTTTCTTTCCAATTTGTGTAATGCTATTCTAAGCTTTTCTTATTGTTTGCTCATCTAAAAATAGTATTCATCAATTAGATACTTCTTGATTCCTTATTCTGAAATATGATTTCATGTTTTTTTTCTGTCCCCATTTTTTAAAAAAAGTTTGTGCGGTCTTCACTTTTGCATAAAACAAGCAGATTGTTTTCTTCAGATGGACACAAAATATCATTGTTTTGATATTTTTTTAATGGCCTCTTTCCTTGGCAAAACAAAATGAAAACACACACATACACACATGCAAACAACATCAGGTGATAGTGCTGAAAATATGACTGTGTAATTCTCATTATAATTTGCACCCAGAATATTTCCAGTTAATCTAGAACAGAGTGAATGCACCCATCAGTTACTTTAGCTAGCAGAAAATATAACTTGATTTCCTAAACATTACTAAATATGATAAACGGTTAACTAGCAAAAGCAAGACAAAAGTCAGGCAAAAACAGGGAAAGAGAGACATGAATGACAGGCAACAATTTACATTATTTCCATAGTACAAAAGGCCCAGAGCTTTCTAGATCTACTAGAAATAACTGTGAGTAATTAACATGGACATTTCCAAAGGACTTTGGTTACTCTAACCTTAACTCTTTTATGTACATAACAGCAGCAGAAGTGAGATGAAAAATAAGGCCCCAGGTGATCCCTCCTTTTGTCTGCACTATGAAGAAAACAATTTGGTGATTGGGGATGAAGTTATCTAACAGATTGCATCCTAAATTAGTACAATAATACATAACGATGTGGAACAAAGACAGTAGCAACCGTCTCCATAAAATTCCTACTGTGTTTTTACTGATTCCGGTGCACTGTGCTTATTAATCCTTCAAGGTTATCCAGAAGACAAATTCTATAGGAAGATTAGAACCAAGCTCTATTAAGGCTACATCAAGAGGAATCTGGGATGTCTGTATGTTTCTTCCCCTTCCTTTTTCTCTTCCCCTAGTGAGTCAGGGAGGAGTTGGTCTGAGTTTCTTTCTAATCTTACCTCTTTTTCCAGGGTTTAAGAAATGCTTTTGCCTTTTTGTTTTTTAACTGCTTCTAAACATTTTCCCCAAAGACATCTAGCAAGGCTCTCTACAATTTCAGAGTTCTATAATGCATTGTTCTGCTGTTTTGCAAATAACTGCACATTTATTTAGTCCTGGACCACATTATAGTCCCCCTGGATGGTAATAAACAGTGTTCCAGCAATTCATTTAGTTTCAGAGCTGACAGATTAACATTAGCAATGATCCATATTTCTCTTAAACAAACAAGCAACAGACATTCAGGATTACTAAACATCTGTTCCAGTGCTGAGCTTAGACTGTGCCTACCTACCTTGCAAATTCAGGAAGGACAAAACCTCCAGTGGTAGGGAGTGAGGAGACCAATAGTGCAGCATAGGAAGCCAGAGAAGTAGCCTCAAGGATATTTTAATCATTATTTTATGCCCCCAAAAGCCTGCATTCCACTCTTTGCAGATTCTCTCTTTGCAGCCTCAGCAGAGGGCTTTGCTAAAATGGCTAACAACCAGGGGAGCTTCCATCAAGTTCTGGATGGAGTTTATTTATCACAGAATAAAATATTTATGCCCATGTCTGGCTTTTTACAGGGAAACCTGCTCAAATATTAATACCTCAGCATGAGGATGTTTCATTGGCCCCTCAATATAAGGACAATTATGAAAAGAGGCATCAGAGAGCTTTTGAAGTTTCCTAATGATGTAGCTTGGCCTGCTGATAACCAATCCATGAGATTTGTAAACACATAGAGATGAGGCATGATAAATTATAGTGGAAAGAACAAAGATATCCAAATTCAAGGTTTCAAAATCAGGACAGTTTCTTGTTCCCTCTTTGCGATAATCCTTTTCTCATTAATGAGATATTCACATTTATATTGAAGTAATTGAGCCAGAAATGACACAAGTCCTTTTAAACAACGAGTATTTTTTTTAAAAAAGTCCACAATTTCAAGTAAAATGTCCTATATTCAGAATAAACATTGTAATTCAAAATGAATCCTTTTGTGAACAATTTCTTCAATTTGTTTCTATGCATCAGATGAAAAGGTAAATTTACTTACCAGTGACTAAATTCATTTCAACCTCTCATTGAATATGATTAGCTGAGACATAATTACTTAAACGTTTTAATAGCAAGTAAGTCATATTGCTTTTATTCCCACTCATCTAAAAAAAAAAAGTCACTGAAACAGTGGTGGGTTTCAAAAATTATTCGAACCTACTCTGTGGGTGTGGCCTCCTTTGTGGGAGTGGCTTGCCGCCCATGTGACCAGATATGAAGATGCCAATGACACTGGTCAGAACCACCTTAAATTACCTCACACACAGCACTGGCATGCATAAGAATATGATGTAAACTTGTTTTTTAAAAGGCATCTTTGGTTTGCGTTAAAATAACTTCAACACACGCAATGTTCTGATTGTACCACAAGCGCAGTAGTCATCCTTACCTTTCACAGAGGCATTGAGTTTTATAAATATGAGTATGATAGTGTAGAATAATCATATCCAAGGACCAGTGGTAGGTTTCAAAATTTTTTGGAACTTCTTCTGTAGGTGTGGCCTGCTTTCCGGGTCCACTGGTGGAACCTCTTCTAACCGGTTTGGTAGATTTGACGAACCGGTTCTACCGAATAGGTGCGAACTGGTAGGAACCCACCTCTGCACTGAAAGTATGGAAAGATCTGTGAAATTTGTTCAATGACTGGGTCATTTCAGAAGACAGTCAATCTAACAAAATGCCTAGATCTGATATGAGGTTTAGAAAAACCAAACTCTACTCATCTATGCTTTATACTACCTATAAAATAATATTCTATGAAAAAATGACTAAAATATGCAGTATGGGGTAATATTTTCAGGAAATGTATATAAGGAAGAGAATTGAACCTGATAGAATTCCTGGAAGAAATATGCAAAGCCTTTTGAGCTATGTTTTATTAAAATCTCTCTTTAGGTTTTTTTTCCAGTGTACCCTTGGCTCAGTAGGGGATTTCAAAAAATTTTGGAACCTCTTCTGTTGGTGTGGTCTGCTTTGTGGGAGTGGCTTGCCAGCCATGTGACTGGGTGGGAGTGCCTTGCCGGCCATGTGGCCGACTGGGAGTGGCTTGGCAGTCATGCAACCAGGTGGGAGTGGCTTGGTAGTCATGTGACTGGGTGGGAGTGGCCAAGACAATGTCACTGAATTCTTTGCCCCAATGGATGATCTACAAAAAGAAGATATAAAAAAAGAAATTTATTATTTTGTGCACTTACTACTTAAATAAGATTAAAATAAGTACACAAAACAATAAAAGAGCTACTTACAAAGGAAGATGACTGTCCTTGCCAGTCTTCAGTATCACTGACTCCAATGAATGGACTGCACAAAGAGACACAGAAATGAACTCTTCCATTGCATGCACTGCCAGGTCTGCCTGGCTGCCAGCAAAGGACTTCCCTGGACTTTCTCAGCAAAGCATGGGGTGACGGGCGGTAGCTTGCGTGATGTGGCCAGTGCAAAGGACTTTCCTGGACTTGCTTTGCTGAGCATGGGGCAATGGGCCCACACCACCACTACCAGCAATCCAGAAAAGGTCTTCACTCCTTCTTGCAGCATGCCCTGATGCAAAAACGTTGAGATTGGTGCACTTGAGGCTGCTGCGATGTCTAGGAAAGCTGAACCAAGCCGTGCGCCTCTTCCAGCCACTTTCACGGCTTTCCGGAGCGCCGAGAACCTTTTCGCTCTTCTCCGCACTCTCCTTGGCTCTTCGCAACTGCAATAGATGTCCAGAAATAGCAGGGGCTGTCGAATAGGAAACTCAAGCCCCATTAGCTCCCAAAGCCATTGCGCAGCAAAGAGCTTACTTACCTCCTCGGTAAGCAGCAATAGAGAGCCAAGCGCTCTCCATAGGGCTCTAAGAGACATGGTGCAGACGGGTGGGGGGAGTGAGCAGATGAGCGGCCTCTGGATGGGCAGGGGTGAACAAGCGAGAGGGGTGGTTTCACTGGTGGAACAGGTTCTAAATGGCATGGTAGATTTGTGGAACCTCTTCTACTGAACCGGTTAGAACCGGCAGGAACCCACCCCTGAGTTGATTGTACTGGGATGGAACATGATGATATTCAATCAAGAATAGGTCTTTCTTTGAGAAACAACATATAAACAAAGCTCAAAAAGCATACAAACCCCTAACTATATTCATGGATACCAAATCCATTGGTGATATGTATTTTGCTATCCACATTCATAGAGACCTAACCTTAATACTAAAAAGATCTTATGACAAAGGGATTTTCCCAAGTGTTTTGCGAGAAAACATTGATAAGATATGTTTATATAAGATTTGGCCTATAGATATGATTAGGAGGGTGGATGGCTTTTTGAACTTGCCTTATTTACATTTCATGTTAAAATATATGGGAAAATCCCATTAGGGTAAAATCCGCTTAGGGTTAGGTGCAGAGGTGGGTGCGGTCCGGTATGCCAGAAGAGGTAGTGAAAATCGGGCATACTGGATAGGACCAGTAGTAATAATGGTGGCCTGGCCAGGCTCCAAAACCTGTTCTCCTGTAAGAAGCTTCTTCAGAAGCTTTTTTTTTTAAAGTTTTTTTCCCCTGCTGGTTCAGGCAAGGGGAAAAAAGCTTTATAAATAAGAGAGAGGGGGGAGGGAGGGAGGGAGGGAGAGAGAGAGGGAGAGAGTGGGAGAGAGGGAGGGGAGAGGGAGAGAGTGAGGAAAGAAGGTAAGGGAGAAAGAAAGAGAAAGAAAAAGAAAGAAGGAAACTCACCTTTCAGCCGGGAGATCCAGCAAAGGAGAAAAACAAATGCTGTCACTTTAAATTGAAAATGAGTATGCCTTGCTGTGGAATTCCGGGAGTTGAAGTCCATAAGTCTTAAAGCTGCAAACTTTGGAGAGTCCTGCTTTAAACTGAAAAGCTGAAAAGAAGGAGATTTGCAAAGTGACATTGAGCAGCTTGTTTCTAGGTCAGCTGAACAACAAACTGGGTAAAAGAAAGGATTGTTATATGGTTTTATGTTTTTGAAGTTTTGGGGTTTGTGCAATATGGGTTTTGTGTTTGGATGATTCCTTGCTTGTGTGAATGAATGGAGCCAAACTTTCTATAGGCTCATTATCTCATTATCTCTATCTGCCAGGAATGTAGAATGAGCCTCAGACAGGTTTCTTTGTTAGCAGCTTGATTTTTCCTTTTCAGTGAGCCTTTCTGGTAATAATATTTTATTTGAGGGGAGGGGTTGCTTCCCACAGAGTGAAGGGAGAAAAAAAAAGAAAGACAGACAGAAAAACAGCACAGCAATTTAGGGCTAGAAGGGTACTCATAGGTCATCTAGTCCAATCCCCTGCTGCAGCAAGAAACCTTACATTCTCTGGATTATTTTGGTGCCTCTAACAGAGAGCAAAATTGTCAGAAAGGAGAAAGAGTTTACTAGGACAAGACTGCCATGCAGAGGAAGGCAGAGATAGTCCTTGACGTATGACTACAATTGAGCCCAGAATTTTGGTTGCTAAGCAAGAGTGTTGTTAAGTGAGCTTCACCACATTTTACCCAATCCATGACATCTCCTGGTGAGTGACATCATGTTGGCCATGCCCAACCAGTCACATGACTGCCAAGCCATGCTGACAAAATAGACCAAACCCACAGAATAGGTAGTAAAAAGTTTTGAAACCCATCCCTGATGTGCAGGAATTAGGTGTCCAGGAATTCAGATAGAGAAATGGACATTGCCAATGGATTCATAGCCCATAGATATGGTTAGGAGGGTGTATGGATTTTCAATCTGCCTTATTTATAAAATGCATGGGAAAATCTCATTAGGGTTAGGTCTCCATGAATTTGGAGAGAAAAATGAACATTCACAATGGATTCGGTACATATAGATATGGTTAGGCGTGTGCATGGCTTTTTGAACCTGCCTTATTTACATTTCATGTTAAAATAATGGGAAAATCCCATTAGGGTAAAATCCACTTAGGTTTAGGGTTAGGTGTCCATGAGTTCAGATAGAAAAATGGACATCACCAATGGATTCATATCCCATGATACACAGCCAAAGGAGTAAGCAGGTTCAGAAGTGATTATACCACAATGGATCACATTGAGTTTGTTCAGCAAGTCATTGAAAGTACACCATGCCTCTGTGCATAGCTTTCATTGACTACGAAAAGGCATTTGAATCAGTATTCCAGCAAGCAATAATTAATGCATTGCTCAACCAGGGCGTAGATACTGCTTACATATACTTACTACACTCAATATATGGAAAAACAATGACAACAATGTCTTAATGATCTTAAAATGGCAATCAACACAGAATGAGGTTTATGACAAGGCAATACAATATCACCTATCCTTTTCTCAACCTGCCTTTAAGAGTATTTCACAAACTAGACTGGGAAAAAGATGGAATAAAAATCAATGATCCCTGTTTAAATCACTTAAGATTTGCAGATGATGTTGTTCTCTTATCACAAGAAGACCCAGAAGACCTATACAAAGACACATACAAAAGCTGTATAAAGCAGGAGAATCATTTGGTTTAAAAATAAACCTGAAAAAGAGCCAGATTATATTTAATAAATTCATCAAAGAAAAAAAAATACATCCAGAGAAGAACTAGACATAGTGTCAGGTTCCAATTAATATAAACATTATAAAACAAATTCTGAGGCATTATGTTTCCTCAAATAACCAATTTATTTAGATACATCATCCTGGCACAAACTGGTGGAAAGCCAATACTAAAGGTTCCTGTGCTTTTCACCCCACTTAAAATAAAGGTTTCTCATTTTTCCAAAACAATATGTCACACTGTCCAATCGGGAGAAGGTCTGGTTGCTTGGTGATGTCTCTTCTCCTCTGGCCAGCCAGGCATTGGAATGTATCTGACTCATCTGCTAACTATGTTGTTTTGGCCAAAAACTCCATCCACCTCCACTCTCCCCCTTTCAGCTCCAAACTGTGTCAACCTGAATTTATGTGAGAATAACCCATGGTAGAAACAAAGACTCCACCAAAAAGTCAGCCACAGCCCGGTCAGATTCAGGCTTGACACATAGGTCTACACTTACCTATACTTTGGCCAACTAATCTCAATTGAAGTGATACAATAAAGGAAATTTAATGGTGTGGTAAATGTGATTAGCAGGCATACATCAAGTTCAGCCTAATTTTCAAGAACAATCTCCCCCTATGCTTGAAGAGAAAAGTTTTCGATAAGTGTGTGCTACCTGTTCTAACATATGCCAGTGATACTAACTTAAAAATCAGAGGTTGGTTGCCAATTTCTTTACTACCGGTTCGGGTGCATCCCACTGCCACTACTACCGGTTTGGCCGATCGAGGCGAAACTGGCAGCAACCTACCTGTGCTCACAATAAATATAAAAGCTACAAGTGGTGCAAAGAGCCATGGAAAAATACATGCTCAGCAATGAAAGTGTATGGTATCATCAAGAGATTAAAGAATTGAAATGGAAATGGGCTGGTCACATAGCAAGAACTGATGGCAGGTGAACCAAGGCAGTCATAGAATGGATTCAACTTGATAAAAAGTATCCATGAAAGAGACGTAAAACAAGACGAAGCGACGTCATTACATATACCGCATATAGGTTTGTGTAAATAATTATACACACACACATAGATAAAGGTAAAGGTTCCTCTGTAGATGCGTGCTAGTCATTTCCTGCTCTAGGGACAGTGCTCACACACATATACACACATATAAATTAGGTTATGCAAATCTTGTGTAACTGTATCTTTTTGGGTAATTTATTGACAATATCCTAACTTGAACAGATAGAAGCTGATTTTAGTCTTGAGCTTTGTTGCTATTAAATGATAGCCTCGAAACGTATTCAGCACTGCTCATCTATATTTTATATATGATGTGATGACAAAAGTCCAGAAATATTTCGGATATTATTTTAATGCAGAAATTAAACTATTATTAGTGGAATGTATAAATAATCTACATAACCATCACCTGCAGGAATTGTATTGAATTAATCACTACAGTGTGCCAATTATTCTTTCCCCCACCAAAAAAAAAATGTGAAGAAGTGTCCCTATTGCTAATTAGCTTCATTTCTTTGAATTAGTAATTTTAGTCCCCCAGACCTATATTTCTATTCAGAGTTTGTTTGGTAGTGGGACTGGGCAGCACTTGGAAAAATGACAGCAATTAACCCAGCTGCTGAGTGTAGCAAGCTGAGAAAATCTCTATCATTTTCAGGCATGGGGGCGTTTGCAGGAGGAACCTTCTAGTTGCAGCCTTTTTTATTTTATAATTGCACTAACAGATGCTGAAGGAGAGCTAATTTTTTTCCAGCCTTGGGTGTCTCTCACTTTCTCTTTACCACCTGTGAGGACAACCACTTTCACCCCTGAAAGTTGTGTTTAATAAGCCTTTCTCAGTGGCACGTATCAATTATTACTCAAGTACTTTGGCTCAGGCGGGTAACTGTAAAGCTATTGAGTTAAAGCAATAATGAGTGGAAAGCCAACCCTCGCCATGGGGCAGCCACAATAAACCAGGGGCTCTGTTGTTAAGTGAAATTTGTCTTTTTCATGCTGGGCTTTCAGTTTGGAAACCTGAAGATTGTCCCCTTCCTCCCCCCACCTCCACCCCAAGCCATCTGCAACATTTCAGATGGCTTCTTTATAAAATGTGTGGTGAGAAGGAAATTAAAAGCCCAACTGTATGTAAATAGGAACCTGAGCGAATGCATTCAGCAACTCTGGGGAACGAGCAGCTGTGATTTGCCAAGCCATCCAGAAAATTAAAAAGATTGTTTTACAAACAGGCAGAGGAGGTGTGTCGGAACACGACACCCTGGGAGTACACACAGCTTACTGAAGGCAGCTTTGTGAGGATTTCCTGTGATTTAAACACAGTTTCGCAGTCTTTTGGCATGAGACAGACCATTGCGAGAGCAAGTTTTATCAAGGGCTTATGCCTTTGAAGGATTCTTCCTCTCATCCAGAGTTTATTTTCTAAACTCAGGAAAAAGTGCCAAACCTTTTTTTACATCTAAAGGCTGTGATGTTTATGGAGCTTGGAACACAGATGGTGATCTATATCCAGATGTATAGGTGCAATATTAATGTCTTCGGAACATTCTGTAACGGCTCCCATTATGTCTTAAGTGCGGAATTCTCCTGAGATTAATAGTTGGGGTTTACATGACATTCTTCTGCAGGGCCAGAAGTGTAAGTGACACTGAAGTATCTCTGCTTCTTCCCCTGACTATCAGAACAGTCACAAATTACTTTTGCACAAGGTCCAAATTCATCCTCCAAATGATTTTTGAAATTTATTGAAGTTTATGTATAGTTTTTGAGCTACAGTAAATGCTACTAAAACAAATTCCCATTAGTTTTTTTTAAAAAAAAAAGGTTCAAAAGAAATATGTGTGCTTTCCCTGTATTACAAAATAGGACTACCTGAATTAGTTTGTTAGGATGTGAAAACCAACCCAAATCCTTGAAAAAATGTAATTATCATTATTTATTAATATAAATTATATAGAGCACTGATTCACAAAAGGTGACTGATTTTTTATGATAAACATAGTAAAGAGATCTCTGTCCTTAGTGAAAATAGAAAGAAGTGTTGCTTAAATAATGCCTTTTATCATTATACCGTGTGCTTTGGCATCATAGGCTGTCTACCTAGAATTACAGAAGAGGTTTTAAACAGGGTTAAAATGTCTCTAGCTGGAAAGATAATCCTGAAAATGCATGATAACATCTGTAAGGATAATCCATTTGATTAATAGCTGCAGATAAGAGAACTGCACTTCTTTAGTGTTTAATTTTCTTTAAAAATAGAAAAATGAAGTTCCTCTTCTGTGACTTTAAGGCAGAAGAAACACAAAAATAATTCAAAATTCTATGGTAAGACTGACTCCTTCTGTAAATCTACAAAAGAGGTAAATCTTTAGTAAAACTTAAGTGAACAAGGTGAAGCTATTCCTTTGGACCGTGATGGGGAACCTATGGCATGCGAGCCATCTCCTTGGCTCAGCTCCACTGTGCATGTGCATGTGCCTCCGGCCAGCCAGATGGTTTTTGGTCTCTGCCAAGCATGTGCAGGGAGCATGAGGGAGATGTGTGTGCATGCATAGGGGGCAGGGGGCCACGTGCACATGCACGGGGGCGGGTTTTTTTTTGCAAATGCATGTGTGGGGATTGTGCACACATGCATGGGGGTGCATGGAGTAGTGGTCACATGCACATTGCATTATGGTTACACACAAACTCACACACTTTTGGCATACCACAACAAAAAGGTTAGCCATCACTGCCTTAGGAAATATCTCATATGTTCAATACTATAGAGATATAAAACAGAAGAACAGAAATGAGAATTCAGCCCTTGCTTCCAATCTCCCATATATTAAAGTAAATGAGTCAAATTGGTTACAATCAATGTTAATCCAGCGTGGACTAGTTTGGTTTAGCTAATACAGACATTATATTGTTAGAATTATAGCACATAAGAGCATGTAACACAATATATTTGTGAAATGCATGCTTTTGTTTTTCAGGATCCCATAAAAGGAAGTTTATGAAAAGCAATTAAAAGTTCTGTTTTATCATGATGTTTAAATGGAAGCTGACATAGCCCAACCTATGATACCAGGCAACGGAGAACTTGTCTTGAAGCTTATTCCCAGTGTTCATTCCCCTCGTGGAAGAATCAGCTTAAAGCATAGAAACTAGTCAATATCCCATATCCTTCCAACATTGCTTTCTGCTGTTTTATTGATGCCATGATAAAGACGGTGCTTTCTTTCCCAGTCCCCAGCAGCCTCTCTGACCTATTCCTGCCTGCCAAAGGCTAAAGTGTCATTTGAGAATACAGTGTTTATAAATTCTGCATCAGGATCTCTGACCTAGGCTATATAAACTCTTGTTCTGCCTCAGGCAGTGCCTGTGTGGTGAACTCAGGCAGTCTGATGGTTCTAGCTACAAAAATCAAATCACTGTGTCAAAATAATGTTTGAAGTTCTCATTCAGGAGGGATCCCCTGTTTTGAAGCACCTTCCTTGCCCAAACATCATTTTGGAGAAGATAATCCCAGCATGAAAGAGAATAAAAAAGTGGGAAGAAAAAAAAAAGGAAAGCTAAGTGTTTCATAGCTTCTCTTGAAAACCACATCTAATTGAGATCTAACAAGGGAGAAAAAGGTTTGCTTTTTCTTCAAGAAACAAGCAGCTGGAGCAGAACTGTAGTTTGGATACAGCCTCACCTAGAAGAAGAAAAAGCTTTTGGATAGGAGGTGCAAATGACCTTTAGGAGGTGTGTTTGTTTGTTTTAAATTAAGGTGAGAGAGAAGCATTCTTATTCCTACTATACAGTATAAGCTATATGCTTTCAGTAGTTCTCTGGTTCTCCTCTTGTAGAACTCTGCAGTACTTAAAAGTCAGGAACAAGAGCCACAAAGGCTTGAAAAGGCCTCTTCGTGAGCATGATGGAAATGAGCTGATATTTTCCGCTGTAATAAATATGTAGGAGATTTTAGTGAGCTCTTAACTGGGGAGGAGGGGCACAGATATCCTGAAAATTGCAATCCTTCTTGAAGCAATAATTATGTAAGGACAGAAAAAGGAGGGTTAGATCAGAGTTGGGTAGAGCTGAATTCTGTAAACTAGATATTCCCACCTGCAGAAATGGAAGCAAAGCCATTTCCTTTCTCTTTCTTGCTCCATATTTCGCGGCGTCATGTTGCCGTCATGTGGCATATTGCAATGTTTTTTCCGTTCGCAGAGCTGGGGTGGGCGTGGCCTGCACATCATGCATCTGGCCTGTGGGCCATCAGTTTGACACCGCTGCTCTATACCAATGTACTAGGAGTTATTCCATTAGAGGTTATTAAATATAGACTTCCTTCTTTGGTTGCATACACAAGTATCTAAGAATAAGCTCTATTGAATCTAGCAGTCCTTCTGATTACACAGTTTGATTGTTGTGTTCACCTCTGTTGTTGGAGAAAATGTGAATCATGAAACTCCAATATGCATCTTTTATTTGACATGAAAGATTTATTTTTGATAGAATGTGTTACTTATGAATATTGGCAAGGCATAAGTAGAAGATGGCTATTTACACCTATAGCTCTGGCTCTGTAGCTTTGGCTCTGTGGAATACTTTTCCTTCAAAGACCTGGCAGCCTCCCCACCTTCTGGAGGGCCTTGAAGAGCTGGCTCTTCCCATAAGGAAGATTCTGTTCGGATGTATGAAAGACTGGTGCAGCAGAGTGCCATGAATTTTTATATGGTTTTTACTGTTTTGTGTGCAGACCAGGGTTTTTAAAATAGGGAGGGCTACGTAAGTTTTTTAAAAAAATAAAAAGTAAAAAAATAAAATAAAAATCAAACAAACATTGTAATCAGTTTTTTTCTATCAACTACACTGATGAATCCTTCTGCATTTCTTCTGAAATGCAATGCAAATGTTCCATATTTTCTCTGCAGTCAGATAAAAATAAATATGGCTTTGATTATGTTTCAGACTGATCACCTCATTCTAAAAGTCAACTTATATTGAACAGAACCAGCACTTTTTAATTTGTGTATGCAAATTTGTAATTAAGAAGACAGGTTGCATCTATTTAATTAAAAGACAAGTTAATTTCAGTTGTATACTGTATGTATGGATAAAATAATTTCCAGAGGAATAGTCATGATAGTGCTTTTCAGCGAAAACAAAACATTTCTTGTTTATCTTAATGACTAATAACTTTACTAGGCATAAACATTATAGCACAAATAGTTCCTAAAGAAAGACAAATGTGCTTTAGAAGTTGATCTGTAGCCAAAATATTATGGGTATTTCTGGTCTTGTTGGAGAAGTATTGAATAATCTTCTGATGAAACCCTAGCTGTGATACTATTCCTATCTACAGAAACATTTGATCCTAATTAAAATGATGGTTAGCACTTTCTTTTTAAGTATAGAGTTTAAGGCTTTACTGTGGTTTTATTTTTATGTTTTCTTCTACCATTTATTTTATTTTATAGCAAGAGTTTCTTGATTTGAATTTTACTCTTGGGCTTATATAAACTTCAAAACCAAGCAGGGTAATACAAGCTTCATTGACTTTAGTATATAAAGAGCAATTAAAACTGTACACAATTAAGTTATATATTAAAATCAATTAACACCTGCAGCTTTGGCCCATGAAAATATTTATTGATTTTGTTTTCACTTCAGAATAGGAGGACCTATATTTGATTTTATGCCCCATGAAAATAAAAACAATCTGCATTTAGTCAAGAATTTGCTTTGTAAAATAACTGGCTTACAATGCTATAGTTACATACCCTGTTTCCCCAAAAACAAGACCTCCCCAGATAATAAGCCCAACCAGGCTTTTGAGTTCATGCATTAAAATAAGCCCTCCCCTAAAAAAAACCCTCCCTAAAAATATTGCAACATAGCAGCAGGCATGAGGTGACCATGCTCATCGCCTTCTGCACCTCAAAAACAATAACACCTCCCTGGAGGACAGGAGCTGACGTCGCAACAGTACATTGTGTGATCTTGGAGCTCCGAGATCACAGTCAATTTTTTTGCCACTGGATGGTCCTTTTGGACCTAAACCGTCCCGAAGAGACGGTGACAGGGAAAGTACGTCTTGTTGATCTTAGGGACATCGCAAAGTCCCTGATTGATCCAAGAGAATCTCTTCTTGCTGAAGACAAAAGCGCAGCCAAAAGCTGCTGAAGTTGGGACAGCTCCGCAATGGGAGGAAAGCGGAAAAAGAAAGTGTGTCCATCTGGTGAGGAAATTTTATTGTTATAAAAGAGACTGCCCCTCAAAAAATCAAAGCTAAATTAAACCTGCAAAGAAAAGAAAATAAGCAGTGAAATTAAGCTATACTGGACTGTGCGTTATCCTTTTTTTCATTTTCTTTTATGGATGGAAGTTTTGCAAATATTTCCTACTTTTTAAAGTGAAAGTATTGGTTTTTCTTCATCTATTTCTTTTTTTACTTATGGATCAAATCTTTTTCTTTATTTTTATAATATTGGTTTTGATAGGTTTTTTCTCTTTATTTTGCTCCATTTAAGAATTTTGTTTCTTTTAAGCCTGGAATAAAAGAAGATATAAAAGGAATATAAAGAGGGTAGTAATATCAGAGGGAAAAGAAGTTGCACTGCCACTTGGAGGTTGGAGGTTGTGTCCTGGAAATATTGCTTTCTCTTTTTTCTCTTTGATCATTTTGATGTTGCACTTCAAATGCTTCAGCTTGTTCACAGAAGAGATAAGAAGAAGAGCATGGGTTGTTTATGTCAGTGCTCTTTGGATGCTTCTTTGGCAGCTAGAGAGAAGTGAAAACAAAACCTTGTTTTGAAACTAGAGTGGTAGTGTTTAGTAGATGGAATAATGGCACAGCACCAAAAAGAAACCATAACATTACAACAGATTATGTTTGAAATTCAAAAATTATTGGAAACAACAGAGAGAATTGAGAAGAGATTAGAAAATATAGATTGTAATGCAGTGAAATTCGATGGAAGAGTTGAAGATATCCAGCAAATGGAAAAAAGTGGAAGTTTGAGTTCTAAAAACCCAGGGGAGAAATGAATAAAAAGGCAAGATAATTGTGGATGCTGACGGTGAACTGAGTGTGGTTGGAGGTGGAAAGAGTGGAACATGGAAAGGGAAGCTAGATGGAAAGGAGCTCTATCCCAGATTTCAAGGTATAGAAGAAGAAAAAAGAGAAGAATTGATGGATTAAAGGAGAAAAACTTTGACAAAAGCACTACTAATAACCAAAGATAGGCTGATTAAAGAAGCTGACAGAGAGTCTCGAGATTTTACAAGATATGTAAAAATCAACAAGTTGCAAAGAGAAGTCCACACAAATTTGATTAAGGAAATAACCAGAAGACTAATTCCACAAATGGCAAAAGACATAAGCTTGCACTATTACTGGAAAGACACATGTTGAGATATGAAAACTAATAACAAAATATTAATCAAATTTAGTTAAAATTAGAGCATTATGTTAAAAATGAAGTGATAATGGATATAGTTAGATAAATAATTGATAATGATAACAATGTACACATATGTATTGGTTTGATAAGAGGAAATTTGGAATAAATTCTAAATGGTGATAATGAAAGGAAGTTTAGAAACTCTGTTACGTATGAAAGCTTACAATATTAAAAAAGAGTAAGTTAAATTTAGTTAAACTAAGACCAAAAAGAAAAAAGAAAAAGAAATGATGAGGGATGTTGTTAAATAAATGATTGATAATGGTAATAATGTAATATTTGTATTGACATGATAAAAGGAAAATTGGATATAAATTGTAAACAGTGATTAAAAAAGGCTTAGAAACTTTATTACACATAATTAATTTTTATTTAGAAAGTGTTATAAAGATGTAATGATGATATTGAAAATAGATAATGGCAGGTTATCAGCTAGTAATTTATAAAGAGAAAACCAAGTTACCTCACAAAGGTGCTTTTTTAAGAGGCAACTGGATTTTCTTGTTTTTCTTTGAAAACATTTCACTTCTCGTCCAAGAAGCTGAAGAAGCTTCTTGGATGAGAAGAGAAATATTTTCAAAGAAAAACCAGAAAGTCCAGTTTCCTCTTGAAAAAGCATCTTTGGGACAACTATGACCTGGATGACTGAGAATCTCCATAGACATGTTACCTCACATGAGGCCTAATGTCCATATTTATTTGGAAGAGGAACTCACTTCAGAAGAGCTTAGTCTTCTCTGTAGATCACCTTAGAGACTTTAGTATGGGCAGGTTATCCTGAAATTTACTTCCCATTTGGTTGTGAATAGTTCCTTAAACAATTCCCAGTGCAAACCAGTTACAGTTTCATTGCAGAGAATAAGCTGAATACACAATGTATACTGGTACTGATACATTTCATACAAAATTCTGTACATTGAGGAATGCTAAACAGTAATGAATGTGGTTATTTTAGGGACCTTTTAAAATGAGAACAAGAAAATGAATCAATATGTGAAAGCCTGTTATACAGGCTACATAGTCCTAATTATCTGTTCAGCATAAGCTCTTAAATTATATCTTATATACCATTTCAGGAGAAAAAATAATATGTTTTGATATTTTAAAAATAAGAAGTGGCAGATAAATACTTTTGACAAGTGAAAGGGGAGATTTTTATGGGATGTGAGAGCAAATGGGAATTTTCTTTATGTACAACTGAGCACTAAGTCTAGTGAAGTTTATATAAAAACCGCACTGCTGGTAATTAGCATTTTGACTGAACTTGGCAAGCTCTGAGGGTTGCAAAAAAGGGGAAGCTGCGTGTATGTCATGAGTCACTTACATGAAGGTCTGGAATAAAGCATAAGTAGGTTTATTTTAAGTTAGTGAGCGGAACTTTTATGGAGAAAGTATAGCACTCTCCCACATTTTCCTGTGTTAATCTTCCTGTAGAATTCCACAGAACATAAGCGCAAAGCATCCATTTAAAACGAGAAACACATTGCTCTGCATAAGATAGAAAATCCTAGCAAAGACGTTTTAATAATTCAATTATTAGAGACCCTAATAATTCATGTAAATTTCTTGCAAGCTGCTATTCAGATACAAGTCCAAAGTAGAATCTGATGATTTCTCAGAAATGGAAGTCAATATTATATTGTTTTGGCCTCTGATATGCTTGCTAGTCACTGGGTAGGTCCAAACACCTACTAGATTTTTTAAAAAGCAATGGCAGTGGGACACTTCCTCCCTCCCTTCCTCCCACTCCATCAGGTCAATCTCTATTTTGGTATTCATTCATGAGAACCACTTTCAACCTTGAGACACCTAAAGACATACTAATATAGTATTGTGAATGTTTCTTATTTTGTCACTTCAATGTTGTGAAAAGTAACTGCTACAATTATATGCTAATCAACATTTCATTAACAATTTTTTCCAAAACTCAATATGAAGCCCCCTTGTTAATTTACATATTCAAGGATCAAATGCACTGACAGAACAATATGCTATATATAACATCACACATTTGTATATCCCTATAATTTTTATTCCTCGTCTTTGGTGTGATTGATTAATGTATCAGGCCATCCATCTGATTGACTTGTAGAACCCACTGTATCTCCCCCCATTCCAAATCTATGTTGTCAAGCAATAAAATATTGTAAAGACAAACAATCTTCGCCCAGAAAAGCACAGCTGGAACAGCCAACATTACTTTAAGTGACGGAGATGACCCCCCTCCTCTATTAAACTTAAACCCATCATGTATACGCTGCATAGAGAAAATTATTATTCTATTCCTCCTGCCAGGCAGAGCTTCCCGTGAATAGTCTCTCCCACTCCCCAACTTTTGAAAAGAGATGTGTAAGACTGAAAGCAAATTCACGCAGAGTAAGTAGGATTTTCCTCTTTTATTACAAAATAATCCCCTCAAATTCGGGGGAAGTATTTCTATTGATATTGTCTTAGAATGCAGTGTTTCCTGGGTGACAGATTTCATATTAGGCAGCCAAATACTATAATCTTCTGCCATAAAAGGACTAAAGATGCAAGGCCGTTTCGATGTGCCCAGGAAACTAGGAAAATATATTTGCCAGCAGGACTAGCAGTCCCCTCTGAGTTGTATGTATTATGAGATCTAAAAGTAGAATGGAAATTAACCATGATTCAATCAAGTATAGACTTTGGTTTTGCAATTCTTTTATTATTTAGGTGAAAGAGATCAATATAAACTGAAGTAGGCTTTCCTACTTCAAACTACAGTATTTACCTTGCTTCTAGTTAGGTAGTTAATAAGTTTTTCTCATCTTTCTGAGAAAACGGTGAATATAACCCTTTCTGGAAATGATGAATATAAATAAACCTTCAAACATGGAATCATTCTTGTATATGGTCCCAAGGCAAGTTGCCTCAACTAGCTTGCATTGGAATCCTATGTTTCCCATTTGAAATTATTCCATGTTTTCTAATAAGCCAAATGGTTAGAAAATTAAAAACACTATATAGATATTAAATGGCTTTAAGGGGGATGCTCTACCTTTTTCTGGTAATTGAATAGTGACATGACTTTTTCATGAGACAGAAATTTAGCAACAGATGGAATCAAGCTAGGCCAGACTATTTGCTCATGTTTGACAATATTTTTATTATGATCAGGAAAAACTTTCTAAAGTCTAAGACAGAGATCATTTAACAAGATAGTGAAACTACAACCATAGATTTGAATAATAGGATTACATAAATATTTAGAAACACACAGCACACAAATTGATGTATCATGTATTAAATACCTTGTATACATAAACAGACCCTCATTATGAAACATAAATGTTTCATTTATAAATTCATAAACATAAATTCACATACATATAAGCCTTTGCTCATTGTATGGAAAGACAGTTTATTTTATTTTCTATATGAGCAATTTCCTATTTGTCCATTACATGTAATCTTTTTTCTTTACTCATGAGCAATTCCCTTTTTTTCTGGGCTATGTGACTATCAGAAGCTAATTTCAGAATACGCGTATTGGAATACAATAAATAGTAATTACAGAAAGTTTATAATGAGGAGAAACTTTACAGATTGCATGTTGTCTAAAAAAAGTGGTTTCTCACAGTTGCATTACATCATTCTCTCTCTCTCTCTTTCTCTCTCTCTCCCTCCCTTTCCTTCTCCCTCTCCCTCTCCCTCTTCCTCCCTCCCCCTCTCTCTAACGAGGGCATAACAAACATTGGTATGTAATCTAACATTTTCATCATATATTTATGATTATTGCATGAATTAAAGAACATGCCATTGAAAGTTTGTTTTTCAAATTGACTGCAAGGAATTAGAATTTTACTAGAATAAATGTATTAAGTAATTAGAAGTGGAAACTTCATTTTCAGGTGTGTCCTGTACAAACAAAGTTGAAAGTTGATAGGGAAGTCAGCACACCGGCAGTATTAAATATTCAAAACAGAGCATTATCCAATGGGATAGTAGGAAAACCAGTAAGGACTATTTTGGGATCAGGAATAAAGTTGTTTTGTTAACTTCACAATGGTTACATTCTACCATAGATCATTTGAGTAAACTACAATACATAATTAACTAAATGTTGCACACAGAGAGAGATTCTCTGAGGAATCAAAAGCACATTTCCTTCACACAACTCTCTTGCTAATGATGTCCTTGGTGTATCCCAGGTGCTGAATCAATCTAGGGTTTCCCATGTAGGTATACAACTAATCAGATTCTATAAATAAGCCATTTTAATTTGAGCTGGAGAATACATCCATTAAACCTCAGGAGGATCCTAGATGTTGAACCAATGATTATCATCTCCTATGATTAGGAGAATGAAATACTGTATCTCTCCTGTGAACCTTTCTCCTCAAAGGAAAAAAAACAAGCTCTGGAGATCTGTTCAATAAGAATATTTTAAAATACATTGAGCTGCTGTCATTAGTTTTGGTAAATTTAAATTTTGAACTCACATACATGTTAATTCAAAGGGATATTTATCAGAATGAAATACATTGGCTTTTTGTATTTATTATTATCAATTTAAAATAATTATCTGTGATTAAATCCAGTTATAGCATATCCTCCAGCACAGCATTAGTAGAAATTTCAATGATTGGAGGCCAAAATTATTATAGTGGTTGTAAGTTTGATAATTAAAAAGGACTCAATCATTAGCTTATCAGGAAAAGCAAACAGGAAGAAATTAAGAAATTTTTCTAATATGATACAGCTTAGAAAGATCAAGAAAAGGCTAAATAAAAGCTGAGTCTCATGTTGATGAACTGAGATACCCAAGGGACAAATTCTTGAAGAGCAGCTGTGTAGAATCAGATGTAGCAAGAATAACAAGAGTCTTATGGCAACTTAAAAAGTAATAAGATTTTTGTGACATAAGCTTTCACAGATTAGCTCTTACATTTTTAAATTACAATAGCTCATATCATCATAAAATGGTTACATTTGAATGTGCTGATTATGGCATATTCTGATTGTTCTGCCAAATATTAAGAAAATTTGTAATGATACAAGGACCATGATGATGGGTGAATCTAATTATACAACCCATCAAAATACTGCCAAGTTTTTGTCTCTTTGAAGATAACAAGATTGGGAAGCAATGAATGCTACTTGATGACCCAAGACAATTACTGGCCTGATGGTGAATCCCTGCATGCAATTTCAAATCTCTGTATTTACTAGATTTATATAGCTATTCATCTCACACAAGCGATCCAATAGAAACATTAATACAATAGCACACTACAGTAAATACATTACAAAAGAAAAATGGTCACTGAGGATAACAAATCAAGAATAAATGCATTCAACTCACAGGGTCCTCCTGATCTCATGTCTGGCTGAAAAACCAGGGCTTAAAGGCTTTGCAAAAGGCCAGCAGGGTAGGGGCTAAGGTAATCTTGGGACGAATGGTATTCCTGAAGACAGGCATTGTTATAGAAATGGCACACTTATCAGGTCCTGCCAGATGACAACCAATGAAACTTAGACCATTACTCTACTGCCAGATCCTCCAGGCAGAGACAATTGAAGTGAGATAGTCCTTCATATAACCCACTCCCATGCCTTGAAGAGCTTTTATAGATGATAGCCACTGTTTTGAATTCTATCTGAGAGCCTATGGTGAGTCAGTACAGCTCACAAATGGCTTGTGTCAATACATTCTGGGTTAGTTGCATCTTCCAGATATTCAAGGGCAGCCCAAGTAGAATACATTGCAGTTGTCCATTGAGATCACCAAAGCATATGTATTGCTGCATGATCCCAGACATGGCACCATCGATATATAACTTGGAGCCACACAAAAATCTCTTTAGCCATTTGTTCTACAAACAGGTAAGTGCCAGAGGATCCCCAAACTCTGCAACTTCATCTGGAATTAAAAAGAGATAAAGCCACTGGATTCAGTCTCCAGACACCAAGACTGAATTTCCACAGCATGACTTGTCCAGCCCAGCATGTTGATGATACCTCCCTCCCAGTAACACCAATTAAGCATGCCTAAAGGCTTCATGTACTGTATATGTTAAAGAGAAATGGGGAAGAGTCCTGAGGATCTGTACAAAACAGGGAAATTGGCTTGACCTCTTTCCCACATTAGCATTGACTGAAACTGATTCCAGTGAAAGAAAGAGAACCCTGCTTTCTAGCTAAGACTGGGCCATCTGTGTTGATAGTATCAAAAGTTGCTGAGAAAGGAGAGCCAGTATGAGTAATAGGATCAAACTCATCCCAGATAGCAGTACTAAACCAATCAATTCTACATCAAGAGAGGTTTGTACATCAGTAACAATTTCAACTGATCCCAATTTATGAGACAGGATCTCACATCCAGTTACTTTATGGTGTCAAAGATAATTACAGCTATTCTTTCCCACACTGTGCCCATTTAAATCTCAATAACCCATGTTAGATTTCATCTACAATCACACTGTATATGTGAGAGGCCTGCTGGTGTTACTAAACTTGATATTTAATAGTACCAGCAGAAAGCCTAGTTCTCTGAAGGTTCAATGACTAGGAATTGCCTACCCCACAAGTCATCTGCTGCCCACCCTCCTGGCTAAGAATTTTGTGGCTCGGCAGAAGAGGGACGCGAAAGCCAGTGTTAACAAAACAGTCCAGGTTTATTCAACATTAAAAAAGAAGGCGACAGCGAACCTAGCCGGGAACGCGCGCCAAGGTATTTACAATTATAACAACCAATCACTGGCCGAGGACTGGGCGTGACCGCTGACTTCAGTACCTCGGCCAATCAGTAAGTAACTGTGGCCAGGCTAGAATGTAATGCATACACAAATCCACTAATGAATATTTAACACCCCTTCCCCCCAGTTCTGCGCATGCTCCCAAGTGGAGCATGCGTAGTCGCGAAGATAGGCGGGGCGGTGCCGGACCCACCCAGATCTCCTTAATTCAACAGCAGTCGTCAGCGGAGGTGGACCTGCTCGTTGTAGCTCCTCCCCAAAGGGAGTGCAGCTCCGAGGGACGCCTTCCCGGCACGACCCAGAAGGCGGGCTCAACAACGCAGGTAGGCTGGGCCGGGATGGCGCGTCCACAGATGTAGGGGAGAGCATTGGAGGAGTGTCTCGGGAGGTAGGAGCATCAGCCGGCAACTCTTCGATGGCGGTTTGAGCTGACAGATTCGCTTCCCGGCAGGGGGCGCCCAGACAGGCCGGGCCTGGTGTGGAGACAGCCCGTTGTCGCGATTCGTCGGATTGAGCAGTGTCTGGCTGTGGATAAGCGAGGCCTGGATGTGTGAAGGCCTCACACGGCAACCCCAATCGTGCGGCGTTGTCCCGTCCAGAAAAGTCCGGGTTGCCTGTTTCCGCTGGGAGGTGCCTCCTTAACTGATCCAAGTGGCATCTCCACTCGGATCCATCAGCCAATCCGACCCTGAAAGAACAAGGGGACAGTCAGCGCGGTCACTTTAGCTGGAACCCACCTGGGCTCCCCAGTGAAAGAGCGGGCCCACACCAGATCCCCCTGTCTAAAGGAACGGGAAGGGAGAACCCCCAGGTTGCATGGCTGGTCTCCGGAATAGAGCGGATGGAATCTATCCAGGGAAGTACGCAAACGCCGGCCCATCAAGAGCTCCGCGGGGCTTTTGTTGGTTGTCGGGCAGGGGGTGGAATGCTGGCTTAACAAGTAAGCCGCCACTCTCGACTGCCAGTCGCCCCTGTCCATACGGCCCAGTGCCTCCTTAGCCGAACGGACCGCCCACTCCGCCCGGCCATTACTGGCCGGGTGGTACGGGGCTATGGGCGCGTGCCGGATCCCCTGCTCGGCCAAGAACTCCTGAAACGTGGTGGCTGTGAATTGCGGGCCATTATCCGAAACAAGTATGTCCGGCAACCCATGGGTTGCGAACAGTCTGCGTAAGGCCCGAACCGTACTCTCAGCCGTGGTGGAGGCCATCAGGACCAGTTCCACCCACCGAGAGTAGGCGTCCACCACAATTAAGAAATTCTGGCCGTGGAAGGGACCGGCAAAATCTACATGGAGGCGTGACCACGGGCCTCTCGGAACCTCCCACTCCCGAGCAGGCCCGGCCGGAGGATTAGGCCTAGAGAGTTGACATGTAGCACAGCGGCCCATGTAGGCTGCTATCTCTGAATCCAACAAAGGCCACCAGACATAGCTACGGGCTAAGGCCTTCATCCGCGCTATGCCTGGGTGATCCTTGTGGAGCAGAGGCAGAACTTGTGGCCGCAACGCAGCAGGAATCACTACCCGATCCCCCCAAATGAGACACCCCCCGTGGATGGAAAGCTCCGCTTGCCGAGCTTTAAAGGGCCGGAAGCCCTCCGCCACTTTGTCTGTGGGCCACCCCCTCAAGACCCAGGAGGAGACCTGGGAGGGATTGGCCTTCGTGTAGGCCGCGACCTCCGCTGCTGAAATGGGTAGGCCGGAGGTCGCGATGGATAGAACAGAGAGGGCTGGCATGGGGGCAGTGTCGGTCTCCGGCAGTGGGCAGCGGCTAAGGGCATCCGCATGCCCAAGCTGCTTGCCCGGACGGTATTGTAACGTATAAGAATATGCCGCAAGGAATTCCGTCCAGCGTGTCATGCGTGGGGAGAGAATGGAGGGGGTCGGCTTGTCACCTGCCAAAAGCCCAAGGAGCGGCTTATGGTAAGTGACAAGAGTGAAGTGCCGCCCATAGAGGTAATCGTGGAACCTCTTAATCCCGGACACCGCAGCCAGAGCCTCCTTGTCGATCTGACTGTAATTACGCTCCGCCGAGGAGAGCGTCCAGGAATAAAAGGCCACCGGGGCCTCCGAACCATTCAGGAGGACATGGCTCAGGACCGCCCTCAGACCGTAGGGAGAGGCGTCACAAGCTAGCATCAGAGGCATCCTATCATTGTATTGAACCAGGACTGCCAATGACGTCAGCATCCCTTTGACAGCCGCGAACGCCTGCGCCTCGTGGCTCTCCCAGCACCAGGCCGCGGATCGGTCAAGCAACCGATGCAGCGGCTCGACTAGCGACGCCTTATGCGGAATGAATGGCGCATAGAAGTTAAGTAGCCCCAGGAACACTTGTAGCTCCACCTTAGAGGTGGGTGCAGGGGCGTTCCTGATGGCTGCAACCTTAGAAGGCGTGGGGTGGATGCCCTGGGCGTCAATCAAGAAGCCCAAGAATTCCACCCTCAGGACAGCAAACGAACATTTGCTGCGCTTCAACTTGGGACCTGCGCCCCTAAAATGCAGAAGGACCTTCCTCAGTACTTCGACGAGTTCTGAGCGGCTGGAAGCAGCGATCAGGACATCGTTGAAATACGGTACTACGCTGGGAAGCCCGTGGAGCAAACGCTCCATGAGGCTCTGGAAGATCCCTGGGGCCACAGAAACGCCAAATTGAAGGCGGCGGCAACAAAAAGCCCCACGATGGGTGACGATGGTCTGCGCAGCCGCCGCATCATCATCCACCAGGAGCTGTTGGTAGGCCTGCGCCATATCCAGTTTGGCGAACGTGCAACCCTGGCCCAATGAATGGAGCAGGTGTTGCACCACGGGGACTGGATAGGGGTTTGCCTGAAGGGCCAGGTTGATCGTCGACTTGTAGTCGGCGCAGATCCTCACCGAGCCGTCCGGCTTGACGGGGAGAACGATAGGAGTCTCCCAGGGGGAGTGGTCAATGGGCTCGATGACTCCTTGCGCCAAAAGCTTATCCAGCTCGGCATCAACCTTGGACCTCAAGGCAAAAGGCACCCTGCGGGCCTTCAGCCTGATTGGAGCAACCTGGGGGTCGAGACTAAGGGATATGGGGGTGCCTTTATAACAGCCTAACTGGCCTTCAAAAACATCCACGAAATCGGACAGGACGCTTTCTAGGGAAGAAGAGACAACCCGGTGCACCCCCTCAATTGATAGACCAAGGGCAGGAAACCAATCCAGGCCTAAGAGGGCAGGGAGAGAATCCCTAACTACCAGGATGGGCAATTTTCCCACAAAGGGGCCATAAGAGACCGAAATGGGGAAAGAGCCCAAGGTGGGGATGAAATGCCCCTGATAGTCCCTTAAGGTGGTCTCAGCAGGCAGGAGCTGGCTTTGGGAAACCCTGGGGCAGAGGTGGGAGAAAAGAGCCCAGGACAGCAAAGAACGAGCGGAGCCAGAGTCCACCTCCATCCGGCAAAGCTGACCTTCCAGCTGGACTGAGGTAGCGATCTTCCAGGCTCCGGCGGAGGCTTGGTGAAGAAAGCAGTCAGAGGCTTGCGGTTGGCAAATGGTGTAGCAGTCTTCAACCCACCAAGCGGGCCATGGTGGTTGGCGGCGTGGCTGCGCTTGGGGTTGGACAGCGGTTTGCAGGAAAGATGGAGCAGGCAGCGAAGCTCGGCAAACTCTAGTGATGTGCCCCTGCCCATTGCAACGGCGGCACGTTGCGTTGCGGAAAGGGCAGGCTGTACGGGCATGGCGACCGCCACAACCCCAGCAAGGAGCGCCAGCTGTTGGAGGCGCAGCCGACTGCGGTTGAGGTTTGCGCTTCGGCTGCGTCCTAAGCTGCCCCACAATTTCATCAGATGGATCCTCCGGGGGTGGCAGGTCATCGACTAGGCACGTTTGCGACGAGGGGCCAGCAGAGTTGTGGGTAGACGAAGCCAATTGTAGCCGCTCGATATCGGCCGTGGACTGCTCCGAGAGCTCCGCTGCTCTGGCAGTCTCCACGGCCTGGAGTAAGGTAATGTCTTGATGGCGGAACATACGGCTTCGCAAGTTTACATCCCGCACACCACAGACAAACTGCTCCACCAAGTTTTCTTCTAAGTTGGTAAAGTCACATTGGGCAGCCGTAGTCCGCAAGGACTCTAGAAATTGGCTAATTGACTCGTTAGGTCTCTGCACCCGGCGACGGAAAGCGAAGCGGCGGGCGATCTTCGAGGGTGTCGGTGCGTAATGTCCTTTGAGCCTGGTCATTAGAGTGTCGCAGCCTAACTTGTATGCCGGACTTGGAGCCGGCCTTGGAGGCGAACATGGAGGGTTTGCAACAAGAGAGAAAGAAACTGCATTTTTCCTCGTCGGTTTGTACCTGGTTCTTAGACGCAATGAGATAACACTCAAAACGCTCCATGAATCCCTCCCAGGATTCTCCCCCCGAGCCGTAGGGAGCAAACGGAGGCAAGGCAGAAGTCATCGTGGCTTAGATGCGGGAAGGACTCTTCGGAGTGGAGAGAGAGACCAGAGTTCCTTCAGAAAAAAAAAACTCTTCTCTCTCGTTCCACCCTAGGCTTCGCGGGAATCAAAGAATCCCATCCTCGTCGCCAGTTTTGTGGCTCGGCAGAAGAGGGACGCGAAAGCCAGAGTTAACAAAACAGTCCAGGTTTATTCAACATTAAAAAAGAAGGCGACAGCGAACCTAGCCGGGAACGCGCACCAAGGTATTTACAATTATAACAACCAATCACTGGCCGAGGACTGGGCGTGACCGCTGACTTCAGTACCTCGGCCAATCAGTAAGTAACTGTGGCCAGGCTAGAATGTAATGCATACACAAATCCACTAATGAATATTTAACAAAGAATACCTTCCTTAATGTACAAATGCTTCTACACCAAGAAATGTGTTACAAGAGCACTTAGCAGTTTAACAGCTACCACATTTTCCCCATCCCCTGTACATACATATTGATCACTCCAACCACATCCACTCTGGTGACTTCAACTCACCCAGGTGCCATGGGATGCCTATTTCCAGTTATCAGAAAAGAGGATAGGGCTCCTAGCCTCCCAGAGGAGTTTGATGTAGCTTCATAGATGACCCCTCCTCCCTTCCTAAATCCACTTCTCTCTCTCCAAATGCACATGGTCCATCAACTCCCAAATCACTGTTCCCAAGAAGGAAAATGGAATTCACCCAAAGCTAAACATACAGCTCAAGCTACCAAAGGCTGTAGTTTTCTCCTAGAGCTGTTTGCCATTGTGGCAGGACACAATAGTCTTCAAGCAAAGGGTTGTAAAGCAGCCACAGGGTGGAAATTATCTCATGTTGCTACAACTGGTTTTCATTATTGATATTTTCTTCTTCTGTGTTATGCTGATACACTACAGCCACTAATTCTTTCACAATCACCTTCAACTGGTCAAGTTAGGCTGTTTGGTCCCTCCAGAAAATGTAGTTGCAATTCTGTCACTGTGCTGTTTAGCCAGTTGCCAGACAGCTGACTAGCTCATTGACTTCAGCAGCTCAACCTCAACTCCTCCACTAGCTTCTGAGGTCTCCAGCACTACTAAGTTATCTGAAAGAGGGCAATTGCCACTTATCTCTAGATATCCAGGCACTAAGAGATATACAGAGAATCCAATCCACAGCAGCCTGATTTTTCAGCTATGTTCCTGGAGCAAAAGTTTGGGAAAATCCTGGGGAACTGTCTTCTAAAACAATCCTCCATCACATACCTTCTTTGCAAGCCTTCTGTATCATTTCAAAAAATTTACTACCTTTGAGTTTTAATACAATTTGATGTTAACATCTAACACTTCCAGGAAGTGGGATCAGAAGAAGTTGATTTCACCATCTATCAGCGACATCTCCAGATATCTTTCTAGTTAGAAAGATCAGCTGCCATGTCAGAATGGATAAACAAATTTGTCCTAAATGCCATAATTTAGGTCAGATAGAAAAATTAGGGATTATTTTTGCAGATGATGTTTTGAACTTCCATCAGGAGCACTTTGGGGTGGTGTTCCAAGCTAGATGGAAGTTGATAGGAGCAGTTGAAGGAGAAAAGCAATGTTTTGAATAAAATCCTAGTTCTGGTTGATATCTTATGTGTATGCTGCCCAGCTATTTCTCATATGTTTCCCAGTACTGAACGGCAGCTGTTTAGTTGGTCCCCAACATTGAATGTTCACATTGTGAAATTTGTGGAGATGTGCTTGCACTACATGCATGCTCTTCAGAACATAATGTCAGAAAATGTAAAATTAGACTTTTCTCTTAGAAAATTCTTCATAAACAGATACACAATTTGTATCGGAAAGTTTGCTGAAGTTAGAGTACAAGTAAAGGGTAAAAAACTAGATGTATATATTAAAATATGAAGAGGGCCTATGAATCATAATATATACTAATTTAAAACTGATTCTATTCAGCTCATTACAATGTATTACAAATAGCATATAAAAGCAAGGATCTGTGTGTGTGTGTGTGTGTGTGTATGTATATATATGGGACAGCTGAATGATGGGTACCGACCTGGCAAGGCTGCAGTACTATATATATATATATATATATATATATATACACACACACACACACACACACACACACACACACATATATATACATATATATATACATATATATATATATGGTTATATATATATATGGTTATATATATATATATATATATATATATATATATATATATATATATATATATATATATATATATATATATATATATATATGTAAATATATGTAAATATATATAAAATAAATTATATTTATATAATATATAAATAGAAGACAGAGAGTGGAAGTGTGACCTTCCTCCCATATTTGGGCATACCAGGGGTTGTGACTTTAAATATATACCTCTCACCCTGGCTGGCTGATAAGGAGTCGAGCTCTGTAGCTCAATGGTTAACACATCTGCCTAAGAGGCAATAGAGCACAGGTTCGATTCCCAACAAGGGTGTGGCTAGCTGATGAGAGCTAAATAGCTTGAAATAGATCTATACTAGTCTCCCTTTATTTATTTATCAGCATAAATATAACATACATACATACATACATACATACATACATACATACATACATATATATATATATATATATATATATATATATATATAGTTAGATTTTACAACCCCCGGTATGCCCAAATATGGGAGGAAGATCACTACTTCCCTTCTCTGTCCTTCGGCTCATCAGAAGAGACCATCCAGGCAGAAACCCAATATTTTTACTGTTGCCTTTTTGTTACATATGTTGTATTTTATTTATTTATTTATCAGCACAAATACAACACACACACACACACACACACACACACATATAATCACAGGGAAATATTCAAATTCTTTGATTATCCAGATAGCCTGGGAATTAATGGAGATCTGAAGACAAAATTCAAATCCTTTTGTACTTTTTAGGGATGTGCAAATGTTCTTTTGAGAGATTTAGTAGTGAAATTGAATACATATGGTAAATAACATTAATTGATTCAAGGTTGATGCTTCTGAAACATAATGTCAATTTTTGGGGCTGAGCCAACTATCTGGATTGTTTCAATTTGCCTGGATAATTATATATTATGTTTCTTCAGTTTTATGAACTGTCTTGAACTTTGTTATTTTTCCATGGATGCTTTATTGTGTTTTTAGCAAGTGTGAATCAAGTATAGCATAGAATTGGCATAGAAATCTAAATAACAACGAAAGGCCCAATGTCTCTGGCAACCCACAAATTTGATAACCAAATCTTACTATAGTTTAAATTTCCCTGAATTAATTTAGTTAGTTACAGTTAGATTTGTATTCTATCTTCCCTCCAGGAATTAAGGCAATTAATAGGGGAATCTACCTTTATTTTTGCGTGACCCGACAAATGCGTGCATGACAAAAGCGAGCCGCCAAAACCGCAGTGAGAAAAGCATGAGGTCGAAATCGCGCCGACAACAGCGTGCCGACAACAGTGCTAGCTCTTCTGGCTGGAGAACTCTGGGAGTTGAAGTCTACAAGTCTTAAAGTTGCCAAGTTTGGGAACCACTGGGTTAAGATAAGGGTTAGGGTTAGGGTTAGGTTTAGGGTTAGGTTTAGGGTTTGGGTTAGGGTTATTACCTTGTTTTCACGTTGTTTGCTGATGGCACACTTTTGTCGGTGCGCTGTTGTGGGCGCGCTGTTGTGGGTGCAATTTTGAACTCATGGTTTTCTTGCCGCGGTTTTGTCGGTGAGCTTTTGTCGTGCATGCATTTGTCGGTGAACCTTATTTTTGTCCCAAACAGTAAACCTTTGAAGGTAACATGGACTGAGAGAGAGGGACTGGCTCATTTTAAATATTTTCAATCCTAGATCAATAATAGTATATGAAATTTCCAACACCATTAGAGCTAGGAATTTGAAGTCCAGCATGGTATTGGAGGTCCGACTTTTGAAAAGTTCACACTTGAAGAAGGCTGTTCTAGCAATAGTTTCCAGATGTAGGCAGACACATTATTATTGATCAATACATCTTTATCATTAAAGTCAATCAATCAATCAATCAATCAATCAGAATAGAGTTGGAAGGGACTTTAGAGGTCCTCTAGTCCAACTCCCTGCTCAAGGACGTATACCCAGGATGGCAAACCTATGGCACACGTGCCACAGGTGGCAAGCAGAGCCATTTGTCAGGGGACATGAGGTCAGCCTTTTTTAAAGCCATTTTTCACCCTCCTCAGGCTCCAGAGGTTTTATAGGAACCCAGGAGGGCTAAAAGAGCCTCCTCCGCCCCCCGGAGGCCCTCCGAAGGCTTCATGGAGCTTCCCTGAAGTCTCTGGAGTGCAAAAAAACAACCCTATGGGCAAACTGGAAGTTCGAGAATGGACTTCCGGTTTGCTCGTAGGGTCAGTTTAAGCCCTCTGGAGGCTTCAGGGAAGTCTCCTGAAGGTACCTGAAGCCTCTGGAGGCCCTCCAGGGGGGCAGGGAGGCTGTTTTCGCCCTCCCCAGGCCCCTGTAAAGCCTCTGGAGCCTGGGGAGGGCAAAAAAAGCATGCAAAAATGGGGGGACATCTCTCATGCGTGCATGCACACTGGGGGGATGTCACATATTGCATTATGGGTGCAGCATGCCCGCGCATGACTCCCCTGCGCTCCCCCCTTATGGCACGTGAGCCAAAAAAGGTTCACCATTGCAGACCTATACCATTTCAGATAAATAGCTGTCCAGTCTTTTTTTTTAAACTTCCAGTGATGAAGCCCCTACAATTTCTGAAGCCAGGCTGTTCCACTGGTTAATTGTCCTCACTGTTAGGAAGTTTCTCCTTAATTTCAAGTTGCTTCCGTCCTTGATTAGTTTCCATCCACTGTTTCTTGTCTTATCTTCTGGTTCTTTGAAAAATAAGTTGACCGCTTGTTCTTTGTGGAAGCCTCTCAAATGCTGGAATACTGCTATACTTGCTCACATTTGGAAAGTCACTCTGCATACTTCTGCAAATTAATAATTAGTCGAGTCTTGCTAAGGTAATACTTAGTTTATCCGCTAATACCTACATGCTAAATTATGCAGTTTGTCCTTTATAGGAACCAGGAAGTAAAGACAGGAATGAAAGAACACCTTCCAATATTCTGTCTCCCCCAGGATTGTCAGAATAATTACTATAGAAGAGAAAGGGCTATTGGTACAGCAACTAATATGGAAACCAGTTGGAATTTTTACAAGGAAAAGTTAGCAACTGTAAATCAATGTCAGTCTTGGGGGAGAAATCATAACATTTTTTAAAGTTTTAACCTGGATCAAGTTATCTATCTCTGATGGACTGTATCCTCTTTTGTGAGGAAAAATGGATATATCGTTCAGTGGTCAATATTTTGAACAAGTGCAGACGTTTTTTTCTTCTCTGTGCTGTTAGATAAAACATTTGGAGTGAGCTGCAAAGTGTTTATTATTAGTCACAGGATCAAGATATTTTTAAAGCCAAATGTACTACAGCCAAATATCTACTACATATTTTAGTAGTAACAATTCATTTTGAAAATTAGGTTGAACAATTAAAGCCTCAGTGAACTTTTGCACAGATGTGCCTATATTTGTATCCTATTAGAAATTTAAACTGAATGAACTTTGAATTAAATTGCAACTTGGAATCAAATACTGAGTCCAATAAAAGCAATAATTTTAAAAAGATCTTGCCTAATTTGCACATTTCCTGCTAAAAATTTCCAGAGAGGTCTGATTGACTTTATTCCTCAGTGTCATCAATAATCATGAAGGACAGAACAACAAAGAGAATACTTATCAAGCATTTTGAGAAAAAAATTCAAGAGAATTCAGCACTGTTGCTTTAATTTCTGCAGCTTCTTCTGCACTAAAATTTGACTTTCAAAAATAAACTGACAAGACTTGGGACCAAGAAGGCTTGGAACTTGATTATTTGAAATTCCAGAAATTTTGCACACAAACTGTTTGGCTGCATTAAAAAAATTGAATCAAGAATAATATAAAAGAATATGCGGATTTAAAGATTGCATTTGAAGATACCTTTTTAAAGAAAAAATAAGCAGATAATAAGCAATGTGTAATTTTGTTCCTAGAACCAAAACTAGAACCAGATACGCCTACATTATTTTGGTCTCAGATCCTCCTTTTTTCTTATCTAAAAAGTTAACATTTAAAGATAAAACAAAAGACTTTTTGTTTATTGCATTAATTAAAAATGTCAATGGGATGCAACGTCATTGACCATCCTGAAAATTATTTTTTCTTTTCTGTCCGGCAGGGAGCAACTGTAGTTATAGTTGAAGAACATACATTTTTAAAAGGGTATAAATCACATCATCTTATTTGATAAAGAGACCTGGAGAGTTCAAAAACTTGCACACTTTATAGCCAGTCTGTCTTTTTGTATGATTAGAAGCAAAACAAATACCCCCCTCCCCACTTCCTCAGTTGTTTTTCAGTACTTGAAGCTAGATGGCAGTGTCTAACTTCATTTAGCATTTTGCTTAACTTGCTGCAAAATGGTTAAATTTCTTATTGGTTTCACAGATATGTGAAGTAGTAAACCTCCTCTAGGTTGAGTCAAGCTTGCTCAAAAAAATTAACATAGCCAGTTTTATCCAGTAAACTTTATTTATATATAAGAACAGTACAAAGTGAGTCCTTGGATTGCAAAATAGGAGTGTTTCATATTTACAATAGGTACACAATAATATATTAGAATAATAACAAAAAAACCTTTCCCCCCCCCTTGGAACATTTTAAATACTTCAGCTTTCTTACATTCCCCTTCCCCTACAACACTTGTAAAAACAACAAAAAACAGACAACATTTTTTTAAAAAAATTATAATACAGAACTCCAGTGTGTCAAGTATAAAGAAGGAGAAAGGAAATGAGAAGATATGTAGGGTATTCGGAAATAGAGAATCAGAGTTCTTGGCAATTTACTTCTAGAACTGGAGAAATTAATAAGAAACATTTTTTTCATGTTCCTTTTAATCTTCCTCATAGTTCTTAATCTAGTTCCTTATTAGAAAATCCACAAGATTGGGGTCCTTTGTGTTGCTATTTTTTAGTGTATTTTTTTAATAAAAAGAATAAACTTGCTTATACTCATGCCAGGGGTGAAATCCACTAAGCATATATTCTTGAGGTCTGTGTTTATTTTAAAAATCCTTGGTGGGAATGGCCCAGTGGATTCAAAAAATTATTTTGGACATTGTACAAAATGTTAATATATTTGGTCATTATCTAAGCCAGGGCTGTCAAACTCCCGGCCTGCAAGGAGGATACATCACATGATGCCACCGTGATGGCACGAGTTTGACCCCTGATCTAAGCAAATCTTAATAGCAAGTATTGAGATTTCAGCTTGCCGCATTTTTCAGAAAGGGCAAACAAAATAAAATTTGGGAACACGAATTTACAGGTATCCCCAATGTTAGATTACTAATGAATAAATGTTTGGTATTCCTTTCTCTCTCCCACAAAATACGTTCAATTTTTGCCAACAACTAGATATCGTTTAACAGCTAGTTTTCGAAATGCTGCTAACCTCTCTAGAGCACAATTATCTTGCAACAAGACAAAATAAAAGTTTTAAGTATCCACACTTCTGGTGGCCTGTTGGTAGAATTGCATTTTTAGTGTTTGCCTATTATTGGGCTTCATTGGTGAGGGGGAGAAAATACATAGAAAAAGGCAAAATACAGACAACATAAAGGAAAATTTGGTTAAAAAAAATCCCCAAACCAACAACAGCAGACAAATACAAACACTAAGCACTAACAACATCCAAAATAACTGTGTCTCTTTTCAGTTAAGTAAGCTGATTGATACTGTATAATATACTGAAAAACAGCATTCAACATTCAGTCTGCCTGGAGCATTTTATTGTCTGGACAAGGATTGGAATTCCCTGCAATGGCCCTGCCTCCTATCAATACTGATTTTGCTGCCATAATTCCCAATAAGAAGTTCTAAACAGGAGTTTTGCTCCAGATTGCTTCTACTCCCCATGGGACTTCATTCAAGTAAAAGCACTTTACTAGGGGAAGATTGACGGAATGAGGCTGTTATACATCACTTTTTAATCCATGTGCAGCCTGAAGGAGATTTGGTCTGTTTTGTGACCTCCTAATGTTCATCAACATTTTCCAGATACTGACTTTTTTTTTTTTTTTTTTGCTATCAAGGCCTGGTTGTTCCTGACTTATCCCTTAGGCAGAAGGAGCATCTAATTGGTTTTGTGTAGAATGGGTCTTTCAGATGTCCAGCAGTTCCAAATAGCAGATTAAAAGAAAGAGAAATGATTTTTGAGATACATTTGGACCAACAAAGTATTTTGAAATAATGCTCAATGAGTGGCATGACACATTAGAAGGAAGTCTTGGAATGATAAATTTGTGAACTTGCACTAGTTTCTTTTGTATCTAAACCCCAGGTGCAGAAATAGAACAAGTTTTTCTCCTTGCAGGTGAATTGTAATGCCACATTTTATGGGAAATGGACAGTGAAAAAGGTGGAATCCCTCCTGCTTTTCTTAGGCTTTTTGTACCATGTAATTCTGCTAAGTAAAAGTGGCATTTTTGGGCAAGGGATGAAACCCACAGGAAAAAGCTTACTAAATACCACATTTCCAAATGGTACCAAACCCTCACAGATACCTTCCCTGGAAATTAAACATTTTCTTTCCTAAAAGAAAATACACGCTAACATTGTTTTGTAAATCTGATTATCCTACCACAACTGAATTGACCTATGTTTAGCAGAGCCTTTTCTCTTTCAGAAACATCTTTAATAGCTTAAAATTCTTTTATACACTGTCTACAATGGCAGGTCTTATCTGTATTACAGTGGCATGGTTAACAGGTAATTATCTCACACGGAGAAAAGGTGAGAGGGAGGAAATTTGTGGTGTTAAGATATTTGGAGATAATTGGCTAGTTTTGTTGAAATATCTCTTTTAATTTAACATTCAGTTCCCACTGTTGTATTCACATATGGATAAAACTAATGGGAACTTATCTGTGAAGACACAGTCACTATTTAGTAAAACCAGTCTGTTTCCTCTCTTTTAACTAGAAAGTAAATATACAACATCCCTTCTTATTCTTACCAGCCTATGGTTTATAATACAAATGGGATAATGAAATGTGATAGACTCTAGCTATTATGGAGTTCAAATGCTCTTTCATGTTGGTTATTTATTCTTTCCCAACTGCTGCTGCTGCTACTGTCACCACCTTTTCCTCTAGGGCTTGGTCCTCCCTCAGTCTTTTCCTTTTCCCCCAGAGCAGATTCGGGCTATTTTTATTTCATTTTGTCTACTGAGCTGAATCCTTTTGACAGGTGGATGTAGATAATACTGTAGCCTAAAGAAAGGACACTAGGGAAATCACAGCATCTGGTTCTGCTAATGAAAAATGTTCTCATTCCTATGTAATAAGGAGGATTTCTCAAAGTAGAGCTCCAAAGATGTACCTGCATCCCGCAGGTACTGAGAACAAGGAGTTATTTGACCAAACCTCTCTATTACATTTTCCTATGATCATTCTGAATTTAAATTTCTACCTAATTCTGTTTCTTAAGGGGTTTTTTGTTCTTTCCATAGTGTTGAAAGAAGATAAGCCTTCTTACCTGCTGCAATATTCAAAGTCACGTCTCCTTATAAGATAAGATTTCAGTTTTGGGGGACTTTTTAATTAAAAAAGAAGGCAAATAAGGCAGGATAAAATTGTACATTATTAATGGTGATATTGTAATTTAGGTCAATCAATTATACTGAGATTTAGAGAGTGTGTGTGTGTGTATATGTGTGTGTGTGTATGTATGTGTATATGTATGTATGTATGTATGTATGTATGTATGTATGTATGTATGTATATTTCTACTTCTGATGTATTAGAGATCTTTTAATGTTCTTAAGGCATACTTAGCTGAGTTTAAATACAAATATTTCATGAACCAGTGAATGCAGTTGTTACTATTGCATCTATTCAGATACTGTATGCTTGATCAAAAATTGTACAGGTAGCACTGGACTTGCTCTTATGATTAAATATATCATTCTCTAAAGTGTGCTTAGACACTAACTTTCCAGTGACAATAGTATCCACCTAAACTATGTAAAGCATACTATCAAGTCAAACCACAGTACTTCCTTCATTTACCTGAAAACAAATTCAAGACTATTCATACCTAAGATATAATTTTGTCCAAAGACATGTCCACACTTCTGATTTCAGGGGTCCTGGGTTCTCTCTGAGCTTGGTGTTATTTTTTTCCCCACTGGCATGCCTTGTCAATGTTGGTGTTGGTGTAGTCTTAGAGGTTCTTTGGTTGAGTTGTTTACTCTTGGCTTGTTTGACAGTTCCTTGTTTGGTCTATTGGGGCTGACTGCTCCCCATCAGCAATCAGCACCCAGATGAGAATAGATTAATTTTAAGGTTATGATCCAAGTTAACCATCAACTATCATGTAAACAACCCACCCCACTGATAGGGCAAGCCACTAGAATATAAACTGGGAGCAAACCCCATTCCTTACTAGCACTGATAATGTTACCTAGTTTGGGTAATGAAACATCTGCAAGAAAGGGAAAAAAAGCTTCAGAGAGCACGAAGGACCCCTCATTTCAACCTTGAACTACAAATATTTTCCTTTACTGGTACATTTCTGAGCTGTTCAGTCTTCACTAAAGGGCTATCAATAGTTTCTAGATGGAAGGAATGGATGTCACCTTCTACTTACCTGTAGTCTAGCATAAATCGGTTCATTTCCTGCTCCAAGTTAAAAATAATGCTTGCAATGGTGCTGATCCAGGTGTTACTTTCTAGTTTAATTTTTTAAGGCTAAACCCTGCCCTTTAGTTGGCAGAGGAAGGACTGCTCTCCTCACTTGATTTGATAGCTGTTGCCCCATGCCACTCTATCTACTCTGGAGAAACATCTGAAAAAGTACTTCTTGTGTTTGTTATATATTTTTTCTTTTTCTTTTTAGTGGTTATAATAGCCTAGCAGTTAAAACATTTGCCTGATATGTCTATTGGCCCAGAGGAAAAGTAACAAATTTGGTGTCTGCCAAGTCTATTTAGAGACAGAATTTTTCTCCCTTTGTTCAGGGTGTATTACACAAAAATATTCATTAATCAAAACTGATACCAATTTATTTCTCATTCTTATCACTATGCTATATTTATCATTTCTGTATTTTCTACTTGCCTAAGGATTCTTATCTATAATTTTGGTGAGTTTCTATTAAGTCCTTTCCTTCCTTCCAGTGTGAATTGCTTACACTTGTGTAAATGACAGGATCAGTTAGCTCTCCCTTTGGATGATTTCCCAACTGGAAACTGGGAGGAACTCCTCAATTTGATTTTGCTGGATAGGATTTTGGGGATTTTCTCCCAAGAACAGGTGCCTCCATCTTGAGCTGTTGCAGGGACTTTAACATCCCTCAGTCCCTTGCTGGGAGGTAAAAATTTTGTTATGAACTTCCAGCTGTTTGTTGGCACTTCTGGATTTGGCATAGCTATAGAACTCAATTGCTCCACTCAGCTTTTAGCTGCTTACATATTTCAATCCATGGCTGATTCCCCCCCCCCACACACACACAATTAACTGCAACACCAAGCCAACTTTGTCTTGGTATTTCCTGCTTTCCTCCTCTTTCCTTTCCTGTCACATTTCTTTTCCCCTCTTCCTAATACATGAACACAATTTGTGAGAAGACATTCTCCTTTTATAGTTGGAGGTTCAGATGTCTTCCAGTTAATTCAACTGTTTCAAAGTTCTGAGAGAGAGAGAAGAGAAAAAAGGAAGAGGGACTTGCACTAACCATTGTGACCCTCCCCTTTCATAGTTAAGGAAGTCAAAGCAATAATTTTAAAAAATCTGCCAAGTTTTGAACCAGTGAGATTATGCATATCAGGCAAGTGATATAACCACATGCTATTGAGATTCCTGTTTTTCAGAAGTTGAAGTAGACTTTATTCTCCCAAATGCTTGAAGCTGGTTGTTGTACCTGCATATATATATATATATATATATATATATATATATATATATATATATATATATATATATATATATATATATATATATAGCAATAGCACTTAGACTTATATATTGCTTCACAGTGCTTTATAGCTCTAGCTAAGCGGTTTACAGAGTCAGCATGTTGCCCCCAACAATCTGGGTCCTCATTTTACCATCCTTGGAAGGATGGAAGGCTGAGTCAACCTTGAGCCAGAGAGAATCGAACTGCCAAACTGCAGGCAAGCAACAGCCAGCAGAAGTAGCCTGCAGTACTGCATTTTGTATAGATATATTGTGTATAAACGTGGAAATATATATTTTTAGAAAATTCTGCCCATAGGAAGGAAGATAATTGCTTTCCTGGAATGATACATTGGGATGGCAAAACATCAGCAGAACTGTCCCAATGGTGCTTTTTCAAAAGGCAAGTAGACTTTGTTTTTCCCAACAAACAAAAACAAAGTCTGGTTGTATTTTGAAAAAGCACCTTTGGGACAACCATGACCTGAATGACTGAGAATCTCCATAGACCAAGAGTGTCAAACTCACGGCCTGCGGGCCAAATGCGTCATATGCTGTGACCCCCCACCCAGTTTAGCGAAGGGAATAAAAGTCACAATACGTCACGTGACAACAACGTGACACCCCTGTCATAGACTATCAGCAGAATTGTCCAGTGGGAGGCTGCGTAGTATACAATTGAATCTTTTGCAAGCACTGGAGAAGTGTCTCAAAATCTAGATAGATATATCTCAGCTATTATAAACACAGGAAAGGAAATTAGTTTAAACTCAAATACATTATAAATTCTTTAGAGAAATAGTTATTTCTGAAAATGTTTTTTTTTAAAAAATGACTCGGAATCCCTACAACTAAAAACAAGGTATCACCATGTCACTTTCCTTACCCTGTGATGTAAGCAATAGCAGCAGCATGGAAGGGGAGGATACTTCGATGAAAAAGATCTAGAAGTTATCCTAGATTTTCTGATAGGAAATGAAAGGTAATCCATTGTGACAAGGATGCAGGGATCCCTGCTAGTCCTACTCACTATATTTTTCCTAAATAAGGTGAAGATTGCCATCATCTTGAATAAGACAGATGATTTCCAATTACTTTTAAGATATTATCTATAAGGAAGAGAGAAACTGTTTAATTTCCAGCTTCACTTACAACTTTCATTGTTCATTTATTCTGAGTGGATCTACAGCACATTCAGCTGCTTACTCTTTTTGTTCCTTTTTAAATGGAATCTATTACACAAAAATGAATACAGATTAAAAGGACCTGCTGATTGGTTGGACAGGTGAAGTGGCTACAGAATTTTAGTACTACGACAAAAAACCAAGAAAGGCAGACACGTCTGCTAACATGATGGAGCTTTATACAATAAAGGTCTTCAAAAGGAAAGAAACATCTGATTAGCACATCATTGCCTCCTTGCTTTGAGTTCTTTGATGGCTTTGGATAGCACTCATCAAGTGAAAGCTAAAATGGAATTATTCACACACAAAAAATAAGTGTTAGGAACAAAAATTCCAGGAATGTAATATCTGGCTTTGATGTAAGAACATCTGAAATGAAATAAGCTAGAACTGACACATCAGGATAAGATAGCAGGATGGGCAATATTACCTAAAAAAAAAAAATCATGGTTCTAAATGCTCAAGCCTTATTGTTTTCCAAAGAAATTTTCACTTTAGATTAACCTCACAATATTAGGTAAATGCCTGTGGATTTGGCCAGTCTTCAACAATTCTTGAACATGGCCCAAGGCATTGGGGATAGTGATGGTTCAGGCTGGGAAGACTGAGGTCCTGCAGCAGCAGTTTATACTCTTTATAGCCATGTAAATTGACCATGAAATGAAAGTCATGCATTTAATTCCAAATTTGCTTTAGGATAAGTTGTATCAAAGTAGCAAGCAAAAACTATTAGATAAAGTATGATTGCCTAGAAAATCTCATCCAGCCTTCGAAATAGATGTTACACATCTGCAATGGAAAACTGATTGTAGAATGCAGTAGTTGCTGTGAAAGGACCTATGCAAATATATTTGAATCAACAGATTTGATTCTTGCCAACTCTATGAGTATTTTTTCAATCCCTAATCTGTTCATTATTAATTTATAGGGACCAGCAGGTCCAGCACTGATAGTACAGTCTAAATAAGGGTATCTATAGTAACAACTCATTGTTTTTAGATGATAAATCCTGGTGACTGATTTGTTTTTCCCCCCATTTCTGACTAAAGATGTAAGAAACTACCAACTAGATACAGCTTTAGTTTGGAATATTGACACTTCAAATATATAGTTCATCTAACACAGCAGCAAAAACTAATACAAATGCATAAAAGAAGCCCAAGGAGAATTCACTGTGAAATGCTTGTAATTGGAAATGTAGAAAATCCATTGATAAAAATAAGCTGCTAAACATAGTACCTTTGTCAATTAAGTTTAGGACTAAAAGAGACAATTCTTCCTTTGCAATCAAATTCCCTCGCATGCTAAAGGACATGGAAGTAATGCTTCTGAAAATATGCTGTCCTTCTGAGACATTTCAGGCATTTAACTGCTACTCTCTGCTCTTGCCAAGTCAGTGTAAATCAGATTTTTTTTTGGCTGCAAATCTTTGACTGCTGAGAATGTCAAAGGCTTTGGCTTATTGTACAAGGTCAGTCATTAGTATTTCTTTCAGGCTATTAATAGGATCCAAGGAAACTTATGAAAGTAAATTATCAAGGGGAAAAAGGGGGTTGACACTGCTTTAATGAATTATAATTAAAACAGTAAGTTGGTCCTTTAATTTACCCCTTTGCTGGCAGAATTCAGGATAATGATTAGAAGAATGAGAGATTCTCACAAAATATGCAATTCAGTTAAAACATGTGGTACCAAATTCACTCAGCCTTTTGTGGAAGCAATCTCTCCATTGTAGGTGAGGGAAGGGAATCTTAGTGGTGTTTTTTTAAAGACCCACCTACATATCACTGGTCCAAATGGGCATATTGGTCAGGAGCAATTTCCTCCTTTCTGATGTGGCGGCTAAGCAGAGCATACTAGTAGATGAAGCCCACTATAAAAGAATTCCTCAGAATTAATTAGAAGCTGAGCTATGCTAATAAAGCAATCTATTCAATCATTTTCAGGCTGTTCACCTTTGAAATAGATTTCAGTATGCATCACCTTGTTCTAAATGCATAGAGCAATATAGTGTGAGAGGCTTCCTCTCTGCAGATGTCCAGGGAGCAATTTTACAGGATGGGGTCAACAGTTCAGCCTCCCTCATGTTAATTGTTCTGGAATCTCCTTCATGAATGAAGAGTGTGATGATAGCTGTTTATAGCAGGAGATAGCAGGCTAACTCCTGTTTCGGACCGCATAACAAAAGGTCCTAGATACAGGATGAAGTATTGTAGACACGGAACAGCAGCAAAAGCTTGGGTTCGCCTGACTTCCCTACATAGAACTTTGTACAAAAAAACTAGCTAAGGATTATTTCTGAAAACCTCCACTTCCTAAAACGCTTAGGATTTTAGAACTGAGGTATGCCTGACAAATGATAATATCCTCTAATCCCATTCACATTATTGTAATCACATTATTTTTCTTATACTGAAAATGTGACATAATTTGGTAGAATCGTAATCCAATCCAAGGTGCCTGTCCACAGACACACCCAGAAAAGCCATTTTGTACTCTTCAAGTCTGACTTCATTCATGGGAACAGCACTCATGGGCCCAATATTCTGCCTTCCATTAGTTTTAATCACCTTGCCCTTCTTCTCACCCCTTTTAACTGTAGCCTGTCCAAACGTCAATATTCATTACCGACAGAAATGTTTACAGCATCCCACCTGCTATTAGCACTCTTGAAGGGACTTTGGTTTTGGTTTTTTTAAAGTCATTTGTAAAGAGCAATGACAACTCACAGACATCATCAGCCTTTTACTGATCACTTAGAAATGGACTTCTAGGGTCAATTAAAAAATCTAATCTGAGTTGAGACACATGGACACAGACAAGACTACAGTAATTAGCCAGCATGTAGAGTGTGCCATTTCCTTTTGTCCAGAGAGAAGGTGCCCCCATTTCCCTCTCCCAGGAGACATTGAAGTCTTATGTTTGACCTCTGCATGATCTTTCATATCGTGTGAGAAAAATGCAGCCATTTTTTTCTGACTGCATAAGTGAATTCAAAGCAGGAAAGCAATAAATATGTTAACTCACTAGGTCTACACTGTTCAAGTACTGCTTGCTGTAAACACTTTTTTAAAAGCAAGAAATCACGTGGTGACTAGGAAAAACAAACAACTCAAAAGCTAACTGATCAATCAACACTCTAAGCAACTAAGAAAGCCAATCAGTTTTTATATGGATTGCACCTACAAAAGTGCATAATGCACCAGTTCATTTTTAACCATCACAACTTCCTTAGCTTCAAAAGGATCAGACATTCCTTAGGAACACAACTGTCGATACATAAAAACAGGAAGGAATCACTTCAATGAGGGAAATCTTGTGTCAAAGTAGAAGAGGAATGAAGGACTTTCATAAAATCATAGTGTCCCTTCAATGGTAAATAAGGAGTATTAAAAAAATATCAGTACTCTATAAATACATAGTTGAACTGGATTTCAGCACAGATGAGTTGCGTGACCAGATGGCTTTTCCACTCACATAGATTCCTGCTAAAAGACTCTTGAAGAATGCTGGATTTTCCTTTCCAACTGCACTATTTAAAAGGCTTGGTGCAAATTTGTGCTCCTGGGGATATTTTTTTAAGTTCCCAGGCAGATGAATAATGGAGTTTTTTCAAGCATTCTCTAAGGTAGGAGAATCTACTTGCAAACCATTCATCTGAGCCATGAACAACGAGGTTCTCGTATGATGTGAGGGGCAATGTACAGTGGAATCTTCAAGAAGACGTAGCCACTGCGCTTTTGTTACCTTTTTTCTTCTCTTTTCTTTTTCTTAAAAAAACTTTAAATATTGTTTTTTGTTATCTCTTAATATACACCAAACAATTTTCATGCAAAGCAGCAGTCATGGAGAAGTCTAAGCTTCCAACGACCTTCAAGGTTACAGCTTGAATAGCTGAACTATTTGATAAATCCAACTGATGTTTGAGATGCACAGTTGCTGTTGTTTTCCTTCATTCTTTCAACTGGAATTTTGTGAGTTTTGAGCTAAGAAACAGGGGCAATCTTTGCTTCTTGTAGGAAGGTCTCACAGTATTCCCAATATATTCTTTGTGGCCTTTTTGCCAATTTCCTTAATTCCCCAAAGTCTTTGCAATCACTCCTTATGTTTTTTTCCTAGGAGTTCCTGCTCCTTTCTTCAGCTTTCCATAGACATGGCACCAATAAGTTGCTCTACTTTGTATGCTAAGCGCTGCCGGCGCGCCTGCTCATCCTGCTCCAGAGCCCCAATGATCTGGAACCAAAATGAATACAAAGAAGAAAGGACAGAAAATAATAAGAATGAACTGGGTTTAAGTAGATTAAAAGGAAAAGGAAGAACAATATATATAAATAAACGGTCTTACAAATTCATGACAATTTCTTTGTGCATTGATAAGAACACAGTGCATAGGAATGATGCTTTGAAATTTTAGCCTTATGGTAAGTCTGTGAATGAGAATAACTAGGGTCTTCAATTGTTTACATAAGTTGAAATATACTATAGAACTGTTAGCCACACTCAGTCTTTAACTCTCCTTTCTAGAGAAAATGTAATGGAAAAACATAATGGAAAGCACAGAATTTCATTGAGTTCATAAATCCCTCCTTATTTTTGAGTTACCATGTTGACTCACTTTGCCAGCAAAAAGCACAATTATGTTCTGGAGACTACATTTCCTCTATTATTTAGCAAATGGCTGCTGCACTATACCATGTTTTTTATACATGCACTTAAAAGACAAAAACCTTGCCTTTAATACTTGTAACTGCAAAATAGGCATTACTTAGCACTGCAAATTAAAGGGCTGACCAGATAGTGGGGACTTAGACATTAAGTAATTTATCCATCAAAAAAGAGTATGTGCTGATAGTAATATTTTGTAATATATATATTTGGTTGTGCCATGCAACTTGTCTCTGGGAAAATAGCATATGGTCAAACAACCAGATAATTTTGCAGGCATTCAGAGAATAATACAAATTTTCAATAACAACCTTCTGCTTTATCTAAAGATTGTTTAATCACTTTGTGATGAAAATTATTACTACAGATATTTTGCAAGCAAATTCCTTTAAGATATGACTTTTATATATGTGATTTCATGATATACATCCTTTTTATATACACATTTTGAACAGAGAGCAATGTAGCAAAATTTGGAGAAGTGTAATACATTGAATTTTGGCTTGCATCTTACTTTGGAACATGTGAATTAAATTAGTTAATTGATTTGGTTTGCATTTTAGCATTTCTTTTCCATTCCTAGCCATTAGTAATTTCATTCTATTTGAAAAAAAAATGGGACACTGGCCAATATAACAATATAATTGGAAAAGAAGCAACACAACACAAAATAATTTTTTTTTTGCTTATTAAGCAACTTTTTGCTTATTTTTTATAAACAATATAAAAATTCAGAAGATTTTCACAAGATTCAGAAGCCTATTTTTAGAATAACAGTAACTCATTTATTGTGAATTCACAATTCAGACAATTATTCCTTAGGCAGACTCATCTGTTATTACTTTTATTTTACTTTTACTAAAGCTATTTAATATGCTCAGGCTGTGAGAAATGAAAACTAATTGTGGTGAACATTGGTCCTTTATATTTTGTTGCATAATTTGTGTTGGGCATTATGTAGCATATCTTTGTGTCATGCAGTCATTTTATGGTTACAAATTGCTCTGAAAATAAATTGGAATTATTTTCCTGTCTGCATCCCAAATGGCATTATAAGATTCAACCAGATATATTTGAAAAGAAGGTACTTGCAAAACAATCTTATGATACTCTATCAAAAAACAAACAAACCCCTGAATACTTCTTTTATGGTTTTCCAAACCCAGCAAGGTAAGCAATTTACTGCCAGACCTCAATAGTGCCAATAATGGCAGTTTAATTTTCTAAAAATTTTTGGTGATGTATTAAGAAAAATAGGTGCATCATTTCTCTAGTTAGTTTAGCATCTAGACTACCTTTGAGTTTGGTTTGAGTTTATTTGTTCCTGCTGTGAGAATGTCTGGTTGTTGTTAGGTGCTGTTCCTTGGGCTTTGATATAATTTTACTATGTTGTTTAATTATTTTAATCTTGTTACTGGATTGTGGAATGTCAGCTGCTTAAAGTTCGATTGTTTATGACAATTATGCAGTGAAGGCAGGGGTGGGATTCTATTGGTTCGGATTAGTTCAGGCGAACCGGTAGCTCCGAAGATCAGCTGAGAGCAAACCAGTTCACTCCTGCTAGCAAGTGGGCCCGCCCGCCTGCCTGCCCTCGCTTTACCTACCTTTATCTTCTCAGCTGCTCAGAAGATTACTGCTTGGGAAGGAAAACAGCTGAGGCATGGCAGAGTGGATTGTCGCGCCTCAGCTGTTTTCCTTCCCAAGCAGTAATCTGGAAGGTAAGTCTTCTCTAAACGCGCGCAAAGCACATGCTCAGCGAACTGGTTGTTAAACCGGTAGGATCTCATCCCTGGGTGAAGGGTTTAATCAACAAATATGTTTCTCAAAAAATAAATAAATCCCCAAACCCTTTGAAGAAATACGTTTCTCACCTCCTCACTGTATTTACTGACATAGGAGTATATTTCATTGAGCGCACTCAGCATGTTGAAATCAACATAGTGCAGACGTGACTGTTCTGCGAGGTAGGCATTCATGTCTTGGTCACTGATGGCTGGGAGTTTTGCAATATCTGCATAATACCTGCAAAGTAATGGAGAAATTGTTACTGACTACTTAAAGCACAAATGTTTGAGAGAAAAAAGAAGAAGCAATCAAGAATGAATTGAATTGAAGCCACAAGTCATTTCTGCAGGAAAACTATGTAAAGGTCAAAATGAACAAAGCATCAGGTGGATTTTGTAGGGTATGTGATGAACCTTAAAGTGAAAAAAAATGTGTTCCTACTATGCTCATGCCATAATAAATGCACAATAACAGAATTTATTAGCAATGTATAATACATTGTTGCATTGTATATACGATTGTTTGTGATATATGAATATCACTAATATAAATAACAATTCTGCTTATTAAGTACTTCTGTAGTTGAATAAGAAGCAGCCCAGTAATAAAGCTAAAAAGTAATCTAATTAAATGTAGAGAAAAAGACTTATGTAAGAAAGTAAACGATGACAGCTGGAGTTGACAATGACAACAATATTTGTTTATATTTTCCTCTTTGGTATTGTTTTTATCATAACAATGATGCTATTATATTTTCAGTAAATATTATCTGGATTCCTTCCAGTTAGGTTTCAGATCTGGAAACAGTAATGAGATTGATTTTGATTGCACTTGTTGGCAGCAATAGCACCTATAAATTGCTACATAGTGCTTTTTTGCACTCTCTGGGAGGTTTGCAATGTCAACATATTGCCCCCTCCCAACAGTCTAGGCTCTCATTTTACCTATCCTGGAAGTCTGAGTCCATCTTGAGCCCAGTCCGGATCAAACTGCAGATTGTGGGCAGAGCTTAATCTGCAGTACTGCATTCCAATCACTGTACCACAAGGACTCGTAGCATCTGGTTGGATCAGAATGGCAGTAGTTCATCCAGTCTTGCCCTCCTTGATTTCATGTATCTTCTGATAATGGTATAATTCTTCAGGATGAAGAATTAGTAATGGGAGGCATGGCATTGTTGTGGTTTTCTTCTTTTCTCTGGGGCTGTCTCCAGTGTTGGCTGGGGAAAGTCTAGCTCTAAGGCTCTGCTTTGTGGACTTCAAAACAGGAGCCTCTCCTTCCACTTGATTTATTGAATTGAATATTGAATTGAATTGAATAGGTTTATTTATAGGCCGCCCTTTTCCCTGAGGGGACTCAGGGCGGCTAACAACTCATAGGGAAGGGGATACAGACAATAACATATAACATTACATATAATTAAAAACTAAACAACATTCATCCAAAATTCGGGTGGGGGCAGATCAATCTCTACCCCCAGGCCTGGCAGGATAGCCAGTTCTTGAGGGCTGCGCGGAAGGTCTGAAGGGTGGTGAGGGTACGGATCCCCACGGGGAGCTCGTTCCAGAGGGTCGGAGCTACTACTGAAAAGGCTCTCCTCCGCGTAGTAGCCAGCCGGCACTGGCTGGAAGATGGCACTCGGAGGAGGCCTAATCTATGAGATCTAATCGGTCTCGAGGAGGTAATCGGCAGGAGGCGGTCTCCCAAGTACCCAGATCCACTACCGTGGAGGGCTTTATAGGTGGTAAGAAGCACCTTGAAGCGCACACGGAGATCAACAGGTAGCCAGTGCAGCTCGCGGAGGATAGGTGTTATGTGGGTGAACCGAAGTGCACCCACAATCACTCGCACGGCCGCATTCTGGACTAGCTGAAGTCGCCGGATGCTCTTCAAGGGCAGCCCCATGTAGAGCACATTGCAGTATTCCAGCCTAGAGGTCACAAGGGCGCGAGTGACTGTTGTGAGTGCCTCCCGATTCAGGTATGGTCGCAACTGGCGCACCAGGCGAACCTGGGCGAATGCCCCCCTGGTCACAGCCGACAGGTGGTGATCAAAAGTCAGCTGTGGATCCAGGAGGACTCCCAAGTTGCGGACCCTGTCTGAGGGGTGTAAAATTTGGCCCCCCAGCCTGAGTGATGGAATGCTAGCCAAATTGTTGGGAGGGAAACACAACAGCCACTCGGTCTTTTCTGGGTTGAGTACAAGCTTGTTAGCCCGCATCCAGTCTCTAACAGCCTCAAGACCCTGGTTCATCACGTCCACCGCTTCATTGAGTTGGCACGGGGCGGACAGATACAGCTGTGTATCGTCCGCATATTGATGGTATCTTATCCCGTGCCTCCGAATGATCTCGCCCAGCGGTTTCATGTAGATGTTAAATAGTACGGGGGACAGGACCGACCCCTGCGGCACCCCATATGTTAGGGGCCTCATGGTCGATCTCTGTCCCCCGACCAACACCGACTGCGACCTGTCCGAGAGGTAGGAGGAGAACCACTGCAGAACAGTGCCTCCCACCCCCACCTCCCGCAGTCGTCGCAGAAGGATACCATGGTCGATGGTATCGAAAGCCGCTGAGAGGTCAAGAAGAACCAAGATGGAGGGATGACCTCCATCCCTGGCTCTCCAGAGATCATCGGTCAATGCGACCAAAGTGGTTTCTGTGCTGTAACCAGGTCTGAAGCCGGACTGGAAGGGGTCCAGGTAATCGGCTTCCTCCAAGGACTGCTGAAGCTGGTAGGCCACCACCTTCTCAACAACCTTCCCGATAAAGGGGAGGTTGGAGACTGGACGATAGTTGTTAAGTACAGCTGGATCCAGAGATCTTTTCTTCAGGAGGGGTCTCACCACCGCCGTTTTAAGTGCGGCGGGGAAGTGCCCCTCCCGAAGCGAGGCGGTAATAACCGCTTGGATCCAGCTCCGTGTCACCTCCCTGCTGTTAGCTACCAGCCAGGAGGGACACGGGTCCAGTACACAGGTGGAGGCACTCACAGCCCTCATGGCCTTGTCCACGTCCCCGGGGGTAACGTCCTGAAACTCAACCCAGCGCTGGTCTACCAAGTGCCTCGGCTGGATCTGCAAGGGTGGAGTCCAGATCCGACTGAAACCGAGCAACTTTGTCCGCCAAGAACTGGGCATGGTCTTCAGCCCTACCCTGCAAGGGGTCCCCCGTATCCGTCTTATTTAAGAGGGAACGGGTTATCCTAAACAGGGCGGCTGGACGGGACTCGGCGGACGCAACCAAGGAGGCAATGTATGCTCTTTTTGTTGCCCTAAGTGCCCTGATGTATTCCTTGGTGCAGGTTGTTAAAAGTGCTCGGTTCGATTCGGATCTATCGGACCTCCACAGGTGCTCTAGGCGTCTCCTTCGGCGTTTCCTCTCCCGGAGCTCCTCGGTGAACCAAGGAGGCCTCCGGGATCCACCACCTCGGAGTGGCCGTAGTGGCGCAATCCGGTCAAGGGACTCCGATGCTGCCGAGTGCCAGGCAGCAACCAGAGTTTCTACCGGATTGTGGGCGAGAGTGTCAGGAATAACCCCAAGCTCCGTCTGGAACCTCAAGGGGTCCATAAGTCGCTTGGGGCGGAACCACTTGGTCGGTTCCTCCTCCCTACAGTGGGGGTTTGGTCTCCGGAAGTCAAGCCTCAGTAGGCAGTGGTCTGACCACGACAGGGGTATGATCTCATTACCCCTCAGACCAAGATCACAACTCCACTGCTCCGAGAGAAATACGAGGTCGAGCGTGTGACCCGCTGAGTGGGTAGGGCCCCGAATTATCTGGGTCAAGTCCATGGCTGTCATGGAAGCCATGAACTCCCGCGCTCCATCAGAGTGTTCACCGAGCGTAGGCAAGTTGAAGTCCCCCAGGACCATAAGCCTGGGGAACTCAACTGCCAGCTCGGCTATCGACTCGAGGAGCGAGGGGAGGGCTGCTGCAACGCAGTTGGGAGGCAGGTACGTTAACAGCAGGCCCACTTGACCCTTGAGGTCCAACTTCAGCAGCAGGGACTCACACCCGACAAGCTCCGGAGCAGGGATCCTACAAGGAACAAAAGACTCCCGAATGACAATAGCCACACCCCCACCCCTTCTCTGAGCTCTCGGCTGATGAAGCACCTGAAATCCTTCTGGGCACATTTCTACGAGGGGGACTCCTCCCTCCGGGCCCAGCCAGGTTTCAGTAATACACGCCAGGTCTGCCCCCTCGTCTAAAATTAAGTCCCGGACGAGGGGAGCTTTGTGGACAACAGACCTGGCGTTTAGCGACAACAGCCGGAGACCAGGGTCCTTGTTACTCACGCCATCTGGTCTCGGAGTGGGACTCATAGGGCCGGAAGGAGGGATCTCTATTACGTAGCGATCCCTCCTTCCCCGGTAATGGCCAGCCCTAAAGTCCCCGCCATATCTGCCCCTCCCCATTACGACCGTAATGCTCCGACCCACTCCCGTGTCTGTGGTCCCCCCACCCACACCTATAGCTCCCGCATTCCATGCTCATTCGTTCGCTCCCGCATTCCACACTCATTCGTTCGCTCAATCAATCCCCACGTGATAGTTAAAACACAGAATACAGCAAATATAGGGCAATAAAAGTGGGCACATTCACACAGTCATACACATCTACCAGACATATCCCAAACACAGAAAGAAAGAAGACAGAAGAAAAAGGATAGAAGAAAATTGCGCTAAAATTAGAATTAAGGTGCGAAGCCTGCCAAGGCTTGATAGGTCTTAATGTTCACGATGGCTGAGGTCCAGCTATAACCTGGGCGGGGTATTCGGGGGGGTAAATTGGATCCTCCTCTTAACGGCCAAAAAGGTCCAAGATAATTGGGAGCAACAGGTGACTTTTCTATAAATTATATTCCAGATAGAGCCCCCAAGACAATGATGGAAAGTAATAGTCAGAAACAGCTGTTTATGATTTTATGATTTATGATTTTTTATGATTTTATTAACATTTATAGGCCGCCCTTTTCCCTGAGGGGACTCAGGGTGGCTTACATAAAATAGGGAGGGGGGGTACAAAACAATAAACATAAAACAATACATGAGAGTAAAACAGTACACAACATTCATTCATGATCCGGGTGGGGACAGATTGTGGTCTTTATCCCCAGGCCTGACGGGATAGCCAGGTCTTAAGGGCTGTGCGGAAGGTCTGGACGGTAGTGAGGGTACGAATCTCCACGGGGAGATCGTTCCAAAGGGTCGGAGCTACTACTGAAAAGGCTCTTCTCCGTGTGGTTGCCAGTCGACACTGACTGGCAGATGGAACTCGGAGGAGGCCTAATCTATGCGATCTTATTGGTCGCAAGGAGGTAATTGGCAGGAGGCGGTCTCTCAAGTAAGCAGATCCACTACCATGAAGGGCTTTATGAGTGGTAAGTAGCACCTTGAAGCGCACCCGGAGATCGACAGGTAGCCAGCGCAGCTCGCGGAGGATAGGTGTTATGTGGGCGAACCGAGGTGCACCCACAATCACTCGCGCGGCCACATTCTGGACTAGCTGAAGTCGCCGGATGCTCTTCAAGGGCAGCCCCATGTAGAGCACGTTGCAGTATTCCAGCCTTGAGGTCACAAGGGCTCGAGTGACTGTTGTGAGAGCCTCCCGGTTCAGGTAGGGTCGCAACTGGCGTACCAGGCGAACCTGGGCAAATGCCCCCCTGGTCACAGCCGTCAAATGGTGGTCGAAAGTCAGCTGTGAATCCAGGAGGACTCCCAAGTTGCGAACCCTCTCTGAGGGGTATAAAATTTGACCCCCCAGCCTGAGCGATGGAACACTGGTCGAATTATTGGGAGGGAAACACAACAGCCACTCGGTCTTCTCCGGGTTGAGTACAAGCTTGTTAACCCTCATCCAGTCCCTAACGGCTTCAAGACCCCGGTTCATCACGTCCACCGCTTCATTGAGTTGGCACGGGGCGGACAGATACAACTGAGTATCGTCCGCGTATTGATGGTATCTTATCCCGTGCCTCCGAATGATCTCGCCCAGCGGTTTCATGTAGATATTAAATAGTAGGGGGGATAGGACCGAACCCTGCGGCACCCCATATGTAAGGGGCCTAGGGGTCGATCTCTGCCCCCCAACTAACACCGACTGCGACCTGTTCCAGAGGTAGGAGGAGAACCACCGCAAAACAGTGCCTCCCACCCCCACCTCCCGCAGTCGTCACAGAAGGATACCATGGTCGATGGTATCGAAAGCCGCCGAGAGGTCAAGGAGAACCAGGATGGAGGCATGGCCTCCATCTCTGGCTCTCCAGAGATCATCGGTCAATGCGACCAAAGCGGTTTCTGTGCTGTAACCAGGTCTGAAGCCCGACTGGAAGGGGTCCAGATAACTGGCTTCCTCCAAGGACCGTTGAAGCTGGAAGGCCACCACCTTGTCAACAACCTTCCCCACAAAGGGGAGGTTGGCGACTGGACGGTAATTGTTGAGAACAGCTGGATCCAATGATGTCTTCTTCAGGAGGGGTCTCACCACCGCCGCTTTACGTGCGGCAGGGAAGTGCCCCTCCCGAAGAGAGGCAGTAACAACCGCCTGGATCCAGCCTCGTGTCACCTCGCTGCTGTTGGCAACCAGCCAGGAGGGACACGGGTCCAGTACACAGGTGGAGGCACTCACAGCTCTCATGGCCTTGTCCACGTCCCCAGGGGTAACATCCTTCTATTTATCATCTACATTAAGCCACTGGGTGAGGTGATATGATGATGGGGGGAATCAGGTATTATCAGTATGGTGATAATATTCAATTATACATCTCCATTCTGGGCTGACCAAGTGATGCTCTCAAGATTCTTTCTTAGTATCTGAAAGCTGTAGGAGTCTGGTTGGGGAGATTTATGCTTAGCAATACTGGACCATCCCTACCACCCAGGAACTAAGTTCTAAATGGTTTAGTAGTGTCTCAGATGGTGCCATGGTTAGGAGATCCTCCTAGGCTCCTGCCCCTATTTGGAAACTGATAGCAGCTCTGGCTAGCATGATATTGCTCAGATCCATATTGTGCATACCTCAGTATGCCGTGAAATATCCCAACTTCTTAAGCTATCCTAGCTTCTTCTGTGCTTCCAGGTACAAATCAGAATGAACCACTATTACCACTTATAAAGCTTTTTATGATGCAGGGCTTGGTTGTGCATGTAAACTGCCTGTCTGTAGGTATGAACCAAAGTGGCACAGTGGTAAGAGTGCAGTATTGCAGGCTACTTCAGCTGACTGCTAGCTGCAGTTCAGCAGTTCAAATCTCACCGACTCAATGTTAACTCAGCCTTCCATCCTTCCGAGGAGGGTAAAATGAGACCCATATTGTTGGGGGGGGGGAGGCAATATGCTGACTCTGTAAACCACTTAGAGAGTGTTGTAAAAGCACCACGAAGCAGTATATAAGTCTAAGTGCTATTGCTATTTTGGAATCTGTAAATGGTTCCTTAATACTGATCTTTGAGTAGGGAAGAAAACACAACTGCCACTCGGAATGCCACCCAGATGCAGAGTGAAATTATACTAGACTCAATAACTGCAAGCTTGGGGAAGCTCAAAAATTCTTGTCATGCAGCACATACCCACTATTTGAATACTGACCTTTCTACCCAGCTTTTATAGCTGGGTATATCCTTGGCATACAGCAGCTTATTGGAGGGGGAATCTTTGCCCAGTCGATGCTCTGAGGTGGAACATGAATCCATAAAAGTCTGAGCTACAACTGAGAGGCAGGCATCGGTGATACTTCCCTTGTGGATATCAAAGACGAACTGTGGATTTTTAATTACATTCACCCAGAAGCGAAGAGGAAGACTGTGTGACATAAATATGCATTAAGATTTTTTTAAAAAAATAGCAACATATTCCTACAATCATAGCTTTCCTTTTTTCTTTTCACAAAAATGTTAAATAAGAATGGTAATAGTAATAATAGCAGAAATGAGGAATATAGTACTGTACATTCCAATAATGTAGCACTGTATTATTAATGGTACTTGGCAACCAAGATGAATTAATTATATTTAGCATTATATTCCAGCAAAGATGGATATCCTCTTCCTAAATACTAAAATCAAAATACAGAATTATGAAGTAACTATTGTATTTGAATGTATTGAACTATTTGACTTATTTAGGTTGGAGATCTAGCCAAAGAGGGAAGTCTTTCTTTTGATTTAGATAATCCATTTTCCCCTCAAACATTTTGTTCTATTCTTGCTTTCCATTTCTTTTAGTTTTAATGCAGTAATGAGCATCTTCAATGTATATTCATTAAAACTCTCTTCTCATGGATTTACAATAGTGTATTCCACCCTAAATATTATCTGTAACGATCTTTTCTTCCTATTCCTTTTATTCTTCAGATGGAAAACATCACTAGATGCCACTGTTTGCCTCTTTTTCCCATAAATACCAATATTATGTACAGAGGTGAGAAAAAAGTCCAAATCTCTATGTAATATAAAATCCACAATAACTAGAAACAGAAAAAGAACCATAATATGAACAAGGTAACACATTTTTATTTCCATTTTCTAGAGTTGGAGGCTAAGGGAACCCAACATTATCAAAGAATAGAATGTTGTAAAGTTAGCTTGAAATATGAATAAAAAACCTAAATAGAATACCATTGATTTTCTCTGTAACCTGTCTCACAAAAACAACAAAAAACATACAAACATTTTAACTGACCATAATCAACAGCAAAGACCCAAAAATATCTTTTTCTTCTTTTGATTCCTCTATATTGTTGATAGGTAACAATACTGAAGACCTAGGCACCAGAAAATTGAGGAAATGCTATTTTCTGGGGCTCGTGATGCCTTGATTGCTGTTTTTGCAGCATTCTAGGCATGACATGTAGAAGAGTTAGTCTAGGTCAGTAAGAAAATGCAAAAGGTGCTAAAATCAATTGCTGGCATTTCCAATTAGACTATGTTGCAGCTGATGTGAAAAATCTCTGCTTTATACTCTGGACAGCAGCTGCAAGTCAGAATATAAAGTCTGGGGCTAAATAAGCAAACTGACTAATCTCATATAAATATACCCCTCTTTCCCCTCTTTCTGATTTTCTGAGATTTTGGGTATCTTTACTGTTGATAGTTGTCAGAGCTTCATGCTACTAATACTAACATATAAAGAAAGCCTGAATGAGCAAACTACATCAATGTTCGGTGTTATTTCAAGAACAAAGTGCAGTAATCCAATCTTCAATGTACCAGTGTGAAAAAGGACCCTCCCCATTAAATTCAGTAACTGGTTGAAGTACCTGAAATCATATAAGCACTTTCTGAATTGTGATAAATCTCTCACATCACAATGGTCTGGAGATCTCTAATTTGGGGGTGCTTTTGTACTTTAGGACTTGAGCAATTGTTCAAATGCTGAGGCAAGAAAGATCCCCCAAATTAGGAGACCACCATATCCATGCTTGACAATTGATATGAAATACTTATTGTGGAGCATACTGTTTGATTTATTATGTATCTTGTTAGCTCCAAAGTTTCAGTTATCTACCTATAAAATATCTCTATGGAAGTCTGGAAGTAGATTCTTTGTTCTTTGGAGGAAATTTGACATAAGCACCAAAGTTTGTAAGGAGAAATAGGTTTTGCCTTACTAATTCTGCAATGAATCTCATTTTTGGGGAATAAATACTGAGGCAGCAGAGACCTGCAGATCTCTGGATCTTGTTTTTTTTAATGAGTTTAATGAAATGTTTGTCATAGAATAATCTCTCCTGGGAGGATTCTGCATTGTTCCAAATCTTCGTTGTCTCAGGAGATTTCTTAACTATGGTTTAGTATAGCGTTGATAATGCTTTGTTGATCTTTTCCACTTTGATAAGCATACGTGACATTTTTACAGAGGTCTCCAGAAATTTATTTTGAACAGGGCATGATGTATCTTTAGAATCAGCATGATGAAAATATCCCTGTGATGTCTGTAAGATGTACATAAGGGAATATCACTCAACTCAGAGTTGACTGTTTAATGAAGTACTCCCACAATTGGCCCCACGTAGCTCTTTAACTGAATTTACTGAACAAGACCGCAATTATTTGTTCACATTGTCATGGATGTTTTTGTTTATGAAAGAAATGATTCAAGTACGAAACATGCTTCATTATTGTCTATTAAACTCCTCTTAATTACTTAAAATAACATTCAATGGCAAAGACACAGCTGAGTATAGAGGTTTTCATTCTAACTCTTTTTTGCTGATCCATCAGCTGGTGGCAGGTAAGAGAATATGAGTAACTCAAGGGTAAAGAAACATAAGAACCTTTTCGATAGTAATTTGAGAGTTGATATGAGTAACTCAAGGGTAAAGAAACATAAGAACCTTTTCGATAGTAATTTGAGAGTTGAGGTGTTGTCTGTGTCCAGTTTTTCATCATAAATTGGTCTTGAGAAAAAAAGGGATATTCCTATTTTTTTTTATTTGTAGAATTTATATCCTATATTATGCTGTTGTATTTACAACATGAAAAACTTCAAAATAATTTCCCTTTTTAAATAGATTGTTTAGACCAGATACTGTTAGGAGCACAGAATCAGGACCATCTGTTAAATTGTAGCAAATAAGATTTATTCAAGCTTATAAACAAGAATTTAATCGTCTAAAGTTCAACTCTAAATTGGTACCAGATAAGGGTCAATGAAATTCAGGAGAGGTTGGACTTGAACCATTTGTGGGAACATAATGACCCTAACATGATGACACATTTAATTCAACCCTCCAGCTCTGCCTGCTCTTTTCCTGCATGTATGGACTTAACTCTATGTTTATAGAAAGATATTTTTGGTTCTGGCTTTCCTTTGTATTGAAGTGAGCCAATCCATTATATGAATCTGAGAGTTAGAAAATATGTAGTAACACCATATGTACCATGTTTGTGGTGTATTTCATTAAGACTATAAATGGAAAAGTATCTTACTATCCTAATACTGACTGAAGGCAGAATTCTTTTTAATGTGTGCATGGCCAGATGCAGTACTGGAAAACAATCATAACATTCTTTGAAGAGCTTTCCCATAATCCATCTGGTACATTGGCACCTGTCCATTTGTACAATGAAGTCTTAGGCTGCTTATTTTGTTAGGGTTTGGCCATGCTTTTCTATCCAAACAGCAAAGAACAACTTTTTGAAGAGATGTTAGAAATTAGTCTTTTAAAATCAGGCATTGGCAAGCAAAACTGAACCACAATTCACCTTTTCAGTAGCAAAATAAACAACCTGTTTCTTATTGCTTTCTCTCAAGTATATGTCAAGACATCTAAACTCAATAAAATAGAAAACCACATTCTAGTCAGATGAACTGTTGTGTACCCAATGCTGGCTAAATTCTTCACTATTCAAACTTATTGGTTGTGTTTCTTCAGCAGTGTGTAATTCCCCCAAAAATGTTATACTTGTTCTCATTCCACGTTAGCTCTTCTTGACCTTCAGTTGCTAGCAAAACACCTTATTCTCTATGGGACTTCAATCTGTTATTATTTTGTCCATCCAGTGGTAGTACAGAAAAAAACAATGTTTTGCAGGAAAAATATGAGAGAACACAATCTATTTTTGGAAAGAGTAAATTCTGTTGTACAGGGGCAAACGGTTGCTGATAGAAAAGAAATGCAGGCAGAACATTTTTTTTTCAGTTACCACTTGCTCAAGGCTGCTGAAAAGGACAAAGGTGCCTACTCTTGTCCCTACCTTACAAAACTGCTTTAAATTAACCAGATTTCCAATATAGCAAATGTAACGTTTATCTTTAAGCACTTTGAATGCAGAAAGGCCTCAACTTTCACTGGTGAATCTCAGAGTTATAATTTCTCAATAAAATTGGTAATTCATAAATATGAGGAGCTGAATATAAAAGATACAGAATGGCCATATGTGTGTTAATGCAACTTAAAGTATTGTTTAACCATATATTTTCAATTACTTATAACAATTTCATGTTAACAGAAAATATGAATCTATCTATCTATCTATCTATCTATCTATCTATCTATCTATCTATCTATCTATCTATCTATCTAATCTATCTATCTATCTGATCTATCTATCTATCTATCTATCTATCTATCTATCTATCTACCTACCTACCTACCTACCTACCTACCTACCTACCTACCTACCTACCTACCTATCTATCTATCTATCTATCTATCTATCTATCTATCTATCAGTAATTTGGAAACAAAGCTATTAATTTCTTAGGTTTAACCGCAGGCATTTCCAATTAAAGGAAAGCTTATACTTATAAATAGTTGACATTAATACTACTGAAAATGAGTTATTACTTTTCTTAAGTCCAGTATTTCAACAGGATTTAAAATTAATGAATTTGGTTTGGATCCTACTCAAAGCATCTTAGTTTAAATTGCTGACAAAGATAGTTATCCAATTATCTGATTCATACTGCAACAACTGTATGAATCTATATAGTCACCATTCAAAATAAAAAAAAAACATGCTTGGTTGAAACTAACATACTTCCTTTTCTAGTCCAGATTATTTTTCATCAGATACACATAGAAGCTGACAAGGATTGGGGAATTCTCCATATTAAAGGTCTCTATAATCTGGCAGCCATGGAGATAGTGAGGAAATCTATGTTCATCAGTACCACTTGTTAGCTCTAAATGTCCTTTTATTGAGGATTCCAACATTTTATCTTAAAATGCATTCCCTAAAGCTTCTGCAAAATTGTTTTCAGCTCCTTGCAGCAGAGAATTTAGCTTTGGCAGACCAGATGATTAGAGGGTTTTGAAACCAGAGGGGATTTGCATGTGTAGTTTATACACATAGGCACATATTGCCATTTTTATGAGTTTCTTCTCTATGCACAGTCAATTTCTAACCCAGGGCACTATAAATCCTAAAGTAACAGCCAGGATAAAGATACAAAAGCAACAATTATTTTAAAAATACAGACTATAAATTGCTGCTTGGAAGTTATATTTAGCTGGAGCTCAAATTTATATACAATATCTTTCCTAGATATCCTCAGAAAACATTTGGGAAATAGATTCTAAATAATCTCTCTCTCTCTCTCTCTCTCTCTCTCTCTCTCTCTCTCTCTCTCTCTCTCTCTCTCTCTCTCTCTCTTCCCCTCTCTCTCTCTCTCTCTCTCTCTCTCTCTCTCTCTCTCTCTCTCACCTCTCACACAGACAGACAGACAGACAGACAGACAGACAGACAGACAGACAGAGAGCTATTCAATTGAAAGCTGATACAAGTAGCCACAACTCTCTGGGGTCTGCTTCTTTAGTTATTGCATTTCGAATGGCACCTTGTAAATTCTACTTTGCTCAAATGCTAGAAACAAAGCATTACACAAAAGAAGATATGCTATCTCAATTACTTTTAAGGCTTTGAGGATTTGAAAACACAAAGATCATACTAAGGAGAGCTTTTTGATTCATCTGACTGAAAACTGGTTGTCTTTGATGCAAACAATGAAAGCCCTGAGATAATCAGGAGCAATTTGTTAATCTGGTCTCTTCCCCTTGCACCTCAGAAGGCTTGTAAAAAGGATAGCTTATGAAATTCATAGAAATTTAGTGGAATTCTACTTACAATACATGGGTAAATCACATAAATGCTGCAGGTTTTTTTTTTTTTTACAGTTATTCCTATCCTGTCTAATGCTTCTTTTCACTAATCAGGTTAATGAAAAAACAGTTTTTTCCTCTTCTGACCTATTCCATTGTTTAAGTAATAAAGATTACATTTATGACTCTGAAAGTACATTATTCAATCACGTCTAGATGTGATAACACTTTCACTTAATGGAATAATTAATATGTACAGAATAATTAATGAGAAACTGGGATAAATCAGTCACAAGTCTCAGTCTGAAAATAAATGGTTATGCAGCAAGAGACTTTGAGTCAAATTATTCTATACTTCCTTATTACAAATCTTGTACATTCTCCGAAGCCTTAGATTTATCACTGTCAAGAACAAAGGAGTCATGAAGGTCACTTAGTTAGGGTCATTTGCTTAGAGGACCAATATGGGTGTCCTATGGAATATATAGAGAATTTCAGAACTGTGACTCTGAGACTGTCTGCTTTGTATTTAAAAGCCATTAATAATTGAATTATTATCCCCTTTCCAGACTACTTGCTGACTAAAATTGCCATTGTTGTATCAAATGAGGCAAGCCCATCATCACTTTAGACCAGTAGAAGTCAATCAGATTTTGACATTAGGATGCTGGGTTGTGGTCATACAAGTATTATATTGAATGGCAAAAATGAAATATATACCCAATATCCAAGTGATATTTTATATATATTTAGTAGCATGGATTATGAGATGTAATGTAACATAAAATGCAGTATATGTTTTTCACGCTATTTTTAAAAATTGATCATGCATGTAAAATAAACTTGCTATACTCAAAGTTGGCACAATACTGTCTAGATACAATTTGTGTTATTGTCTGGAGAAAGCAGATGGTGCTAAACTGTATACTGACTACCTAGAAAATAACAAAGAAAAAAAGAACAATAAAAGTGTCAGAAACTGCCTGGCTGGAAACAGAACTGGATACAATAAAAATCTTTCTCTTTTTAAAAGTAATTGAACATAAAACATGGAATAAAGATTTTTCAATAAAGAAACTTATTTTTATTTTTGCATGAGAGAGCCTTTGAAGATCTGTGATAATATTTGTCTGAAAAACTTCCAACTATGTTATAACACAAAAATGTCTAAGCTATAATTCTATGAACATAATATTCTCTTGAATTAAATATCTAGTATATGGAATGTGGCAACTGAATAACATAAATATATTCTCCATGCTCTTATTTTATCTGCTATTGTAACATTGGAAAAGTAAATATATGGATTGAAGATCTAATTACACTTAGTATATATGAATGGATTACTTATAAATATAGACTTGGTATGGATAAATGTAAGGGAATATGGGAATAATTTATGCAAAGTACAATTAGTTAAAAACATGTTATCTATATAAATGTATTAGAAACACCCATATACTTGATTAAGGTTTGTATTTGGTAATTATGTATAGAACTGTAACCAGTTAGTGTTCTAATACCAGTTTGTACTCCATAGCTTAATTTTTCTGTTGTATTTTTTCACTTATTTTTAAAGCACTTATATTTTTATAATATATCTTGTCTTGTAGAGAAAAAACAAAAGTGTATGATATTATCAAGAGAGTAAAAGAATTGAAATAGAAGTCCAAAAAGGTGCTTTTTCAAGAGGCAACTGGACTTTCTGGTTTTTCTTTGAAGATGTTTTGCTTTCATCCAAGAAGTTACTTCAGCTCTGACTGGATGGTGTGAAATGGAAGAATTTATACTCCTTGCAAACAGCTGATTATTTACCTTATTTTAGAGAGTCATTGAGGCCACCTGGAGGCTTATCTGTGTCATCAGGGTCACCTGAGTAGTGTCTCAACGACTCTCTAAAAGAATGCAAATGACCAGCTGTCTTCTAAGAGTATAAATCCTTCCATTTCTCACCATTCAGTCAGAGCTGAAGAAGCTTCTTGAATGAGAAGCAAAACTTCTTCAAACAAAAACCAGAAAGTCCTGTTGTCTCTTGAAAAAGCATCTTTGGGACAACCATGACCTGGATGACCAAGAATCTCCAAAATTAAATAGAAATGGCCTGGTCACATAGCAAGAAGAACTGATGGCAGGTGGACCAAGGTAGTCAAGAATGGATCCCATTTGATAAAAAGTGTCCCTGAAAGAGACCTAAAACAAGATGAATTGATGACATCAGCAAGTATTGTGGGCTCAGTTGACAAAAGAAAGCTCAGGACTATATTGGTTGGTAGAGGCCTTCTTTTTGCACTGGATAGACAAGGGTTAAAATGATGATGATGATACACACACAAACACACATTATGGTCTTTTAGATTTCATACATTTACCCTTATTTATATAGATATGATATGATGCTACTGTACAAAAGTACAGAAACCATAAGTAAGCAAAACTGTGTCCCTCTTACCAATTGCTCTTCCAGGTATGCCTCACATCAGTGTCATGGATGCCATGCTTATCTGCTTGCTCATCTAGGAAATCAAACATATATTTGATAGCCAGTGGGAGAGCGCTGCCTCGATGCACAGTACTGAACAAAGTCTCGAACAGGTCATCCACAAACTTTTGCAGTGTACCCTGATGGAAGTAGAGACCAAAGTATGGGTATTATGTCATAAGTCATCAGCTGGTGCAAAGTTGCCCCCCATTAATTTATATCCCTGGATGTGAGATGTAGCAAATTAACACATTACAGTATGTGATTATTATTTTTTGTGGGGGAGAGAATTATTGCCTATGTAAAATAAGATAGTATCATGTTAGGAATGAAGACAGTTTAGGGAAAACAACAAAACCCTTTGTCTGCATTATTTAGATTTTACCAAACATTCACTTGGATGGGTTTATAATTGTTTTATAATTATAATAATAATTGCTATATATAATAATTCTTATATGTATATAAGCATTACATCATTATAATTGCTTTGCTTAAACATTGTTTTATTATTAATATACAATAAGACAAAATCAGCATGACAATATATGGCTAATGTTTACCAAAAGGAGATACAGGATCTAAGATTTGGAATTACCTTTGTAGCTAGCAGCCGTGTCAAATAGATCTCTGATACCATCTTACTTCCCCGATCTCCTTCCTTCTGGTCACCATGGTCATGGTTTTTGACTAAATGCCAGACTTTCACTCCACTCTCTAGGTCAGGAGTAATCATGGGTGCCCTTGAACGAAGACTATCTGGGCTACCTGTGTACCGAAATGTGGAATCTGGGGAGAATGAAAAAAGAAGTTAGGAAGGGACAAAAGAAAACAGACATAGATATATTTTGGGGTTTGGTGTAGCTCTCTAACAGTGAATACAACTTCAGTTTATAAGGAAATAAATGACTATAAAATTCCAATGTTTTCAAAAGCCAATTCTATATTTAGAACATTTTTGGTTGAAATATTTTTCAATGTTATGTATTTAATCTGCTAATTGCAGTCATTCTTGATTCATTGAACAAGGCTTACTCTCCACAGAAAACAAAAAGTTTGCTGATCATCTTGGCTTCTATACTGAAAATATGTAGTAGATGACTCAATTTTCAAGGCATATTATCAGAAATACCTTGCTATGTGAAAAAAAATCCTGGCTGTCAAATGCACATTACATCTGTTCGATATTTTTTTTGTCCATTTTCAAGCAAATGCTTTTTTCATGATGACCAACTTAATCTAGTTTCTTCTATTTTTATACTTGGTGACAGTCAAATTAAGGGGCTCCCCTTACATTAATATGAGAATGAGTGAATTATTACTTTTTTTCTCCAATGCTTCAACTCCGATTCAAAATATGAATATTCCTGTGGCTGTAATTAAAAGATGAAAGCACTGAATCATTCTATTTCAAAATGAAACTCTGTGCCAAAAAGTGATGAAAATGTAGACAGTAAATGCACACCTTTGCTTGATGTCATTTGTGTAACCAGAAGTGCCTGGTCAATATCAATATTCATAACAATTAGGTAGACACAGGTTGCACGCTAATACTCTTTAACCTTTAACTTTGAACAGTCAAATATAAATTTTGCTTTACAACTAATGTGTATCCTCAAAAGAAAAATCTTTGCCTGCTTAGTTTTACATTATAGGCATCTAATTTAGAAAATTTTGTCTTTGATGCCTTTTGAAGAAATGCTTTACAGGGCATTTTTTTCTACTTGCAAAAATTGCCAGCCATATGGTGCCATAATTTTTCCAGCCAGAAAAACAAAACAAAAATTGCTTTTACTAAAAATATAAAGATACAAATGGACAAAATGACCAAATATAAATTCTCAAATTCCATACTAAATTCAATTGCATTTTTTCCCAATAATTATATTTCCCTGTAAGAAAAGAAAAGAAAAGATTCAAAAAGATCTAAATTGACTAGAACCGGGGACTAAAATGAATAAAATGGAATTTAACAGGAATAAATATACAGTTCTGCATTTTGGAGAGGAAAAAGCAGGGCACAAATACAAAAGCAGATGACTGGCATGGCTTCCATACATGTGAAAAACAACAACTGATGTCCTTGCTGAGCATGTCAAATATGAGTCATTAGTCTGAGTTAGGTACTAAAAAGTCAAACATTGTTTGAGAAAGCATCAATAAGAAATGCAGATATTGGAATTACAGATAGTCCTCAACTTCTGACCATAACGGAGCCCAAAATTTCTGTTGTTAAGCAAGACATTTGATAAGTGAGTTTTGCCCCATTTTACAACCTTTCTTTCCAGAATTGTTAGGTGAATTACTGCAGTTGTTAGTTAGTAATAAGGTTGTTGAGCAGATCTGGAAAGTCCTCATTGACTTTGCTTGTCAGAAGGTCACAAAGGTGATCACATCACTCCAGAATACTGCAACTGTGATAAATATGAACCATTGAACCATGAACCATTGGCCAAACATCTGAATTTTGATCATATGACCATGGGATGCTGCAACAGTTGTAAGTGTGAAAAATGGTCATAAGTCACTATTTTCAATGCCACAGTAACTTAAAATGGTCACTATTGTTGTAGGTCAAGGACTATCTGTAATTATTCCACTCATATCTGCCTTTGTCCTATCACATTTGGAATACTGTGTCCAGTTTTGAACACCATATTTCTGAAGTAATCAGTAAACAGTAATAAATCGGAACAATTTCAGAGGAGAATAGCAGGATTTGGGGAGTTTGGAAAACCTATGAAGGCTTTCTAAAGGAAAATATTTAATCTACAGAAGATATAACTGAGGTGAAATGCAATAGCAATTTTAAACATTTTAAGAGTTCACACATAGAAAGAAATGTAACAGAGGGCAGGATCAGAACCAAATGGTTGGAACTATAAGAAGATTCAGGCTATATATCAGGAGGAACTGACTGACTACTTGAGCTGTGAAATAGTCCTCCCCAGTTATTTTTGAATAAGGAAAAAATAATATCTCTATGTACTTAATACGTTGACTGTCTGATAATGACAATTTCAGGAGAAATTGCTTCAGATCAGTGATTCTGATACATGCACAGGTGATGTCAGTGGGGGTATTTCCATTATTAATACAGCCAAGTTTATAATTCAGATAAGAGATACAAGCAACTAGTATTTGTGAAGAGTTCCATGTATGCACTGTTGTTAACATAATGTTTCAGACTAAGCTCAGTGTTTAAAAAAATGGTTCCCTGTATATTTATAAAGATATGCTTCAAAAGCTTCCAATAAAAACTGTAATAAAACTACTAGCCACTTGACACTGGGTGCAATGATCAGATTAGGCCATTAATTTGAGAGTCATGTAATTAGAACCTTTATGTTTACATCATGCAACTTTCAATCTTACCATATCTGCTAATTGAGGTCCGTGATATGCTGGCAGAAGCAGGAATATTATAAGAAGAAGTCTGTTTAGGAACAAGGGCAACTACAGAGCGATCAGAGACCTGGTAGAGGGGGAAAAAGGCCTGTAAGCAGACGGAATATTGCAAGGAAATGCAGTACTAAAACATATTCATACTCTACTGTGAGCTGAAAATGATGAAAGTTATAAATCTCATAATGAAGTGTTGGCAGGAACATATGGGATGCCATGAAGTGTCAGAAGACTAAGGAAAATGAAGGGTATATTTCCCTCCTGGCCTGTTTTGTCCCTGAAGAAAAGAACTGAGATATGAAAAGACATATTGAAGGCATTCTCTGTCATTTTGATTTAAGATTATGTTTGATCCAATAAAAACAGAGATTCCCAAGCATTGTAGCAACCCAATTAAAGCAATAACAGACTGGGAATAAAGTAGCTATAATAATGTTATGGATCATAAAAAAATCCTATTAAATCATTTTTTTAGTTTTTATGAACTTTAAAAGTTTGATTTATAAAGGAACAAGTAATAAAATCATCTTTCATTATCTTAAATGACCACTCCTACAACTACCCCCCCACAAAAGGGTGGTTAGAGATAAATCTGGAAAAATCAAATTATAAATGCATATTAATATTTATAATAAGATTTTGTTAAAGCAAAATGGCAATATTTATACCTATAAGACTCAGAAAGCTTTTAACTAATTCTTCATTAGCAAACCTTTATTTACCTTAATTATATATTAATAATCTCTCAGTGTAAATATGTTGCAGAAAATAAAATGGAAAAGTTTGGCTGAAATTGGGTGCTTATTTATTCAAGCTATTCATTAGGCAACAAAGTTATTAACAAAGCACAATTTATCAATCTGCTCTAGTAATTTTACACATAGAAATAAATCTGTATGTTCATTTCTTGAAGTCAATAACACAGGGATGAGAAATCTCCCTTTTACACAAGAACAGTAGTTTTTATGAAAAAAAGATGTTATTTTTAATGAGAAATATTTATGACATGTATTTGAATGTGATACAAATATCTACTAGAGATGAAAATTGGTTTTTAGGATTTGAATCTTCATGTAATTTGTATGGATATGATAGCTGGTTTTTGTACTTATTTAGTTTATAACTTCACCATCTATCAAAATTAACCTTCAGGAGGCTAGAATTGGAGGCCAAAACACCCAAATGGCATTGGATTGCTTGTCCTTGGTCTTTCAAAAGCTTTTTATAACTTTGCTCTCTCTAGGTAACATATTAGTTCCCAACAAAGATCAATCTGTGAGGTTTTGGAGATTTCCTGGGGATTCCTTTGCTATAAGGACTAATACCGGTAGCTATTAGCTATTGGTAACAAACAAAAAAGCGACTTCTAAACCTCCTTGTTTTTATGGTTGTGATTATGGTTGATTTAAAGTTGGAATAATCCAAAAGAAATTAATTGACACCAATATTGGGATTTTTCAAGATTTCCTTCTAGAATTAAATTTGGGAGAAATTTCAAATAGATTTGCATGTTGGAATGAGCTGTTCTAATTTACATTCCCTAAAGTTATATATGAGAATAGATGTGCTATAAAATAATATACAAAATACTTAGAGAAATTGTATGTTGAAATATATGCACATGTTCATTTTAATGTGTTAAACAAATAAATAAAAAACCTAAGCAGGCTCCTCACAAGAAAAGAGATTTGTAAAATTATTGCCATTCCACTTATAGTGTTGTTATACACTATATAAATAAAATATAGTTCTAATTTTCTGGTGGAGTCAGTTATCTGAACTGGTTTGTCTAATGGTCTGTCACAGGGCAAAAGAAGAAATCTGCTATTTGTATATTTTGTGTAGCTTGGTGGGGTTGCATGGACTTTTCTGGTTTAAGCATGCATATAATATATAGTAAAGATCCAAAAGCCCCACAAAGTGTGAATCTATTTTGGCCATTATTGGTTATCATAGTATTTTTAGAATGAGCTACAACTAGCAATGGAACAAAAATGAATATAACACACTTTTAATCACAGTTCTGTCTTAAACTGTATACTTGGTCTTTGTAAGAAAAAAAAAACCTTGGTTCCAAATAATCGCCATACTGAAGTTCCAGGGTGACTGTTAATTACAGTAAGAAAGATAATATTGGCTCAGGATTATATAACAAACATCGCTATTTATTATTTCTACTCAGAAGTCTAACTCATTTTTTTAAAAATCACTAATAACTTGCAACTAGTATGTGTTAAAGTGTCACTTTAATAAAATTTCTATTCAAGAAAAGCTAGGTGCTCCCTGCAGCTTAAACAACTTTGAGTTGAGCTGATAAATGATATGTTAAGAATAGATTGTGCACATTTAGTAGCAAATTATTTCTTTTTCATTCTCATGAAATGGAAACAGCTATTACTGTCAGCTGGGGCAACTGTCTGATTAATGTAAAGGGCAAATCAGGAGCACAGGAAAATACTAGCAACTCTGCAATACATGCTCTAGGCAACTAGTACTAAAGAGAAGTTAGTATGCCTTAGTCCAGCATTTTGCTTCTCACCGCAGCCAACTATAGTCTTCTGGTATGCTCTCAAAGGGCAGATGGGGGCGTATCTATCTTCTGCCATTGTGTGAAATTTGGAGGCATGATGTCCCTGGTCTAGAGATAACCTTGATTTTTTCAAGATTTTAGGAAGCTGAAATCTACAAATTTATCCAATCCTACCGTACAGCCATCTGAGGTTAGTGGCCATCATCACGTATTGCACTCATAAATTCCAGAATTAATTATGCAGTGCATGAAGAGAGATTTTATTTTATCTGTTCTTAATCTCCTATCAATCAGTATTATTGGATGACCTCTGGTTCTACTGATTTGAGTGGGAGAAAATGTCACTCTGCCCACTCTCTCCATAGCATGTTTTATACCTCTTAACCCTGTTCCCCTGAAGTCATTTCCCCCCAATCCCTTTCCTTCAAGCTTTCCCCTTAAGGAAAAGGTTTTCCATCATTTTAGTTGCATTTTCTGCACTTTTTAAAGCTCTATTAACTAGAATCGAAGATAGTATTATAGAGCTGAGAGTGACATAAATGCATTACAATGTTGGCAGTTTTATTTTCAATAATTTCCTAATGTCCCTCAGCACAGAGGCTATCTTTTCAAAATCATCACCCACAAGGCTGACATTTCCATTGAATTACCCACTAGAGCTCCAGAATGGTATAATATTTAAGGTGTTTAATTATCCTCCCCACAGAAAATCATTGGCTGACTTTGGGCTAGTGATAGTATTTCTTAGTGCAGTTCTACATCGCAAGTAAAATGAAAGGAGATTCTCATGTAAAAAAATTGCTCATTTATTACACTCTTTGTAAAAGGTCCTTTTACAGGCAGGTCCTTTTATCCCATGACATCAGTTTACTTTATTCATAGCTTTGGAAGAGGAACATGTCAAAGACTCTTTGAAAGCTCTAGTATAAAACATCAACGGGCTACTGCTATCAATGTGCCAGGTGACATTCTCAGAAAACTTTGAAACATTGGTCAGACAAGTGTTACATTTTGTGAATTTTCCTTCAGCAAGGCATATTCTATTAAATGCTAGTGTTCTTTACTCTTTTTAAAATTAATTTTACTAATTTACCTAAGAAGAAACATTAAAATAAACAAACTCAAGACTTCCTAGGACTCATTTTAAAACTCAATATTACATTACAACTTCCTGTTCTTAGTGCAGATCTTAACTAGGTGGTTTTCAGTTTGTTGTAGCATGGCCAGCTGTTTCCAACATCTAGTTCTTTCCTAAAACTTCAAATATTCCAGTTAGTGATGAGCTCACCTTATTACAGCAAGGGTTAAATCTACTTTCTGAGTTCTATGTATTCTTTGCCTAACCAGTACCTGCAATTGTAAATTCATTGCATTCTTCTGTTATACTATTCTTGCCTGCACATGTTATTTGCATGTGTAAAAACAGTGAATCCTTGGGGAAATGCATTTATCAAACAATGAATTTCTAGGATTACAAAGGTGACTAGGAGTCGAATAAGAATCTGACTCAATTAGAGTCAGTATAAATAAACTTGATGTGACATCAAGAATTTCTGGGCCCTCACATATCCTTGCACAAAAATAGCTAAGAAAGAAATAGGAAAGATACTTAAATCTTAAGTGGAGGTTAAATCTTATTTAACTTGGTTCAATATACTGTTAGCAAAGATGGTTAAAGATTGCACTGGATTTTCATAAGTGCTTTTTTATAACAATAGAGTGATTTGCTTCCTTGTATTTATAGTAAGTTGACAATGCATAAGAACAATTCACTCTATTCAATGAAACAGATTTGGCAATGTTGATTTTAAAAATGTATAATTGAATGCAATGCCCTTTTCATATTATTTATTTAAAATCAGTATGACTATTACATATGCATGCATGAGAACGGGAATGGCTGCCGAGCCTCGTTGCTCCGATTGCTACAAGACAGAAAAAGACCAGTTCTGGCGGCCAGGACCCCTGATATGGTAATTGAGGGGTTCCTGTGGGGCGCCAATGTTCGGGCTGTCCAGGGAGGTGGCTGTTTGAGGAGGGGGCTGCCTCTGAGCGGCTCCAAAATGGAGTTATCTCCTCCGGCGTGGTTTCCCTCGTCGGCCCTTTGGAACAGCTGGGAAGCGGCGGCGGCGGCGGCTCTGTGCGAGAGGCGGCGGCTTCGGCCCCGCTGCTTTGAGAGGCGCCGAACTTTTTCGCTGATTAGGCAGCACCGAGGGGTTGGTTTGCACCCCAAAGAGGGGGTGGGGAGCCCAGGAGAGATGCTTAGACCGGACTGGAAGACAGAGGAACTAGTTTCCTGTCCCCACCGCAGCTTTGCTAACTCCCCCCCCCTGCATCCTGGTGTGGCGTTTTTCTTCCACCCCGCCGCTGTTCCTGCGGGGCTTCACATTGCCGGACTATTTGCCTGCTGGGACTGGGACTGGAACTTTAGAAACTCAACGACAGGCCCTCGGTGGCAGCCAGTACCATCAACTGCTACCACTGCCTCAGGAGTGCTGTGCTGACCAGTATTATTGCCTTTTACTGAGTCACCTTACATCAGGCACCATTACTCCGGAGAGGCAGCGTATTAGGAGCGTGGACTCCCCCCAGTGGCCACTACTGGTGCCTTTTTTACTTCTTTGTCATTGCTGTGTCATCCTTACCATCTTCTTAATTGGCACTTATCCACCCAGCCTACAACTGCAGCCTTCAGAGTTCAACATCTACGAACAAACTATACCGGCTCAATCAGCATTACCTCATGCTGCCTTAGTGACATCACTCCGGCCATCCACACCCTACATTCTGCTACACATTTGGCAACCCGGATCCAACATCTTTGGCAATCCTTTTAACCATCTGGACTTTTGGGACTTTTCGACCTTACCAGAGGGGGGGAAACGCCACTCTCCCCCCCCCCCTGTATACCCTCAATGGATTGGAGCTGGGCTCTCAACTATTTTATTAACTATTTTATCAACTAACTGCCATAGGAAGGGAGAGGAGTGGAGTACCTCTCCCCCTCCCCCCTTCTCACTTTGTTCCATCTTAGACCGCGCAACTTAGTCTCCACATTTTATGAGTGAGGTGTGAATGATGTGACTGTTGTTGTATGTGCCCACTTTTAACTCCTATCATTGTTGTATTCTCTCTGTGTTTTTTAAATTGTTAGTGGGGAGTGAATGGTGTTGTGATTATGTATGTCTGAATAGGCTGGGGCCTTACCCAGGCACCCTCTATACTGAGTGCTCTGCAGAGGTACTAGAGGGGCCTGGGTCAATCCCAGCCGCAGAATGCTTGTTTCAGAGGACCTGCCGGAGCACGCAGGGGTTATGGGGGTGGATAGGGGGACCACGGACACGGGAGTGGGCCGGAGCATTACGGTCTTAACAGGGAGGGGCAGATATGGCGGGGACTTTAGGGCAGGCCATTACCGGGGAAGGAGGGCTTGCTACGTCACAGAGATCCCTCCTTCCGGCCCTATGAGTCCCACTCCAAGGCCAGGTGGTATGAGTAATCAGGACCCTGGCCTCAGGCTGCTGTCGCTAAATGCCAGGTCTGTAGTTCATAAAGCTCCTCTTGTTCGGGACTTAATTTTAGATGAGAGGGCAGACCTGGCATGTATTACTGACACCTGGCTGGGCCCGGAGGGAGGAGTCCCCCTCGTAGAGATGTGCCCAGAGGGTTTTCAGGTGCTCCATCAGCCGAGAGCTAAGGAAAGGGCTGGGGGTGTGGCCATTGTTATCCGAGAGTCTCTAGCACCTCGTAGGATCCCTGCTCCGGAGCTTGTCGGGTGTGAGTCCCTGCTGGTGAAGTTGGACCTCAAGGGTCAAGTGGGTCTGCTGCTAACGTACCTGCCTCCTAACTGCATTGCAGCAGCCCTCCCCTCGCTCCTCGAGTCGATAGCCGAGCTGGCAGTTGAGTTCCCCAGACTTATGGTTCTGGGGGATTTCAATTTGCCTTCGCTCGGTGAACACTCTGATGGAGCGCAGGAGTTCATGGCTTCCATGACAACCATGGGCTTGACCCAAGTAATCCGAGGACCAACCCACTCAGCGGGTCACACGCTTGACCTCGTATTCCTCTCGGAGCAGTGGAATTGTGATCTTGGTCTGAGGGGTAGCGAGATCTTGCCCCTGTCATGGTCAGACCACTACCTATTGAGGCTTGACTTTCGGAGACCAAACCCCCACTGTAGGGAGGAGGAACCGACCAGGTGGTTCCGCCCCAGGCGACTTATGGACCCTTTGGGGTTCCAGACGGAGCTTGGGGTTATTCCTGATACTCTCGCCCGCAGTCCGGTTGCTGGTTGCTGCCTGGAATTTGGCAGCGACGAAGTCTCTTAACCGGATTGCGCCTCTACGGCCGCTCCGAGGCAGTGGATCCCGGAGGGTTCCTTGGTTTACTGAGGAACTCCGGGAGATGAAGCGCCAAAGGAGACGCCTAGAGCACTTATGGAGGTCCAGTAAATCCAAATCGAACCGAGCATTTTTGACAACCTACACCAGAGATTACGTTCGGGCAATTAGGACGGCTAAGAGAACACATATTGCCTCTCTGGTTGCGTCTGAGGAGTCGCGCCCAGCCGCCCTGTTTAGGATAACCCGTTCCCTCCTAAATAGGAGGGATACGGGCGATCCGCTGCAGGGCAGGGCTGAGGACTACGTCCAATTCCTCGCAGACAAGGTTGCTCGGTTCCGGGCGGACCTGGACTCCAATCCTGCAGAACCAGCCGAGGCACTAAGGGATGATCTGGTAAGCCATCGCTGGATTGAGTTTCAAGCTGTTACCCCTGAGGATGTGGACAAGGCGATGAGAGCTGTAGGTGCCTCCACATGTGTGCTGGACCCGTGCCCCTCCTGGCTGGTTGTAAACAGCAGTGAGGTGACACGAGGCTGGATCCAGGCGGTTGTTACTGCCTCTCTACGGGAGGGGGTCTTTCCCCCCGCTTTAAAGGCGGCGGTGGTGAGACCCCTCCTGAAGAAACCATCCTTGGATCCAGCTGTTTTAAATAACTATCGTCCAGTCTCCAACCTCCCCTTTGTGGGGAAGGTTGTTGAGAAGGTGGTGGCCTTTCAGCTCCAGCGGTCCTTGGAGGAAGCCAGTTATCTCGATCCATTCCAGTCTGGCTTCAGACATGGCTGCAGCACAGAAACCGCTTTGGTCGCGTTGACCGATGATCTTTGGAGAGCCAGGGATGGAGGCCACGCCTCCATCCTGGTGCTCCTTGACCTCTCGGCGGCTTTCGATACCATCGACCATGGTATCCTTCTGCGACAACTGCAGGAGGTGGGGGTGGGAGGCGCTGTTTTACAGTGGTTCTCCTCTTACCTCTCGGACAGGTCGCAGTCGGTGTTAGTTGGGGAGCAGAGATCGAACCCTAGGCCCCTAACGTATGGGGTGCCGCAGGGTTCGGTCCTGTCCCCCCTTCTTTTCAACATCTACATGAAACTGCTGGGTGAGATCATTCGACGGCACAGGATAAAATACCATCAATATGCGGACGATACTCAGTTGTATCTGTCCACCCCGTGCCAACTCAACGAAGCGATGGATGTGATGAGCCAGGGTCTGGAGGCTGTTAAAGACTGGATGGGGGTCAACAAGCTTGTGCTCAATCCAGAAAAGACCGAGTGGCTGCTGTGTTTCCCTCCCGCGAATTGGCCAAGTGTTCCATCTCTCAGGCTGGGGGGTCAAATTATACCCCCTTCAGACAGGGTTCGCAACTTGGGAGTCCTCCTGGACCCACAGCTGACCTTCAAACATCATTTGTCAGCTGTGACCAGGGGGGCATTTGCCCAGGTTCGCCTGGTACACCAGTTGCGTCCCTACCTGAACCGGGAGGCCCTCACAACAGTCACTCGTGCCCTTGTGACCTCTAGGCTGGAATACTGCAATGTGCTCTACATGGGGCTGCCCTTGAAGAGCATTCGGCGACTTCAGCTAGTCCAGAATGCGGCCGCGCGAGCGATTGTGGGTGCACCTCGCTTCACCCACGTAACACCTATCCTCCGCGAGCTGCACTGGCTACCTGTTGATCTCCGGGTGCGCTTCAAGGTGCTACTTATCACCTATAAAGCCCTTCATGGTAGTGGGCCTGGGTACTTGAGAGACCGCCTACTGCCAATTACCTCCACTAGACCGATACGATCGCATCGATTAGGCCTCCTCCGAATTCCATCTTCCAGCCAGTGCAGACTGGCAACTACCCGGAGGAGAGCCTTCTCGGTGGCTGCTCCGACCCTTTGGAACGAACTCCCCATGGAGATTCGGACCCTCACCACCCTCCAGTCCTTCCGCGCCGCTTTAAAGATCTGGCTGTCCCGGCTGGCCTGGGGTTAAGATTGTAGCCCCACCCGAACTGTGTGACTGTTGTGCTCTTTTTTAACATGTTGTATTGTCTACTGTTTGTCTCCCCCCCCCCTTTTTGAATTGTGAGCCGCCCTGAGTCCCCCCAGGGAAAAGGGCGGCATACAAATAAAGGAAACTAAACTAAACTAATTACTTAACTTCTGTGTAGACATGGATAATATGTTTTTCTATTTAAAGAGGGTTGACAACTTACTTGCTGACCTTGAAAATGCAACTTTTATGCCACATAGTACGTAGGTGAATGGCAAGAGATGAATAGGGATTTTAGAAGTCCAGAGCACTAGGACAAGTAGAATAAAATAGTTTGGGGAATGAATAGGAATATTGTAATTGGGACAAATTTAATTTCACAATGGCTTTAGATTTTTCTAAAATTATACTTTTGTCCTACGTAGATGCAGACAAGGTTCTTTATAGAAGAGAATTGTGCCTTCTTTCCCCATGTCCATGTATTGAGCATAGATGTCAACAGAAAGAAAGACTATATTCAGAATCTGTGCAAGGGTCCAAATCAGAGGAAGTCTACATATAGAAGTCTCTATCTCAGTTTCTAAAAAATGTATTCATGCTTAACTTCCAGGCCCATTAAGTAGACTAGACTAGGATATCAACACCAGAGGGAGGCTGAAACTACTTTAATAAGACTGGCTATACCAACAAAATATATTTCAGAACCTTGAAAACCTGATTTTGCCATCTTATGATGAGAGAATCAGGGAAGCATCTGCTTGAGATACAGTATTTCCAAACTATATACATATGCTAGGGGCTTAAAAATAATGTTTAGACCCCTTTTGTCCAGTCAACAGATCCAGTGTACCTGTATCAAGGTCATCTTTCTTACTCTGTACCTACAATCATTGTGTTTGGAATCAAAAGCAAACAATTTCAGAAGGAGGGTCAAGAAGACAATTTTATTCTTTGATAAGTTTATTAGGATTCTTTAATGTTGGATCATGTAAAGGTCAAGAGGGGTTGTGCTGTAGGTTAAAAGTGGCCAAATAACATTTCAGATGTTCAAATTCAATTAATTTATCTGGCAATTGAGATGTATTTTCTTTCATTCATGTGAGTGTTTTTTCTTATAGCAGATGGATATCTTTGTTGAATAAGAGCTAAATTGAAAACATACATAACTTGACCTAGGGCCTATGCATAGTTATGAGATTAACTAATATTTCATTAAGGACCGAATTGTAAGTAAATTGTTCCACTTTGAGGACACTGTAAAATGTCCAGAAGAATCAACAGATGCATAGTATTTAGATTCAAGCAGAACTAATAGTTTTCTGGGTATGATCTCATATACAACCAGACTTGACAAAAATCACATATCCTCCTTATACTGAGTTCTTAATGTGGTTGAGCAACAATCAATCTCCCACTCATTTTTATCCTTAAAAGAGTTAATAAATAGGAGACTAAATGAATATGAATAAAAGGTTTACTCATAAAAACAACATAATTAGGATTTGTAGGGGGGGCATATCTACTCTTTGGAATATTGTCCATCATGTTGACTACAGAAGTACTCCAGACCTCAGCAAACAGATAGGACTGGCTGATATTGATATTGAGAATTGGCAACATATCATCACTAATACCTTTGGAGGCCATAGTTATTGCTTGTTTAATCAGAAAGTAAAAATGTGTACACTATATTGCATATGGGACTACATCCAAAATGAAAGGTGAAAGTCACAAATTTTCACAATATGGAGATAGTGTCATATAAAACTAGCACCCCTTCCTAAAAGCAGCTTTCTAGGTGGCTTTGTAGAAAATCATTTGCACATGCACATGCTTGATAGCCTGAGATGTTTATTTTGACTGTTGCTTTTTCTTATGGAACTACCCACCTCAGGGAAAAGAATAGTCCATAATACTGTCACTATGGCAAGGAAGACTTGTCAGAGTAGTTTCCTAGCAAATGAGACCTGCATTATAACTTCTCTGCCAGATATGATAGAACAGGCAGATCTAATTAAGGAAAGGTTCCTCAGATAATCCAACCCCATGCCATGAGAGCCCCTGATTTAGCCACAAGCCCAACTGGTACACTACCCAAAGCTGTTCAAGGGCCCTTATAGACATTACTGCAGCAGCCATGATGGGTTGTGAATATAGGAGGACTCCCAGATTGCACATGGAGTCCATTTGGGGCAGTGTAGCTCTCCCCAGTACCAAAGATACCATAGTCCTACAATTAATACCTCCAAACTCAAAGCCACTCAGTCTTGCCAGGGTTCTGCTAAAACCTGAGATTTCCCATCTAGAACCTCATAGCTTCCAGGGACTGGGTACAACAGTATTGCTTAATTTTGCCATGGACATGGAAATATTTTTTTAAAAGGCATACTGGTGACCTGATAAATATACTGATCAGGCCATTGCAATAATGGACTCATATAGATGCTGAATAGAAGAGTACTGAACCCTCAGCAGGTGGCTGATATCACATCCTAAGGACTTTAGCCACTTCCTTAGGCCAGCAAGCTCAATCCAGTCCTACATTAATGGGCAAGATTCCTTCCAGGCCTCTCTATCATATCTGCAACTAGGCTGGTGTCCAGTTCTGAGGAAAAAAAATCTGAACAACTGTGTACAATATGTACAGAACAAATTCTTCCACATGCCCATGCAAGAAGTTCTCTGAGCTGAAAGCCAGGGTCTCTGAAGGCCCACTGACAGGATACTGCTATTGAAATCAGAGAAATGGACTACAAATATGGTATAAAACATCAGTATTGTGTTACACGCTCATTGCCTTTTTAGCTCATCTGCACATACTGTCTGTCTTAGGAACACAGCTGGCATTTTTAATTTACTCAATTTACAGGTCTGCTTGTTTCAGTGAGATGTGCATCAGTACAGTTTCCCTTTTAATATGTGAACATGCTGAACCATTCAGATTTATCATCTAAATATGCCTCTCACTGGCTGTCTTATTAGAAAAGATGCTGAGAAATTAGGTTTCAGGTATTCCCCCTCCCCCTTGGTCCACTCAACTGATTTCCGTGGTCTGCATGCTAGGTTTTATCTGCCTACCTGATAATGAATCAATGTGTTTAACCGCTTCCAGTCACCCTCAATCTTGGTTGTGATGTCTTCATCCTGAAGTACCACACGTGCTATTCGGCCTTGGCGCCATTCTATAGAAAGAGTAACAACAGACTCGCAAATCAAATCAGATGCCTAGAAATCTTATTGTGGGAATGGGAATCTCAAAATGCTTATCTTTCATAAAGAAATAAAATAAAATAAATAAGGAATGACATTCAACAGCTGTTAACTCCTTCACAAATTCAGTTGATGTTTGCTGGTTTCAACAGATGGGATTGAGGAGACTGACCCCAATATTTCAGAGTGCATTGCAGACAATCTGTTGTATTCTCCCATCTATACTAAAAACCTTCTGACAGATCTTAGAGAATTAGGCAGCATCAGAGTAGTCAAATGTATATACATTAATTACATTCCTTACAGCTAACTCTACTCTTGTTACGTATACTGTACATTAAACACACAATCAAAATCATGTATTATGGGCATGAGAGGGAACCTCTGAACTTTTCAAATACAAAATAAATAAACTTTACAATTTATTCTTTTTTCCCCAAGTAAAAATCCTTCTTTATCTAGGCTTATTTTTGTATATATATATATAAAATGAGATGGATCAGATGACAAAGCTGGGGATTAGCCCTTTCCAATTGCTTCCAATCCACACTAAGACCTTATATGTTTAATTTAGAATAATATGAGGATTGGCTGTACCCTATGCAATTATCCTCTTATGTAGCTTAAATCTGAATCAGTCCAAAATTGATATATTTTGTGAATAGTGAAGGAAGAAAAAACAAAGACCATCTTCACAGTAAACAGGATGTATATCTACATTGGACCAGCAATCTTAACCCAATAAGGTCAGCTACACTTCTTGTCATATATAGACTACTTTTCCTATATATAAAATATAAATAAATACAATAATACTGTAACCAAATTCATAGTTCTATATGCAGGCGATTTCTTATGATTTTCTGAGTTCCTTAAATATTATGACCCCTTCACAGACAGAACACAAACTCATATATTTCTCTCTGCTATCACAAAACAAAGAGATTCCTACCCAAGTCCATGTCAACAGCTCGAGGCCTTTGGGAATATGGAACATTTTTATATACTGCATCAAGAATTTTCTCCTTGACTTGTGTGATAGTATCACAGTTAAGCACCTTCACGGGAATCTCGGGACTATTTTCATTATCAGGATTCACACAGTTCAAGATCTATAAAAGCAAAATAATTAGAATGGGAAACTAAACTTGGAAAAGTTAGGGAGAAACCATCACCATTTAATCATAGTAATGATTAGAAATAAGCTGGAAATATTTTACTGTACATAGCTCCAACAAGAAAATCTAGAGTGTTACATTAGTGTTACTTAAATTGGGAAAATAATTGCTTATATCACATTAAAAAAGATGATGTGGAAATAGAATGAATAAACTTCATTGGATTTGCAAAATATATGCATAGAAATAGACTGCCATTGGGTTGCCTGTGTATTTTCCCAAATAAGAATAAAATTATATGAAGTGTAATACATAATACTTTGGGAAGTTAATTTCATCTTTTCAGTTATACATAGAAACAGCAAATAGAATTATGAAAATGCCTTGACAATTAGGAATGTTGGGTTTCACTATTGAAATTAAGCGGCCTTATAGTGTAAAGGCTTGGTTTTATTTATGGATATCCTCAGTAAAACATTCCTTCTCACTTGTTCTAAGGAAGTCTCTCTGTTTTGATGTTTTAAATTGCCATGTATATTTCCTCATGAGAAAGCTCCACTATCAGAGAATATTGGAGGCATCATGTAGATTTTTGGCTTAATACATATCAGGAAATCAACCCTTGCTATATTTCACATGATGATCAACAGGTGATGCTATCATAAGCTGTTTAGAGAAGACACCCACTCACTAGTGTTTTGTACTCGATCTGCTGCCTGATCAGCTTGTCCTCACTGAGGGAATAACGTGCTTCCCCTGTAATAGCATCAATTGGGCCTTTCTCCATCTGTTGCTTGATGGCACAGTACAACATGAAGAGTGGTTCTCCAGCACATTCCTGGTTGGTAAGGAAGAAAAGATAATTTACACATCAATAAAGAAATAATTTGTTCAAGAAAAGCTAAATGTCAACATTGTTATACTTTAGTTTATTTATCAAGCCACAATTTGCTTTTTTTTTGGTCCAAATACAATATGGTTTAAAAATAATATGCTAATTTTGGTAGCATTTAGCAAAAAAAGAGGGAAGAGAAAGGAAGGATGGATTTTTTAAAAATCTTATCATTTATTCTACTACTCATTTATTTAAGTAGTCTTATGTAACTAAGCCTATCTTATTGTTCAGTTCTGTGAGCAAGCGCTTGAGGAACAGCAAGTCAATACACTGTTAGTAGTATAACAATGTATTAATTAGTATTAATTGTAAGCCAACTAAAAGGCAGCTTTAGAAATGAACTATGTATTTTTTTTTACATATTATTTCCAGCCTCTGGATTAGATTTGTATCATCCCCTTTAAATATTAAATATGATCAACAAAACACAAAAAATATGGAAAAAAGAAAATGGAATCAAGGGTAAAGTTCCTTACCTTTAGGAATTTGTGGAGTAAGAAAGCAAACCAGTTAGTCAGCATCTTCTCAGCTACAGACTCTGTCCTGAGAAGAAATTAGAAATTGTTTTGTATATACAATATCTATAACTGAAATGACATGTAGTTATTCTATGCTCAGTAACCTGTTCACTGCTCATTTTGGGAGAGGGCTATGAAAAGATGAATGTTATGGGTTCTGATAGAATTAGCGTAACTTCTTCCTGCCATTTTTGCGCTCTCAGAATTGTTCTTTTTACTTTTGAAAGCTTATAATAAATGCAGTCCTTGACTTACAATCACAGTTGAGTCCAACATTTCTGTTGTTAAACAAGACATTTAAATGAATTTTGCCCCATTTTATGACTTTTCTTGCCACAGTTGTTAAGTGAATCACTGCAGTTAAATTAATAACATAGTTATTAAGTGAATCTGGGTTCTCCATTGACTTTACTTGCTGGTAGATTGGAAAAAAGTGATCGCATGACCCCAAGACACTGCAACTGTGATAAATATGAGTCAGATGCCAAGCATCTGAATTTTAGTCATGTGACCATGCTGTAATGGTTGTAAGTGTGAAAAACTATCATAAGTCACTGCTGTTGCAGATTTTTTTTTTCAGTGACAGTTAGGACAGATTCTATTTTTTTGAACAATCACTAAATGCATTATTGTAAGTCAAAGAGTTACCTGTACTTTGACTAGTAATATTTGACTGCCAAGTATCCTTCCTTCTAATATATACATCTACAATTGGTCACTAGAGACTAATATAATATAAAATAAGATTTCAAATGAGAATGCATCTTCTTTTCAGTTTCAGAATTACTCCTTTTAATAAAACTTTTTAATGAAACAAACAAGAAAGGAAACAGCCAAAGGTTAACTAAGATAAAGCCTCTGGTGCTTCCCCAGCTCAGACACAAAGTGTTCATATAAGGATAAATATACTCCACACACTCTAATATGACAGCAAAAATAAATGAGCTATCATAAAAAATATTTTACGGACACATATGCATCAAGCTACACACAACAGTGTTAGAATATTTAAACATGTTCCATTTTACTACTGAATATTTTCATTTCCGTTATGAGATCCCTTGGGTGATGATGATTCAGAAGAATTCCAGGTTAAGAATAGTTTTAATATCCAGACACCAAATCCAAACTTGAAAATTCATATGGATTTCTATTGAAACAGATAAGGAAGCCAATATATAAATGATGCTTGTACGCTCCGGCACACCTGAATAGTCTAATTTGTGATACTATTTTAAAGCAGCCAATCAATGTTATGATCAGAAATCCTGTCCGAGTAAGTGAGTCAATAAATGTATGTCATAATGCCTATAAACCTCTGGCTGCTCTTTCATGGGGAGCTTATGTATAATGCAACTTTTATATAACATCTGAAAAGTGTCTATTAAGTGAATGTACAGAAGTGAACTTATTGAGAATTAAGAATGGCTAAGAATAAGTCAGGTGTAAGGTTATTAGCCCATGATGTTATTAAACGAAGTGGGATTTCCTTGAAGTAAAATGTGTAGAATTGTGCTCATGCAAATCCTTTGAAAATATGTGCTTTACAAATCATGAGTGCAGAAATGAAGCAACTCTGTGAATTGTAGAAGCAGATGCATCTCCTTCCTTTCTTGTGCAGCTGTCTGGAAAATATGTGTATGCTTACAGACAGCTGAGAGTAGCTTCCAAAACAGCAGTATAAACCTGGAAAATAGCCCGTCTGCATTAAAAATTTGAAGTCCTTTGTTCATGCCACAGACAAGATTTGTACAAACACTAATAAAATTGCTCTACAATTTCTACGGAAGCCAGTGGGGCAAGTTAGTGGTAACAATCTTGTGCATGTGCACTTTCAGTGGAACAATTTGTTTGCTCCATTCCATGTTTCAGTAACTGAGGAAGCACTGCAGATTTAATTACAACTACTTTTAGCTGACACGAGACAATGGATTCTGTGATGTCTGTTATGGCAACAACATGGCATGTTTCACATTCTCATGCCAAAATTTAGAAATAGAAAAAATTCATGACAAGTATTATTTGGCCTTGGAACCTCTTATATCACTATATTGCCTTTTATATGTGATTCAAGGTACTATACAAAATTAAAACAAATGCTGTAAAACATTAACAAATACAATAATAAATTACTTAGCAGCAATATATTGCTCATGATGTGTCAGTCTGATTTGTGTTAAGAAAGAACTCCCAGTTTTTCCCAAATAAGATGCATCTAGTATATGTTTGTTTATCAGTCAAGTACCTATTCCAGGTACTAGTCCTGAATTCTAATCTGAGTCAGCTGTCAAATTCTCTTACAGAATGGTTTTAGCAAAGGTTATAGTCTTGACACCTCACATTGCTTTAATGTTAAAATGCCTTTGTGAATTCCTTAAAGTAAGCATGAGAAAATATATAATGGTAATTATTAGCCCATGTCTCTTTCCTGCTTTCAGGTATTTCAGAAAATGTGATTGCCATGTGATCTATAGAAGAAAGAAAAAAAGGAGAGAAAAACTATAAAAAGGAAGGTAATTGCATAGTTTAAAGTGCTTGGAGGGTCTCCTCTTTGATTTTCTTTATCAATGGGGTAGTAAAGATAATTTCAACGTGTTTGTCCTTTATGCTTCCTCACCCATCTCACATTTGCAGGAAAAAAATCAATGCAGATTGCTCACAACTGAATGTAACAATGCCCAGCTGACAGCCAATCAGCAGCCCCTCTAAGGGGATGTTTGGTGGAGCTATAACTCCTCACACTTGATGGAAATTATACCCTGTGTCTCAGTAAATCACTGGAATTTGAGCTGGTAACAATCAGGGACAACAGAGTGACAATAGCTGGGGAAATTGCAGCTTTTTTCAAGAGCCACACCCAGGACTAGTTTCCCATGCTGCATCCAATATTATCTCTAATTTAAATGTAAAGGACCTTAATGTTGATTCTTAATGGTAGCTTTGCAGGATGTCAGATTCTTCTCTAAAAGCTATCACAGCTTTCTTTTACAAAGAGGAAGATTTTAAATGAGATATCAGAGAAAAAAAAGTAGAGCTCAAGTACAGAATAAGTTAGGATGCCAGCAAACCTGGCAGGAGATGGATGAACTTGTGAAGTGCCTCTCTCTCTTTTTTATTAGCACCCTCTATTATTTTTTGTTTGGTTTTTGTTTTTGTTTTTGCAATTCTTAAATGTTTTATAATGAACTGACAAATGATTTTACGTTTTTATTGTTTCAGTTTGTTGTATGCTACTCAGATTGACTTTTGATGAATGGGCAGCTGTGTAAATTAGATAAAAATACCTCTACCAATCAAAAGCTTGCTTCAGATTAATTCATAATAGTCACTATGTCTTCTTCATTGGTACATTCATAGATTTTGTTCTGTTATATATTTGTCCCTAATCGTATCCAAATGTCTTCAGCCATCACCATGTAACTGGATTGCCCTGTAACATTTATCCCTTATTTTGAATGGATAATACATGAGGATATAGGATTTGGAATTATAATAAGCCATAATGTGATTCAGTCAGAACCCTTTTTAGCAGATTAAATGTTCATCAGTCCTTCAGAAAATCATTCTACCTCTATGTGTATGCAGCCATTTACACCAATCAGCCAGGTAGTTCCATGTAAATTTTTGTTACTTGATGAGTAGTTATCTAGTTCTAGTTTGGTATACATTTTGTATAGAAAAAAGGAGGAACTGTAATAGGAGAAAGGGTCAATTTAAAGTAACTGAACTAAAGAACATCACTATGTATCAGAATATTTTTACTGAGTTAATTTTAGTTATTTTATTATTGTAACACTGTAAGATTATAGGACAGTTTCTTATTTTTCATGATTGTCCAGTAATGCAGGAATATCATGTATGCAGACAGCATTACTCATATTACCAGCAAATTATAGCCACAAAACAAATGCTAAAACTATTGCAATGTGAGCTATTTTTGTCATTTTGATCTTTTACATCAAAAATAGATACATGCAAATAACATTTTAGTGTCCTCCGAAGCAGAAATATATTAAATAAATATCTAATTTTTAAAATGTAGTAGCTGATTTGTTTGTCATCCAAGTCAGAACCAGAAAAACTAACACTTGGACTAAGCCATCTATTATCTTACAATTCTCACTCAGTTTTGGTCACCTGGCTGGGAATTCTGGTGCTAGCTGTAGGATTGCCATGTTGAGGAAAACCATCCAATAAGTGAAACATTAACACATTGTCATGAAATAACAGTAAATAATATAGATTTACTGTAACTAGATTTACTGTTAAACATTGATCATTCCATACAGATGAGTTATAACCATTACTAACATAAACAGCATCTGTTTCATTTCTGCTCTTTGACAATCACTTTCATCTCACTAGAAATTTCAAAAATAGTTTTTGCAGCAATCTCTCATTTAATTTTCATACTGAATCAGTCCATTTTAGTTTTAAATTCCATTAGAACAACCTGGGATCATGGGTCATCCCTTCAGAGATATTTCTTTACCTAAACAGAGAAATAGAATGGTCATGGGCAGGGGTGGGTTGCTGCCAGTTTTACTACTGGTTTGCAATCCATGTGCAACCCCCACGTGCACTGTTCAATGTGAATTGTTGTTTGCGCATATGCAGAACAATTTACAGTGAACTGTGCATGCACAGTCACTAAAAACCAAAATAGTGGAGGCCCAGCAGCGGCCAGGGAACCAGTTCAGGGGCGTGGCAGGCCTGGGTCACTGCTGGTTCTGCGGCCCAGGCTTGAATTCCAATACCAGTTTGGCTGAAATGAGAGCAAACCACCTCTGGTCATGAGTGAATTGATATCATTTTGGTTTTAGAATTAAAGAAGTATATATCATGTTATTAAAGAATAATGATGTATAACAAGAAAAATAAACATACTTTATGTTTAATATAGGACATTTTTGATGACATTTGTTGTCAGTAAAGAATATGCTCTTCTTTACAAATATTCTAACATTTTCATTTCTTTTTCCTTTGTTTAAAGGAACATACTGAAGACCTGATTCTGCCAGTGGGCCTGGGGAACCCAGAGTGTGATGGAGCCCATTAAATAGCTGGTGTGATGTGTTGTTGCCGGGTTGAGGAGTGGGAGGGCTATTATATTATTTCATTATTTTATTGGTTTCTTTTATTAGTTTTACTTTTTTATATATGATCTTTTTATACCCTTGTAAGCTGCCTTGAGTCGCCATGTGTAAATAGGCAGCAATATAAATTTTATAATAAATAAATAAATAAATAAATAAATAAACAAATAAATAAATAAATAAATAAATAAATAAATACATACATACATACATACATACATACATACATACATACATACATACATACATACATACATACAGTTGACCATGCTGGAATAGAGATTTTTCCAGATAAATCAGCACATTAACCATGGTTTGTACCCTTGCACCTTGTGTATAGTAAGAGCAAAGCATGACTATATTGGAAACTGTGCCTGCTGAAGAGGGGTGTCTTCACTTTCTGATAAGTGAGCATAATTCTTGGAATCATGACAATTCATTTGAATGCACCTTTGCTACAGTGATATTCTTGTAGAGTTCTTTCATGATCATTGGAGTTGAACTGCAAAGGCATGAAACATCTAAGTTCTAATTAAAAGGGTGGGAGATCCTATCTTTAATTTTAGTTTACGCAGTGCAATCCAGGGAGAACAATTGAATCACAGAATTCTATTGGAAAATGAGTAGCCTTAGCTCCTTCAGTGACAGCATTGAAGGAAAAATATTATTTCATCGTTCTAGGGAAGTGTCTAATGCAGGGAGAATATATTTTTCTCATTATTGTATCGATACAGTTCTTTGAGAATGACTCTGCAGGATTGTCAAATATTGGATAGATTAAATCTATACCTCCATGGTTTTTGCTGGCATAATCATATCTATGCATCATTTTGATTTTTCTGAGTTTTGTCTTATCCAATAAGAACTTAGCACATTTCTCTTCAATTAAAAATTGACAAAGCTTCTTTATAATCTTTGATGCATGAATTCTTTACATCAGCATCATTTCTGCCTTTCCCAATTAATGGAAACAACCACAGCAAATAGTTAAGTGCACAGTTCACTGTAAAGGCCTTATTCTTATCTCATATATGTTTCAAAGTGTCTGGCATCAAAGTTTTCCATTCTAATCATGGGATTCTCATACCAGACCAGTGGTGGCTTCCAGGTGGTACGGCACGGTATAGCCATACCAGTAGTAGCCGGGAGGAGCCACCACCATACCGGCATGGTGGCTCATTTGGCCACCTGCCCACCCACGTTTCATAGCTGTATAACGCAACTGGCCATTTGCTGACACGTGCATAGGGTGCGGCACCTGCATGACCTCTGCCGAGTAGCTGGGTGTTGCAGGGTGGTGGCGTTCCTGACTAGGACACCCGGCTCCGTGCACAGTGTATTGGTTGTGACAGGGTCCAGAACCCACCATTGTCTCAGACAATAGGCCTTGTGTGTCAAAGCAAATTTAAGTACTGGGTTTTTTTTAATGTTAAAAGGACCATTTTCACTCATTTTGAAAATCGAATCTTGAATGTACCATTCTACCATCAGACATGGTTTTTCTTAAATTATTATATTCCTAATTCTTCCATTATCATCATTCATTGAATTCTAATATATGATTATAATCAGCTGTAGATTTCTACTTTTATATGTACCTACAATCTACAAGACACTAATTTATACTTTCTAACATACCTTTTAATTCGTTCATTCATTCTTCACATCACATACAGTATTTATCTAAGACTATGCCACAAGGCTAGACAAGTTTCATTCAGATCTGTTACAATCTTCACTTTTCTTTGCAGTAAATGAGTTCATAGAAATGGCCTCCCACTGCCCTTTGTGGCTTTGGTCAGGTGAAGCTTTTCAGGTAAAGTACTTTTTAGTAAGATAGAAAAGGTTGCTAATCTTAGAGCTCAAGTACCCAGCCATATTGCCATGCTTTCTTTCTGTCTTGAAATTAGGAAATATATCAACATAAATTGCTCTGTTCCTAAGCACATATCCAGAATAGGGACATGGTGCGCTGCTGGCTACATGGCTTTTCTGCACAGGAATGTAGGGGTGGTTTCCTTGGGTTGAAATGTGAATGTCACCAATTATGAGAAAAGCTGCTGTCAATCTCCATACACAATAGTGCCATAGTTGTAGTTCTAAGGTTTTGTTGCACTATCCCAATAGCAATACCAATAGCATTTAGACTTATATACTGCTTCATAGTGCTTTTACAGTCCTATCTAAGTGTTTTACAGAGTCAGTATATTCCCCCCAACAATTTGGGTCCTCATTTTACTCATTTCAGAAGGATGGAAGGCTGAATCAACCTTGAGCTGGTGACAACCTTGAGCTTCTGCTGACAGCTAGCAGTCAGCAGAAGTAGCCTGCAGTACAGCATTCTAATCACTGCACCACCTCAGCTCTTGTTCTGCTGTTAAATCTTGTTCTGTTTTTTTAAATTAACCTAATAACCACTAGAAGACAGGAAAAAAATTCTCTCTCTTAAGAGCAATGCAGGAATCACCTGGATTTATACAGCATGTTGCTGTATAACCATTCTTACAACTGGAGATACATATGAGAACTGTTCAGCCATTGGATGCTTTCTGGTTAATCCACATAATTTTTCTGAAATATTTATTGACCCAGGGCTTAGTCAATATATCAACTATTGGATGGCAACAAAGAATTAAAGTTTCTCTGTCTAGGCCAGTGATGGCTAACCTTTTTGCCATCATGTGCCAAAAGCAGGGGGATAGCAGGGGGTCGTGCGTGGGTATGCCCACACCCATAATTCTATGCATGTGACCCCCTGCATATGTGTGCATGACCCCAACCCTCCCCTGCTTTTGGTGCATGATGGACTCATTTTTCGCCCTCCCCAGGCTCCAGAGGCTTTCTAGGTGCCTCCAGAGGGTGAAAAACAGCCCAACACACAAACCGGAAGTTCAGGAACAGACTTTCAGGTTGCCTGTAGGTCCATTTTCCCACCTCTGGAGGCTTCAGGGAAGCCTCCAGAGGGGAAAAAATGGCTGAAAATGAAGGGTGAACTCAGCTGACAGGGCAATGCCTCACGTGCCCTAACAAATGGCTCCTTGTGCCACCTGTGGCACACGTGCCATAGGTTCGCCATCCCGGGTCTAGGCTATCACCAACTAGTTACTCAAATTTGGGCAGTTGGGAAACAATCTCCCACTGGTCACAGAAGCACAAAAGCCTTCATAGAACCCTCCTGAAGGCCCCTGAAGGCTCCGAGGTTGAAAATCAACCCTACGAACAAACCGGAAGACACCATTCCCAAACTTCCAGGTTCCCCATAGGGCCGATTTTCAACCTCTGGAGCCTTTGGGAGCTTTTAGAAGGCTTTCCTGAAGGCTCTGGAGGGCAAAAAAACGGTCCTACAAGCAAACCAGAAGTTCAGGAACAGACAAGCAAACTGGAAGTCTGTTCCTAAACTTCTAGTTTGCCCATAGGGTCGTTTTTTGTGCTTTGGAGGCTTCAGAGAGGTCTCGAGGGCGAAAAATGGCCTCAAAAGTAGGCCAAAGTTAGCTGGTCAGTGTGTGCATGCCTCACGTGCCCTGACAAATGGCTCCACCTGCCACTTGTGGCACACGTGCCATAGGTTCACGATCATGGTTCTAGGAGGACATGTTATGCCGCAACAATTTGTATTGGCTTCAATATACCTCAGCATCAGGCTGCCTGTGAGATGGAAACACCATTGTTAAGATATGTCCTTTGATAATGGTAACGTGGACATTTTCACACCCTTATAAGAAGTCTGTATGTATGTATCATACTCTATTCACAGGCAGCATTTCCTTGTTAGGGTAGGATTGGTCACAGTTTGGTCAATTGCATTAGTTAATATGCGATTGAAGTCCACTTTTATTTCTAGTATGCTTCTCCTATTCTATGATGTCATGGAACACTGTTACATTCCCATCAAAGTAGTACCTATTTATCTACTTGCATTTGCGTGCTTTTAAACTGCACTCTGTGATGTCATGCTATCCACATGAGATTACTACAGAAATGTCTTCAGACAGCATTAGCTCAATGGCCTTGAAATGGAGATGAGCACCATCCCTTATAGTCGTCAAAGACTAGTGGGATAAAATCTGCAGGGATTCCTTTATGCAGTCTATACACACTAGGATTTGTCCTACATACTTGCAAGAATATGAATGCACTGATATACACACACTTGCACTGACACACATGGAAAATATCAATAACAAGAATAATAATATAGTAATTTGTGAGTATTTTTAAGCCCAGAATTGATATTGATCAGTCTCCAGAGTACCATCCACTTATACTGACTTCCATCAACTACACATCATTTTACTTTGATTAATTGTTTCAGCAACCCTGTCCCAGGAATTATCTATTAATATTTCTCTGTCATGTCCTGGTGTGACTTCTACTATTCTTTCTTACGCTAAAAAGGCCTTTCTGATCTGTCACTGTCGGCTTTTTTGGAGCATCGTATTGACCTTCCAATCAAGAATGCCTTTTAGCTCATAGACTCTGAAAAGACTTCTATAGATCTCCCTCTGAAAAATGTTAAATGAAGTCCCAAAGAGTCAAACAGCAGGACACCATTCCCACATTCAGAAGCAGCCCTTTTCATATTGACCACATAAAAAGACCAAAGCACACCCCCACCTCCACCTACTCCCAGAAGCCTGATATGATGCTCTTCGGCTACCCAGGAAACTAGCACTAAACCAAGATTTAAACTAAATCACTAAATCAGACTGATTTTCAATCTAACACAATCTTTAAAGATTGTGTTAGATTGAAAAATCAATCTGTATTTTACTAATTTTTCTGGTTTTGTCAGAGACTATGAACCACTGCATGCTTCTTGTTCTAAAAAACGTGCAGTGCTACTTCTTTTAAAACCAAATCCAACCCCACCTCAAACTTACATTAATAAGAGTAATAATATTTTGAATATTTTAAAAAGGAAATTCTAAAAGTCTGCCAATCCACAGCATGTAAATAGTTCTTTATTGGTAGCTTTTTGACTAAAACATTTTACCTTCATGGAGTAAAACAACCATTTAGGTTGTTTTGCTCTTTCTTATGATTTTCTCTTTTTATCACAGCCTTGTCTTATGATTAAGTGCTACTATTCATTAACCTTTCTGAGGTTGCTACTATGGTTTTATCATATCTCATGCTTGCCCCTTTTCACCTCAATATAATGTCATCCATCAAAGTTAATATTACAAGAGGAAAAATGGGAAGATTAGTATATTGCTACAGGCACAACATTGCTCAGAAAAAACACAGGTTGTGAAATGCAACAAGCTGCAAATGGATGTGAATGAGAACATGACTGAATGACAGACAAGAAAATCTCCCACCTCAGCCCAATGAATGACTGAATCTGCTGATTTCAGTTCTCATCTACCCTAATCATTGAATCACTCCATATTTTTTCATAGGCCAATCCCTATTGCAATATTTAAAATATGTTTCTTACTTTCAAAATTACACTCTATAAATACTTGCAAGGCTAATAGAATTCAGTGCAAAATGTACATGAAGTCTATTTTGTGACAATGAAGTAGAGCATTTCACCATTTCATAAACATACATTATGCTGTAATGCTATGTGTAAATGATCTTGGAAAACTGGCTCAGAGATGCTGCTTAGACAATAGTCAGATAAAAGACTGCAGAGTCCACAACTGGATAGTGGATAGGGCAAGAGGCCTAAAACTTTCTTGGTTTGTAAAGGAGATGGCTGGAGCATGTACTATCTTGGACTTGTCAGATCCCACACTGGAATTTCATACTTCAGCTGTGGTATCTTTCTGGACTATCTGAGAAGGATATGGTTTGGATATACCAATTTACTGTGGTTATGTTCCTAACTGATTGGAAAGTTCTAGTAGAAAGTCTTGTGAAAAACTGATTGAACCAGGCCCTTATTATTTAATACAATACAATACAATACAATACAATACAATACAATACAATACAATACAATACAATACAATACAATACAATACAATACAATAGCAGAGTTGGAAGGGACCTTGGAGGTCTTCTAGTCCAACCCCTGCCTAGGCAGGAAACCCTATACCATTTCAGACAAATGGCTATCCAAAATCTTCTTAAAGACTTCCATTGTTGAGGCATTCACAACTTCTGGAGGCAAGATGTTCCACTGATTAATGTTCTAACTGTCAGGAAATTTCTCCTCAGTTCTAAGTTGCTTCTCTCCTTGATTTGTTTCCACCCATTGCTTCTTGTTCTACCCTCAGGTGCCTTAGAAAATAGTTTGACTCCCTCTTCTTTGTGGCAACCCCTGAGATATTGGAACACTGCTATCATGTCTACCCTAATCCTTCTTTCTATTAAACTAGACATACCTAGTTCCTGCAACCGTTCTTCAAATGTTTTAGTCTCCAGTCCCCTAATAATCTTTGTTGCTCTTTGCACTCTTTCTAGAGTCTCCACATCTTTTCTACATCGTGGGGACCAAAACTGAATGTAGTATTCCAAGTGTGGCCTTACCAAGGCATTATAAAGTGGTATTAACACTTCACGTGATCTTGATTCTATCCCTCTGTTTATGCAGCCTAGAACTGGGTTGGCTTTTTTGGCAGCTGCTGCCCATTGCTGGCTCATATTTAAATGGTTGTCCACTAGGACTCCAAGATCCCTTTTACAGTTACTACTGTTGAGCAAGGTACCACCGATACTGTACTTGTGCATTTCATTTTTGTTGCCTAAATGTAGAACCTTACTCTTTTTACCATTGAATTTCATTTTATTAGATAGTGCCCAATGATCAAGTTTGTCAAGATCCTTCTGTATTTTTAGTCTATCTTTTGGAGTGTTGGCTATTCCTGCCAGCTTAGTGTCATCTCCAAATTTGATGAGTTCCCCATTTATTCCCTTATCTAAATCATTGATGAAGATGTTGAAGAGTACTGGGCCCAAAACAGAGCCTTGGGGTACTCCACTGCATACTTCCCTCCATGAAGATGCAGTTCTATTGAGGACTTCACGTTGAGTGCGGTTGGTCAGCCAGTTACGAATCCATCTGGTGGTGATGCTGTCTAACCCACATTCTTCTACTTTATCTAGTAGTAGGTTTTGGTCTACCTTATCAAATGCCTTACTGAAGTCCAAGTAAACTATATCGACGGCATTCCTCTGGTCCACTAATTTTGTCACTTTGTCAAAGAATGCAATAAGATTACTCTGGCATGATATGTTTTTGAGAAACCCATATTGGCTTTTGGCTATTACTTTGTTTGCTTCTAAGTGTTTGCTAATTCGTTGCTTGATTGTCTTTTCCAGAATCTTTCCTGGTATTGAGGTCAGGCTGATAGGTCTGTAGTTTCTTGGATCTGTTTTTTCCCTTTTTTGAAGATGGGAACCACATTAGCTCTTTTCCAGTCCTCTGGTAGTTCCCCGGTGTGCTGGGATCTCTGAAAGATATAGTTCAGTGGTTCTGAGATCTCGTCTGCCAGTTCCTTCAGAACCCTGGGGTGTAATCCATCCAGTCCTGGTGATTTGAACTTGTCTAGGGTAGACAGGTGCTCACTTACCATTTTCTTCCCTATTTCAATTTGTGTTCCTAATCTGATTTTTGTGGTGCTGTTTTTGATAGGTTGGACTGTTCTATCCCTTTGTGTAAAGACAGATGCAAAACATGAATTAAATAGTTCTGCTTTCTCCCTGTTGCTTGTCACTTTCTCCCAGCAATGGACCAATTGTTTCCTTAACCTTTTTCTTGTTTTTAACATGTTGGAAGAAGCTTTTTTTTTGTTATTTTTTACTTTTGTGGCAAGCCTGTCTTCATTGTGAGCCTTAGCTTTCCTCACTTCATCTTTACATGCTCGGGCTATTTGCTGATATTTTGCCTTAGTTATGTCCGTCCCCCCCCCCCCCTTTCCACTTTTTATACTTATCTTTTTTGTCTTTCAATTTAACTTCTATAAGAAACTACTGGAAGAGATTATGTGTTGTTTCAGGATGTATTGTTGATATTAAAGTCTATGTTGGCACCCTGGATTGATCTGAAAAGATATTGCTGTATCATATTGATTGCACCTCATCCTCAGCCTGGAATGATACAGACATTTTTTAAAGAATTAAAGAGAAATTTAGAATGTGCTATTATTAGCTTGAATACTGAATATTGTCTGTAGTAAAGAGGATTTCGTATCAAATCCCAGCTCTTTTTGAAAATGAATAGACATTATTATAATCATAGACCAAAAGAGAAAAGACCACCGTAGAAAAACATTGTGTAAGCTTTAACGTTCACAGCAGAGCAGAGTTTGCATATAATATAACAAAACTTAGCAGTGTTTAGAGACAAAATTATATTTATTTTCTAACCAGTAATTTAGGTAAAGTAAGTCAGAATGTTTGGGAATTTAGAAAAGAGTAGTGAGATCAACTGCAAATGAGAGTTTCTATGTGCAATATAGTATAATAAAACATTGTTTTTTGCATCGTTGTGCAACAAAGGAGGGTTTTTTTGTATTTCCCTTCCATTCTTGGTATGGAAGAGCGTTGAATGATGAAATTGTGATTTTATCAAAAATCAGACAAATTGCATTTTATAAATCAGAGGGACAAGCTGCATAATCCAATTGACCTAATATTCCTTGTTCTAAAATTAAGTTGGTTTGTTCTAAACCCGTTGGGAAAACACTGTCTGAAAAAAAAATCCAAACAACAGTCATGTCACTCAGCCAATTTTATGACTTTTTTTTGGTCGTTATTAAGGAAACACCAAGGTCATTAAGCAAACAAATAGTTTATTAAGGGTGTGCTTTTGTCAAAAACTGGAAATAAGTGAAAAACAGCTGAAAATGTGGCCATATTGCTGAGGGCCTGATGTTCACTCACGTGACATGGAGAGGGAAGTTCCACTATGGGAACTTCAAGTCCAGGTTGTAAGTCCCCCTTTTCAGGTCAGTCATAATTTGAATGGTCATTAAGAGATAAATCAAAGGGAATAAATCAAAGACTACCTCTAAAAAATTACTACATGTTAAATGTAGCTGTAAATAACAACAACTAGAAGGAAAAATGCACCTTGATTAAAATAGTTTGAATAGTTCAGGTCGATCTATAACTGGTATACATAGTCCCAGTAGGGATTGAGGTTTCAGAGACTTGGAAAATTACGGAACCCCATATGGTATTTTATTTTTGACACTGTATGAATGGAATTCCTTTACTGCAAGGGATTTATTTAACTTCTGACAAGCAATATTTTTATTTTCTACATGGAATTTCGTATGGGGAAGGCTTTGTTCTTTTCGCTTTTAAGTCTAGAACCAAACCAGTATATCTTCTCTTATGATTTTTTAAAATTTTTTTGACTTTGCATAAGTTAAAGGGAATCAATTTTCAGAAATTTTTCTGTGAAATTTAAGGAGGTGCACTTGACTTCCTGAATCCATCTACAAGTCAAAGTAAATTGCTGCAAGAAAGAAAGCAGCTAGCAGAGGAGTTTAAGTTTGGACACAGTCCAAGTGTCCAGAATGTAATTTCCTTGCCTTATGTTTTTATAGGCTGGTGCTTTAAAATGATATACTCACAGCAGCTGGACAAATAGCTTTTTATAGAATCATGTGTGTCTTATGAATCTACACATAAAGTATTTATATACACTAAAAATTATCTCATTTGGTTTAGACTGTTACATAAATCCAATTAAATAGAGTTGTATTGAGTTAAAAATATCCAAAGAAGTTATGTGCATATCTAAAGAATCCAGGTAATGATATCAAGCCCTCCCAACTTGCCATATAACACTATGTAGGTGGAAATTAAAATAGCAACTTATGGTTTTCCATGCCATCATGCTCCTTTTGTTTCTTAAGCTTTTATAAAGCAAGTTAAAATTAAGTAAAAATACATCTGAGTTATATTTCCTTGTTAAAATTCTAAGTGATACTTACTGCAGTATAATTATGGCATGGCTACATCTTTGGGAAGTCTAGAACAGGAGTTTATCTCTATTAGGCAACAAATTACTTCTAATGGAAATTACTTATTCTTCCCTGCACCTATTCCTGCTCATCCAATTGTCTGCCTTCTTGGCCATCCTGGATGTTGCTAACAATGAACTGGATTGCAGCAAGATGAAAGAGCACAAAAGACATCGTTACCACAAAGGTGGTTGTTGACAAGGGTGCAGGTAGCAGGCCATGAAGATGAACAATCTAGCTCTACTGCTGGAGAATGTAAGTTCTTATTAGGCATTTGATTTAACATGTTAAATCAATTTAACAAATGAATTAGAAGAACCGAATTAAATTGTGTAATGCTCTTACAAATATAAATAAATAACATTCTTGGTATAAAGCTTACATAAAATGCCAATTGTAAAAGTGTAGAATGCAGACTCGAAAGCCAAATGTCTAGAAATGACAGATGCCTCTTTTATGTGTTAGGTATACCAGAAATTTGGCAGCAGAAATTTCTTCATTTATAGTAAGTCCTGAACTGCATTTTAAATGATTTCCTTACCTAACATGTAAACTGTTGTACAATCTAGGACAGTGATGGCGAAACTTTTTTGGCTTGCATGCCAAAAGCGGGGGGGATGGCACGGGGGTCGTGCGCAAGCATGCCACACCCATAATGCAATGCACGACCTCAGCATGCATGTGTACATGACCAGCACTCCCCCCCCCCATTTTTTCATGCTTTTTTTGCCTTCCCCAGGCTCCAGAGGCTTTATAGGAGCCCGGGGAGGGCGAAAACGGCCTCCCCCCCCAGAGGTCCTTCCTCTGGGGTGCAAAAAAATGGCCCTATGGGAAAACAGGAAGTTTGGGAACAGACTTCCCGTTTGCTTGTAGGGCTGGTTTTAGCCCTCCGGAGCCTTCAGGGGCCTTCTGGAGGCTTCCCAGAAGGCTCTGGAGGGCAAAAGATGACCCTATGAGCAAACTGGAAGTCACTTCTGGTTTGTCCATAGGGCCGTTTATAGTCTTCTGGAGCCTTCAGGGATCCCCAGGAGGCTTCTCTGAAAGCTCCAGAGGACGAAAAATGACCCTACGAGCAAACAATAGAGGCTCCCTTGGCTGAGAATCTGAGATGTCCACTGCCTCCCAGAAACCATCATAACTGGATAGGAGAAAACATTAAAACTTAAAATGCAGAGGGTGGTAGAGATAAATATAGTACTTTCTAGAACTGGGATGGCAAACCTATGGCACGTGTGCAACAGATGACATGCGGAGACATTTATCAGGGCATGCAAGGTATTGCTCTGTCAGCTGGCCAGTGCACATGCACTGAAGGCTCCGGAGGACGAAAAAAGGCATAAATAAAAATGTGTGTGTGTGTATGTATGTACGTGTGTGCGGGCGCACGCACACACGTAAACTGATATATTTAAATGTCAGAGAACCTTATCTGACATTGAGCAGTTGCCATTATGGCAAGCCTACATTTCAAATCTTCAAGAGTCTAAACTGTGCATGACAAAAGCATGACAAAAATCTAGCATTTAGAAACATTATCACTTTCAATAGTTGTCACTCTGACAGCATGTCAGTAAACTGATAGGAAAAGGGAAGGAAGAAATAATAGTACTCATTACACCAATGAAAACTCCAAGAGCAAGATACTAAATCTTTGTGAGGGTTGGAGAGGAAAGCTTGAATGCTGCTGCCACTTATTGATCTGAGTTAAGAGCATGGAAAAGAGCAAAGATAAAGTACAGGAGGTTGAGTCAAAAGAAGAATTCTTTCCAATGGCAAACAAACCATATTCACGTGGTATGCCTGAATTTCACAATTGTAGTATAAGATATAAAATATCCGTACCTGAATTGAACATTTTGTTTGAATGGGTGGTGTGCTGAAAGGACTTGGGGGGGGGGGGGGGATGTCAGCTTTTTGTTTTGTTTTTTGATATTCAGAACTGGGGTGTCAGTGCTGGGACTCACTGGCATCAAGCGGGGGAGCCAAGACCCTAGTCACTCCCTAGAAAGGTAGAGTAACCAGAGACATGGATCATGTCTCCTGGAGCAACATTGAAAGACTCAAAGTGAGCCAAGTAAAATACTTTACACATTCATGGCTATAACCCTGCGACCAATTAGATCACATAGATTGGGCCTCCTCCGTATTCCATCGGCCAGCCAGTGCCGGCTGGCAACCACAAGGAGGAGGGCCTTCTCAGTAGTAGCCCCGACCCTTTGGAACGAACTCCCCGTGGAGATTCGTACCCTCACCACCGCCCAGGCCTTCCGCACAGCCTTGAAGAACTGGCTAGCCCGTCAGGCCTGGGGACAAGGATAGCCGCCCCTCCCGAATGATGAATGTATGTTGCTTATTACTTTTATTATATGTGTCTATGTTACTGTTTGTATTCCCTTCCCTGATTTTATGTGAGCCGCCCTGAGTCCCCTCAGGGAAAAGGGCGGCCTACAAATATTAATAAAATCTAATAAAAAAAAATCTAATAAGGGCTGTGTGTGTGAAATGCCAATTTTTCTTCATGCTTATTGCATCCAGTGATAACCAGTGGCTATGTTTAGGATGCCCTGTCCTATTGTGTAGGATTTGCATTAGCTTCTAGTACTTTTCTGGCTATTATTTAAGGTAGCGATTAGCACCCATGAAACTTCTCATCACCTAGAGTCACCATCTCCAGCTGTCTCTGTCCATTTCATAAGATCTGAAATGGTAGGGATGTTTTAAGTCTGCTCTATTAAACAATATCTTCTTATAGGACATAGGAGTTTGGCCTCTCTCTGTCACAATATCTGTCCTATGGAACATCATACCCCCAGAGATTACAATGGCCCCCCTCTGCTGAACTTTTATAAAACCTGTCTTCCCCCCTTTCTCCAGACATTGGACATGGTTGTTAAATGAACTCATCTATAATGAGATTTTGATTGGTTGTAATTTGGTTTTACTTTATTTGTCTGGTTATTTTTTTTAAAGAAAATAACTCTGTGTAGGTTGTCTAGAGTTGCAATTTGCAATTGGTTGGCTTTGCAAATTAAACAACAACAAAACAAACTTCTCCCAAGCAAGATAGAAATTATTATATAAAATATAGTACAAGGCTACCAGGGGTGAAATGCTACCAGTTTGGACTGGTTCACCCAAACTGGTAGTAAAAAGTCTACTGGTTCGTCTAAACCGGTAGTAGAAAAATGTTACTGGTTCGGGTGAACTGGTAGTTCTGACAATCAGCTGTGGGGCAATCAGCTATGCCACGCGATTTATATTTGCTAGAAAGCAGGAAATCCTGCTTCCCAGCGAATCAAAATTGTGTGGCACAGCTGTCCCCACCCTCGCTGTTCTACTTACCTTTGCAGACTCAAAAAAGACTTCTTAATCCTCCTTTTTCAGCGCTGCAGAGTAGCACCTGTGGTGCGCATGGCAACAAAGCATGCAGCATGCGAAGCAAACTGGTAGCAAAGCGAACTGATAGCAGACTTCAGAGCATTTCACCCATGAATCCTACAAGCACTTTTATATTTCCTTGTATGAGAATTTAAGTATAAAACCTATAGCCAGCTCACACATTCGAATGGGAAATGTAGATCTGGTGATCTCATTTTGTCATCTATATTAATAAAATCTTCAAGCCCCAGTAGCTCCATGCATCAAGACAGACCCACATTTGCTGTTTACAATTTAAAATTGCATCTGTCTGGATCTGAGGAGTTATGCTATTTCATCTCTGCAATGTTTGAGCAGTAGGCCTGGAGGGCCAGAGAAAGAAACTACACACAGAATCAGGTAACCCACAATTTTAAAACACAGGAAGAAGGCACTTTGCTTTTGGCAATGCTCTGAAAATGAACTGTTCTGCTGACTTCAGCAGGAATTTAAAATCCAAATAAATATGAATTTGGAGTTCTTAACTTTGACATCATCCCATTTAACCTAGACAGATATGCAGGTCACATTTTTAAGTGAGTAATAGCCAAATGATATTGCTAAGCTTCTTACACCACAAAAGATTGGGGAAAATTTAAACAGATGTTTATTTGGAGAAGAAATTGCATCTAGTTATCATTTTAATTTCTGTTTGTTGTGGGCCCACTCATGTCCCTGATGCATTTTCATGGCAGATGTAAAGGGTAAACGTAGCAGAATTGCAGAGTAAGCAATATCAAAATAAGATTATGTGTTGCTACTACATTGTATCTTTCTATTTGGGAACATTTTCTCAATTCTAGGGTTAGTGCTAAAGTACCAGATAGGAAATAGGAGCTCTTATTCTTATATTTGGAAAAAAGTCTAAAAGAGAATATGCTTCAGTGTTCCTATTTCCATAGTAAAATAATTAACATTAAAAAAACCTATAATGCAGCTTCAAAATGTGATCTTAAAACTTATTCCCAATGTACATTTCTTTAAAGCACATACAATATTCTTACTTATACCTTTTGTGCAAATCTACAACTCCTGGATGAATATTGGAATCCTTCTCTCAGGGTCATACTTAATTTATTAAAATTGGGAAGATTATTATGAAGTAATAATGACAACATTTGCTCTGTTTTACAGCCATTTGTATCTTTTTCATAGCACAATGTGACCAGTCTTATCAAAGTGACAAAAACACACTGTTGTAAACCTGGAAGTATTACATAGCACATGGTTATTTGCCCTGGCAAATAGACTTTTAAAAATATCCCTGAGTAAACTTTCCTTGCAGTAATAGAAACTATGTGTATTGAACAAAGATTGTCTTTTAGGGTTATCACTACTCTAAAACTTTAATGCTGACTGAAAAGATTAGCCTATGTGCTCTTGTTTTATATGAAGCAAATGAAAGCAACATAACATAATATGAAATGGCTTTGTCATAAGGACTATATTCCTTCTGAAATTCAGATAAATTAGGTGTACTGAATCCTTGACCTGAATCTCCTCTCAGATTAATCTCCTGTCCATTCCTAATTCCTGAGGAAACATGTTTTCCAGTATACTTGTCCTTCATCTTGTTCCCTTCCTTTTGACAGGGCTAATAGAAGATGAAGTAGTCTGAGGAAAGGTGGAATTAGTGGCCATAGGGAGTAGGGACAAATATCTGAGTATGTCTGTGACCTAAGGCCCTATGTAACTTCATGGCATTGCTGAGACAGATGGTTCTTCTGTGCTTTTACCTCCTATGTGAGGGGGGGGGGAGTATTGCATTTTGGAAAATGAGGTAGTCATCTCACATACTCTAGAAGTGCCCTGCCTTAAGGCCCAGTGGCCAATGTAGCATAATATCCCAGTTGTGCTATATAGAGTTCTGGTTTTAAGAAAAAAAATGCAATTTTTCATCAGTGTATTTTCTGTTCCTGTCCCGGGTAACAAAGTGTTAATTTTATTGTATAATTTCATGGGTGGTTACATGAGGGTCTTCAGTTGGAAAAAAGAAAACGATTGCCTCCATTACATCCCTCTTGAATAGCATAGAAGCACTATACCAACACATAATATCCCTATACATTTTATAAGTTTTTGGTTTTTTTCTACTGCTGCCTTATAAACTGAAATGGAGGGCACTGTAAACAGAGGTAGGAGTCATCAGGCTGTATCAGTGGTGGATTTCAATTTATTTTACTACCGGTTCGCTCATGTGCATACATACCTGCTTGTGTGATGCTTCTGTGCATGCACAGAAGCATCCAGGCAGGTGGGCAGAGCCTTCCGCCACTACCGGTTCGCCCGATCCGGGGCGAACTGGGAGAAACCCACCTCTGGGCTGTATGTTGATAAAAAAGCAATGGTAGTTGCCCACGTCTGACACTCATTTAGATAGGATGTTGGAGAGAAAAAGAGAAACTAGACAACTTTCTACTGTACACATTATGCCACCTTCAGTGACTTTACAAGTCATAGCTCTTTTGTTTAACAAAAAAGGAACCTATATAAGGTTTAAAATGTATTCTTAATGGCTTGCTGGAATTGGATATGCTGAAATGCAGGTAAGGTCACATTTTTAAAAGAACAAAATATCAGCATGACTTAATTGACTCCTCTAATTACTTGTCCAGGCATAATAACTAGTTTTTTGGGGAGGATAGTAATGGTGGTGGAAAGCAGACTCTTAGCAACATATCAGGTAAGGTAGAAATGGAATGAACTGGGAATAAAAAACTGACAAATGGAAAATGTAGAATAATATGGCTAATGTTCTTGCAGGTTAGGGTCAGTTTGCTGAAGCTGAACAATGCATTTAAATTGTCAAACTGTCAAAACCTCCACCACATATTCTTACTTATTACTGTCACCTAGGTCATCCCTTGTGGAGCTGTTCCTTGACAACAGGGAAACCTTCAAGAACTTTCTGGTGTAGGTCAGGTGAAAAGCTCTTGTAAGAATCTCCAGCTCAATTTTGGAGTCACCGAAGGTGGTACGAAACAGCAATTACAAAAGCAGAATGTCCCATTGGTATATGGTGTTCTTACTAGATTGAAAATTCCTTCCCCTTTATTGTCGGATCACAGGGATTGAAAAAAAATCATTTTTGTTTGTATTTCTAAACTGTAGATAAGTTCTCATTCTGAAATGTTTTTGGATGGAAAACTATATTTCCCTCTGAATAGATTACCTCATTCAAATTCTTAGAAACTTCAGAGATGGTGTAATTAGGGGAGAGTAATATCCCATATTTGTGTTGATCATGTCAAACTATGTCAAATTATGGAAAGTGGTCAGAAAATGGGAATCTCAGAACATCTCACTGCCCTCTTGAAAAATGTATACGCAGGTCAGGATATCACTGCATGGGTAGAAAACACTGAAACAGACTGGTTTAGATTGGCAAAAGAATAAGACAAAGCTGTATGCCAAATATATATATATATATTAAGGGAAGCTGGGTTGGAAGAAGATGACCATGGTTTTGAAACAGTCCATAGGTGTATGTGTATAAAAATAAAAACTAATCACAAATGTTATAAGCTCAAATTAATCCACAGGAGGATAAAGGCATCTTCATTGAAATTATTAACTGTAATTCATAACTTCATTATGACTGGCCTGAAGTCACCCAGGGAGGCTCTATATCTAAGGAAGGGGATATAAGTCCTCTGCTTATCTAGTATTTTAACTAAGCACAAGATTTCCTAGATGCAAACTGAAATAGAGACTTCATAGCATCTTACAGCACTTGATAGGTATCGTTTAAAATTTATGCTTGATAAATAAATATGAAGGAGCAATCACATCCTCACCCCAAAGCTCATACTCATCTAAATGACCACTTTTGCTCTGAAATTACAGAACTTTTGTACAAAGTTCCGAATTTTCCATTCTTACCTGCGTAGGAGCAATTTAGGGTGGTTTTTGTTCTCCAGGTTCTTCTCAATCAAGTCAGATAACAATTGCTTGAGGACGTCAGTGGCATATTCTAGCTTTCCTTGAAGTCCTGTCATGATGAGGGAAGCCACATTGCCCCGGTCACGCATGGAGAAACTTCGCTGTAATTCCAGAGTACGGATAAATGTCAATAAAAAAACCTTATTGTTGAGTAGCTGGGCAAAGAGCTTCAGGGCTTTTTCCACATTCTGCTGTCCATTGCCTTGGACCTATAAAATTTCAAAAGTGTTAACTTTGTACCCTTATAGTAAATCTGGTAGAGATATCAATTAAACTGGAAAACATTAGTACTATAATACAATGCATGGATTGATGCTACATCCAAAATTTGGCTTTAGCCCTGCATAAAATCCATATCTCAATTTTATGAGATACCTAAATCAGAATAGATTCGTAGTAATATGAGCTGAATTTATTATAGCTATAATTCCATTGAATGATTTATATTGTGTTGACCATCGTTCTTCATATGTATTCACTTTTAGTTTAATAGCAACTCTTAATCATTTAACATGACATAATTTACAAAATATATTTAACTATTTACAACACATTACTGATATATTAGAAAGCAATAACCTCCATGACATTTAACAATCCCTTGATTACTCAATTGTATTCTATTATTAATTATTTTCAAATTCATTATTGTGCTTGTTTAGAAAGTCTTTAAAATATTTAGTTAAAATAATTTAAAATTGGAAAACTGTTTTTTAAGAGTGATGTTATTTACAATGTTATATTGTTAGTGTTGCACATTTAAAACAGAATATTCTTGAGTTATGACATACTGCACAGAAATGACATTCACATAGGTAATGTACTGGTTTAGACTCTTACTCCACTGTAAAACTCTAATACATGTACACATAAACACATTTTTCTGATAGTTCTGAATGTAAATTATGCATTATAATTCACGATAAGAAAATTTGTACACAAAGTTCTCACTGACTTATATTTTCAACTTATTTATATTACATAACTAAACAGCAGTGTCACATTGATCATTATCCTACTTTTTGGGGGGAATGGCAAAATCAGTTTCAACCATCAGTTTTATTTCCAATTTTCTACATCTACAAGAGAAAGCAAGGGTGATGGAACACTGGTATTCCCAGGTATAATTTTTTTATACCCATATAAATAATTTAGTTAATTTAAGGAAAGTAACAAACTTCATTTAATAGTAACCTAAATCATTTTAAAATACAAAAAAACATTAATCTCTGCACAAGAACCAAAGAAAATAGTGAAATGAATTTACTAAGTATATATAATAGTGCTTTTGTAGTTAAATTTTGATCTCCCAGCCTTGGATTACATATTGTCACTTGAATTACAGTACCTGCCTGTTTTAATTGAATTATACCCCTAAAGAAGGACTTCCCCTAATAATCAGTATACCAACCCACAATAGGTAGGATGCTGTAGTTCTCCTTAAAAGAATACTACATTAAAAGAATGTTCTACCATGAGGCATGTCTTCTTTGAAAGCTATATGGTTAAAGGAAGCTAGAGCTCCATAGTTTCTCCAATAATAAATTATTCAATCAGTTTTTACTGGCAAAGTTAAGAGCTCCAGCTTCTATCTAGAGAAAATAAGGCGATCGAGCTTTTCAGACAAAGCAAGCAGTGAAATGGGAAATGTCTTTTCAGGAGCCATCAGCAGCAAAAATGAAAAACTATTTTCACAGGGCACCCTGGTGGCTTATTGAGGCATGGGTATTCCCATATTATTACTCTCACACATGTGGTGTTCGTAATGAATGTGTAAAAATGTTTCTGATGGAGTTTCCCCTTCATTGTTTTTCTATGGTCAAATGTCAGCAGCAGCATTTTCATACTGAATAATGGGTCCCATCTGCTCCTGCCATTGCTTTAACAACATGAAAAAAAAACCTCCCTCAAAATTGGGGTGCCTGGTGATATACTTAGTCAATCCAGCATACAATATAGACAAAGCTGAAGTGATGTGACCAAGGTCTTTCTCTTGCACAAAAGCTTTGCCAAGTGGAGGACAAGATGCAGAAAAGCTTTTTTTGCAAAACGGGAGGCTTATTCCCTTAGGCAAACCAGAGAAAGGATTTCCCAAGCTCCCCTTTGGCTTTTTTTCACAAAGGGAGAATTCAAAGAGAATTTAGCCAGTCATCGGTAATAAATGCAGCTCTTTTGCTGTTGGTCATGGAGGACTAGTCATGGAGTTTTAGTGATAGAGAAAGAAAGAAAAAATGTCAGGGCAAAAGCTATACAAAGGCAATCAAAAGAAAACAAACTGTGTGTAAATATATATAAAATGCGAGGCTTATGTTACAATGAATGTCAGTGTTCATTGTGTTTATCCCAACACGTCTAATAAGATTCAGCATGGGAGGTGGAAAGGTGCTTTCCACCTTCCATGGGGTTTTAATGTGGGTTTTAATCGAGCCTCTCAGAAGGGACCTGGGGAACATCACTAGTTTTACCTGATGAGACTGAGATAGAGAGAACATTACCTCTAGTTCACGCAGGACAGGATGATCTTCAATGCCAGGGAAGAGGACTCTCATGGCATATGTGCGATAATCAAGATACGGGATCCCTGAGCGGTCCAGGTCACTGGTTAACTCATTGATGTCTGTCTGCAGCTCTGCAAAAGCTATTAGAGAAAGGGAGTGAGAAAGACAGGCAATCAAGAGACGGGCTCTGGGATTGGAGGATGAGGAACAAACAATCAAGGACTACAAATGAGCCAACTCAGGAAGCTCGTTTACTCCAGACCTCTCTGTGTCACCACGACATGCCCTGAAGCAGGGAGCCACTTCCTCAGTATGAGAGAGAAAGAGCACAATGCGAAGAACAGATGCTGAAACAAAACACACTTCCTAATTTGTATTCTGTTCACACCTTGTATGTAAGCACTGAAATGCCTTGGAAGGCACTAGATAAAAATAAAGATCCTATTTTTAAATCAATTTGTGTGGCTTTTTTACTCTCTCACTTACTCAATTCCTCTATTCCTCATGTCCTTTTGATGTACCTAGCAGAAGGAAACCATCCCCATGTTTTATAGCTTATCTAGGGTCAGAAGAAGTCAGAAGAAAATTAATTGAGATTCAAAACTATAACGAGATACATGGACAACAGAAGATCTGCCTCATGTCCATAGTGGTAGGACATGGAAACTGATATAGTCCAATGGTAACAGTAGGGAAATGTGTATACGGATAGCATGCATGTAACATTTGTCCAATTCCTTCTTTTCAAGCTGAAGTTCTGTACAAATACTGTGCATACATGGCAGTTATCACATTTCACCTTTCTAATATATTGTGCTGAAGACATCATAGCCCTATGAAAATTAACCTGCTAAATGGAATGTTGAAATCTTGCTGCTAAATGTGAAACACTCTCTCTCTCTCTCTCTCTCTCTCTCTCTCTCTCTCTGTGTGTGTGTGTGTGTCTGTGTGTGTGTGTGTGTGTGTGTGTGTGTGAAGCCTGAGAGTTTGAGGAGTTCTTGCACAGTATCTTAGCTGCTCCTAACACTGCATTCTTTTTAACAGAAGGCTCTGATGCCATTTTTGGAAGATGTTGGAGTTTATAATATACCACATATATACTGTGTATATCATATCAGCCTCATGTCAGCAGCTGTGTTCAACAATGGAAAGAATAGCAGTGACACTTCAGCTTCAGGTGTTGGTGGAACATCTTGTGTGCTTCAGGGTCTTCTCACTGTAAGCCTGAGATGTAATGTGTATTTCTTCTATCTGAAATTGTGAGAGCAACTTCCTCTTCACTATGTTGATGTGTTAGCTCTTTCTCATTTAGTGTGGATCCACAGTTTCTCATATGTGCCCTCTCATATCTAATATATCAATTCCATCAATAATATGGAATAGTAATATTCCATCAATTCCAGATTTTCTTGTCTCTGCCATGTAGGTTTTATTCCAGTAGTCCACTTATTGTTAAATTATCCTGGCCCCATATCTGGTGTAGACCTTGTTAATCTGGGTCTTTCTCACATTTTGAGGTAGGCAGGATAACATAGGTACCAAATTTGAACCCTGCCAGTGTGTTTAGATGATGCTCTAAACACCACATGAGAGAGAGGTGGGGGGGAGGAGGAAGGGAGGACTGTCTGTCTGTCTTGGGATAAATGTGCATATGAGTTACACTATCTAATCCATCAAGAGGTAGTGACACATTCCAATATCCAGAAGAGCTGTTTCAGCAAATTCATAAAGAAAAAGGCAATAGGCACAAGGACCTTTTGTTTGATGCTGTAGTTAAATAATTGAGACTTTTCAGTCTGTGCTTATCTATGGCAAATCAGTCAGCTCAATTTACCTTTTATCTGCCTTTGCTTTATGCTGTCTGCATTTCAACAAGTTGATCTGCTTTTTTTGCCAGCCAGGTGGCTGTAACAGCATTTCATATTCTAAGCTTCTTGATTTTTACACCAAAATGTACAAATTATTTTACAGCCTGGTTCCAGCACCTTGTGATTGCAAAGGATCCTGGCTTTCCTTAAACTTCCCCATGAAATGCCTTCAGAAAAAGATCCACAGATTGCCAAGCCTAATGACCTGGCACCGACAAATTTTATACATCTTTCTGAAATAGGATCAAGTGCTAATCCTTTTCTCCACACATTAGTCAAGCAAAGGATGTCTCTGCATTCAATATACTTGCTACTGTCTTCCGACACATACAGACACTCATGGGAAAAAAATCCAAGCTTCTCTGGCTGTAAAAGGGGGCATTTTACATCTATATGTGTATTTGAGAGAGATTGACCAAATGTTTATTTGACAGCTGTATGTGGGGCTCAAGCCCTGTTAAATTTATACTGGATCAAGGGAAATAGGTTAAGCGGCAGGCAGTTACTATGGAAACTACACTTGGACTGCTCACTACTGGAGATGTAGTCAATGAATGGAGAAAAGTCATATTAGGCAAACCAAACAGAGTTGTGTGTACTGTATATATTAATGGGAATGAGGATAGTTAATAAATAAAAAAAACTTTATGAAGTTTTATATTAGTTAAGTACAGTGACTGAAATGGATTTATTCTTTGAGCCAATGATATTGAGACAGATATGTACTATGAAATAACTCTTACTGGGTTGATAAAAGGTAATAAGGAATTAAAGGACATGGCCATTTGTCAATGCTATACTTAACTGATAATAGGAACTAGATAGCAATAGCAATAACACTTCAACTTATACACTGATCCATAGTACTTTACAGCACTGAGCATTTTACAATGTCAGCATATTGTCCCCCCAACAATCTGGGTCCTCATTTTACTGACCTTGGAAGGATGCAAAGGGGAGTCAGATTTGAGCCAATTAGGATCGAACTCCAGGCTGTGGGCATAGTTTAGCCTGAATAGTGCATTCTAACTCCTGCGTCACCACTACTCCGAGGTGGCGCAGTGGTTAGAGTGCAGCACTGCAGGCTACTTCAGCTGACTGCAGTTCTGCAGTTCGGCTGTTCAAATCTCACCGGCTCAAGGTTGACTCAGCCTTCCATCCTTCCGAGGTGAGTAAAATGAGGACCCGGATTGTTGTTGGGGGCAATATGCTGACTCTGTAAACCGCTTAGAGAGGGCTGAAAGCCCTATGAAGCGGTATATAAGTCTAACTGCTATTGCTATTGCTATTGCTACTCCTAACTAAATGAAGGGCTTAGATGCTAAACAGTTGTCCATTAAGCATGCTTGTGTATATGTGTGTGTGTGTGTGTGTACGCACGCGTGCATGTGTATATGGTGTGAGCATGCATATATTGGCATAATTATGAATGTTTTTGTATGCATATATGCATGAAGTAACATTCTTCAGGAACTATTTATTGACTTAATCAAGGGAGGATGAAAAGCAGTAGATCTTTAGAAGTAACTTTATTACAATGGTCAGGAATTAATAAGCTAATGATATAACCAGTTGAGACACTAAAATGAGCATACCAGCAATTTGTTATGCATTGTATTATATTATTATACTATAATATTTTGGACTTTTTAGAGCAAAATTGGCAGCATTATTTTCTTGTATTAAGAATTTAAACTGTCTCTTCATGTTTCTGATGGTTTCTGTCACCTAAAACTGATTTCAATGACTCTCTTTCATATACAAATACTATTCAGAAACAATAAAACCAAGTAGTCCCCAGCCTGAATGGATGGCATATTTTACTGGACAGCTGATTTGAAATTAGGGAGTAATACTGACCTTCTTTGCACTCAAGGGCTACCCGAGACTCGAGGTTGTCCATCTGCATCTGAAGTCTCTTGAGTGTGAGATCATTTTCACGAGACTTACGCTTGTAGGCAATGAGGACTATGATGACTATGATGAGAAGAAGACTGCCTCCTGCTGCAATACTGACAATAGCTGGCAAAGTCAGCAGGCTATCTGAGATCACATTCACTGAGCCAGGTGAGAAAATGATGCCACCTACATGCACCTAACCATCAAAGAGAGTCAATCAGAAGATGAATTACATTACAGTGTGTATAGAGATTAATTTGGAATAAAAACAGTCACTTGGAAAGATAACATTTGTACCAAGAAATTTGTTAGTAAGGATTCTGGGAATAGGGTTGACAATGAAAAGGAACACTTATCTTGTATAAGTCCTTCCATTTGTTTACTTGGGAGTTAACGCTTGGATGAAAACTGTTAATTTTTGTCAAGGAGCTGACTTTTTTAAAAAAAAGAAACATAGTTTTAGGCACTGGAGCCTGACATATTACTGCTGTTCTGGAAATAATTCCCAAAATGCTAAATACGTTTTCAAAGTCATAAAACACTAAACATTTACAAAGTTGTAGATAAGACCTTGCAAGTAACATCCCCATAGAAAGAAAGGTCACATCCTTCTTGAAACACAGCAAAGCCTTTGAGTTGCAACATATTTGTTATCCTTGCACTATTTTCCACATTCCTTTGATTACATGATAACTTCATTTGACTTTCATAACATAAGTTTTCAGCTTTCTTTTATAAACCATGAATATATGAGAATAAGTATTTCATTGACAAAGGAACATAGAGTGAGAGTACAGAAGGCAAAGAAAAAACAAAAGAATAAATGGAAAAACAAGACTGGGGGAGATAGTTAGAGTTGTGAAAGAATAAACTGGTATACACTTTATAGATGTTTAGTTCAAGTGCTTATGATATATAAATCATAGTATTGGACAAATGATGTGAAAACTGCTCCAGATTTCATAATTTAGTCTTTTGCTGTATTTACAATACTATATATATTTTAATATGTCAATAGATGGACTTGATTATGCTTTTGGTTCATCAGATTCATCTGATGAAAAGGGAAGCTTGATTTCATAAATATATCTTTTTCTTATATTTTGATTCAGTTCAGTTTAGAAGGTAAATCTGGAGAAAGTTATCACTAGTCAAAGCTTCATGCAAGTTGTGCTAAACTTCAAAAGTGTTCCCACTTTTATTTTTAAGGAAAAAGATTATGTGCTTTATAAAGTAATCCAAGGCATGTCGATAATAGTATTTTAATAAAATCAAGACTACCAGGGACAAAAGCAGAAAAAAAAATCCTATGTAATTAATTACAATTGGACATTATTTTGGTGATATGAAATGACTTCAAATGGAGTTTTAAAAAAAGACAATTTTTGTAAAGTCCTCACAGCTTTAAAAACAAGCAGTTCACTAGTTCAAGAAAAATATTCTCCTAAAAATATGCAAGTGTCTCTAAAGGAACAATCTACCCATGGCTCTAGGCCAGTGATGGGCAACCTTTTTGGCGTGGTGTGTCAAAAATTGGCAAAAAATCGAGCATAACTCGCGTTGTGTGTCACTTCGACAAAAACATAATTTTGCGCAATTTATAGTTGCTGCTAATGGCGTTCACAGTTCCCGTTGGCACTCCGCTGTTCCCTGCTGTGGTGCGGTCGTAACCGACAGTCCTAGGAGTAGACTCTCTGTGCCGGCCTGACTGGAGAGAGGCGCGCACTGTTCCCGCGCTCCTCTCCTGCGGGTCCTCCCTCGCCGCGCTGATGACATGTGTGCGTACGGCACTCACACCTTACCAGCAGCCCCTGCGCTCAGAAAGGGGCGGCGGCGATACAGTAAGTGAGTGTGGGCGGGGGAGATCACACGTCCCGCCCCCCCGTTCCTCCAGCACAGATTCTTTCATCCTCGGCGGCCGTGCAGGAGCCGAGGATGAATCGCATGAAATCCTGTGCGTGTCACCCCAAATGGCTACGCGTGTCAGCACTGACACGCGTGTCATAGGTTCGCCATCACTGCTCTAGGCTGTATTGATGGTAAAGAAGAAACTAGCAATCTCCAGCAAAATCATTGAGAACAAGATGAGTATGTTCCTCACAATAATGCTGCATTGAATGTAAATGGTGTGAATGAGTAAGTGCTTAAGCAAATAGACTACACATGGCATAGCACAGCCTTCTGTAGCAAATAACTGTATATTCCTAATCTATCTCTACAACAAACTTCACAGTTGTGCATCATCTGTTCTGACATTTAAATAAAGAAGACCAGCTATTGAAATGAAATCACTTACAAGTTAAAATGTCCAATAGAAAGCTACAACAAACCACTTCCATATTGCTAAGGAAACAATACAAATCTGTCCAAAAGATCATCACAGTTTTAGCTCAATTTGGGATAGACTTTATTTTTTAAATCCATGCTTATTTGTCATAAATATCTACCATTCCTAAACACGAAGATAACTGCATGCAAGTCATCATTAAAATGAGCCAATATGAAGGTGAGATCATTTGGATCTGCTGATATCTTTGGTGCTGGAAATCCCCTCCCCCCAATATAAAGGTCTGTAACAATGCTACTAATATTCTTCAACTTTTTAACTTGTTTCCCCTGGTGTGATTTGGTGCTTAAGGTCTTAGCATAGAAGTGGGAAGACTCCACTTCTAGACTATTGTTAGCAATAAACAAACAAACGAAGTGTTTTTAAGCAGGTTACTTTTCCACCCCATCTTATCTCACATTTGATGTTACAGAGAAATTTGGGGAATTGCTATATGTCACCTTAAGTTATTGGAGAAAAGGTGTGATATACATCTTACAAATAAGGACATATAGGTGAAACTTGAAAAATTAGAATATTGTGCAAAAGTTCATTTATTTCAGTAATGCAACTAAAAAGGTGAAACTAATAAACGAGATAAGACTCATTACATGCAAAGCAAGATAGTTCAAACCGTGATTTGTCATAATTATGATGATTATTGCATACAGCTCATGAAAACCCCAAACCCACCATCTCAGAAAATTAGAATATTACATGCAATCAATAAAACAAGAATTGTACATAGAACAATATCGGACCTCTGAAAAGTATAAGCATGCATGTGTACTCAATACTTGGTTTGGGCCCCTTTTGCAGCAATTACTGCCTCAATGCAGCATGGCATGGAAACTATCAGCCTGTGGCACTGCTGAGGTGTTATGGAAGACCAGGATGCTTCAATAGTGGCCTTCAGCTCTTCTGCATTGTTCGGTCTCATGTCTCTCATCTTTCCCTTGACAATGCCCTATAGATTCTCTATAGAGGTCAGGTCCAAAGTCCTCTTGCTCCTCTTTTCTGATGAGAGCAACTTTTGTATCTCATTTGGAAACCAAGGACCCGTAGTATGGAGGAAGAATGGAGAGGCCAATCAAGCACAGTAATCCCACGGTCATTGAACCAGTTTTTGGTGCTTTTGGCAAAAGTTGCTCTCATCAGAAAAGAGGACTTTGGACCAAGGAGCAACAGGACTTTGGACCACTGCACTTCATTAAGACCAGGGTCAACATAGCCATCTACCAGGAGATTTTCGAGCACTTCATGCTTCCTTCCGCAGATGAGCTTTATGGGGATGCTGACTTCATTTTCCAGCTGCCCACACTACTGAAAGCACCAAACCTGGTTCAATGACTGTGGTATTACTGAGCTTGATTGGCCAGCAAACTCACCTGACATGAACCCCATAGAGAATCTATGGGGCATTGCCAAGAGAAGATGAGAGACATGAGACCAAACAATGTAGAAGAGCTGAAGGCTGCTATTGAAGCATCCCGGTCTTCCATAACACCTCAACAGTGCCACAGGCTGATAGCTTCCATGCCACACCACATTGAGACAGTAATTGCTGCAAAAGGGGCCCAAACCAAGTACTGAGTACACATGTATGCTTATACTTTTCAGAGGTCCGATGTTGTTCTATGTACAATTCTTGTTTTATTGATTGCATGTAATATTCTAATTTTCTGTGATGGTGGATTTGGGGTTTTCATGAGCTGTATGCCATAATCATCACAATTATGACAAATTACGGCTTGAACTATCTTGCTTTGCATATAATGAGTCTTATATCATATATTAATTTCACCTTTTAAGTTGCATTACTGAAATAAATCAACTTTTGCATGATATTCTAATTTTTCAAGTTTCACCTGTATCTTATTTGTTCTGCAAAATATCCAGGGTAATTTTCTCTTACAGATCTGCCAGCAAGCTGAACTTGCCTTCAATTGTAGCATCCATCAGTATGACCTGAGATAAGGTATGCTGGAGACTTTTGCACCCACTGAGATGTGCTGTTATCTACCAAAGCTCTTGCCCCAATAAAAGTAGTTAGGCTCAAAGGTGTGACAGCTTTTTTTGTCTTTCAATAGCTGCAGGGTATTTTTGTTTGCAAATGAGCAGTTCAGAGTTACAGCTGCTGTAACTATTATTGTTCTATAAAGCCTTATGCAAAATTCATACTGTGCCAGTGTGTGCTTGGATAATAGGTGTATGTATGCACAACACACTAACAAATCATGGTGAAAATGTTTTAAAATTTCAACATATTTCTTTATGATATTGTATATTTTACATGTGTAAATTAATGGTAGTTAATTAGCCCTTTGGTCTAATCATATGACCAGATTCATATAATTATTTCAGCAATTTTTATAATGATCCTGAATTAAAGACACTCATGCAAATAAAAATATTACATTTTGAGGAAATTCGTGATATTGGAAATTCTTATCTTCTTTTTAATCAAAAAGCCCCCCCCCTCTTTGAATAAGAGCTAGATTGGGAATGGGAGTCAACTCTGACATTTGAAAAGTAGAAAAGACAAAAGGTGGAGACAAAAATCTTGATTTTTGAAGCTCACCATAACTTTATGTTGCCCAGTGAGATTTGGAGGTTCACAAAGTAATTGTGTCTCAGAGATGGTGACTGTGCAGGGAGTTTCTCCAATCAGAACAGTATAATTCAGCTTTGCTCCACCTGATGCAGGCGGACACAGATTTTTACCCTAGGGAAAAGCAAAAACACAATGTTTTATGAAACTCTAGCTAATATGTCAGCTTTTCTATGATTCAACATGTATCCAATATTGCGGCACCTATACTACATATCATAAACATCTTAAACATTGATGTATACTTATTTTCTAAAAAAGCTGCAACTGTGATGCATATTTGAGAATACAAGAAATTGTACAACTGAGAGAGAGGAAACTTCCTAATGTATTCCAATTTGTGTGTGTGTGTGTGTGTGTGTGTGTGTGTGTGTGTGTGTTAATTTTTTGGGATTCAGTATTACATTTATCACAATCGGGCTAGGAAGGACCATGAAAAATGTCTGCTATCCCTTTCCCTACTTTCCTTTTCTTTTCCATTTACATATCAAAACCAATATGCTATTTAATTGAGGAAACCATAACTGACAGCTAAGAGGCAATTGAGAAATCAGGGGCAGTTCATGGAAACAGCAGTAAGTACAAGAAGCAATCTTGAGAAGGTGAAAAATAAGATGGGGAAAATTAGTCTTTCCTTGCCTGTGATTAAAATGAGTGCTACTCTGGTACATGACTGGCATAGCATGATAAAATACATCTGCTTTCCAGCCAAACATACAATATCAAAATGCACCTATATTTCACTAGCAATCCAAATTCAGATATGGATAAGGAACCATCTGAATACGTTTGTCTATCGCACAGCTTCTCCCATTCCACTAATATTGTGTTACATCAGGAAAGGAGAAACAATTGCTTTACATGAAAGAAAAGGCTTCACTAAAGTTTCAGTGGTACAGAAGGCTATCACACATCATGTACAAAAATAAGACTTTTCACATCAGCACTAAACATGTGAAAGTGGAGACGATATGTTAAATACTGGGAGTGAGACATTTTTAATATAACATTGAACTTTAAACCTGATGTAGGTTTGGTTCTCAAAATACAGTATTGAAAAATGCTGGCAAATAAAAGTGCAGAGTGGTTACATTTATCTTCACAAGAAAGGAATAGTGTTTGAAAGACTTGTGACATATCAGTAAGTATCTAAAATGTTTTAAAATGTTCTTAACAATTAGATGCTAGGCCCCGTTTATTAAACTTTTGATTTGATATATATAGCTAGAGTTTAGCCTAGAACTACATGTTATGCATGCAAAGGAAAACCTCTCTCTCTCTCTCTCTCTCTCTCTCTCTCTCTCTCTCTCTCTCTCTCTCTCTCTCTCTCTCTCTCTTTCTCTCGATATAGATATAGATACAGATATCAGAGACAGATCAACTTATAGATTCCTATGATCGTAAACTCGTATGTGATAGAAATGCACATGTCAAACAAAATGTTTTGTGATGTATTTTGTATTGTTGGAAGGGGCAATGTAGGCAACAGGGGGAAGGGCACAGTCTGCCATATATGCATCAAATACCTTGAATTATATATTTGTGTTAAATATTGGGTTACAAATACATAAGAGGTTTGCATTACTATATCAATTGGGTTTCTTTTCTTTTTTTGTCATTGTGAGATTTGCAAATGCCTATGAAGGAAATAAAGGAGAGATAGCAAAGAGAACATTTCAAGTTTATTTTTCAAGCTTTCCTAAAGAAATTCAAATCAACCCCTCTCCCAAATATTTCTGTGTGAAATCAAAATCCTACAACAATTTTCCAAGATAAAATTTGACAATTTGTAATTTTTGCAGAGGTTATGATTTTAAACATTCAAATATAATCTTCTTATATAACTAAACAATACAGAAACAAGAACAAGTTTTTACATGTAGGACAATACTTTTTCCAGGGTAAATCTGAATTCGTTTATGTAAACAAGTCTCCTGGATTGTGTCAACACTTTACCTTCAGGATAATGGGTGATCCTGGCTTTTGGTCCAAGATGCCAGTAGCACTCAAAAGTTCAAAGGTAGGGTTTGGATAATAAATAAATTTTGTGTCATTATAAATCAATAAAGATTGAACATTATTAAAGATGAATCCAATTTCGTCAGGTCTTTCAACAGCATCCAGACCTGGTCGGTACTGTGATGTAAGTGAAGGAGCCAGGCAAGTGAGGGTGGTAGTATTCACAACTTTACAAACCTGGAAGAACACAATTAAGGTAGGGTTATACCTTGAATAAAATATTTTTCAATTATTGTCACATCATGATTCTACCTTAATTATTTTGGCAAGACTGAAGTATCAAATCTTTTTTCAAATCATGTGATAATTTGTTCTGTCATCAGTCAGGAAGAACATTCTGTGAGAATGACTCTAGAAGTGAAATATAAGATTTTTATCTCATTTTATTTACTACCATTTTTAAAAATACCCTGCCTATATAGAAAATAACCAATGGACATCCATGATACTGGAAAGCTGGATAGAGCTTTAGTATACAAGAAATAATCAGTGTTATATGGAATCTGAAATAGAAAGATACAGGTTTTTTAAAAAAAATATTAAGAATGGATTATAGGTTTTGTCAGAATGATAGCTGGAAATGATACCATATTCAGGGATTGGAAGACAATTTTTTACTAAAATAGCACATGATCCTTTGATTATATAGACCACAATCTAATAGTGACTTATTTATTTAAAATTCACCTGAAATATATCAGATCTGTTCTGCCACCTACATCTTCCTCTTATGTTCAAGACAACTTTTTTTGATCAATACTGTATATTAGAAGATGTGGCAACTTGTGAAATGTGCAATGAACCTGCCACAATTGAGTTCTTATACTTCAACATTACCACAGTGCCATTGAAAATAAAATGAAGCACTACACAGGAAAAGAAATCAATGCTTCACATTTGTGTTTACAGGTCAGTGAAGATCATGTTAGCAAATCTTCACAAGATATCATACTTATTAGCATGATATTCCCAGGCATCAAAGGAATAAAAAAGGGATTTTGAATAACCTAATCTGTTTATATAGATTTCTAATATGCATTAAGAATGGGATCTAAGAGTAAGACCAATTTAGTTATAAACATACACATGCACACTGTAAAGGTAATAATAGCATTCAAGTTAAAAGAGATTTTTCCTTCCTTCCTTTTCTTTCATCACTAAGTTTTCTTAATATTCAATTTTGCAGCTATCAAGATTGTTGGATAAGCAGGTAAAAAAACAGCCAGGAAAGTGATTGAAGCCTGGGAAGTAGGCCCCTCATCACTCAATAGAAGTACTGAATTGCCACCAGCCTATCAAGTATTTAGAATGTGAAGGCTGGGGAGCATAAGCAAATGACAGCTAACGATTCAAAAGCCAGTCATCAACACACTCCAATCAACATCTAAAAAGTCATTTACAACAGGCACTGTAAATACCACAAACTGTCTAGAGAGAAGTTCCCTGAAGATGGGCTCCACCACAAGTCTGAATGATCAGAATACAAAATCTCAGGTCCCAGTGATCGACCCATATTAGATCCTGCAACGTCTAAATTTCTTTGAAATGATAAGATCAGATTGCAAATAACTGTATGTAGTCACTATTTTCACTGTTTCTGGTATAATATTGACAGAAGTAGGAAAATACTTCAACAATTAATGTTCAAAAATAATAATCGGAAGCTTCCTTGTTTTCAGATTTGTGTGAAAATTCACAACACACACAAACACACACACACACACACACACACCCCATAATCATTATAAAAGTCCATGGGTTGTCTAACCAAATATTCCAGCAGCATGTCTCTATATGTTTTTCAACAATCTGACATTTTATTTTATCATGTTCTTACTAATTAATATCCAACCCTATCAAATAATCAATTTTACCAGATCTGTATTTCAAATACTGCCAGTGACATGTTCTTAGATAAAATTATATTTCCATGTTGTAAAATGAAGCTGTTTCCTTATACAACAGCTCTGTAAATTTATAAAAAATCCAGAAAGTTTGATTTCTTTATGTTGTTCTAGATGTTTTGCAATATGATATAATTCACAAACATAAAACCTCCTAAACCATCACAATTTTAAGAAGCAAGATGCAGGTACATTTTTGCTCTGCTTGAATTATAGCCAAGTCTTTGGATGGGAACTATGAGAAAGAATCTTAAAACTTAAAACTGAATAGCAGTGCTGCTTCTATGAAGTTACATATTAAATTACATCTCCTTACTTGAAACCAACACTGAACCAACCTAAAGCCCAAATATTAAATTAACAATAAGGTTTTAAAAATATGAAAACTACCAACTAGATTAAAAGTTGTGTTTATGAATGAAGTAAACTACATGGCTGAAAGTTCACAATTTACATTTCTAATGTAATGGCTTTTTTACAGTGGTATTCTTGAAAATACAGACAAAATATTTGCAGATCACAACAATTAATCATAAAATCATATATTAATTATATATTGATGCAACAACACTGAATGTCTATGATTCATTGACTGAATCAATGAAATACACCATCTAAGAAATCTTTCAGGCCCTTGTGGTCAGAAAGTAATTGTGCCCTTACAATGAGATTATGTCTATTTCTCACCCTCCTCCTTTTTTCTACATACAGCTGCATATGTAGATTTCAAAATTTGCCCACAAAGGCCGAGTTTGATCTAAATGCTGACAAATATACGAACAGCTGTGGAGCCTTTTCGTTAGTCACAAATGCATTTGTCATGGATCAGAGATACATTGTTTGGCAATGGAAATACAACATAAATCACATTGCAGTGTTAATTCTAGTTTGAATAATAAAAAAAATCCTTCAGGAATACAAGCATTTAAAACAATAGTCTAAAATGGGAGTTTTTAAAAAGAGTTTATATAGAGGTTAACGTCAAGAAAGGGCATAGGTACATAAAAACTTGAATTTGTGAAAATTGCTATTGTGCTGAAGATCTGGATGGAAACAAATACACAGAACAGAAGCTATGTCACAGGATAGTGATGTAGAGAGATACATCTACAAGCTGGTCTGGGACAGAGCCAATTTTACAATTAAAAAATCTCTTCCATCACTTGCTTCTCTGATAGTTCGCCAGGATTGTTCTGTTCAAATGAAGCAGGTGTTCAGAAGGGTAGAGTCAGTAAAATATCACTACCATTGTTGTTGTTGTTTTTTCAACCTTGTTTACTAAGAGCATCTCTGCCTTCTGCTGCTGGCTTTTTGTATGCATTGAATGATGTATGGTGGGGCCTCACAATGACACAAGTACCATATGCTGTCATTGTTCCCTGTTAAATGCAATTTCTATATACAGTATGATAAGGCTCCGTGGAATAAAATAAAAACAAACTGTTAAGGTTATCCATGATAAGGACTCTAAAATGGAATCTAACCAATGTAACATAAAATATAGCTGCTCATGCAGTTTTAAGAACATTTAGGATGTAGGGATTATGAAAAAACATAGGACGTGTGAACTCTCCTGAAGACCTTTCCTCTAACTTTTTATATCTCCTTCTATAAGCTATATTCTGCTTTAATCAGTTCACAATGTTTAACTTTATTTTTATCCTGCCTTTATTATTTTTTATAAACAACTGAAATGGTTGAATATATCCAATATTCCTTCCTCCACATGTTTTTCCCACAACAATAATCCTGGAGGTAGCTTGGCCTGATAGAGAGTAACTGGCATCCATAGGGAGGAAGAATGAAAAAATGGCAGGATGGTTGGTGTGGCATCAGAAAACAAAATCCACTGTTTTCATATGTATGTAGAAAATTTAGCAATAACTTCATAGGAAAGCAAAAATTTCCATCTCATATAGCAATAGCAATAGCAATAGCACTTAGATTTATATACCATTTCACAGTGCTTTACAGCCATCTCTAAGCAATTTACAGAGTCAGCATATTGGCCCAACAATCTGGGTCCTCATTTTACCATCCTTGGAAGGATGGCAGGTTGAATCAACCATGAGCTCAGGAGAATTTTTCGCAGTTGACGGAATTAGCCTGTAATCCTGCATTCTAATCACAGAGCCACCATGGCTCCTTCCACTGTAGCCAAACTTATGTTAAATGCTATAATAAATTAGAATCAAATCCATATTAAAGAAATACTTATTAGAATGAATTTTGATTATTATGAATGCAATTCTTGTGTCTCATTAACAAAATAGATTAGTGTTATATTTGAATAAAAATCATTTCTTTTTCAAGAGATTAAAGATAGTTTTGAAAAACAACCAGCCTACAACTTGTAAATCAGACAAGAATCATGCAACCATTGGGTTAAGAAAATGTTAATCTTTGGTAAAAGCAGATACTTACATTGACAGATTCTTTGCCGTTGTACTTCACTCGGATTCTGGGCTCTTGTATAACATCCAGATTAGATCCCATAACAATGACAGGCGTGTGGCCACTGAAGAAAAGCAGAAGTCTTTAGGTTAATGAGGCTAATATGTCAAGAGGAACTGGGGTCAACCTCAGTGTCTATATTTCTGGTAAATACAAATGTTTATCTCAGTAAGACATTTTCTACAGATTGAATAGGGTGACAAGAGTGCATTAATACACAATTGAGTGCATTGATATTCCATTGCTTTGACTCTATCTACAGTTGTCTCCCATAGTAATGCTTTTTGGTTTCACCTGTCCCCTAAGTGGTAGTTATTTTGCCATGTAACATTTCTTAGATATGTTAACAACGGATGCTAAGGAGATGAAAATGAGCCCAAAATGAAAATATGGAGATCATTTTTTGCTTCAAACCTTCTAGCTCAACACAATACAATAACACTCATTTGAAAGTCACATTTTATTTCTAGCCTTTAACATGGCAGATGTGTTGGGAAGTAATGGATAGTGAAATAATTGAATGGGGAAGAATCAAACAAAATCAGCTGATATTAACAAGGTTGCATTTACAAACTATTTGACAGTGATTTATTTCTATTATGTCATTTTTGGGGTGATCTTTCAACATACTTTTGATTTTAACCTCTCTAATTCCTAAGGAAGGCCTGACTGCCTAATTCAGCCCAGTATCTGCCTTGACTGTTGCTTCTGACTAAGGTTATTCTGAGTTTCTCCAACGATTAATTGAATGTGCATTAAAAATCTACCAGCCCTATCTAATCAATTTCCAGAGTACTCCTTTCCCAGATATAAACAGAGAAAACTAGGATGGGAAGCATCTGTTGTCATTCAAATTGTTTTTGTTCTGCCTTATGTGCATCTAGAAAATTAGAACATTATTGAGTACCTAATTAAATAGGAATGAGAAGTTACTAAACCATGTTAATCTAATATATTCAAAATTGCAGGTTTAAAGCTTTAATATTCCAGTTAAGATGTTCAGTTCCATGTTTTTCTTCAATAAGTATTGAAGCTCACCACAATGCTTCTTCCTGAAGCCAGTCTTGAATCTTCTGAGAAATCACTATCCATTTCTATAAGCTCACACTCACATTTCATCTTTTGTATGTCATATTGTATGCAAGTCAGAAAAAGCTAATAGCAGTGCAAAAACTGATCAGGGTTTTAGAAAGTATTCAATCAATAACTACTATAGAGTACACTTCTGGGATATAGCTATGCATCTTAGGTAATTTCATGCATGAACTTTTTTTCTCCTCTTTTTGCATTGATTGCCACTGTTTTTGTTTTAGCGCTGACTCTAATGTTTTTTAAGAAGAAACCTTTAATGAGCAATTGTGCATTTCTTCAGCAGATGGAAGTGATCATGGGGTTCCATTTGCTCTCCTAGAATCTTCACAGATTGCTATGGTTTTAATTCAGCTGAATTAGTAACTCTGATTTTTTAACTGGGTGGTGGGAAGAGATGCTTTCATTACCCTGCAACAATATATTGAAGCCTGTGGATAGGAGATCCACTTATTTCAGATACTTTGTTGTTCTTTTGCAATAGATTGAAAAGGATGAAACATTTTCAAATAAGTTTTCGCATCTACTTTTTTTTGGCTTGACAAATGCAAATGGTGTGAGCATTTTACAAATATAATTCTTTAAATTGTCTAGACCTTTTGAACCCAGGAAATCAGGGGAATGGATATGCCATACTCCTTGAATGATCAGACCTTTATTCATAAATCTTCTGTATTTACACAGGTGGAATAAATCCTCTAGGAACTCTAAAGCTGGGTGCTGACAACTGAGAGGAAAGCAAATGAAGAGAATTATAAATTATACCTTTCTCTCACTGGGAACCTGGCTGTTCAGTGCTAAGACACAGACTCTGTTTTCTTTTCTGTATTGAAGGGCAGTCTCAAACCAGCATTTATAAAGACAGTGTTGATTCTAAAGTCATCACCCATAGTGACATGGTTTCAAAATTTGAACAAAGCTTTTGTTGAATTTTAAAAATGGTAATTGCTAAAAAAATTTTCCTGCCATACCTGTCCCCATCAAAATTGTACTTGGATGTATTGTTCTTCCTGGGATGAAGAACTTTCATTTATTTGAAGATAATTATCAAATATTTCATTTTCTTTGACAAGACAAAGAATTTTCAGCTGATTCTAGCTGGTAAATAATTTTTGCAAAATGGCTTTTGGGAGGGCTGTAGATCGTTGAAAATATTTATGAATAAAAAATTGTACCATGCCTTTTAGATGTGCTCAAGTAACAATAATGCAATTTTTTTCTGTCCAATTATTGTTTTGTTTGAATTATTGGGGGGAAAATAGGGAGTATCCTGACTAGAGGTACATCCTAAATAGACACTAGTAAAAAAAAGGGCAGAAATCATTTGGTTTTGAAAATTTCAACTTGGTTGAATTTCTATTTTGTGAGGAATTATTTGGACTCTGCTTCAAGTGATTTGTTTCTTGATACAATATTATAGGCAGTTTAGGTACCTGGCTATGCTCCATTCAGGCTCAATCCGATGAACTTTTGGATCATCAATGTATTCAAATTGTAATGTGCTCTCTAGCTGGGCCCGGTCCACGCTGACAGAAACATGCACTGGTCCAAGACCATGGGTAGAAGGTGCAGACACACACATAATCTCATTAATTGACCTCCTATAAGGGAGAAAGAAATCTTTGGTTAAAAATATGAATAAAGAATAGCACCACTTATTGGCAACAATGGGAATCTTTGGGATTCATTCTAAAACAGTTGAATAATAATATTTCAGTGAGATATGATTTTTAATAGATAAACTCTAGTAGCTATTTTATAGTCATGACCCATAAAAGCATGAATATTCATGTATTTTCAGCTGAAGTCATTTTTATTTCTGCATACAATAAGCATACTTCATTTAAAGTTTGGATTGTAATTAAATCATGATTAAAAATTCTGATGCTGCAGTTCTCATTTTTTTGGAAACATGTGGGAAGGCCCTGACTTTACAATCTTGGAATTCACATCTGCTGAAGTATAAGTATCTGCCAAAATTTTGTTTTCTGGAAAAAAAAACCTGGACTGAATAAATTCGATAATATGTATTAATTTCATTTATTTATATTACAAATGTGTATGCCATCTATCCATAAATGACTTTGCATGGCTTACAATTAAAGATGTACAAAATATCAGTTTCAGAATGGAACATTCCAAAATATTTCTGTAAAGCTTCATTTTGATTCCATGCCCTTCTACTGTTCTGGGAGTGATTTATTGCATCTGTGTGGTCTGGAGGAAAAACAGAACACTATATTTCTGAAAGCAACATTTTGCACTTCCATCTCTACTTCCAATATAAATATAAATATGTTTGTGTGCATGTGTTATTCATAGATGATTTGGGTTGAGAGCAGGGGTGGGTTTCAAAACTTTTTACTACCTATTCTGTGGGTTTGGTCTATTTTGTCAGCATGGCTTGGCAGTCATGTGACAGGGTGGGCATGGCCATCTTGATGTCACTCACCAGATGTCATGGATTAGGTAAAATGTGGTGAAGCTCACTTAACAATGCTCTTGCTTAGCAACCAAAATTTTGGCCTCAATTGTAGTCATAAGTCAAGGTCTATCTCTGCCTTCCTCTGCATGGCAGTCTTGTTCCAGTAAACTCCTTCTCTTTTTTGGCAATTTTCCTCTCTGTTAGAGGAAAATAATCCAAACTAATCCAAAATACCCCCCCCCCCAATAACTGCTGAATGTCACTTTGCAAACCTGAGCAGCTTTTCAATTTAAAGTAGGATTCCAAAGTTTGCAGCTTTAAGACTTGTGGACTTCAACTCCCAGAATTCCACAGCCAGGCATGCTCAGTTCTGATTTAAAGTGACAGCATTTGTTTTTCTCCTTTACTGAATCTCCTGGCAGAAAAGTAAGTTTCCTTCCTTCTTCCACCCTCCCTCCCTCCCTCCCTCCCTCTGTCTTACTTTTTTCCCCCTTATCTGAACCAGCAGGGGGGAAAACTTTTTTAAAAAAAGCTTCTGATGGGAGAACAGGTTCGGGGGCGTAGCCAAACCACCATTTTTACTACTGGTCCTATCTGGTGACTGGTGACTTTGGACCAGTCACTCTCTCTCAACCAGAGGTGGGTTCTCCCTACACAGTCCGGTATGCCAGAAGAGGTAGTGAAAATCTGGCATACTGGACTGTATAGGGAAGAACCCACCTCTGATTGAGAGACAGTGACTGGTCCAAAGTTGCCAGTTGGCTTTCATGCATAAAACAGGACGTGAACTCACAGTCTCCTAGTTTCTAATCTAGTGCCTTAACCACTAGATCAAACTGGGTGATCATATAAATATCTATAACTCTAAGAAGCCTGAAGGGACCTGTAAAAGCTTGCACACACACACCAGACGGCTAGATTAAAAAAAAAACAAGATTATACGAATTTTGCTCAGTGTCTTTAATGCTAATCTTGAGATAAATGACATAAACTTGAAAACTGCAAAAGAAATTTCAACCCTCATTTTTTTTGTACATTAAGGTTGAGTTTCTTTGAATAATTTGAAATGCTTTCCCCCAGCTTTTTTGTCATATGAGCTGAGTTTCTATTTAAACTAATAATTGTGCTAGAATGTAATCTGGATCCACAGGAGGGGGGGCTACTTTCCAGAAAGCAAAGAGGCAATGGAGCTTAGAAAATTTGGTCTACAAGAAGAGGGTTAAAATGGCTCTTCCCTGGCAGTTCCCAGTGTATATTTATAGTTATACAGATAATTGCTTTACTCTGGCAAGATTCTGTCTATGGATGATGAACTATAAAGGAAACTACTCAGAATTAACTCCACGTGTCATTTTTGGCTCTTGGGACTGACATCGTGGACTTATTTTCTATTTTTCCTTCCTCTAAACTATAATGCAGGAGATCTGCCAATCAACAGAAGCCTGTTCCATTTAGACGATCTCACCAATCATAAGAACATTTGCATATTCACATAGGAAAGACAAAGTTTGGATTGTGCTGTATGCATGTGCAAATATAAGAAGGGAAGGGGGGAGTATGGAATAAACGTCTTTTACATCAATTATTTCCTTCCTATTCAAAATCATCATCAAAACCATTTAATCCCCAGAGAAGAAAATATTAGGAAATCTTGTGTTTTTTCCACTATGTATATGCTCAGCAGGAGGTGAAGGGAAGGGCAGGGGAATGCAAGAAAGGATAACAAATGGCAGTAAAAAAATGAAGTTACTCAAATATGAGCCTTCATCTCCCTTTCTTGAGTCCTATTTCTGGACATAATAATGGTGGCAAAAACAATAATTATATGGTACACCTAGTTATGCTTACAGATACATTCCTGGTATGAAGATGTATAGTCAAAAAATGGAACACTGGTGATCCTTGCCTTTTTTTTAAAAAAAAACCTGTTATAACCATCAATAATTACAATATTAAATTGTGAACTACTTGAGTAAACAAATTAAATATACAACATAAGCTTTAATTTATGCTTAGTATTTGGCTCCTTTCATTGGAATAAAGGATGAACAAATAAATTAAAATGTTTTATGGATTCTTCAGTTCAGGTTTCAGGCCAGGTACTCCAGAAATCTGCATCCTGATTTTTAATATCCTCACAAAATTCATAATCTTCTGATGTGCCCTTGGAAAATACAAAGGTAAAGGATCTAATAAGTGTTATACCCATGCAAACCTTAGGTATATGGTAAGTTTTTGTTATATCCCCAGTGTTTTGGATGGTGCTATATTTCTTAAATACTTTATCATGAGCATAGTGGATTTTGTACTACACTTTTCCAAATAATTAAATATTAAGTACAACATCTTGTGGTTATATGAAGAGAACTGGAATTGATGTATTGTATTTGAAAAGAAAAAAAATACTGCAGGATGCATTTTTTTTAAAAAAAAAAACATCATTCTGTTTCTTTGCCCAAAAGAGTAAAAGGGAGTTCCTGGTCTGAAAAAAAAAATCATAAATTTGATTCAAAGGATGGGCAAAGATATTAAAGAGTAAAGAAATAGAGAAGGAATAATAAATAAATGATAACATGGATAGAGGGAAATGGGCAATGTAAAATTAAAAGAAAGAGAAAAGACGTAGGCTATGAATTGTCACATCACCATGCAGCCTGGCCATAACAACAGACAATTTAGGGGAACTGGAATCCAGTTCTCTATCTATCAGTGGCCTCGTGTGAGAATAGGCATTTTAACATGCCATAGACCAGATTTCAGAGAAATCTGCTTAGTCCTTGTATAAGATCCAAAGCGACACATCACTGCTGGCAAAGAGTTACTGCAAGCTCCCTGTGATCAGTTAATTAGCTTTCTGCGCTATTACCATGTCGTCATGGTGAATTTCTCCACTCCTCCGATCAGAGGCAGGAGAATAGAAAGAAGCTGTAATTACAGTGAATCTCATTAGAAACTGCTTCATCTAATCAGTCTCCTGCACATCATGAGTACATGCCAAGTTCATCACCTATAAACCAGGCAGTTTATGGAAGGAAGAAAGAAAGAAGACCATGTCATGACCTTGTATGGAAAGGCAGGGATAAATAGTATGCTGTTAGATTTTAGAAATGTTGTTTACTAGATTATATGGGCAAATAAATGATATAGTGAATTAGAAAGAGTTCTTAAATTTAGCCATACATTTAATGGAATATTTATGTTGCATCAAACAGACATTATCATTTATTTATTCCAAACTTTTCCTTAGCTGCAAATAGAAAAAAAGGGGGGGAAATGCTTGGGTTGATTTATAAATTCTAATTTATAAATTCTAATGGTGGTATATGCCACAAAGAAGGAATAATGAAGATAAATAATTTGTGACTTGGGTGCCCACAAGACTATACCTGAATGACAAACTATGAAGAATGTGAAAGGACCATCAGTATTTATCAAGTGACCAAGTGGGCTGGTTTTGTCTGGCTTGGATATCTGGGGAAGTGTGAGGATTGTTGAGGGGGCATGGATCTGTGGCAGGGTTGGGAGCTAGCTGACTGATTTTGGAAAAGTCCAGGCAATGTCCTGCTGTGACAACCTAGAGGGCAGGAACTGTCTTGTCCCATTAGTGATTCTGTGTCTGGAAGGGGAATGTGACCAATTCCATGCCCTAAAGGAATCTGATGTAACTAATGTAGCCAGATGGCTTAATTGCCGAGACTTTGCAGCCCTTTGGAAGTTATGCCAGTCTGCTTCCTAGAAAAGTAACTAGATTTATGATTGATGGTTGGGAGGAAGATTGGGATTGGACTGAAAGTTGATTGTGGGGCACAATGGTGAAGGAAGGGAGGGAACCGACCCATTTATTTTACCCCTCCCCCAGAGATAGGATGGGATGGCTTGTCAGAATCACTAATGGGACAAGATAGCTTGTCTTAGGTTGATGACGTTGCATGTTTGTTGCCCTATGTTTGATGAGTATAGAGTATAGAGGGAGATGGCATGATAGGTTTTGAAGGTGAGTTGGTAGGAGATGGTTTAGAAGAGTATGTGGTCAGGAGCACCTTTGTACTTACTTGCCATTTGAATATGGGGGATTTGTGTTTGTCTTGTGAATGGAAACACTAATGGTTGATGGTTGAGGGGAGGAAACAGGGAGTAGGGACCCTATTCAAAATGACCCTAGTGACTTCTAGATCAGAAGGAATTGATGAAACATCTGAAGGGTTGTTGTATCAGTTCCATTAGGTAAGCCAATAAAGAAATCAATTCTATAGGATGTCTATATTTTTTAAAAAACTGAGATTGACTATAATTACAGAATCTTGCAAGTTTTATTTTGCTGTATCTCCTCCTCCTCCTTAAAGGTCAATAAATTAGGGAGGTGTCTGTCCCAGCCACTTCTGAATATTATCTGTATATTATGGACTTAACATCAAATCTGGAAAATTTCTGCCTTTCAGCTTCAGAGGCCCCTTGAGGAAGTTGACTATATGGACCATTTTCAATGCAGATTCAGCCTGGAATATGGTACAGAGATATAGTAGCTTTGATCACACTGGTTAGTTACTTGTGGCAAGTCCTGGATGTGTGGTGCCTCTATCCTGATGCTTCTTATCTCTTGGTGGCTTTTGCTATCATTGACATAGTATCCTGATCTGCCTTTTTCTTTAGGCATTTGAGTCTAGTTTAGTGGAATTTTGATTGTTTAATTATTATATCTGGTTATTTTATATGTTGGGTTGTTTAATGTTGTATGAATATCTTTACTTTTTATTGTTTGCTTTGTAGTAGACTGCTCAAAGTTACACTGCTGGGTGACCTAATACTTCCATTAAATATATATATGTGTATGTTCCTTTCTGATAGTCAACAACAGCAGAAAGATTACTAGTAAAAGATATCCAAGTATGTTTTTATGCTAATGAATTATGTGATACCACTGTTTGTATGTTGGCCAACAGAGCTAATGAAACCGTGTAATCAAGAGGAACTCTGCAAACATCAATATTGCATCCCAGAGTCCGTTGAGACAGTTCCTGCATAACTCTAGGCTCAAAAAGTTATTTGAGAAGCAAATGCCATAAAGAAAAAAAAACCTCCTCTGTAGATAAGAAATGAAAAACCCCCTGTAATGTAACTATGCACATTTCTTCCTATCTGTTCCAAAGGTATAAATGAACTCTGTCCTATTAGATAAGGAGATACTAAATCAGTTAAATCAAGTCTACTCATTAACATGTCATTCCTTATCTCTCCTTTTCAATCCAGGCACAAAGTGGATGCTGGGATGTTTTATCTCTTCAGATGCTGAAGAAAGCAGCACTAATATGAAAAGTCTCAGTAATTCAGCTTTGGAAATGTTAGTTATGCTGCAGGCAAATTGTACAAAAGCAGCAGCAAGTGGCATGCAAATCCCTCACTCCTTGCATCTGATTAACTTGCATCAAACATCATGGAACATCATTCCCCCAGAGATTAGAACAGCTCCCACTCGAATACTCTTCCAGAAGGCCCTGAAGATCTGGTTCTGCCAGTGGACCTGGGGAACCCAGAGCAGGATAGAGCCCTTTAAATGGCTCATGTGATTTGCTGTCGCAGAGTGTTGGTGTGTGATTTTATATTATACTACATTAATTTATTTTATTATTCTTATTATTTTAAATGTGGTTTTATATTCAGTAAGCTGCCTTGAATCATCATGGCTGAATAGGTGGCAATAAAAACAAACAAACAAACAAATAAAGTTCAGGTTGGAAGGAACAACCAAAAGGCTTTTTTATTTCCTGAAACAGTTCCTTAAATTTCCTATTTCTTTACAAGAAGATATGTCCAAGCATCCTCTTATTTTAACCACAATAAATTTTCTCCTTCAATTTATGTTTCATTTTATTTTCATCAGGAAACTAAATTTATACATGGAGTTTCTACATGGCCTTCAGACTCCTGGCACCAGGGGTGGTATTCACTTACCTTCCCTACTGGTTAGCAAATGTGAGTGCATACGCAACCTCTGCATATGCACTCAGCCTTTCATGCATGCTCTTTTGGCAAAAAAGAGCCTAAATGGGATGCCATAGAACCGGGGCGGGTGGGAGGGACCACCTGCAATTTCCAATACAGTTCAGGCAAACCAGTCAGAATCAGTAGCATACCACCTCTGCCTGGCACCCATATTGCGGTACATATGGATGAAGGAGATGGGTTTGTATCATGAACCAGGCCACAGTTTTACTTGCTTTGACACCTCTACACCGTTGATACTGAGTCTAATTTAGGAGCCTAGGAACCCAGCTTGACACTAACTGGCAGGGACTCTTCAGGTTTTCTAATGGAAATATTTCTCATTCCACTTGGAATTGCCAACTATCTATATTATAAACTCCTCTAACCAATTTCATAAAGACTATAACATGATATATTTTTGGACTATTGCCATGAATATTACAGAAAGTATTAATGTAGGTTTGGGTTTATTAAATGATTCATTTTGTCATCAGAGTAGTACATGCTTATTAAACATTCTTATTTGTGATTTTAAGTTTTCTTGAATTTCCCAATTCAACTATATTATATAAAGCTTGTTGCCCAACAGGTTATTATTGTTCATTGTAGTTTCAGAAGAAATCTCAAACCATAATTTATATTTTAATAACAAACACAACACAGTAATTAGTAGATGAAGCATGTTATGCTGTTATAATATTTTTGTTACATATATATATTGCTTGATATATTCAAGTGAAGTGTAGGTATATTAATATTAAACTGAAGCCTTTGATTTACACATTTATTTCAAAGTGTGAATGATCCAAATATTTTGAAGGGGAGGAGAGAGTCATGTGTTGACTTTACACAGTTGTTCTAACTTCCAATCTGGAGTGACAGAGCATATTCCACTACTCTTTGAGCATTCACATAATTAAGGACCCAGGTTTTAGATCTTGGGGAGAATTTTCATGCACTATGAAGACTCTTCACTAAAGATGATTGATCTCTATCTACATGTGAAGAATGACAGAAACAGGCTGACCGCTGGATAAATTTTAAGCATCCTAAAAGGGAATTTCTTCTTGAGGTAAATGTTGAATTATTACTTAGAAATTTTCGTGAAATCAATTTGTACACATATTAAGATTTTAGAGGAAGATGATTTTTATTTCCATGACTTTACATTGAACATTGGTTAAATTAATTTAAGCAATTTAGCCTCTAGTCCTTATAAAGCCTGGACAGACTTTGTCATTCTGAATTGTATCAATGATATAAAACCATACTCATATATTGCCCAATAATTTCCATAATAAAGTTGAGGGTTCAATACAAAATAATTGTTTGCAATGATTTTACATTCATGCAAAATTTCAATCATAAAAATTGAACATTGACTACTTTGATTCTCTGATATCAATCAGTATGCTATATAGGTCTAATTAAACCTAGTATTATTTTATGTAACTGACTACAGAGCAGAAGTATATTTTGTTCATAGATATTTCATTATCACCACTGTAGCATGTCCTTTGTTTAAATACACAAAATTAGAATATATAAATTTATGGTGCTTCAAGTTTAATAGACATGACAAAAATGCAACATTGCTTTTTTGGGTAAGAAGTAACAAAAGAGATATATTTTTATCACTTTAAAAATATAGAAACTAAAGCATAGATTTGTGAATTCTAAAAGAAAAGAAAAGTAAAGCTTCATTCTTAATTTCTGTCACTCAACCTCTTTCCCATCGCACTGGGAGGCAGGCACACCTGCTGCTTTCATAGTTAGAATAACAATAAGAGAATGGAAAGAGATGCCTGCTTCTCCCCCCCTTTTCCCCCTTCTAGCTCTCTTTTAATTTTGTGCTGAGAAAAAATGGGCTGGAAAACATGTAAAGGGATTTGAGCAACAGAATATGTGAGAGACTTGGGGTAGAAGCAGGATTTTGATATACAAAAGGAAAGCAATAAATAAAAGTAATCAGCATAAACCCAATTCACTGTTATGCAGCGTTCATCAAAATCAGCAACAGCATAGTTCAAGGTGATTTATTAGACGTTAAGTGTTTAAAGTTGGTGTGGCTTTAACAATGCCTATGGAAGTTCAGTTAAGTTTGTTTAGAACATATATTCACATAAACTCAAATCTACCCCCCCCACAACTCTCTTACCCATAAAACTCGCAGGTCTGATTACCCAGCAATACTGACACACTGCTGCCAGCTCCCAGAAAATGGCCAGTAATGGTCACCATAGTCCCTCCTGACTCTGGTCCACGGCTGGGACTCAAATAACCCACAGCAGGATTCTTGGAAAGGAAACAAAACAAAATATAAAACAAGTTCAATTGTTTTGCTGTAATGTTATTCCAGATGATTATATAGTGAGACAAGAACGACCTTTAGGTGAAGGGTTGAAATAGACAAATATATAATCATATTAGTTAATTGGTTATTTTTTCATTATGGTACTGACCAAATTGTACAACTAAACAAGTTACAGATAGTTACTGTTTCAAGTAAAATGAACTGCAGATGTTAAAATTCTAAAATCATCATCTAGATGAGCAAGGCATTTTTACAGACAATACAACAAAATTTTGTCAATTTCAGGAAAACTGAATTCTACTGGTTTGCCAGTAAAAGATGTGTTATATACAAAACATTTCAGAATTGTCTGGGTACTTCATTGAACAGGGAGTTATGAAGCAGGCCTTTGTATCTTTATAAAAGATATTATATCAGAACATGAACTACAAATTACATAGGTCCTTCTCCAAAAGGTAGAATATAACTTCATATAATTAAGTGATTTTTCTCCAACTTTCTGTTTGGACTACAGTGTTTTTGATAGAAACTACCAACATTACCAACTAACTGGCTGAGGAGTTTGGCAGCTTTAATTTAACACAACTGGAGGACATAAAGTTGGTGTGAGAATATGCAGACAGTCCATGTACTTTCATTTTATTTTAATTCTTGGATGTATAATGTCTATACGAAGCATTCTATTTTCTAGAAACAAATACCAGTGATGTGAGAGAACACAACTTCCACCAGCTGTCTGCTAACAATTGAAAATAAATTATACTGCAGAGTAACAATGATATCATCAAATTTTGAAAATCTCAGAAGGAAACGCTTCCTGATCTTATTCTCATCTATGCTACAAGTCCATAGATGAAGATCAGAAAGGGAAACAAATATAGCGTAAGAATAGCTAGTCAACAGGATAGTTTCTGGAAACTTGGTTTGATCTATCTATATCATGGTTAACTCAGAAGAACAGGTGAAAATAAGTTTAGCCAAGTATAGTGAGCATGTTAGGAATATTTAAATGGAACAAGATATCCCATGCCGCATTGGGTCATCATTTTTTGGTATTTGGTATTTATTGTACATTTATAGGCCGCCCTTTTCCCTGGGGGGACTCAGGGCGGCTTACAATAAAAGGGGAAAGGGAGTGTAGGACAAATATAAAAAGAAATGTGAACGAGAATAAATCAAACAATAAAACACAACATTCACTCGACATTCGGGAGGGGCGAAAGTAAAACTTATCCCCAGGCCTGACGGGCTAGCCAGATCTTGAGGGCTGTGCGGAAGGCCTGGACGGTGGTGAAGGTACGGATCTCCACGGGGAGATTATTCCATAGCGTCGGAGCCGCAACAGAGAAGGCTCTCCTCCGAGTAGTCGCCAGTCGGCACTGACTGGCGGATGGAATACGGAGGAGGCCAACTCTATGCGATCTGATGGGACGCAGGGAGGTAATTGGCAGAAGGCGGTCTCTCAAATAGCCAGATCCACTACTATGGAGCGCTTTATAGGTGGTAAGTAGGACCTTGAAGTGCACCCGGAGATCGACAGGTAGCCAGTGCAGCTCACGGAGGATCGGTGTTATGTGGGCGAACCGTGGTGCGCCCACGATCACTCGCGCGGCCGCATTCTGGACTAGCTGAAGTCTCCGGGTGCTCTTCAAGGGCAGCCCCATGTAGAGCACATTGCAGTATTCCAGCCTGGAGATCACAAGGGCTCGAGTGACTGTTGTGAGGGCCTCCCGATTCAGGTAGGGCCGCAACTGGCGCACCAGGCGAACCTGGGCAAATGCCCCCCTGGTCACAGCTGAAAGATGGTGGTCAAAACTCAGCTGTGGGTCCAGGAGGACTCCCAAGTTGCGGGCCCTTTCTGAGGGGTATAAGTTTTGTCCCCCCAGCCTGAGTGATGGTACGTTGGTCAAATTTTTGGGAGGAAAACACAACAGCCACTCGGTCTTGTCTGGGTTGAGTATCAGCTTGTTTGCTCTCATCCAGTCTTTAACGGCCTCAAGACCCCGGTTCATCACGTCCACCGCTTCATTGAGTTGGCACGGGGCGGACAGATACAATTGTGTATCGTCCGCATATTGGTGGTATTTTATCCCGTGCCTCCGAATGATCTCGCCCAGCGGTTTCATGTATATGTTAAATAGTAGGGGGGATAAGACCTAACCCTGCGGCACCCCATAAGTTAGGGGCCTCAGGGACGATCTCTGCCCCCCCACCAACACCGACTGCGACCTGTCCGAGAGGTAGGAGGAGAACCACTGTAAAACAGTGCCGCCCACCCCTATCTCCCGCAGTCGTCGCAGAAGGATACCATGGTCGATGGTATCGAAAGCCGCTGAGAGGTCAAGGAGAACTAGGATGGAAGCACGGCCTCCATCCCTAGCTCTCCAGAGATCATCGGTCAATGCGACCAAAGCGGTTTCTGTGCTGTAACCGGGTCTGAAGCCAGACTGGAAGGGGTCAAGATAGTTAGCTTCCTCCAAGGTACGCTGAAGCTGGAGGGCCACCACCTTCTCAACAACCTTCCCCACAAAGGGGAGGTTGGAGACTGGACGGTAGTTATTAAGGTCAGCTGGATCCAAGGACGGTTTCTTCAGGAGGGGCCTCACCACCGCTGTCTTAAGCGCGGTGGGGAAGTACCCCTCCCGAAGAGAGGCGGTAACAACCACCTGGATCCAGCCTCGTGTCACCTCACTGCTGTTGGCAACCAGCCAGGAGGGACACGGGTCCAGTATACAGGTGGAGGCACTCACAGCTCGCATAGCCTTGTCCACATCCCCAGAGGCAACTTCCTGAAACTCAACCCAGAGATGGTTTGCCAAGTCTTCCCCTTGTGTCCCGGCTGGATCTGCTGGAGTGGAGTCCAGGTCTGATCGAAACCGGGCAACTTTGTCCGCCAAGAGCTGGACATACTCCTCAGCCCTACCCTGTAAGGGGTCCCCCGTCTCCCTCCTATTTAGGAGGGAGCGGGTTATCCTAAACAGGGCAGCTGGGCGGGACTCGGCGGACGCTACCAAGGAGGCAATGTATGTTCTTTTTGCTGTTCTTAGAGTCCGAATATACTCCTTGGTGCATGCTGTTAAAAGTGCCCATTTCGACTCGGACCTATCGGACCTCCACGAGTGCTCTAGGCGTCTCCTCCGGCGCTTTATCTCCCGGAGCTCCTCAGTGAACCAAGGAGGCCTCTGGGGGCTGCTGACCAGGAGCGGCCGTAGTGGCGCAATCCGGTCTAGAGACCCCGAAGCTGCCGAGTGCCAGGCAGTGACGAGGGTCTCCACCGAACTGTGGACGAGGGTATCAGGAATAACCCCAAGCTCTGTCTGGAACCTAACAGGGTCCATAAGTCGCTTGGGGCGGAACCACCTGGTCGGTTCCTCCTCCCTACGGTGGGGGTTTGGCTTCCGGAAGTCTAGCCTCAGTAGGCAGTGGTCTGACCACGGCAGGGGTATGATCTCATTACCCCTCAGACCAAGATCGTAACTCCACTGCTCCGAGAGGAATACGAGGTCAAGTGTGTGACACGCTGAGTGGGTTGGGCCTCGAATTACCTGAGTCAAGCCATGTCATGGAAGCCATGAACTCCTGCGCTCCATCAGAGTGTTCACCGAGCGAAGGCAAGTTGAAGTCCCCCAGAACCATAAGTCTAGGGAACTCAACTGCTAGCTCGGCTACTGACTCGAGGAGCGAGGGGAGGGCTGCTGCAACGCAGTTGGGAGGCAGGTACGTAAGCAGCAGACCCACTTGACCCTTGAGGTCCAGCTTCACCAGCAGGGACTCACACCCGACAGAGAAACAAAATGACCCTGGCTGGGCAAAAAGATGAGTGAGGGAGTGATTTCCCACTTGCTCCCATCTTCCCCATTACATTTTTTTTGTGAGGGGCAGGGAGCATCAGAAATCTCCCTCCCTCCCTCCCAACTTTCCAATTTACTTTACTTGTGAGAAGCTTTTAGGGAGAAAATCAATGGGGAAGCCTGCACAAAATTGCAAGTCCAAGGAAAGCAGGTAATTAAGTGGCTATTGATGACTGTGGAAGAGAGTGAAGGGCTGAGTAGGCCAGAAATGGTATGTGTGGGTGCATGAGAAGTATTGCATGGGTTGGGAAGTCTGTGTAAGTATATGACATGTCATGTGGTTTTCTCAGATGTGCCAACAAGGCTCTCTTAATAAATTGGAACTTTGAGCAATACTTTGACTTGGACTCTGATTTAATTTTGGATGCTATTTGGGATACTGTCCAGAGTCCTGAGTCCGAGCACTGACCTGAACCCAGGCGGTGCAAAGACTCAGTGAAGATGGAGGAATAGAAGAAAGTCACAGGGAAAGCAGCAGATGACAGATCATCTATCTATGTCAAGACCATTTATGTGCCTTCCAAAGTTGTGGTGGAAGCCGTGGAGGCTATGGAGAGAGAACACCAGCTGGGAACTGGGCACAAAGAGCTGGCCCCTAGGCCTCCCTCACAAACAGAACTAGCTCTGCAAGATGAAGCCTCTGGATTTACCGCCCCTAAGGAGTTTCTGTTGGAGCCACAGGGGTGGGTGGGAGGGCAGTCTCGACCCACAACTGGAGGGAACCAAAGCAAACGAAAGAACCCTGACAGATGGTATGCCATTAGGGATGGTGAACAGAGGGTAGTGGAATGGGTTGGGAAGAGTGCCTGAGGGTGTTTGGAAATATGCAAGAGATGTCATGCAGGTCAGGATTAGAGCACGGATAAGAAAGGGTGTGCAGGGGTACCTTAGAGCTGCCACGTGGGTTGGTGAAGGCATGCAAGAGGGTGTTGACTGGGAATGGTGAGTAGGAATATGGTGGATGTTACAAGAGCTGCTGAATGAATTAGGGAAGGTGTGTTGAAGATGTCACAAGTTGGGGAAGCAGGTGGAGGCATGGCATGGGCCAGGAAAGTTGGATATCTTCCTCCCTGTTCCTCCCTCCTTTCCTTTCTTCCATGCCTCTTCCCTTTGCTTCTCCTCCCAGCAGGACAAGCTGTTTCCAGATGGGGGAGGGAATGAGGAATGTGAAATTGGTGAAATTGGCTGGGAAACTATCCCAAAACATTGAAAATGAATATTACATAACATGACCATAGGAGGAGTCCAGTAGCAGCTGAAAGCACTGAAGTAGCGACAACTTTCCCAAATTATATTAATGCAAACTACGTATGTGTCTGCTAAGACTCAACCATGATTTGATGTCACATATCTATATATCCATCCATCCATCCATCCATCCATCCATCCATCCATCCATCCATCCACCCTGTTTACTATTAGAGATGGTTGTAGGGTTTTTTATATATTTGTTTTTAATTTTTATAACTAACTAAAGTTTTCAGTTATATTATGGCACTTTTCTACTTTCTACCAATGCTCCATCAAATGTCTCCAATTTGATGATGTAGTTACGCAATGAATATAACTGTTTATTGTATTCAGATCATCGCATTTTTAGATTTCATACAAGCTGCTTTGTCTCATTTGGTGATCAAAGAAATCAGTGTCTTTGAATAGGCCTATTTTATTTTATTTTTTAAAAATACCTCAACATCAAGGAATTTAAAAATCATTAGGGAAAAAAACTATATATGGAATGATCACAGAAAGATTTTCTACAGTTATGAGACATTTTATATTGAACTCTGAGTTTTATTCTCTATAATGATGCTTTAATAACATTGCTGTAATCTAAAGAGATGATTGATGCTTAGGAATTCCTGCTTAGATTACAGAATAGTTCTTTTGAGTCATGGTTTTTGTCTTAGTTGCACTGAAATAATGATCACTGCCAGAGAAAATTGTTTTATAAACTATAAATGAAAAGTAAAATAGCATTAATACAACATAGCACTTACTTCTACATATACTGTAGTGCAAAAATTGTATTTTGAAGATATTTGAAATATTTGGTTCTTAGTATTATTTGGTTCTTGATAGGTAAGTGATTTTTAATTGGTCTTAATTGATTTTAAATGGTTCTTTAAAAGACTTTGAAAGATTTTGCATTTAGAACCCTGCCATTTGCATGTTCGTTTATCAAGGGAGGAAAGAGAGATGTCTGCAGAATTTATTTTTCCAAGGTTTCATTGCCTTTTACCTAACTTAAGCTTATGATTCATCTGCCAAATATGGAAATGGACCAAGCAGTGACAAATGTTATGCTAGAAATTTATTATCAAAGGATCAGACTAAATGTGAAGACGGCAGCCAACATTGCTGGTGATAAAATAATAGAATATATAAAATGAATGACTGTGTCTACCACAATGATATGGAACCTCTCATTGAGCCTTTTAGCTTCAGTTACAAGCCATACTCTCTTTGATTCCAGACATGAAATGTAGAAAAAAGATTTTGTGCAGCTTTCCTGAAATCAAGCACAAATTTATGCTCCACGATATGAGTATGCAAGTAATTTGAAAATGCATGTAATAGTGTCATGTTAAAGTGTATACCTATTTCTTAATTAAAGTATAAAAAACTATAAAGTATAATAGCATATTACATAGAAACTAACAGATCATAATATAAATTCACTTGTAAATGATAATTGCAATCAATCTTTCATATGCATTTAAAGTGAGTGCTCCTTTGTGCACAAGAGACTCTGAGGTTGTGTCTAATCTGTCAACAGTTGAACCTGATCCAGAACAGGTTAGTTGCAAGGCCAAGAAAGGCCTGCCTGTTGCCCAAGACATAAGATGCTTCCCTCAGAAACTCTTTCCAAAGCAGCAAGCTTGGGTTCGACTCAGCCTGCAGTTTTATGGTATCTAAATTTTGGGGGAACTTAATTTTGAATTAAGTTGCAAGGATAGGCTTCCAGGAAACAGAAAGCTCTTTTCTGCAGGTGTTGGCCTTGTATCTAGAAAAGGGAGAGATGTAGGAATATCCATGCCACTCTCCCAGGATCCCTTTCTAGGACCCTTTTCCATGACCTCCTTCATCACTTCTTTCAATGCCTGAAAAAGGGTCTAGCAGCTGCAAAAAGTTCCAATGAAATAAGTCTGCCATTAGGTTGTAAGGGCAACAAGGTGAAACCTAGGAATCTTCTCAGATGCAAAAGTGTTTCAGCAGCACTAACGTTAAGAAAGTTTGTCATTGTAACAAAAAAGAGGTTAAAACAAACAAACAAAAGTCCAAGCAATAAAAAGAAACTACATGTGTATTGCTTTTTCAGTTCATAAAAAGACAGCAATGGAAAATACGGTCTTTACATAATACATGTATGCTTAACACATTGCTGAATGGTGCTTTGATTTTTTTCATTCAAGCACTGGTTATCACTTAATGTAGCCCAAGACCATTGTCTTCCACACACTGATTTTTTTTAAAATGAAAATGAATACCCACCAGCCAAGGTATACATTGATTGATTGATTGATTGATTGATTGATTGAATGAATGAACGAATGGATGGAAACAGCTTTAAAAATAAATTAGATACCATCCATGAGCATAGAAACAGAATGTATTGTAATGTAAAAATGTAGGCAGCTGTGATGTTGCTTGTCAAACTAAAATGTACAGTCTACATGTGCAGTATCTCATTCCTCCAGTCTTCTGGTGACTCCACCTAATAGCCCATGGGAAGACTTTACTCCTTTTCTAGAAAGCAATGTCCCTGACCCTTGCCACCCTTGCCATTATTTAATATAATACTAAATGGATTGAATTAATCCTCTTCTCCTTTTAATACATATATTTTCAAGAAAGTTTCGCTTGCAAGAAAATCCTTTTATCTGCTAACCCAGATTCATTTTGCCCATTCATTATTGCCTGCCTCTTTTATGCTTTCTCCTGTCTATTTTAGGCCATTTTTTTGCTACAGAGGAAAATGTAGTTATAGTATTACTGATAAATGTACAAATAGATCAAGTTAGCCCTCTTGCTTAAAATTGAGGGTTCGCTCAAACCCTTCAGTGATGGCATTTATTTATCAAATAATATAGAGATTTTATGTTTATAGAATCATAGAGTTGACAGGTACCTTAAGAGGTCATTGAAGTTCAACTCCCTGTGCAATGCAAGATACAGTACAACATTCCCAGTAGATGACCATACAGTTTTCTGTTTTAAAACCTTCAGTAAAGGTGGAGGAGAAACTCATTCCATGTGGTAACTATTCTTCTTTCTGAACAAATGTACTTAAGTTAACTTTCTCCTAATGTCTAATCTGTCTCTACATCTTTGAGATTTGTCTTATTTGTTTTTATCTTACCTTCTGGGGCTAGGGAGAATGTCCAAACCATTTACAATGCAAATGCCATTCAAATATGTAAAAGAGCTAGCATGTCCTCCTTCAATCTTCCCTTTTGCAAGCTAAACATTCCTAAGTCTTTTGACTATTCTTTGTAGGACTTTGTTCCAGTTCTTTCACCATCTTGGTAGGCCTTCTCTAGACTTGCTCCAGTTCATCTACATCTTTTTATACTGGCTGTGCAGAACTGAATTCTATGTTTAAGTGAGGCCTGACTAAAGTGGAATAGGAATCATCTCACAGTGTCTGAGTTTTTAGCTCTTTTAATGCTGTCTAAGATGTCATTATCTTCTTTGCATACGTTGAACTTATGATCTTCTAATACCCAGCAAAACATAACTCATACGTTTTGCTCTTGAGGCAGATTTACCTCATTTGTATGTGGTTTTATATTCCTTCCTGTTAAATTTTGTTCTATTTGTTTTCACTAATTGCTCTAGTCCAAGTCTTTTTTGATTCCTCCTTCCTAAATATTAGTCATTTCTCCTAGCTTGGTACCATCTGCAAATTTGGTAAGCATTAACCCAACCCCTTATTCATATAATTTATAAAAATGTTGAACAGCACTGGGCCAAGGCAGAGCCCTCTCTCACTCTCCTCAACATGCCTCTCAAGGTAGATTCAATTCTATTTATAACTACACTTTGAGTACAGTCCTTGGACTGTGGATCCACCTGATATGTCTTATGTTCTTAAACCCATATTTGACCATTTTGTTAATTAAGGATGCTATAAGAGACTTCGTCAAAAGCTTTGCTGAAATCAAGATATGCTATATTCATGGCCCTTTTCCAATCAACCAGGCTAGTAATTCTATCATCAAAGGATATCACATTAACTAGGCATGATCTGTTTGGCATAAATCAGTTGGATCATGTTAATTCCTAGCTAAGTCCTCATAGACAATCTGCTTGGTAATATCAAGGACCTTGCCCAGTGCTGATATCAGGTTCACAAGCCTCCAATTTCTTAAGTCCTTCATCCTTTTTTTTGGAAAATGGGAAAGAGGAAACTCCATGTCTTCTGAGACCTTGCATACTCTTAAGACTTTTCAAAGATTACAAAAGTGCAATTCTGCAATTATCTCACTTTCTCAATATTTATCTTGAACTCCAGTTCATACACACATATACATACATACACACACACAATTCATACACACATATACACAGTTCATACACAGATACACATCTGTGTACATCTGCCTCTAGTGGCACAATGAGGGTCAAACAAGTCTTCCTTTACTTTCTGAGAGAAATATTTACAAAACTACTTTTCCCAGCCCACAATTATAATCATTAATAGCTTTTTGATACTTTTTGATACTTATAAAGTATGGTATAAATCACCAATGTAAGCCAGTTGTTGCTTTGCATACTTTTGAATTGAAACAGAAAGGGTATCTGCCAACAGTTTAATAGATGAATGGTTATAAATACTAAAGTAGGTAGATAATCAAACAGATAAATGTGAACATGTTTAGTGAACCTAAAAGGGGGACTCTCTACTGCATAATATTATTGTTTAGCAATATTTACCATTATTACAATAAGTTTCCATTTTAGTAATGAGCAACAGGTGCAATTCAATTTATTTATTGCTTCCTTTACAAATTGTGGACAGTTGGCAATTGCTAGGAAGTAGTTAGCACAAAATCAGTGAGGCCCAATAAGCCTTGTTCAGACCAAAATAGAGATGAAGAAGAGCCCCAGATGTGACTTTCAAGAATATAAATAAAAAGGTTCATAATTAAATAACAGAAGAGCACAATGATTGCTTCAGGAATGGAAAACCACAAAAAGAAAGTCTAGATTAAACATACTAATGGAAACTCTATTGAATTAGTGTTAATTTGTTATTTAAATGGAAAATACTTTCACATTAAGGAAAGATGGATGATAAAGAGAAAATAGGAGATGGGGAGAGGATGGAGGGGCAGAGAGTTTGTTTTAACTAGCCAAACAAAATTATTCCATAGTGTTCTAATATCTACATAATATAATGGAAGGTGGCAGTTCCATAGATTAATTCCAGTTAATTAAGTTCCATAGTAATAAAGTTTCACATTATTCCTTCCAGTTTGAAAAGGAAGGATAACACAGATGATCTCAAAAATGTTGCACTGTCTATATCTCAGAAGATCTAAAAAATAATTATAGTTAAAGCCACAGTTTGTCAAAGAAATTACCTAAAGCATTTAGTGCTAGAAATACTTTCTCCCAGGTGTCATGATTTTATGAGCAAAGAAATTAAAAAAAGATCTAGTCAAACAATGTAAAAGTTGTATATCAGTATAAGACTATGGTCAGACTTATAAGTTCAGCCAGTGCAAGCAGAATTTAAAGACAAACTAACATAGCCACTGGCAAATAATTATGCCATGACTCAGAATTAGGAAAAAAAACCTCACATACCATTGGCTCCAAATACTATTATTTGAATAGAATACCTTCATTTTCACACAATGACTTGATGTCAAAAAGGGAAGAGGGGAAAAACTCATAAGATCTGGGCAACTTATTTTATTTTCTCATTTTTTCATTACAATTAATGGATTTGATTTATATTTTACTTTTCTTCCTAGGGACTAGCTTTGAGGTGAGGCATCTGCAGTTATTCATCCTTGGATAAATTTTCATTATGATTACCGAAAAAGAGTTGAAGATAAGTAAAGTGACTTAAAGAAGTAAACCATGATATCAGTATATAAAATGCCACATTGGACATACTCTAATTTGAACCTATTAATAAATAGCATGTTAACTACTCGGGATCCTGCCAGCCCTTCTTTATTTGGTAGAAAAAGAAAGGACTATTTTGTGTACTGCTTACAGTATTTGGTCTATGTTTATCAATCAAGTAACAAGGATGGCTTGTAGGGTACTTACCACAAATGTGTAATGTTGTGCAGACTTGGCCACAAATTCTGATTTGCATTCTCCAATACAGAGGAGTGCAGGACCAGAGCTAATGTCAGGCTCAGCTTGCCCCATTTCACACACAATTCTGAAAATGTAAAATCCATAGTGAGTTCCATAATAAGAAAAATGCTATTATATATATGCACATTGTTCATGCCATAATAGTATGGCTGATGCTCTGGTCTGATGAATGAGCTAATTTTGAAGACTTCTTTTTTTTCCTATGCGGTAATTTAACAGAAGAGAAAGTCAGAATTAGATATAATTTTGCAAGCTGTAAAGTTGAGTGGAAAGCAAAGCACAAATGGCAAATGCATTATATTATTGAAAAGAAAGTGTGAAGTCCTTGAAGTAATGGATGAGGTCAATAATGAGAACAGCTCTCATTGTAGGTTGCAGTTTAATCAGCAACAGGCACACTTAATAAGATATGATAGAGTTGTCACATTTGTCCACATTAGAATGTTCTAATAGTGATGAGAGAATGAGTTAAATTGACATAAAGCAATAATATTTTGAGATAAATCGTGAATATGATATATTTGAAGAGAAAACATGAGTTTTCAAACAAGTAACTGTGTTGTGAACATAAATGAATGGTCCTCCTCTTAGCTTCTCTTTACATCTTCAATAAATATTTTGAAAAAAAATGGGACTGTGGCCATCTGCATTAGCATCTATGCTTTAATGGCATATAAATGGACAATATACATATAGATTCCTCCAAAATTTACAGGCCTGAGTGTAGATCCTGAATATGTTTAAGTGTACATGTAGTGTGTCTGGATTTGTAATTTAATATTGCCTAATAACCTTGAAGTCACACATGTTCACGATTGGTCACCATAACTGTACAAACTGAAGAGAAACATGGAAAGTGAATGTGTGTTTCTGTTTCCTGTGGGTTTCCTTGCTATTGTGATTTTATGTGTCTGATGATGGTTAATTCAATGTGCTGTATGTCAATAGGAAACTTATGCTTTCAGACTCAAGGAATAACCCTTTTTTTTTTTGCTTTCTACTAAGGATAGTCCTGAATGCAAATTAGTCATTTCACAACTGTTTGAAAGTTACAATGGCAGAGACAAAAATGACTTAAAATTGGTCTTTGCACTTGTAACTGTCACAGCATCCCCATGGTCGCTTGATAAAAATTTGGGTGGCATCTGGCATGTATATAACGGTTGCAGCATTCTGGGGTCATAATTGCTTTACTTGCTGGTCTGCTTCTAACAAGAAAAATTGAGTGGGGTAGCCAGATTTTCTTAATGACTGCATGAATCAATTAACAACTGCAATGCTTCACTTTATAACCATGGCAAGAATGATTGTAAAATTGGCCATGACTCACTTAATAGCTGCCTTGCTTAGCAACAGAAATTCTGATCCCAATGGACTTATTCAGTATTATATTATTCAGTTAAAGTTTTTATAAAGTTTATACTCAGCTTTGTGTGCTCACAACATTATCCTGAAGAAATCTACTCTATTTTATCCTTGGAAAAGAAAGCATAATAACAGGCATTGTGTCAGAGATAGACAAAGTATAAGACTTCCAGGGAGGATATTGTGAACTGAGGTCAGCTCTGCTAAAAGTGGAGTTGACAATCACTGCAAAAACAAAAGAAAACTGTTGAGTAGATTCTTTGCAATTTGTATCTGGATGAGTGCTTTAAATAACCTACAAGTATTCCATAAAATTACTTTTTTTGAGAAGACTGCAAGACAGCAATCTCTGGCAAATATGGGGTCCTGGGAGATGAAGGAATAGTCAACTTTTTGCTCAACCCATGGTTGGTGCCTTTAAAAGGACATTGGCTTCACTTCACATGCTTCTTTTTCAATCAATTTTGTGAATTTCTTATTAACAGGTTTTCAGCTATCAGGAACCTTTGGATTGACATGTTTTACAGTACTGGGTAAGTTTCTGCACTCAACTTTAGAGCTTGCATTGAGCCTGGAGGGGGGGAGGGTGTGATGTGATGGACTGTGGTGAAATAGTAGTTTCCCAGGAAGGAGAGAGCACATTCCAAGGAAGGGGTTAAGACAGGAAGCGATACAGCCTGGAGATGAATTGGAAAAAAGAAGACTTAGGATAGCCACTCCCTAGAATCTCTCAGGATATATAGGCTAGGGGGAGAGTAGTAAAAGTTTAGTCTCCGAAGATTCTGAACTTTGGTTGGCTTGATCTATGTCTTTCTTAGCCTGGCCTGAGAATTTCAAACCTTAGAGGAAAAAAAAGTTTTAAATACAAATTTAAACTTAAAAAAAATATTTTGAATTAACAGAAAAGGGTAATTAGATCTTAGGAAATTAGTGGACTAAAATAGTTTTGAAATATGATTTTTGAATTAATTATAAGAATCCTTCCAATGGGAAAATGTTTTTGCTTTGAAAATGATAATATTCAATGGCACAATCATATAATTAGCAAATTGTTTAATGCCCTAAATTCAATTAATTTGCACCTAGAGATTTAAATTCATTCAGGCTAAATAGGTATTCGCTAGCCAAGTTTTTTCATTAATGTTAAACTTTAGTCCTACTCTCTTTCTCTTGAATAGTTGTTTTTTATTAGCTGCGTGCTAACATTTTGCCATACTCATTAAGCAGCTGGTAACTTGATTTATTTTCTTTGTTCCCTCCTTTCTTTTCCCTTTATTTTGAATATATCCAGACTTTTATTACAAATACGATTTTCTTACTATTAGCATATTTTGCCAATCTGAGTTCAATTTGAGCATTAGACTTTCTAATACCATTTCTACAATTCTAGAATATTTTTTCTCTTTCCATTTCCTATTTGTATCCTTTTTGTTATCAGATCTCCATTAAAGTTTTTGCACAGTCATACTGGGCTTCCTCTGCTAGTTTCTCCGCCCCCTCTTATCGAAATTGCTTGCACTTTTGAAAGAGTTTTCTCCAATCTGAGGCTCCTTTCCTTAACAATTTACTATCGAGGGCACCACTTTTATTTTCTGAAGGCACAATGACATAGCAATCTTACCCAACCTGGGTGTTTTCCAGTAACTCTTTTCAACTCCTAGACCTCTTATTTTTCTAATCAAATTTTTATATTTTATATTATTTATACATATCAATGTGTGAGTGGTGTGGTAACTGGGTAACATACATTTCAGTACACATAAACATAGTCTTATTATTCCTAAATATTACATTTCATTCCCATTATTTCATATTATTTATACATGCCTTTTATTATCACCTTTCATTTCTGAACCATCTTTCTGTCTTTTTGTATATCTTAACATATTAATATATAATTATTATTATTCCCCACTATTTACAATTCCTATTTTAACTTTTTCCCCCTTTCATATCACTATAATATTCAAAGATGTGTTTTTTACCTATTTTGTTGTTCGTATTTCCTTAGTTAAATCAAAATTCCAGCCATCATTCCTCCATTATTCAATATCTCCTTATATAGTTTTAGTATCACTCACAACTCCTAGACCTCTTTTTAAAGGTCACTTATAACAATAATTTGTCATGCTATCTTTGAATAAAAACATCCACTGACTAGTATAAAATTAAAGATGGCACATTAATTCCTATGGATCTTCTAATCTGAGATAGAAATATTAATTCATGCCAGGCAAGAACCACAGGTAAACCTGATAGGAAATTGTGCTTTTGGAAGAGTCTAGGGGTCTGATTACTTTGTTAAGTGGCTCTTTACCAATATTAACCTAATTGCCATTGATAGATAGCAAGGACAAAGGATGGTAAATCAATACTGTCTCAGAATCCAACCTGCCCACAGAATCCTTATAAGAGGCCTTTTATCTGGATTCAACTTGAAAAAGCAGCGATCCTTAATATTATCTGCCCAGAATAAATGTTCTAATGATGTTAAGAATCTTTGAAAGCTTGAAAGTACTAATTAGAGTTGTGATTATAAAATCAGGGTTTCCTAGTATTATCAAAAGAGGATAATTTTAATAATCCCCCTTCTAAAAATAAAATGAAACAATATGGCATATAAAGTATAATGGCTAAGCAGCCTATTCTTACTCTAGCTTATGATGGCATTAGTGCACAGCCCCAAGCTATTACAGTAATAATATTACTTTGCTCTTCTATAGAATCTTTTATATGAGGATCAAAAGGTACTTTATAAGCACTAGGACCTCCACACCACTCCAGGCAAGAACATATAGCTTTTCTGCTTTTTAAGAAGAGACAACCAAGGTGGTTAGCAATTTTGTGATTTGCCTATAATGAATTAGGAACAGAATCTCCCACAATAGTGTGCACTGCTCCCTCAAACCAGAATCCCTGAACTCATAAATTAAAATATGAATATTTGCTAGCATTGACAGAACTGTGGTTCCACCCACTTCACTTTTCAGGCAGAAGGCAAGTGAAAAAGAAAACTAAGGTTTCTTCCTCCCATGACCTTATTACTAGCTCTCTTATAATTATTAGCATTTAGCAATTATATTTCCTTTAAGATAGAATTGTTACAGCATGAAATCTAGCTGCAGCAGACTAAAACTGATGTAAATTATTAGAAAGGACTCTACCAATTTAGAGTGCAAGTGGGTAAATCTCATTTTAATACTCCTTATAAATAGAACATTGATATATTTGATGACAGGAAAAGGCTAAGATTTTCTCTCGGATGAAATTGTGCTTAGTGGGGAATGTACATGAAGAAACAGTTTTTTTTTTAATGTTTCTCCATGTACATTCCAAACCAAGATCTGTAGTAAGTGATTTTATTACTGGTGTGGACTGCTCCTAAATCTGTTGATTCTAAGAAGTGACCTGAGATTTAAGCAATTGAGATCTCTTGAGCTTCTGAAAACTATCAGAAAAAAATGACAACTACCAGAAAAAACCCTTTTAGAGGTAGACCACCCAGTCCAGTCCAATCCCGCCCCACTGGAGCTGCGCAATCCATTTCATATCCTTCCCCTTGAAGAAACCATACCGACATCTGGAGGAGGAATATCATTAAGCGTAAAGAAAGTAGACCAGAATCCCACCCCCCCAAAAAAAGGTGTGTGTGGTAGTGGTGAGGAAAATGATACACTTATCAGAAGAACGGAATCAGCAATTTATAGAGTATACAATCTATAAATGGAAGTATGCAATCTCCTAGGAGCAAAGATCAAAGATGTGACTGAGAGGCTTACTAAATTAATCACAAACTATTAATCCTTTCTCCTCTTTCATGTAGGGAAGAATGATCCAACAAAGAGCCTTAGTGCCTTAGAAGATGCCAAGAAAACAAGATGAGAAAGACTGCCTGGAAAAAGGTTCTAATACAAGGAAAAAGAGGGGGAAGCAGTACAGTCGCTCCCTAAGTTCTCTGATGGAAAGAGAAGGGCAGTCCATTTTCCAGAATGCCCTCTTGTGAAAAAGCTCCAGGAGCATTGGCATCCCTGGAGTGAGAAGATGTCATATCTGTCAAAAAAGTATAGCAGTTGTACCACTACAATCATATCTCTGTGTTTCTGTATATGCATGCAGTTTAAGGAATGGGGCTACAATGGGGCTGCAGTAAGTATCACCATGCTCCCTTTGACCTTCCCCTTGACATAGATTTTTGGATGTAAAAGGAAAGGCGGATTACTAAACATGGAGTATAGCATAGCTACAATTGTCCTTTTTTTACTTTCTAGCAGTACTCATTTATCTTTTATTAATCTGTTTTTCCATGTGGAACTGGTAGGATTGCATTTCAGAAAGTGCCATAAATAAACAAGTATAGCAAGGACCTCTTTGCTTATGAGTTGTTGCCAGAGCAGCAGTAAGCTACTACAGAACACACAATTATTCCATAGAAAACTCTGCCGTGCCATTCTGCTATTATAAATAGCTCTTAGCAGATTTAACATTGACCATAAGAAATCTCTCTGTTGGCCTTTAGAAACACAAAGGCAGAGCTTCTATCTATTTACCGAGAGCACTTTCACTGGCACTGTTTCACTCCACGTTAATTCCAAAGTTTCTCACAAATCAATCTGAAACTGACCTTCAGTTATCTTTTCTTCTGCTGGAGTTGAATATAGTGAACAGGCAAGAGAACCCCATGAACTCATCAGTTCTTCCTGCAACTGACTAATAGGAGTGTTCAAAACAGAACTCAAGCAGTGCCTAGCCCTTTGAGCTTCAAAAGTCTCACACTCTCATCCCACACAGTCTAAAAAGAATTGAATTGCTAGAAGGTATTCACAGTGTTGGTACATGTTGCAATAACAGAAACAATAAATAATTGTTACAGGGAGGTCAAGTTATATCAAATCATAGGATCATAGGGCTGGATTACTCAGAAGGTTCTACAAGTAGTTCTCAAGTTATGACTGGTTGCTTAGTGACAATTTGAAGTTACAACAGACACCCACGACCAAAGGTGCTTATGATCCAATCCTGAAGTTCTGAGAGGTGCCTCTGCCCCCCGCCCCCAGTCACAGTCACAACTGCCATACATTTATGGCTGTTTGCAGCATCCTGTGCTATGTGAATCAATGTACATTTTTTGCTGAAAGCCGTTGTTTACTTCCAGTTTCCAACAAAAATGCTCCATAGTGAGCAAGTTGAGAACTACCTATATTCAACTCACTTTTGTTTTATGTAAAAGCTTCTGCTAACTGTGAATGCCCACACAACTACTTACCAACCCTTCCCACCTTGCACTCTGCATATTGTGATGATCCCCTGCTCCCTGTTGCTGCTGGTTTTTTATACTTTCTGCCTTTTCCCCCTGTATACTCCAAATACTCTAAAACTACTCTAAAACTGGGCAAGCAATAGAAGAGGAACACTATAGATGTGACAAGCAATGACAGAAGCTGCTGCAAAGTTTAAGAAGTAAAAAAAAACCACTCTGTTCCAGTAACCATCACTGATGAACATGAAAAAGATGCCTACTGCGTCTAAGGGACTTATGACTATCACCTCCCTGGAAAATGACTGGTCTGTATTTAGCCTGTATTGTTGCCCTTCAGTAGATTCCATAGATTTTCTATTATTCTGTTTTCTTTAGGCAGCTGACACAGAGACAATTGCTGCAACAGTATTGTAAACGTATAGATATGTCTAGGATATATTTACTTAATGCTCAGAAAAGGAAAATGTAGACAAAACAGCACAAAAGTAAAGCACAAAAAGGACCCTTGAGTTAATTTTTTCAGGTTCAAATTTCAGAGCCCACCCAGCAAGAAAGGAGAGAAAACTGATGAACAATTTCCTCCCATTTTGAGAAAGGAACACGTCTAAAAGGCCAGAATGGTTAGGATATTTTCTCTTAGCATACAGAGGATAAACTGAAAACAATATTTGCAGGGCAGAAAAGAAAGGAAATAGCATTTCAAAAAATGAAACCAATTTCTTTCTTGCTGCCAAGGGAAGAGTGTCTCTGTAAAAAAATATATAGAGAAAAAGCTCACTAAAAAAATTGTATTTAGGCTGTGAATCCAGTATGTTTATACTAGATGCATCTTTACCTAGATCAGTGGTGAAATTCAATTTTTTTACTACTGGTTCTGTCGGCGTGGCCTGGTGGGCATGGCAGGAGAAGGATATTGCAAAATCTCCATTCCCACCCCACTCTGGGTCCAGCCAAAGGTGGCATTTGCCGGTTTTCCGTACTGCTCAAAATTTCTGCTACCGGTTTTCCAGAACCTGTCAGAACCTGCTGAATTTCACCCTGGTTCAGATTCTGTATGAATTCCACTTTTGATCTGCAAAGTTAGAAAGAGACCAGTCCTAACTTGGTGCTGCACAGGGCACCCAAATTCCTAAAATTGATCCCAGTCAAGTGTATGCTTTGTGTCATTTCCCTCTTTTTTTCCACATCATGCATGTAAACCAAATGCATGTTTAGTTCACGCTACATACGTGCAGAGTGTACAGTTCCCCAAGTCCTTCGTTGCTTTTTGCCATCAGAGACTAACCCGGCTATGCTTCCGCTAATGCTTTTAGTTAATGAAAATACAATGGCAACATAGTCTTTCTTTTCTTTCCTGCATGGATGAGCATAATCCTGCTTTCAATACACTCCCCCCTTTCCTCCCCCCCCGGAAATGCTACAAAAACAAACAAAATAAGGAACAAATACAGGGATACGTGTCACTGTGGAAGGGGTTATTTGCCTGTCCTTTGTTACATACCTGTTTTCTAATTTTTTACCTGACATTTTTCTTAGGGAAATAAATGAATTGACTCCTGCAGAGGCCTGTTTGGATTAAACTGCTGTCACTGCCTTGCATGCTTAACAAATGGATGCCTGCATCTGGCAGCATGGCTGGATGCATTCCAATCGGAGTGGGGAGGATAATGAACGTAAACCACAAGGTTTCTCTGAACGAAAGTGGCTTAGCAAAACAGGAGGCCAGACTTGGGCGGAAAACAAAATGCTTAATAAATAAACATTTTAAAGGGTCATTTAATCCTTGAACTAAACAATCTAGTTTTTCCCAGTCTGGGATGGCATAGCCTAGATCACTGGGGTGCCACTGAATTTATACTAGCTGAGAATCTGGCTTGACAAGCACAGTGCAGTGGAATAAAAAAGTAGAAATGTCAGGAATTTAGAACCATGCAGATCGTTGTGCTGGAAACTGCCTTCAGAAGTCATCCGGGAACTGATTAATCAAGGGTTAATTAAGCATAAACTATTGGTAACATATGCTTCCTCCACCCCAACAATGTGCCTTATGGGTCATGTTGGCACTATAAAAAGAAGCAGAGGATTGTTAAGGATGTCTAGAAGCAAGAAAGAGAAGTAGAATGCTGCCAGGGAAATAGTAGCCCCATTTCAAAATGCTCATGCACACTGAGAACACATCAGGCAGAATGCAGTAAACTAGAACAGTATATTAGTTTTAATATATAGCAAAAGGCATGGGGAATTTCAGGCACACATTGCTACACAAAGCAATGGTGCCATTGGAAAAGTATACCAGTATATTTAACTTTGGAGTAACATGTATTCCTGTGTGCACATGTGCACGCATACAAAGGCACACTTACACCAGAATTTCTTCATATCCCATGCATTCTATTAAAAAGTCATTGATTTTATTGTTTTGCATGTTAGATTTAGGCTTGACATTTGTGCATATGTTTTATATGAAAGAAAGAAAAACTGCATTAAATCAGTGTAGGTATGCTTTTTTGAGCTGATGGCTGCTGAAAAGTGGATATGCACGGTAAAAAAAGTAAATGGACGAAGACTGAAGACTGAACCAAAAAGAGAGAAAAATTGATGTTGAATCAAATAAATTAATTAATAAAATATATTAGTATATGGGTGGAAATAAGACAAAAAACAATTATTGTCTCCTAGGAAAAGAAGAAACAACTTCACTGGATCCATGAAAAGAACATTAGTTTTTCCTGGCAATACATAACTCTTTTCTGAAATAAAGGGTGTCATAGTACCAATATTATGGAAACCTGTTTATGTATAATTTATACATTGTTTGATTATCACAGTCATGGAACTTGCTTATGCCACTGCTGGTGACAAAGAGTTAATCACTTTGACTTCAAGTAGGGGTACTTCTAGGTTCTCAGTTGGAGTCAGTTGAGGTTGATAGAGAAGGGCAGTGGAGGAGATATTTGAACTGATATTAAATTGAAAGGTGAAAGGGAATTGACTAAAGTTGAAAGGAAAGTTAGATTACCCAACAGTTCAGGGAGTTTAACCATAGTAATCTGGAAATGATTCAGGTTAAAGAAGGAACAATGATATTTTATACTTACTTCATTGTTATAATATGAAGCTTTGATTGCTTTTGAGATCATCTCTCATTGCAAATAGATCTACAGAAGTCACCCCAAATACACTTAAAGTACATCATTATAAATGGGACAAATGATCATGACACTTGATAACTGTCACTTCTCATTATCTGTAAAGACTGCTTGTTGCTGAACACTACATATTGGAATTCTATTAAATATGTTTAGGTCTGACTATATTGCTAAAAAGTAAGAAATTCTATTAAAGAAGAAATATTATTTCACTGTAAGCAGAAAAAAGCATCTCTTGGAATCAAAGCTAAGCAGTAACAGATAAGGATCTGGTTGAGAAAAAAAACCTTTTACAACAAGTAAAAGGGTAATATCATCTATAGATATTGCTGAAATAATAGCACCCAGAAGCCATTTTCTAGATGAAAGTAACTCATAAAATATAATCATTTAAATGTTTTAACATTAAATGGAAATTCCAGGATGATGTTGTGTACATAACAACATTTCAAAAGGAAGACACTGGAAGAAAGTTTTTGGTACACTGATGAAATGTTACAGAAACACATGAAATACAATCCAACATAAGAGAATATTCAAAACACCTGCCAGGTAAAATTGTTAAGAATGCAGGGTCTATTGAACCAAGACATGAAAAACATCACTACTGAAAACCCAATAGGGAGACTTTTTCTTTTACAGTACTGTTACAATATCTTCCAGGTGAGCTCATAAATAGGTGTTATAGACTGAGTCACCCAAAATAGGACCACTGTTAAACTATAAAAATAGATAAAGGAATGTCCTGGATGGAATCCTGATTATAATGTAAATGGGCTACCTGCTTAATCTCCGGATTTGAAACTAATTTATCTTTTGAGTCTGGGTTCAATAAAAGTGGCTCTCATGTTGGCAGGGCAAGTATGTATCAGATCTAAAAACCCAAAGCTTTCTGGATTAGAAATCAGAGATTGAGATCTGACAAGCAAGATCTTAATCTCTCACTTCTAATCCAGGAAGTTTTGGGTTTTTAGATCTGATACATACTTGCCCTGCTAAACATGAGGGCCACTTTTATTGCACCCAGATTCAAAAGATAATTATAGTTTCAACATAACATACATGCGTTAACTTTCTGGAAATTAGAGGAACAGCAGGATGAGCATATAAGAGACTCTGGGGATATCTGATAGTCAATGCTGTGATTGCTTTTGTGGTTGATTGGCAATGCAAAAAACATCCACAAAGGGCATACTAAATTGAGTTGAAATGCTGCCAAAGACTACAGGACTCAGATTCTGCTATCTTGGTTCTAGGTCCCCCTGACTGATCCAACTGGTAACTAAAATGAAATGAGCAGAAATTCACAATATTCTGCTGAAAGACTGATGATGTGAAGGCTTGCCTGTCAATGCATCAGAGAAACTGCCTACATCAGAAAAGAGATCTTGATCTTCCCTGATGTTGAAAATATGTTCCTATAGCAATTTTAAAGAGATAGTTCTTCTCAAAGTTTACTGCATGTTTTGCAAACATGTCAATTTGCCTATACATCTCTCAAATTACTATCCCAATAATGACATCTGACCCTCTTGACTCTGAATATAGGCCATCATCATCAAATCCAGGTTGCAGAAGGTAAATTGAATATTATGATATCATCATGTTAGAAATAGTTTTTGCCTTTGCGAGTTTATTGTTTTTCCCGCCCAATTTTATCAAGAACACGATGGATGAACTTCAACCATTATTTTAATTAGCAAAACTAGAGGTGGTAGTAGCAGCCTTGAAAGTATAAGAGCTGAAGCTAGTAGGAACCAACCCAGAGGTAGAATTAAGCTAAGGCTTCATTCTTGTCTGTAGCTTAGCTGTATTTGACACTGTTGGTTTTTTTTTCAAATTAAGCCAGATACTGCAAGTCTTTTTTTTGGGGGGGGGGGGATTATTATTTTTTATTGTACAATTTTCTTGGGTTGTATATCAATTTTTTTATATTCACAATAACAGTGTACTGTCTCGGTACAATTTTAAGTACAGATAATAAATCTTGTACAAACAATAATTATGAATTGTTCTCAGATCCTATTCACCATTGTCTTCACTTATCCTTATTAAAGAATTTTGCATATTTAGTTAAATCCTCTGTTCAGTTTTGTCTATAATCAATTGATAATATCAAATATTATAGACATCATATGGAGATCACATTTATAACCATTATCCTCCAAATAATCATAAGGTGTACTTTTCTTAATTATTCAATATTCATTATTCAATTAAACAAATTACTTTATCCTTGTTTACATGTCCACATTTCTAACTTCTGCTTCTATTTTCTAATCATTAATAAAATAATTTCCAAGTTAAATTTTTCCCATTTCCAGTTTCTATCTTTATACTAGTTCTTAATAGAACAACTCCTATATTAAACAGTATTCTACATTTATCCTTCATCTCTTGCCCATTTTTGTATCTCCACTCCTATTGACTTCTTGGCACTTCTCCCATACTTCTCCCTTGGGGTCTTGTATCTTCTTGTCTCATCCTTGTTTGATCTAAGTATTTCTTCTATTTATGCTGCTTGTTCACTCTTTTGAGCCTTCAACTGCCTTCTGCCCCAGGTACTTCAAAAATCTTGATTGATAATGATTGATAATTTAGAAAAATCATAAGATTTCCTGAGAAGAATCTCTTTTCTAGTATCCTCTGAGTGTTTTGGCATCCTTCTCTACTCTTATAATGATACCTCCAGACTTAAGGCAACCAGGCTAAGGATTCTGAGAGACTAAAACATATTTTGAAGAACAGCTTGATCTTTGTTAATAAAAGAAAATCACCCGTTAGTTTTGGAATTATCTATTATATTTAATAAAATTTAATTAAACTTTTTAATTCCAAATTATGGAAAACAATTATACAGTTGAGAATAGTGTATGAAGAGCTCATTCAAAATTTCTTGCCCTACGCAATTACATAATTCCAGATAGAACAAGATACTATTAGCCATAACATAAGCCTAAAATGAATAAAGTTAACCTATTTGATATAAAACTGTATTTGGTACAAATTAAAGTGTGAATATTTTCATCTTAGAAAAATTCTAAAAATGACACCTATTTTAGGCCTTTTCAATTCCTATACAAGTATGTTGTACAAAAGCATATGATTTTTTTCCAGTTATAGCTCCCTTATAAAAAATATAGCTAAAGAAAATATATATCTGCACATGAAGAAATGGCTTGTTGAAGGCTATTTCCAATTTATTGTTATAGTTATATATTGATATACATTTATAATAACTAATGAAACTGTGACACAATAATCAATGTATTTTGCAAGTGTTAATAAAAATCTAATTACATGGTTAGCAGTATCTGGTCCTGCAGAGAGATCCAGTGGCCATTGCTATTACAAGAAACCTTCTCTATATCTGTTTGCTTTCTATTACTAGATAAAGAAATGTATTCCACAATAATAGGTAATGAAAAGATCAGTTTTCCACTACATCTGCCCAGTGTTCTGGCCCCTTGATGCCCAGAGGAATGGAGAAAATGCTGGTTGTGTCTGAAGTAGACACATACAAGTTCTCTGCAGATTCATCTGTAAATGAAATCGCCTGAGCAGAGAAAGAAAAAGATATATTATGTTGGATTCTACCCATATCTTTTGTAACTCTGAATTCAGAGTTTCTGTGGTGTTCCAAAATACTGGAGATTTTCCAATGCAATTGCTAAAGTTAGACTGGTTCCATTTTCAGTTTTTTTAAACTAGTAGCAGGGCAAAGGCAAAAATTTTGTGAAGCATGCTAGACATAATTGGAACTGGACAACGGCTTCTTCCTCATAGTAAAGATTAATTAAAATGACACCAAGGAATCCAGTTCATTGAAAAGTAATATTTTGTCATAATGATTTACCTAGTTTTACAACTTTATTTATACAAATTAGTGTCTGAAATCACAATATTCTTAGCACTTGTCTATTCAGTTGAATTCTTGCCTTTATTCTGAGGTAAAACATTATTTATATTAAGTGCTGTTATTTTGTTATCTGCTCACATACAGACCACATAGGAAAAGGAAAAAGTATTAGGTATGTTCACTGCCTTATTTATAAAAATAATAAGGGAGGGATATAAACAAACAAGCAAACAAACTCACTGTTCAGCAATAATGTACTGGTCCTCTAGTGGAACACATTCCACACCAGCTACTTGTACATTGTGGGCTATCTCAGAGAAATCCAGCCCCAGGTTGACACCACGAATAGTGACTCGTGTTCCTCCTTCTGGTGGACCTGACAGTGTCAGGATCTGGGAAAGTAACAAAAACAAACATTGACAATGGAAACAAAGATTAGTTTTATAAACAAGAACACTGGTGATAAAAATAAACATGGTTCTACAAATGGTTCTGAGAAAGATCTGGCTTCTTTTTTTTAAAAAAAAGAAAAATACATTTTATTAAAAGTTATAAAGAGAACATAACAAGTAATACAAAATAGAAAAAAACAAAATAGAAAAAAGCATAGAAGAAAAAAGCAAAAGTGCAATGAGAAAGAATGAAAAGTAGAAAGAATCAGCTGTCAATTTCTTGCACTGCAAATATAAATATGGTTACAATATTACCTCCTTCTCTATGTTTACAATAAAAGCTCCCATTTTTCTATTATCCGTTTGTAATAATCACAAGTCATAAGAGCATTGTTTCTGTTTCATGCAAAAATTCTAAAAGGAGTTTCCAGTCAGCTATAAATGGAAATATTATCTTTTCTCTGATCAAGAAAGTTAATTATGCCATGTTTGGAAGCTTCATCATGTCACCAGTCATTCCTCCATTGTGGATAATGTAGAATCTTTGATGTATTATTGCCACTATGTGGATAACCTCACACCCAGGAAATGCAGATTGAAACATAATCATGGAGTTGAGAAGGTCAGGCAGGGAGGTCACTACACAGCAGGGAGGCTGGTACAATAGCAACAGAGCCCATTGGTGCCCAACTTAAGAAAGAGCATATCCAGTAATGTGAATAGAATGTCTGCTGGATACCTCTCTAGTCTCTCGTATAATCACTACCACTCCACACACCCTATTTTGGAGTTTGAGCTAGTGCCAAACCTGAATACTAGCTGGGCAAATCTCAGAGAACAGCACTCTGCCCTCCTATCCCAGCCAAGTCTCTATGATACACACACTGGCCTTCTCTTTAGCAATTACAACAATAACAGGGCCTAGCCCAGGGCTAGAAAGCCTGCCATCCTGTGCCTGGGGTGAAGTCCAGGAGATTGTAATGTGCCACAGGAATAATGCACCTGTGGTTCAGCCCTGTGACTTGGTCACTTTAGTCTTTAAAATTTTTGGAATTAATTGTATGTATCTATATACATTTCTTTATTTTTTTACGCATCCAAGAGACATCAAGCTTCCAATTCTTCCCACCTCATTCTCCTGATTAGTATAGTAGTTCGAAATCTCTTTTTTCAGAAATGTAATGTGGGAGAATTTATAAAGTCATAATGAATAGCTTGAATAATGAATATGTCTAGAGGTAGCTAAGGCTGAGATAACACATTTCTGCTGTACAGTTCTGGTCTAAGCACTTTGATGAAACAATATATTCAGTTTTGGCTTGTGAATATAGAATGTCACATGCAGTGATTTAGTGATTGCTTTTGAAGTGTAGAATCTCATCATGACATATATAGCCGTATATGAGAATACCAGGAGATTGTATAACATCCAATTTATTAACAATACAATACCTATACATACCTAAAATATACCTAATATGAAAAACATTGAGAAGTGTTCACCTAAATAGAGAGAATCACTATGGGAAGATGTGTTTAATGAGGCAATATGTGAGAATGCTTGGAAATGAAGCATTAAATGGCACTTAATATGCAATGAAGTGTGAGTTGCCCAAGAAATCTGCAGTATTTCCAAGTACAGTAATTTGAACATCAGCACATCTGAATATGCTCTCTGAACATTGGAGGAGCCGAAATAATTTAATGGCCTGTGACTATAAAACATCAACTCTGGCAATACTGTTACTGGGATAAGACAAAATGAGAAAGCAAGCTTTTCAGCTCTCCAGAACTTTCATTAAACAGCAACTAAAGCAACAAGGAAAGGAAATCAAAAGCAGGAAGAAAGGTTTAATTTAAACTATAATTACCTTCAGTGTTTTCTCCCTTTTTTATTGAATGAACAGAAGTTTCAGGTAAAATGCAAAATATTTTAATAGCGTATTAAAAAACTATATAACTAGGATTATATATATATATATATATATATATATATATATATATATATATATATTAAGTAGGTTTAGGCCTATTGAATCTGAAACATGACTGTAATGTCATTTGGCTAAGACATTTCATTTCATTAGGAATTATGTAACTGTCAATAGATACAAAGGAAGTTCACCTAAAAGTATAGTAATAGTACTCTCAAATCCATACTTGAGAACAAAGGTGAACTGTACTTTTGTTCACCTATTTGTTGATCAATGTTTGTAAGATAGGTTTGAAAATAGGTTTGTTAAATACAAAAATGGGATTTTGTACAATTAAAACTATAGCATGAGAATCCTACTACTATTATTATTAATGTTAAATATATATTTGAATTTTGGATTTGAATTTTAATTAAGACAATTACTCAACAATAATTCACAATGGTTTTGCTGTTTGCTTATTGCCCCTACATTTATAAATTAATGAGAAAAAGAAAATGATTACTGATGCTTTGAACAAATCTTCATATTGAAATGATGACTATATGTAGATGATTGCATTTCTATTTAGGATCACATAGCTTCTGTTTTGTTAGAAAATTTCTATTATTTTTTTCTTTCTTTCTTTTACATGGTCCTTTTCTCCTGTTCTTGGTTTGCCTTCTCTATTAACTCTTCATTTCTACTAAAGTTGGCTCAATTTTAACAGGGAGTGTAGGAAAAAATAGGAGACCTCTGCTTATTTTTTAAGTAGAATATCAGGAGCTGCTGGACAGCAAATCTAATAATTTTTAATCCCATTCTGAAAATACAAAATCAAGTAATGCTCTACAACAGGAGTATCAAATTTGCGTCATCATGGCGATGTCATGTGACATATCAGGAATTTTTTTCCCTTTGCTAAACCAGGCGGGGGCAGAGCCAGCATGTGACGCAACCGGCCCGTGGGCTGCAAGTTTGACACCCCTGCTCTAGAACCATTATGATGTCTAAGTGAAAATAATACATTTGTTTTGAGAAAGAAAAAAGAATCTAGCAGGATTTTATTGTTTCTTTATCTATAAGAAACAAATTGAAGATGCACTGAAAACCCTTATTAAGGTATAGAGGATACATAATCCTGAAAAAAACAGTAACAATTTAGCTTCTCTTTTAAAAGGACTTATTAACTCTAGATTTAGAAACATTTCAAATGGACCATCGTGGCTTCTTTTCTCTTTTTCTATAAAAATAAAAATAACTCTCATCACTGAAAGAAATCTAATGGGAAATGAGTTCATGTATATTGAATTATAATTCACAATAATGAAAACACTACATCCACTAGATTAAAAACAAACCTGAATTGTCAAATAAAAATCCCAATGTTTGAGTCTGATGCATGCTAAAGACTCAAATACCTTCATTTCTTTATTGCTTTCTAAGTTTTAATTTCTTTTTTTAAAATACTGCCATAAACATTGTGATATAGTTCCATATTTAAATTTTCTTCCACATTTTCTGAGGTGATAAAGTTATTTACTGAGAAAGGAAAACTGAGAATCTCACATTTTAGCACACAGTATTTAAAACAATGCTTTAGAAAACTAAAGAGAGTCAGTTTGGTCTAGTGGTTAAGGCAGTAGGGTATAAAGCAGGATTAGAAGTCACTTGGATGACTTTGGCCCAGCCACCCTTTCTCAGCCAAACCCACCTCACATGCTTGTTGTTCTGGGGAAAATAGGAGGAGGAAGCATTATAAACATTCACTGCCTTGAGTTACTCATAAATACAGTATATTAAAGGTGAAATTGAAGGTAATCTTTTCAGGTACTGCATTTTCAGTAGAACATGCATTTCAATTCATGTTGCAGTAACAAGATGTGTTACCTCTTACTGCGTAATCTTGAACATACTGTACATTGATGCATTCTGTCTCTCTTACATACTCATCTCTTTCCTTTTATTTCTTCCCTTTGTAGTGAGGTGTGAAATATCACCAGAAATATTCATCTACTTCATTAGAGATTCTCATTAAACACTTTTGATTCTAATACTCTGTCTGCTGCACTGCAGGGTTCCACAAATACCCAATATGTGATTTTCATTCATACTGAACAGAGTGCATTTGATTTATCTTCCAATATTCATTTTAATGGACCTATTTATACACGTTATATAACCAAATTATCACTGAGAGGAAGAGGCTATTCTTAGAGATATATGTCTGTTTATTGTCTTCTACAGGCTTATAAGAGAAGACATTTACTTATTTTATCTCACCCAACATAATGTAATCTCACCACGTAGCAGCACTTGAAAAATCATGTAAGAAGAAACAGAACATCTTTACCTCTTTCATTCAGGCTTCTAAACAGCAATAATGTTTAAAACATAGTATTGGTTCCTGCTCTAAATAATTTTTAAAATCTAAATTCCACTAGAAAGAATTTGAGTGGATGAGCAGATAAAGGCTTACATAAGACCATGTAAGTTAAGATAGAAATATCAGGTTAACTGCAGCCTGCCACTTGGTTTGGATAAAAGAATGGGTATTGCTGAGAAATTTAAAAAAAATATTATAATTAGAACTACATAACCTGAGATATGATCACCACAGCTTTTTATGGTACCATAAAGTTAAAGTTCATGTACATTTTAAAAATCCTTAGGGAAGAAGAAGAATATAAAATAAATATAAGCCCAGGCTGTGCTCAAAAGTACCATTAATGGTCTCACCAAAAGAAGCATTTAATAGAAAAGAAACAGTCAGTAAAAAGAAATAGTTAACATACCAAAATTTATTAGTACAAGCAAATGGAGAACTTAAAGTGAATTGAGAATATTTGGTTATAGAAGAATAAGTTGTCAATAGTTTTCATATACCACTGAGAGGAAAAAAAATATAACTAAAACGTTTACTGGAATTGAACAACATATGATGAAATGTGAAACTGAATTACATACAAATGATGAACATACAGTTGCACTTTTGCCGATATTTGAAATGTAAGTTTCAAATATCGGCAAAAGTTTCATTTTCAGTTATCTGGCCTTCTAAAGAGCAGTAAGAGTTGATCTCCTCTAGGACTGACCGGTTTGATCTCAATCTAATAAACCATTATTCAAATATAGATTTGAGGGTAATTTCTCAGCAACTGCATTGATTTTTTTTCCTGCACAGATGCCTTAAAACAAGATGTGAGCTTGCATAACACATTGTTTAAAGGCACCACCAGCAAACTCAGATCTCTTTTAAATAACCACTACACCTCAAACTGCAATTTATCATGCAATGTTTTCTTCTTTTCTTTCTACTATGAACTAAATTTTATCCCACTCTCAAGGCTGGAAGTAATGATATTAAATCCAGAATATGCATTGTGCTCCTTCAGCTTCTGAATCATGCCAGACAACCAAGAATTGTGGAGGCAGCTGCTATGCCTAGTATGGTGGAACATAAGAAAACTTGTGGGAGGCTGCAGCTGGTGGCAGAAACTTCTGCTGAGAAATTAGGCTTCCTTTTTATAGACTTTTATAAAAGCCAGTAACCTTAAATGGCTTGACAGTTACTTTGGAGAACTTTATTAAGTTCCACTTTGGACAAGCTCTGAATGTTAAATATCACATTATATTAGGGAGCAGTCACACCTCCTTAAATGTCTTTTTTAAGAACTAAAAGCTACTTATTTATAGCAGGTCTCTAACATAGCCATTTTAATTCCTAAATCTAGAAAAGTATACCTTTAGAACCATCTCCCAGTATTTATGAGGTTAAGAACAGAAGGGGACTATTTACTTGTACATAATTTCTGATTCCAGCGAGGGCTTGCAATATAACTTGGGTAAATCCTTTTTTTTTTAATGGCCACTAGGTTCATTTCAATGTATTGACTCAATTCATTGGCACATTAAGGTCTGGATTAAGCAACACTGTAATTCATCATGTTTTCAAAAAGTTTCAGCAACTAACCTAAATCACAATCTTAGTGTGTGTTTGAATATCTGATGACACCCCTTTTGTCAATCTGCTCAAACAGCAGGTTCCTGCAGATGCTGCTTGTTGGCAAAAAAACAAAAAACAAAAACATTAGCTTATCTTCCACCTTATCATGGTAGTTATTTTCTGAAAACAAATCCCTTCCCCATGATTGCCATTTTATGAAAATGCTCACATGTCTTCTAATTCCAGATGTAGCCACCACATATCTGAAATCTAAAATGAATGATGTGCTGCACTGCCACAGGGAGGCAAACATCTCAGATTAGCTATGAATACACCCCAGCCTAAACTATGATTCCCTGAGACTAAATTATAAACCTTATTTGTTTTGTGAGTTCACTTTCTATTCCACAATTGATGACCAGTAATATTATTCCAAAATTTTCTAAGTACTTTAAAAAATAAACCAGTTTCTTTGCTCCCCTTCCTTCCTCTCTAATGTGTCTTAACTTTTTTTCAACTTTGTTTCTCATTCCATTTATTTTAGAATTTGAAAGCCATATTACTTAATATCAATCCCCATTTAAAGAGACTATTAATCATACACTTTCCATTTCATTTAGACTTACTTGTGTTCTAAAAACACTTATTTCATTCGCCTGTCTTTGCCTCAGTTCCCATTTTCTTTCGTGCATTCAGCCTGGGACTAAAAGCTTTAATCTATTCATCATGTAGTGTCGATTAGAGTCTGCTTTCTGTAGCTCACACTCTGTAGTGTGTCTTGTATCATTTTTCTCTGCAAAGCATCATGTGTCTACAAAAGACATAATATGAAAATCAAATTGCATTATATTATATTATGCACTCTAAGGTTTGCTACTGTTAATGTTTACAGATCACCTATATGCAATGGTTCATGGTTCTTGACAGTTATTTCCCTTACAACAGTAATAAGCATACAACAGTATGCTTATTTTTTAAAAATGCTTTTGCTGAAGTAATTGCATGACAAATGGAGGTATTTTTCCCTCTCTCAGTAAATCCACAGCCTGCCTTTTTCCTTTTTCTTTTCTTTGAGAGGCTGTTCAAGGTTTGTTTTTTTCTTTAACCAAACTGGAGATAACAAAACCTGACTACAGTGTCAAAGGCTGTGTTGCCTTTTTATTTTCTAAATGTCTTGACCTGGAAAATATCCAAACCAGATATCCAATCTGACCTAGATTTAACTGCCACTAATTGAACAGTTCTGAAGGAACTGTGTCAAAATGTTGCTGCTGGGTTAGAACAGATGCATTCAATTAATTACAGCTGGAGAACTTCAGTCATAATCATTGAAGGTAGCAACATTTGAAAGATCCTATTTGTATAAAGCTCTTTAAATAAAAGTGGATCAGACCTGAAATCCAGGCAGCTGCCTTATCTATGAATATAGATCAGGACCCTAAAACAAACAAGCAAACTATACTATTGAAGTTTAATAAAAGTTGGCTATGTGGAGTCTTTGGTACTCTCTTGAGTTTGGTTATTTGCAGTTGCTTATTCAACTAGGAAATGTCAATGTTAGTGAATATAGGATTTTATTCCTGTTTACATATAATAGTTTGCCCCATCAATGTTGGTGTATATGTGACTTTAATTGGTAATACCTTGATTAGGATACTTGTCTGCTTGTTTCTTGGCAATTTCTTGATTAGGCTATTTGTTTGTCTGCTTGTTTGCCTCCTTGGTAGTTTCTTGATTAGGTTCATTTTTTTGTTTGCCTGGTGTTAATCCCTGCTTCTCTGAGTGTTGGCTGCTGAACAGGATGTGTAATGGTCTTTTCATTTCCTTCTGAGATGTTTTTAGTGCCCCTTTGGAATGGGGCACTATGTGAATCTCTGTGTGTCTATTGATGGCTGATTGTATGAATGCCAAGCTTCCAGGAATTATCTAGAGGTTTTGGATTTAGCTTCACCTAGAACACTCAGTTTCCCAGTTGCAACTATGTTTTTTATCCATGTATTTGAAATTAAGGAGTTTTCAGAAGTTGGTTATATTTGGATAGTTGAAATCCCCCTCCCCAAATAATGCTGTAGTTATGCTTTTTCAAAATAATTTGATCTCTGAAAGTGTAATCTGAAAATTTTAAAAGATCTGTTGGTTTGAAATAGACTTTCAAAATGAAGTTGCCATTGTTTAATTCTCCTTCATTTTTCTTATAAAGCTTGAAGTCGTGAACCAAACTGAAATATGATTTAAGCTCTCTCTCTACTCAAGTAGGTGCTTAATGAAAATAGGAACTGCATATAAGTAATCTCACCTCCCTCTCTCTACACCACAAGCCCTGTTCTGCTGCCTCATTTTGGCAGGGTTATGGTTTTAGTGTCTGGGAGGAATGAGCAAAGAATGGGAGTATATGCAGGGTCACCCAAGATGGGAAGGTCATTTCAGCTGCCCAAGCAGACACAAATAGGGCAGCAGCAGTATAGGAAGATGCTGGAGTCAGTGACAATAGTAAAGGCATCAATTCATATTGCTTGGGAGAAGGCAGTGGTAAAGCATTCCTGCATTTTTACCAAGAAAACCCACATTGATAGAGCACATAAAACAAATAATATTATAGTATCAGATAGTGAGCTACTGACATCTACTGAGGAAGAACTAAGGATATTTCAGTGCACCAATGGTATTTGTCAAGCCAGTTTATTGTAGCAATTAAGATATCAGTTAAAAATTGAAAGCCCATAGATTATATTCCCACTTTAGGCATGAAGCTAGCTGATGACCTTGGACCAGCCACTCTCAGCCCTAAGAAGGAGGCAATGAAAAACTACTTCTGAAATCTTTCCAAGCAAAGTACGGAGACTTTTCCAGTAAATCACCAGGAGTTCAGATTGACACATATACACAATTATGTTCATGGTATGGCTAAATTTAGGTTGTATAGTTGCTAATGTTTCCATACAGGAAGATAAAATGTGAAGCTACAAAGACTGAATAGGAACATGGAATGTAAATAGCATGAACACGGGAAATATTCAACATAGTGAAAGATGAAATGAAATAACTGAAAATTTGGCATCATAGATTGAGATCGACTGAGATTGGACACTTTCAGTGAGGAGATCATACTGTTTACTACTCAGCACATGAAAAACAAGAAACAGCATTACTTTTATTTTAGGAAGAGTATAGCAAAAACAATACTTGGCTGCAATGCAATCTGTGATTGAATAATATTGATGATACTTCATAGGTAACCTTTTAATATGACAATCATTGTTATAACCACTGATGTGGAAGAAGACAACATTGATATGTTTTATAATCAAGTTCAATTTTAAATTGACAGAACATGCAAGCATGATGTGCTGCTTATGACAGGAGATGTGACAGGAGATGGCAAAGTTGGAAACATGAAGGAGAAAACTGGTTAGATGGTATGGCTTAGGAAACCAATTTGCCTATTGAACCCTTGGGAGTGGCACTGTTTTGGGCATGAGAAATTTTTCGGGATGACTATTCGGGGCTAGAAAACTTTAATAAAGACTGCATGTGCATGTGTGTGAGGGACAGGCAAGAACCAATCTAGAACTGAAGAGAAATGTTTTGATGGAACAATTAATAGAATTGTTTTGTTTTGATGGAACAACTTGCCTCCAGAGGTTGTGGTGCTCCAGCACTGGAGGATTTTAAGAAGTGATTGGACAACCATTTGTCAGAAACGGTATAGTTTCAGACAAATGGATGAACAGGGGATTGAATGAGAAGACCTCTAAGGTCCCTTCTAACTCTGTTATTCTGTTAATTCTGTTAAAAGCCACCAAAATATGGTAAAGAACAGAAGAAAAATCTGTTCAAGTAAAGGATCTAAGCAACCTATGTCAGCAAATGAAGAATGATACAGTGGTCAACAGATTGGAAAAGATTGGTCAATTTACATTATAACAGCAAAACAGGGAGACTTAACAGAGTGTGTAAACTATCATTTAATTTACTTAATTCCACATGCTAGAAAAACAATACTTATGATCATCCAATGCTAATTAGAGCCCTACATGGAAAAAGTGATGCTTGATGTTCAAGTTGGTTTTAGAAATGTTTGCAGAACATGAGACATTATTACAGATCCATGCTGAAAAATTGACAAGGCTAAATAATATTTTTAAAAGTTACTATGTGCTTCAGTAATTAAATAAAGCTTTTGATTGCATAAATCACATCAAGCCATGGAAAGTGTTCAGAAAAATTGGAATGTACAGGTCAGGCCAGAAAGCCACAATATGAACAATACATGGTGAAATAGACAGATTCCAAGAAAGCAAAAGAGTGTGAGAACACTGCATATTTGCTCCTTATTTATTCAATATACTATATATGCCAAATATATATTAAGGAAAGCTCAATTGGAAGAAACTAAGCATTGGTTTTAAAACTAGAGAAAGAAGCATCAATAACTTGCACTATGTTGGCAACAGTACCCTGATAGGCAAAAATGCAAAGGATATGCAAAATCTAGTAATAAGAATCAAAGAGCAAAATGGGAGAAAAGGGATTAAAATTTCAAGGAGACCAAATTAATGTCCTTTGCTTCTGCTTTTAGGATTAATAGTAAAGGAACCAACAATTAAAACTTTGAAGAAGCAAGATAAGAAGAGTATTGACACCTCTGAACTTTGGTGATGGGAATGACTCCTGGATATACTGTGAGTAGCCAAGAAAATAAACCATTGGAACATTGAACAAATCAACTTGAAGTTCTCACTAGAGGCCATAATGATCAAGCACAAATTATCTTACTTTAGACACATTACTCCAAGACCTAGCTCTTTGGAGAAGGTCTCATGCTGGAAAAGGTGAAAGGATAGATAAAATGATGATCAGCAGCAAGATGGATTCTACTACAGTACTGATAACTGCACCATTGGAAAACCTGAAGGGTCAGATTAGGAATAAATCATTATGGAGAAAATCTATCTGTGGGGTTAGTAAGAGTTGACAATGACTTGATGTCATGCAATCAGCACAATCATGCTCTACAAATAATCTAAATTAGATTAAAATGTAATCTACAGAACACATTTTGAATAGTATATTTGAAAAGTAATAATCCTAAAACTTATTTCCCATTATACTTCTTAATGACTTTGTCCTATGGGCTGTAATGCCATATAAAAGTGGATAGCACTGACCGCCATGCCATCAAAGCATACTTGATTACACTTCTGTAATGATATAGTTATCCAATATGGCATCTTTTCTTTAATAAAAACATTAAGCACCATATTCTGTTGGCCAAGAGCTCTGGCAAAAGCTAGACCAAAACATATCAATTTTGTTCTACTGTTCCATTTGTAGTTGGCTATATCCAAGTGGATGAGCCCAGCAAGTCCTCAGCACATCCACAGTGCTCGTTTATCAACCTGGAAAAATCGTTTTTGTGTCTGTCTTAGTTGATAGCACATTCCAAACCTAATTGTTATCTCCTCAAAGCAACTCTATTATTCAGCCTGACACTGCTCCCCCCATTCCCTTTAGCTGTTTGTTGCAGTAATGTTATATTAATGAGCCCTGAAGATAAACGAATTGGAGATCAGAGTTCTGCTTGTTCATAAGGAAGTTGATTTTTTATTTATTTAATCACTGAGGCTGTAGGCAACAAGGGAAGATTTATGCTATCAAGGGGAACATAGGATGGATCCCAATGACATGCTGTATGAATGGGAAAGATTTTGTGTTAACATGCATGCTATTATTGATTTTCTTTTTATGTCAACAAGTAAAGATCCCTCTAATCTCTGTTCCCTCTTGACTTATTACAATTTTAAAAGCTTATCTCTTCACTGAACTACTTAAACTTTTCATGAAACAATTTATTTCTGGCAAATATCACCCCCTTTCTCTAAATATTCATTTACAACTTGATATTTAAAAGTTGCTACAGAGATGTAGTGTTTTATTAAATCATCAGACATGGTTTTCTTCATGAATACTATTCTTTTCAAGCACAATTCTTTATCTTTGCCGAGTTTAGCTATGATTAACTACAAAATGTGTAGTAACACTGGTAGTCATTAGAGCTTGCTAGATTTTTACTCAGCTGAATACAACTTAACCAGTTACGCAAAACCTTGGTTAATTGCTAATCATACATAGCTGTAACCATGATTGCTGCTGTTTAAACTGAAATTAGACTGAGGTAGAATTTATACTTCAGAAATCAGTAGATTGGGGAAAGATTTGGAAGACTTCAAGCAGGTGAAAAAGAATGCAAAACATTAGGGAAAGACAAAAATATTATACAATATAAATAAAAATATAGCTGCCAGGAATTAATCGAAAAGAAGAAAGAGTAGTTAAGCTAGAAAGATGAAAAAATGAAGAGCAATTTAGATGGAAATTAAATATATATATATATAGGGTTTTCCCCCCAATAATTTTATTAAAGTTTACAAATATAAAAATGTTATACAAATGAAGAAAAATATAAAAACTAAAGAAACAAACAAAAGCAGAAAGAAATAAAAAGCACAAAAAAGAAATAAAAATATATAAAATATGACTCTCCCTCCCTGGAGACATGTATAAATAAGTTGACTAAGTTAAGAGATTCTCTATTCCTTTAAAAAAATATCTTCTTCCCATATCTCATCACTTATTAATAATCAAATTACAGAAAAACCCATCATTTATTCCTACAAAGCAAAAGTCTACTAAGAGGTACCAGAAACATCAACATATATATTTTAAACTTAATCAAAAAATCATTTTTATAATCTAAAAACACCTTTTTCTCTAAGAAATAAAAGAAAGGAATTTGTGCCCATTTATAAACAAATCTTTAAAGGCTTGTCATACAATCCTGTTGGAAAAATTAAATCCTATTAGTAGCCACTAGAAGTATATGTATTTTAACACTTTTCCAACAGTTTTACTATGAATCTTCTTTTCATTTTTTTTTTAAAAAACCTAAATTTTAGTCCCATTAAGTCCCATAAACTAATGTCTTATCATTTTCTCTTTTTTTCTTTCAGGAATAACTTGAATAATTTCTCCTTGTCTTCTCCCAGAAAAGGTTTCCTTGGTTACACATATAACTTTGGTAAATTCCAAGTCACTCACTGATTTATTGCTTATGTACACCCTTTGATTAGTAAGAAATCAACTATTTTCTACCACTCTTATATCCTGGCATTTTAAAATCCATTTTCAGATCTACATCTTCTTTCATATCATTTTTATAATCCAGCATTTTAAAAACTCCAAATCCACATTCAAATCATCCTCAGTCTGTTTTACCCAATAAAATATTATGTTCTTCTATGTCCTCTGCTAGAGTATCACCCAACCTTGTAAGTAACTTCTGAGCAAATTGTCCCCAAATAACCTAAATTAGTGTCAAATAGTGTTGCCCCACTGTATTAATGGGTGTGTTTTGCTTTAAGAGTAATATTTTGTTCTCTCTTTCAAGTTCATTCTTATCATATATTTTTTAATCAACAGAACTTTCCTATGGGAAGATTTCTTACAATTACGTAGTTTCAAAGCCCCTGTATATTCTTTCATAAATTTTAAGCACCCTATAGGAAATATTCTTTGAAATCCATCTAGCTCCTTAACTTTCCAAAATCAACATTGTAGTTCCTATCTTACTGTTTTCAAAAAATTAAAGCTATTCATGTTAATTCTTAAATTTACTCAGAACATCTTTTATCCAGATTGGAAGGAAAAGCTCTTGGTATACTATAGCTTGTCTTTCAGATAGAAATTAATAAACAGCTTCTAAAGTAACCAGGAGAGGAAGTAGGTGAACTCAGTGTCTCTTTGAAAGGTGTTGAGCATGGCTTAGGAAACATGAATGCTCCCCCAGCTCCCAGACCTCTCAAACCCATTGAATAATACTATTTTGTGATCTATTCCCATGTATAATCTGTGTGGAGCCAAACATGGAAGATCCTTGTCTTCTCCATTCAAAAGGAGTTTTGAAAACCTGAACTTTTCATCAGCTCTACCAAGTTTGTCAGCTCCATAATAAATAGAGTTTTACCCAATCTGCTATGCTGCTCCCCAAGCTAGAAATAAAAATATCTTTTGAAAGGTGTGAAGAAGGCTAAACAAAGATTGTACAATAAAATAAAATGAAAAATAAAGTACTGAAATAATTTTAGATGAAACTGAAGTGAGACACTGCTGGAATGAGAATTTTAGAAAATTATATGGGAACTATATGGTGATATGTGAAACAATGCAACTGAAATAAGCGCTATAAATGTTAGAATTCAAGGAAACAAACTGATGAAGAGAAAGTAATAAATGCTATAAGAGTACTGAAAAATGGTAAGTCTGCCTTTGTAATTGACACAATGTGAGAAATATTTGCTTATGGAGTAGCTATGCAACTTGCTTAAGGTATATGAGAAGCAGCATCTGTGCCTCATAACTAGAAAATAGAGAAATAAAAGAAATTTCTACCAACAGAGCAATAACAAGAGGGGAATGAACAAAATTACATGGGTGGCAGGACTAATTTGTTAAGTGTGCCTGGAAAAAATTATATTTGAAATATTACAATGACTATGAACAAAATTTGAGAAGTCCAGCGTGGATGGCTTCATGTCAAGCAGGAGGTATGCAGACCAGATTTTTGTTGTTAAGTATTTATGAATGTGAGAAAGAAAATGAATTGCTTATTATCTAGATAAAAGATGAAAAAGTGAATAGTTTTGAGTTATGGTATGTTTTTCCTATACATGGAATTGTTAGTTGTCTGCAGAATGTGATAAGAACAGTCGATGATTGCAGTAAACTCAGGTAAGCATACATGAAACATTTAGCAATGATTCAGTATTGGTCATGAATAAGACAAGGACATATAATATCCCTTTGGGCATTTATTTATGGGAAATTATACATGGAATATTTGTGAGTATATAGAGATGTGTTGGTATATGCCTACTTTTTTATGCAGGCAATGCTTTATTGCAATCTGAGAAATCAAATGATTTACTTCTAATGTTAGATAGATTGAATGATGCACTAAGGAATAGATCTAAAAAGTAATGTATCAAAGACAAATATAGTTGTACTTGACAGGAAAAATTGAGTCTGTGATTACAAGTTTTTCATAAATGATGAAAAATTACATCAAGTAAATGAATTTATGTACTTTGCTAGAAAGTCTTTTAAAGATAGAAAAATGAATGGGGAAAATAGAAGAAATACTAGTAAAAAGGTAGTGGGAAGAATGCAATATGTTGTGAAAAATGGATGCTTATTGAAAGAACCAAAAATGACTATTTGTATAGATAGTAACCTTTTGTTAACTTGGTTGTACAGAAGTGAAAATTGAGTTTTCATGAAAAACAAAAGGTTAAGTTGAATTCAGTAATCATTTAAGAAGTGTATTAGGTAAAAGAAGAACAAAATCAAACCTGAGGATACTTTAGAGCTCATTTAGCGCAACCAATGCATTTTCAGGAGAGGGGTGTAAGAATAGATTTCAAGGATAGAGAGTATATATAGTATACAGTATATAAAATTACAACAGATAATGATGGTAGAAACTAGATTTTGTCATTTTCCTTTATTGACCTTAATTTGTTTTCCTTTTACTGTATTACTCTTTTTTTGCAACTTTGCATAACGTTACTTATATTGAAAAGGAATAATATGATCAATATATGTCTAGCTGTGATAGGTCGCTAGGTATATGTTAAAAAATAAACAAATAATGATACATTTCTTAATCCTTTAAAGCTTGGAGGATAATCTAAACCAATTAATAGTACTATTCTAAACATATGTACTAAGAAATAAGTTCTATTATTTCTATCAAGAATTGTTATAAGTAAACACATATGGAATGTATTACAAATAAGTATATGTAGAATTGTAACCTTTCCTTACCTTAAAATACTATCATTGTACTTAATGCAACTAATTTCTAAATAGGTATGAATGCAATTATATTTTAGTTTGCTCACTCCTATTAGTTTGCAATTGTAACATCAAGCTTGGTCTGTCTCTAACATCTATGAAATTTTACAGACAGCATCATGAAAAGATCTTGAGAACTCAAAAGCTTGATATTTGTTTTGTGGCATTTCGTCTCATCCTAAGGCAAGGCTGTGGATTCTGAGATATTACCATCCAGAGAATAAAGCTGAACAACCAATGTTAGAGCATTTGTTATGATATATTTCTTTGTTAGACAATGAACTATTTCTCCCTTCAATTTAGTTCTACAAAAGGAACCAAATGTTCTGAATTTTAAAGATGACTAATGGTAATCCTTGACTTCTTATAACCATTAGTTTGGCAACAATGTAAAGTTACAATGACACTAAAAATGTCTTATAACTGAACATAACAGCCATTGCAGTGTCCCCGGGGTCATATGATCAAAATCTAAGTGCTTGACAACTAGTATGTAATTAGGATATTTGCAATGTCTCAATGTCACGTGATCACCACTGATGATCTTCCCAGCTGGTTTCCAAAAAGTAAACTCAATGGAGGAAGCAAGATTCACTTAATGATTATGCAAGTCACTTAACCACCCTGATGATTCACTTAGCAACTATGGCAAAAAAGGTAATAAAATAGGGTGCAACTCACTTAAGAATCACCTCATTTAGCAATCAAAATTCTGGTCCCAATTGTGGTACTAATCTGAGGACAACCTTCAGACAAAACATGTCCCTTTGAATTATCATTTAAGACATATTTCCTTACATAAACAGCACAAGCAGTGGGTGTCCCAGTAACATTTGACTGACTGCCAGTTTCCACATTAATTTTTCTCTAGTGGTAAGTCAGCAGCATCAGAAATCTTCCTTCCTTCCTTCCTTCCTTCCTTCCTTCCTTCCTTCCTTCCTTCCTTCCTTCCTTCCTTCCTTCCTTCTTTCCCTCCCTCCCTCCCTCCTTCCACTTTCCCTATTTACTTCTGGGACATTTTCAGGAAGAAAGCCAGCATGCAGATAAATAGCTGCTGTCAGGTGGGAAAGGGAGGCAATAGGTGTGTGAGAAAATGGGTAAGAAAGGACACACAAGATAGATCCTAGCAGCAGCCACTTACCTGCGTTCTGACTTTCAATAAATATGATGGGTATGTAGGTTAGGAAGGGCCATGGGGGTGCACAATAGATGCATGCAGGTTTGGAAAAGGCACACACAGTCAGGGAGGTTATCTGAGAATGCATAAGAGCTGTCATGGAAGTTGGGAAAGGCACATGGGGCAAGCCAGGAAGTGGGTGGAGGTACATAAGAAGTGCTCCGTGGATTGGAAAAAGCAAGTGGGGAATGAAGTTGGTTAGAGAGGGGGCACAGGCTACACACGTACATATGGGTCAAGGAAGGCATATGAGGAATGACATGGGTTGAAAGGGCAACTGTGGGGCAAGCAACGGTGGGGAAAGTGGGCAAGGGAAGGGTTCCTTCCTCTTCCCTCTCTCCCATCCTTTCCTCCTTTCCTATTCCTCTCTTCCTTCTCCCTCCCCTCCCCTTCCTTTCCTTTCCCATCCTGCTGCTTGTTGGGGAAAGGAATGAGGGAATATAAGAGTGACTGGGAAACTATCATGGGACATTGAAAAGGAGGCTCACATGACTGCAGTAGCCTGGAGAAGCCACAACCTTCCAAAATTTCATTCTGTATATTAGCCTATTTGAAGTATCTTGATTCAAATTTTGTTGTTCTGTGATGCATTGTTCATAATGAATTCATTTGAAAGTTATTTAAAAAGAGCGCTTTTGTAGTAGATAGATATATACGTATTTTAAATAGGTTTTTTAGACAGAGAAGAGTATTCATGAGCCATTTTGCTTCTGGTGATTTGCAACTCCCACTTTCAATTCTATACATATTAACACTTAGACTTCTGTGAGAAGAACAAACTTAAAATGCCGCAAAGGCAATTTTATTTATTTATGGAAGGCTCTGGGTTTTGATTAAAAGTTGAAAAAATGGAAGCAACTCCCTTGGGATGAAAGTAAACTCTATTGAGACCATTAAACTGGCAGAGTGGGTGGATCCATCTGTCACAGAGAATCAAGCTGAAAGAAAGATGTATTACTAGGTTTCTAGTGGCTATAAATGAGAATGAAATATTCAGTGCTAGGTAGCAAGCCACCACAGTGTATGTGATTTATTGAAATAGAACCCATTCTGTAGTTAATAAGGTACTGAAAGCACAGTGAACATCATTGCCAGAATTAGTGAATATACCTTAAAGCTCACCTGTGCATGGTAATTTGGAAATATTATGGAAAAAATAGGCTATTATAAATCGGTTACTATTTTCAGTGGCTGAAATTTATGGTTGGATCCACGCTTGACATGGAAAAGGATTACTGGTTTTTGGACCAAGGTGGAGTTGGCTGTGATATGAAGTGCTATTAAACAAACACAGTCATTTGATCACATAATTATTTTTAACAGATATCGCAGAGTAGCCATTTACCAGAATTTACAGCCAGCTCAGTTACTGGGATAAATCCCAGTACATTTGAACTACAACACATCTAAAGTTTCTGGAATAGAGAAAGTATTGTATTTTAATCTTGCCATTACATGAAAGGACCTCCCACTCAATTTTTTTTTCCAAGAATCATATCAGGTAGGATAAATTGAGAAGTAGCAAAAGTTCCATGTAAGCTCTTCTAGATCTTTCCCATATCATAAGGTTGCTTCGACCCTATAAGATTTAATTTGCTTTAATGAAGACATTATTTTATATACTGATGTACAGTATTTGTAAATTTATACAGACCCTATACACCAAGTACATATAAGCATTAAGTCTTTATTCAGAGAACTATTTGACCATCTCTTTTTTCTTTTGCATGCAAGAAATATAAGAATAGCAATAGCAATAGCAATAGCAGTTAGAATTATATACCGCTTCATAGGGCTTTCAGCCCTCTCTAAGCGGTTTACAGAGTCAGCATATTGCCCCCAACAACAATCCGGGTCCTCATTTTACCTACCTCGGAAGGATGGAAGGCTGAGTCAACCTTGAGCCTGGTGGGATTTGAACAGCCGAACTGCTGAACTGCAGTCAGCTGAAGTAGCCTGCAGTGCTGCATTTAACCACTGCGCCACCTTGGCTAATCCTTCAAGTTTATTATTTTTTATTAATCTAGGCAAATCAAATTCATCTGATAACTCTCTAAAATTATAAGACAATGATCCTCTTCCATAAGATATATTGTATCTGAGATGCAAACATTGAGGAAACCACTAAACGATGGCAAAGAGTTACAGGTAGTGCTTGACTTACAACCACAATTGAACCTGGAATTTTGATTATACAGTTTGGAGGTTGACCACATGACTGGACTTGATTTTACAACCATTTTTACAACAGTCTTTAAGTGAGTTGCTGTGGTCATTAAGAATATCATGTGGTTATAAATCCAAATCCAGATTAATGGTGGGCATTAGAATGCAGAATTGCAGGCTAACTGTGCCCACTACCAGAAGTTCGATCCTAACCAGCCCAAGGTCTTCCAAGTTGGTAAAATGAGGAACCAGATTGTTGGGGGAAATATGCTGACTCTAATCTGCTTAGAGAGTGCTATAAAGCACTATAAATTAGTATATACGTATATAAATCAATATATAAGTATTAAGTACTAGCAGTATATAAGTACTAATACTAATACTAAGTACTATCGCTATTATGCAATGGGCATTTTTTGGCATTTTTTGATGGAAAATAACAAAAACATTGGAAGATGCAATCACATGACCATGGGTGATTAGAAATGTTTGCAAATAAGAGCTGGTTGCCAAATGCCTGACATATGATAAGGTGACCATAGGGATGGAGGATGGATCATAAATAACTTTTTTTAGTCCATTGGAACTTTGAAGAGTTGTTCAGCAACTGGTCATAAATCAAGGGCCACCTGTAATATTTTCTCTGTTTCTTAACATCTGGTGAATTGTCTGAACTTTTGCAAATATGTACCCTTGCCTATCTTCCATGAAGATGTCTAATCCCTTTTTAAAACAATCTCTTTCCCTCTCCCTCTCCCTCCCTCCTCCTCTCTCTTACAGGTATCTTGACCTAATGTAAATCATTAGAAGGGGCACAATGTGGATCACTGGATCATGTTGAAATAATATACTTAACCCTTATCCTATTCTATAAACATATTATAATATTTCTTTCATAAATCAAATAACTGCTTTATGAAGGGACAGTTCAGATTTAAAAAAATAGAATAGCAAAGAAAAGTTAACCTCCTTGACATAGTGGTTACATAGCTTTTTAGTCTGGCATCTTAAATAAGCTATTTAAAGTGACTGCTATTTTAAATGTGCTATTTAAAGCTACTGCTAGCAGTTTCTACCAATGATAGCTGTTGACTTGAACAAAGTTTTCCTGACTATTGCCCCTATAATAGCATGCAATCCAGAGAAATCAATTACAGGCTAATTACTTCCCTGTTTTAATTAGTATGCCTGCCGAAGGGCAGAAAGGACACCCCCATACTGATCAGTGAGTTTGACAACTGAAATTGGTTTATCAAGGCCAGTAAAAGTGTACACTGGTTGTGCATCAAAGATGCTACAAATTAATTTAATAGGAAAGCACATGCTGCTTTATTTGCTCCTCCTTAGTGTAATAAGTATAATGTGTTACATCTGGATGAGCAAAGTGAAAGAAGGTTCCTAATTATATGGATGTGGAACTTATATGCTGCAATGTTATTTGTGTCTATTCAGAAATAAGTTATATTGAGTTCAATAGAATGTATTTCTGGTCAGTTGTGCTTAGAATTTAATTCAAAATTAATTGTTGTGAATTGAGCTTTCTTCTGTGCAATGTGTTTAACATCATAAAACTGATCTTAAATTGGAACGGAAAGCCATTCTGGTCAGGGAGGCTAGAATTTCCACCCAACCTTGAAATGTATTGTATTAGTAACTTCTTCTTTTATACTTTTTCCTAACACACAACACTCTTGAGAAGACACAATGAAGTTATAAACACTACTGGATTCCACTGGAAGTAACTGAAATACAAGTGAAATTGACAACAATTCTTTAAAATGTCTAGATCTTAAAGAGACTTGAATTTGCTGCACACAATTAAATACTATATTTGGCATGACTGATATCCAAAAAAAATAACAATAAAGCAATGGAATTAGGGACTATGGAATGAAATTAGCTCAAAAAACAAAGATTTAACAAGTGGTCAAGATCTTAACTGGTTTCAAAATTAGCACAGTACATTTAAGGGACTTCCTAGTTAAGGATACTTGAAAATATTGTCCTATGATCGAAGTCTGTGCAGCAGTATAATGAAAGCAAGACCAATACCAACTATAAAGTAAGGACTGCAGTCTTTGGCATTATTTATTTTGTGCATTTATATCTCAGACCTCAATATAATTCTCATATACAGTAATATGGGCAAATATAAATACAGTCAATGAATTTTGAACTTTAAAAAGCAGTTACAAATCCATAGAAAGGCTATAACTTTTAAATTAAACACAGAGTGATTATAGTCTTTGCTCCAGACCAGGGGTGGATTCCTGCCAGTTCTAACCTCTTCTATAGAAGAGGTTACACAAATCTACAGTGCCGTTTAGAACTGGTTCCAGCTCCCTCCCCCCACCCATTTGCATTTCATCAAGATGAAGTGCGAGAGGAGGAATTCTGGGAGTTGAAGTCCACAAGTCTTAAAGCTGTCAAGTTTGAATACCACTGGGGTTTTTTTTCTAAAGGGTTAGGGGTGCAAATGTTTTGTAACTTGACAGCTTTAAGACTTGCACACTTCAATGCCAGAGTTCCTGAGCCAACATTTTGGTTGCTAAGCAAGAGCGTTGTTAAGTGAGTTTCACCACATTTTACAAGTTAGCCATGCCCACCCAGTCACATGGCTGGCAAGACACTCCCACCCAGTCACATGGCTGGCAAGCCACTCCCACAAAGCAGGTCACACCTACAGAAGAGGTTCTAAAAAATGTTGAAGCCCACCACTGCTCCAGACACAAAAGATGGAGAGCAAGCCTTTTGGGGAAGATTATTGCATTTGAAGGCACCAGCACTGCAAAGTATATCTCATGTTAAATTTCATTTGGTAGGAAGAGTATGGAACAATGGCTTGATTCAGGAATATCCAGTTAACTTATCTTGATATATACTTATTAGTGTATCTAAAGACCACTGGAGAATGCACAGAGATTTGAATTTTAATAAAGAAAAGTTAATGAAAGCAAACAACAGAACTGAACAGGAGAGAGAGATGCGTAATTACCTCAGTGATGCGTGGATTGGAGCATTTGACATTCCTGCTTGACCAGTCGAGCCACCTTCCCCATCCACTTATAGGGGAAGGACAATGTTGACGTAAAGTGCACTTTCCTTCTCCAGTGCACCAGCCGCACTCAAATTTCTGGTCCGCTTTCAAGCACAGTCCACAGCTTTCCCTCTGGGCTGCACATTTGTATAAATGAACTGTGGAGATAGAGAAGAGGAGCTTGAGCTGAAGGTGAGAGGCCTGCAAAATGAGATGCATCTGTTCAGAGTGTGACCTGAAGCTACTGTGTGAAGCTGCCATCAATGGAAATAATCATCTTCAGTGCTTTTGAGGCAGGAGATGAGCCTTCCTCTGTTCGTTGCAGACTGACTGCTGCATAACTTTTTAAAGGAGTTCTGTCATTTGTTAATATTTTTTTTAAACTCTAGGCAATATCTGCCCTATTTCCCTGGGCTTGGGATATAGTGATTTAATTTATCTGATCTACATAGAAGTGGTAGGATGATTTAGCCACTTAGCTGTTATTTATTTATTCAACAGGTTTTAATTTTGATTGATACTGGCAGGCTCAATAAGTTTACCTAACATTTTATATTTTTAGGTGACATTTTGTTAAGTTGAGCTTACCCATCTGCTCACTGTCTATGTTTTCTTTTTTTTAAAGAATTTGGATTTAATTATCATGATAATTTTAAGTCACGTGATATTTGATTAAGGAAAGAAAGAATTTTCAAACAAATATGGATTCAGATTATTCTTTAGGCCAGCATCGTGCCCTCTGGAACGATCTCCCCGTGGAGATTTGGACCCTCGCCACCCTTCGGGCCTTCCGTATAGCCGTTAAGACCTGGCTGTCCCAGCAGGCCTGGGGTTGTTGAGTTCCACCCCTACTCGAATTGGTTGTGCTTGTTGTGTTTTTTAAATTGTCTGTATTGTCGTCTTATTTTTTGCCTTACTTTTTTGTATTTGTTCCCCTCCCCTTGGTTTTTTGTTCAGCCGCCCTGAGTCCCTTTGGGAATAGGGCGGCATACAAGTCGAATAAATCCAAATCCAAATCCAAATCCAGCATGGGCTGTAGGTTACAAAAGTGTCACAAGACACTTTCCTGTTTTAAAACATAACTGTTTCCATAATCATTCAAGATAGAAGACAGATGACATTTGCTGCTCATGAACTGGTCTTTTATTGCTAGTTTCCCTGAGGTATTTCAATACTCCCAGACTAATTTAATGTTAAACTATTACTGGTCGAGCATAAATCCAATAAATTTGCTCAGTTGTAGTTAGAGGCAAGATGCCAAAGTCAACACATTTAGATACTTCTTTAGAGTTCTGCAATTTTAAAGTCTAATCTGAAGCTCCAATCTGAATGAACTACAGCCATCCAATTCTTTCTGGATTGCAGAATGGGATTAGCTGCCTAGCAAATTCTCAAAGACATTATAAGGGTTCATTTTCTCCCCTTGTTTCACATAAACTCTTAATAGTTCCAATGTTAATCTGCACAAAATCATTTTGTGCAATGATTTTTTTTAAATTGTCCATACTTCCAAATCCTATGAAACTGAAATATGTAGGCATCAAAATAAATGGTTGGCAATTAGCAATCCAAGACAAGTCAGATCTGATTAAAAATGCCTTTCCATTACAATGGACAATCTAGTATATCTTTTTACATTATGTTTAAAAAGCATTTGATTTGGGTGCATGATATATTTAAGGATGCATGATTCTTAGAAAGGTCTGAGCAATTTATCTTACATCTTGAAGTGGTAAGGTTAATGGGATGAACACTCATGAAGTGGAGATCACGACAATTTTCAATAAGCTATTGCATGATTGTAAAGGAGATGTTTCCTTTCTTTGCTTAAATTGTTCCCTTCAAATAATAGTAAATTGGTTGATCTAGGATGCAAGAAAATTCAAGAAATATGAGTAAGGTCATATAAGGTCTTTATATGCTTCTTTAATGGGGCTATAAATTCTTCTGCTTCTTCCTGAACCTTTCCACATTTAAAAAAAAACATAATTTCTTCCATGCCTCATTTAGGCCACAATTTTGAAGGCTTCTTTTGTTTATTTTACTTCAGTTCACTGAAAACGATGATCCCAGGATGTTTGGCAGGGCTTCCAATATATCAGATTTCATAATAAACTTTTCATAAAGTTCAAAAGCTTTCAAAAGCAAAGTATGGCTCAGGTGGGATAAAATAAAAAAGCAATTAAATGGATATATTTGTTGCCAGTTTTCAATGGATATACATTTTGTGGAGTAAAACAGATGTTGGGCTGGACTGTCCCAAGTTTAGTTGTAACTCTGATTCTATTTCTTTAGATGTTCCACTAGAGCAATAATTTCCATCATACAGCTTTTCCTTCTATACTAAATGCAGACAAGAGAAACCCAGTCCTGATGGGCATACTTCTTACATTGAGAATATATTACACGTACAACTGAAAACTACTGGTTTCAGGTAGGACATAAGGAATTAATTTGACTGTTATCTCTACTTCTTTGAGGCTGTCCACCAACCCAACACACAAACCTTCTTTCTTTCTGAACAGGTGGGTACATTACCACATAGATCACCGGTCTTCAATTGTTCATCATTTTTACCTTTTAAGAAAATTGCTAAAATGACATGTAGTATTACTTAAATCCTAGAACTTTATGCGGCAGCATATGAGTTTCCCATTTTTTTAAAAAAGAATAAGCATTCTTTCTAATGTAAAATATCTCATGAAAAAGGACATCTAGAACTGAAAATACACACACAGACACAGACACATACATATGAGAGCTAGTGTAGTGTTTGGGACACACACACACAAACACATCACACATGTATAAAAGCCTGTATTGTGCAGTGGTTAAAGTAATGGACTAAAAGCTAAGAAACCCAGGTGCTAGCTTTCCCTTATACTTAGAAACTGATTGAGTTACTTTGAGCCACTTGCAATCCCTGAGCCTGAATTAGAAAGTCAAAAAACATCTAATAATCTGCATTACATATGCATGATACATCTTTGCTGAAATATACAGTATATCAAGAACAACAACAGAGGGGACATTATTTAGATTATGGGCTATATGCCAGACTTAGTCTTGTCCAAATTACCTTTCATGTCCATATTATATAAGCATCAGAGCTGCAATACCATGCTATGTGTAAATACATTAGGCAAAGCAGATGTCTACTTAATACAGGTTCCCCATCTGGAGCCCTCTAAATGGATTGGGAATACTAGCTGAAAATTGTGAGGGCATTGTGATTATGTGGAGAAAAAAAAACATGACTTAAAATGGACCTAAATTAATGATAAAAGTATTCAAGTGGATCTTACAAAGTGTGTCTTCCATTACCATATTGTTAGAAAAGATCTATGAGTGCAAATGTTTGAATAAGACTGTAAACAAGGACAGCTCTCTCTGCAACCAAAGTGTCTCAGTCATGTCTGAACCTCTTGCAGTAAGGGTTCATCTTTCACTTCTAGTCATCAGTGTATAGTACTTAGCATTTTAATTAAAACAATGGACATTGTAGGAGCTTTGAAATGGGAAACATCACAATGTGTAAATAAATATGCACGGCAATACCAGTTTTGGAATTAGAAAGCCAGTAGAAAAACTTATACAGCTACAAGCAGAGTCTAAATATCCCGAGATTGATTTGTCTCCTGATTTGTCTCTTACTTTGGCCTATCCTTATCACCACAATCCTAAGCAAACATCTTTTTTTGCTAAAAGGAAGGAAGATGTCAGAAGGATGGGTTTGCTAATAACAAGAGAATTATGACACTAAATTTTACGAAAGCAACACATAGTCCTGCATGATTGCATTAAAGTTGTAGCATTAACATTTCGTGTCATTCCAGAGAGATTGTAAACTACAACTAACAGGAATTGGGATTCCTGATAATACAGTATATTGGAAATTTACTGAAGAGCCAAGGTGGCGCAGTGGTTAAATGCAGCACTGCAGGCTACTGCTAGATCAGCAGTTCAGCGGTTCAAATCTCACCGGCTCAGGGTTGACTCAGCCTTCCATCCTTCCGAGGTGGGTAAAATGAGGACCCAGATTGTTGGGGGCAATATGCTGACTCTCTGTAAACCGCTTAGAGAGGCCTGAAAGGCCTATGAAGCGGTATATAAGTCTACTGCTATTGCTATATTGCAATTTATTTATCTTAATAACAACAACGTAAAACAAGAGTGTCCTTGCCCTTTGGAAGCTTTGAAAGAAACCCAGAAAAGACTGGAAAACTGCACTAGGAGAGATATTGTTGTTCTTATCCAAGGAATATAACATTCCAGAGAACACTGAAGACCAGAATCACACTAGCTAGCAATATTTGGCTGCAGAAATAAGATTGGAGCTAGAGATGCAGTTTTGTTCTACTTCCACAATGTAAAAAAGTGTCAGCCAAACCAGGAAGAGGCCAACATGGTTTTCTGACAGTTTAAAAGGAAGCTGTAAGGCTTCCTTCAAGGAATGAAAAGAAGCCTGTCCAACAAAAAGATTACAAATTCTAACAGGAACTGTAAGGTGATAATGGAAAATAAAAAAGATAGAAAATTAGCTAGAAAAGAGTTTGGGCTGATAGACAACAAAAGAGTGAAATAAGGATTCAAAAATATGTGGAAACCAAGTAAAACTCAGTTAATTCTTTGCATCTAAGATGAATACCCGAGTCAGCATTTCCTTTCTCAGAAAGAGAAAATTATGGAGAACTAAGGAAGCCAGAAAATTCTAGGGTGATCAGCTTAATATTTATCAGTTGGAGTAGAAGACAAAATGATACCAGCAAAGTGTAGAGGTTTTTTTTGGGTCTTTGTGCTGCTATATATGGCTGTTCTAGTCAGGATGAGATGAAGTGATCTGCTGTGCTTATCTGCTGTCCACATCAGAGCCCCAAAAGGATTCCCATCCCTTCCTGGACTGTATTTATATCCTTATTAAGTGGGGGAATTATGTTCTTAAGGTTAGTGTAATTCTGCATTGCAAAATAAATGCTTTAACCATTCAGTGACTTATAAGCTTATTATCCTCACATGCCTCCAAGGACAATTAAAATGCCTGTTTACCTTCAGGCCATTTTCTACCTTCAACACTTTCTAGTGTTGAGCTTGCAATTCATCCAGTGTCCAATGCAAGCCATTGGATTCATTCTAAGGTCAAACTTGGTTTTTCTCCAAAAGATCTTAAGAAGGAATAATATAAAATGATGATTGAGACAGCACATATTTTTATTCACTTAGATTTCTTCATCATTTCCCCCAGGAAATTTCCCCTTTGAGATAACTAGATTGACCCTGATTTGTGCCTTATCTTTATTTCAGATAGGAATAGGAAATATATGGATTTTTTATATTCCTGTATTTATGAAGAAAGTTTCCATGTGACAATAATTTAGGCATTGTCTATTATCATTTAGACATTTGCTAAAAATAAATACATTTTGGTAAACAGTATGACATGACATATTAAAAGTAATAACTGATTAGAATATAATGTCTAATTTGATTGGTTTATACTTGTTTTTATTTTTAAATAAATGAAAATATAACAATATATTTTGAAATATTTACCTTTCATATCCTCTGGGTTGTCGATAATGAAGTTTCCATTCCAAACGACAGCAAAATCTACAGCTAAATTACTTATGTCCATTCCATCATAGAAGTACTAGGAAATAAAAGAAAAATAAACATTCAGGCAAAATGTATAAAATGATTGGGAAGCCAAGGAATGAACGATTTAGAATTTTACAACGTATATAGTAACTTTAGGGATATGTGGCAACATTGGAAAGCAAGAAGTTTTAACACAGATTTAGAGAGAAAGAGAGAGGGGGAGAGAAAGGGAGGGAGAGGGCAGAGGAGAGGAGGGAGAGAGAGGGAGAGAGAGGGGGAGGGAGGGAGAGAGAGAGAGAGAGAGAGAGAGAGAGAGGAAGAGGGAGGGAGAGGGAGGGAGTTTTTACCGCATAATTAAATCAACTGGCAGGCCTGGAGAGAGGTAATAGATTAATTATCCATGTCATGCACACTGTTCTCACTATTCAGTCTTGGTTTGCTGATAAAGCCATATTATCAATGAAGAATTAATGAGATGAAAAAGAAAATCCTACACAGCCTTGTAACAAAGCTACACAATGCCTAGCTCTTCTCCTTGCAAATATGCTAGTTTATTCTTTCTAAAGTACTTAGAAAATATCAGCATACTGATGTTTTAGACAACATGTAGAGAAATAAATTGATCATAGTTCTAGGAAAAAAGGCTTTTCATTCAGCGATAGCTCACTGGGTTGATACAGACTGTGCTGTCTAGCCTCTTCAGCCAAGTAGACAGTGATTCATAGAAACATATGTGTTAATAGACTTTAAAATGACATAAAACCTACAAATGACTAACACGGCTGCTTCCGTGACACCTGCAACATTTAATCTGTTTCGTTAAAGCAAAAGTGAGAAACCTCATCATCTAGCATTAGCCAACCTGGTCAATAGCGAAGGATGATGTGCAGTGCAAATTAGCAGATCTGGATGGTCATGTATTATATTACCCATTCTTAATTTAATGTTATAACTATCTTTAATCAGGATAGCTGACATCTATAGTTTCCTTGGAAATGCCATGTTCCTTTTTTCAGGAAACTATGTGAAGTGGTAATGCTACCAGAGGCAGGCAAATAATTTCCATTTAAATCAATAATTTTTCAGCCTATTTTCTAATTATAAGAGGTATAAAATCCATGTCTACATGTAGTCTTTGGATCACCTAACCAGATTTTACATGGCATTGTTTGCTTTCTGCTAACAGTAATAAAATTGCAGTCTAGCTCTCTACAATTAGCAGTCATATACCCCAAACATACTCCCAGAATTCAAAATGACCCCTTATGCTCCCCCCTTATGTGGGCAACCATAATTTTATTATGGTTCCCTACATGGGGCATGAGTACCGAGGTGGGTACAGTGGGGCATGAGTACCGAGGTGGTACAGTGGTTAGAGTTCAGTACTGCAGGCTACTTCAGCTAACTGCTAGCAGCAGTTCAGCAGTTCAAATCTCACTGGCTCAAGGTTGACTCAACCTTCCATCCTTCAAGGTGGGTAAAATGAGGACCCAGATTGTTGGGGGAAATATGCTGACTTTGTAAACCGCTTAGAGAGGGCTGTAAAATGAAGCCGTATATAAGTCTAAGTTTCTATTTCTATTATGAATTCTGTGAGTATGTTGGGGGTTTATGGCTGCTAATTGTGGAGAGTTGGCCAACTTATGAATGACTGCTAGGTCATCAAGGGAAGAGTCAACATAGAACCAGAGGCATCACATTGAAGGATCCCAGTTATATTCATTGTAATCTAGTTATTTTATTATTTCAAAGGTGGGGTGTTCCTATTTTGGAATTTTAAACATCTACCCAACTATTCAATTCCTCATTCCTATTACATTTCTTTAATAAATATTTTTATTCAGTCTAAACATGAATTTAATGTGGGTTTCTGACAAATCTAAGATATTTATATTTATTCCTAAGAAAGGATAAGAAGAAAGCAAGTAATCTGACAAAAGTGATCAAGATAGAAGATAGATAGGAGATAGAACTAAGGTTCTACCAAGCTGCTATCAATTCTGGGCTGATAATTATCTGGCAATTAAGGCAATTGTTGGTAATTAAGATGTGTGACTTTTAATAACCACAAACAAACAGATCACACAGACCAACAAAACCACTTTCAGGAATGCAGCAGTTGCCAGATCATGCCAGAACTAAGCAAAGCTCTTTAAATGGGGAATGGCCAAGAGCCTGCACTGTGACTGCAGTGCACCGGAACAACCTACAACACATATAGTTCAAGGATGTCTCATCGGAAAATTTCAGGGCACCTGGGATGATCTCATTGCAGCCATGCCAGAAGTCTTTAGATGTTTAACTTCTTTAAATATTGAACTATTATATCTCATTGCAATTCTATGGTTCCATTCATTAGTGATTTTATTACAGTTTATCTTAATATTTTATCTCCTATATTGTATTGTCCAGATATCATATTTGGACAATATATGACAATATATTTATATGTGTACAATACAACATAGGAGATAAATAAAATGTGTGTGTGTGTGTGTGTGTGTGTATTTGCTGATGTTTTACTCAAACTAAATTTGTATATCAGTGATTGCTGACCTCTGCAGATGCCATGTTAAATAAACAAATTATCTGAGAAGTCTAAAAATTACTCTCTCTACGTGTCTCTTTCCCATTAAAGGGCTAAAGCAACTGTGGAATTAATAAGAATGGCGAGGCATTTAAGGTCCTTGGTCTCTTCACAATATTCAATTAAGAACATATTTTAGACTCAATATGTAACAGGAAGAAAAAAATGCATAAAAAAATAAACCAAGAAAAACTGCAACCTAACAACCCCAGATATTTGAACATAAATTTTAAACAGAACTTTTCTCTCCTAACTAATTATCAAAGAATAACAGTCAGTAGCAAAGGAAAGGAAGGAGAGAAATATTGGTAAAAGAGGAAGCAAAGAAATTCCAGGGCAAATGTTTATATATTTGCACATTAGTTAATTTTCTTAAATTGCATCGTGATAAAAATTCTTAATTGAAGTATCTTATCTTTATATAAGAGGCCTTAATAAGCAGAATATTGAACAAATATATAACAATATGTCACCTGGATATGCAAACAATAGATTCCATGTATTATTAACATTGCTTCAATTGGTCTCAATGAAAAAAAAAACACTGTTACTTTGTCTGATGTTCTCTAAGAAATGTTAGGAAAATGTTCTTTATTTAAAAAACTTTTTAAAATTCTTGACACATTGCTAATGACATAGTGACTGTGCAAATTGTATCCTATTCAACAAGTCAGGCAGAAATAACTATTGAAAAAAATAACTCTATTTGGTCACGGATCAAAGTCAAAACATAATATGACAGGATATTCAAATCAAACATTAACACAGTAATGTTTAGCTTTGGGGAATGAAACTATAACTACCAACAGAAAAATATTAAATTCTACAATTAGTATTCCTAACAGATGTTCAATAACTGATATAATAGCTTCAGTTTATGCTACAGTGGTCAGAACCAACCAAATCTTATTACACAGTGGTAAGAAATTGGTGAGCAAATTAAGCACCTCATAATATTTCTCAATTAATTAGAGAGCAGGTATCTTTTTTCTCACCAATTTAATAACAAATGACATTTTAAATCTTATATACATCTTGGGGCTTTGTTTGTATATACAAATAGTAAGTTTATTCTTTGGATACAAATAAGTCCAGGGAGTGTGGAACATTCTCAATGGCCACAGAATGCCTGGATTACAGAGAAGGAAAATTGGAAGCTTTCAGAAATAGGGTGCTCTAGAAAAGGGCATGTTTGGCTAGCCTACTAAGCTCTGAAAAGGAAAGTTTGCTTCACAACATTTTAATACCTTTATTTTATTTGTTGTGATATTTATTACTACTATTAATGGGTGAGTGTTGAGGTACATATCCCAAACAGCGCATCCATTTATAACAGTTGAGTCATCAGGCCTGAGAAACCTCAAAGTTTTCAAGTGCACAAAAACTTCCATGAGAAAAGTCACAAGCCAAAACTTTGTTGTTAAGATTGTGCATTAATTCATTTATGTCAATGAATATGTTGTATACATTATAATGCACAAACATTCTATAACAGAATGCTGTGTGTCAATGTGACATTACTTCAATTTGTCTCCAGCCTTAAGCTGTCCTTTTTTTCTAGCAATGTTAAAGAAGCAGTATTTCTCTCTAAGCTAAATGTATCCATTGGCTGTTGCATGTTTTATAAAAATTGTTATCCTTCACTATGTATTTGGTTGGAGATGGTGATCAATAGTGAGTGCATACCACCTCCCGCCCCCACCTCTGGTCCCTGGTAAGACTCAAATGCTGTCATTCTACAGATTCTAAAGAAAATCGAACAGAATTGCAATGCAGCACAAAATTGTTCAGCTCTGAATAAATGCTTTAATTTTATAGTCTTTGCTTTAGTTTTTGTAAAAACGCAGATTCTAATGCACATGCTAAGGCTGGATAATATCCATGATTTTCCCAAAGTGGTGAACAGTATTTAATAATCAGTCAATAATTATGGTAGTTATGAGTTATTTGAGATTTCAAGAGCACAGTGTTTCTGATAATATGGAACCTGTAAGCCTGTAGCTAAATCAGGTCCTCAAATAGACAGAATTGCAAAAATGTGCTGTTGAAACTAACAGTTGAATCACCTGACAATGGAAAATAATTTTATACATTGGGCTGCCTCAAATTGGTTCCAAGAGCTTGAGATTTTCAAAGGGAGATTTTTTATGCAATTATTGGCGGGAGTGGGGGGGGCAGAATCACAAGACACAAATGTGATTAGGAATCAGGGAAGCAAGGAATAGGAAAAAAGAATTGCTGAATAACTGGCCATGAATCACTTATACAGAATGTTCAGAAGCCAATTGCTACTCAGAACTGATTGCTCTAACAGTGAGAAGGTGCTGAGAGTGAAAACCCCTGAAAGAAGGAAAAGACCTATGGAAGGAGGAGGAAAGAGAAAACTATATTAATACTGCCACTAGCATCACAGCTATCAGGAGCCAATGTTACTGTCAGTTCTGTTGGTCATGCTTAAGTCTGGCAGCCATGGGTGAGAACTAGAAAGAACCATGGTCGATTGTAGGTAATTTAAAAAAAAAATCACTTTATTCAGTTCAGAATGAGATGCAGAAAGAATGGCATTGGAAGGAGACTATATTTGACGCTGCAGCTAAATCTTCTCCATTCCTGTACTGACTGCAACTCTCAAATATTTTTATTGCTAACTAGTAATCTGTGGAAGAGGGTATACAGTAAAGCCAAAGAAATCAACCAACTGCTTTGATGATGCTGAGCAGTACATGCAAAACTTAGATAGCACTATTTGGGTATGTGTCATAACAGAGGCATTAGAGTAGGATAGGAATTGGCAATGGGAACAGCCCATTTCCTGCCAGTATATATTTTTGCCAATCTAAAAATGGATGGATAGGATTTTAATTCACCATTGGGAAACAGGCTACAAGGACAAATAAAGCATAAGGTAAAGCAGATTAGGTAACAAAGAAATAAACTGAACAGCGGGGACAGAGATTTAATTGATACAGAACATTTCTGTCCCCAGCAATCTAAAATTCATAGGGTTATCGGTGCATGTAACATAGATGTTTGTGCAGGTAGGATTATCAGTCCTGCTGTCAAGCAAAACCATCCATTTAATAGTGAGTGCCATACCATATGCATGAATCATACAAATGGCAAGAAAATAGGGGCAGTCAGGCATAACACAGGGTATATAGACAGTAAACACAGAGTCAATCAAAATGGACTCAAACATCTATACACCAATGCACAGAGTATGAGGAATAAACAGGGTGAATTATAAATTCAAGTAAATGAGAGCAGATACGATATTGTTGCCATTACAGAAACTTGGTGGGATGAAACCGACAAATGGAACATACAGCTAGAAGGATTTAAATTATTTAAAAGAAATAGACCAAATAAAAGAGGAGGTGGAGTTGCACTATATATAAGAAATAACTACATCTCTACAGAAATAGAGCACAACGATGATGAGAACTATCTTAAATGCATTTGGGTCAATATTAAAGGGAGGGAAAATGACATTGCCATAGGCTACAGGACACCCAACCAAGCAGAGGAAGTAGATGAACTTTTTGCTAGTCAGCTAACTAAGGTATGTAGGAAGCACACCACAATAGTAATGGGGTATTGTAACTATCCTGACAACAACTGGGAAACAAACTCTGCACCAAGTAGAAGATCCAACAGGTTCCTAACAAATCTAGCAGACAACTTTGTGTCCCAAAAAGTAGAGAAGGGAACAAGGGGATCAGACATACTGGACTTAATACTCACTAGCAGAGAAGAAATGACAGAAGGTGTTGAAGCCACAGGAATCCTGGGGGCAAATGACCATGCAATATTGGAATTCAACATTATGCAAACACAAGTAGTAGAACAAGTCAAACTAGAGTCTCAGGCTTTAAGAGAACTAATTTCAATAAACTTAGAGCTTGAAAAGAATTCTATGGATGAGAATCCTCAAGGGGAAAACAACTCAAGAAGCTTGGGAAAATTTGAAAAATGAGATTATAAAATCCCAGTTTAGCACAATACCAATGAAGAAGAAAAATAACAGGAGAAATCAGCATAAGCTGCATAAAGAACTCTCTGACAAATTGAAAGACAAAAAGGATAAGTATAAAAGGTAGAAAGAGGGGGACATAACTAAGGCAGAATATCAGCAAATAGCCCAAACCTGTAACCTGAAGTGAGGAAAGCTAAGGCTCACAATGAAGAAAGACTTGCCACAAAAGTAAAAAATAACAAAAAAAGCTTCTTTCAACATATTAAAAACAAGAAAAAAGTTAAGGAAACAATTGATCCATTGCTGGGAGAAAGTGGCAAGGGGGTGACAAGCAACAGGAAGAAAGCAGAACTATTTAACTCATTTTTTGCATCTGTCTTTGCACAAAGGGAAAAAACAGTACAACCTATCAAAAATAGCGCCACAAAAATCATATTAGGAACACAAGTTGAAATAGGAAAGAAAATGGTAAGTGAGCACTGTCTACCCTAGATGAGTTCAAATCACCAGGACTGAATGGATTACACCCCAGGGTTCTGAAGGAACTGGCAGATGAGATCTCAGAACCACTGAACTATATCTTTCAGAGATCCTGGAGCACTGGGGAAACTGCCAGAGGACTGGAAAAGAGCTGATGTGGTTCCCATCTTCAAAAAAGGGGAAAAAACAGATCCAGGAAACTACAGACCTATCAGCCTGATCTCAATATCAGGAAAGATTCTGGAAAAGATAATTAAGCAACAAATTAGCGAACACCTAGAAGTAAACAAAGCAATAGCCAAAAGCCAACATGGGTTTGTCAAAAACAGATCATGCCAGCCTAATCTTATTGCATTCTTTGACAAAGTGACAAAATTAGTAGACCAGAGGAATGCCGTTGATATAGTTTACTTGGATTTCAGTAAGGCATTTGATAAAGTAGACCATAACCTACTACTAGATAAAGTAGAAAAATGTGGGTTACACAACATCACCACCAGATGGATTTGTAACTGGCTGACCAACCTCACTCAATGTGTAGTCCTCTATGGAACTGCATCTACATGGAGGGAAGTATGCAGTGGAGTAAAATTTGCAGATGACACCAAGCTGGCAGGAATAGCCAACACTCCAGAAGATAGGCTTAAGATACAGAAGGATCTTGATAAACTTGAACATTGGGTACTATCTAATAAAATGAAATTCAATGGGAAAAAAGTAAGGTTATACATTTAGGCAAGAAAAACAGAATGCATAGGTACAGTATAGGTGGTACCTTGCTCAATAGTAGTAACTGTGAGAGAAATCTTGGAATCCTAGTGGACAATCATTTAAATATGAGCCAGCAGTGTGCAGAAGCTGCCAAAAAAGCCAACACAGTTCTAGGTTACATAAACAGAGGGATAGAATCAAGATCACATGAAGTGTTAATACCACTTTATAATGCCTTGGTAAGGCCACAATTGGACTACTACACTCAGTTTTGGTCACCACAATGTAAAAAAGATGTGGAGACTCTAGAAAGAGTGCAGAAAAGAACAACAAAGGTGATTAGGGGATTGAAGGCTAAAATATATGAAGAATTGTTGCAGGAACTGGGTATGTTTAGTTTAATGAAAAGAAGGACTAGGGGAGACATGATAGCAGTGTTCCAATATCTCAGGAGGTGCCACAAAGACGAGGGAGTCAAACTATTCTCCAAATCACCTGAGGGTAGAATAAGAAGCAATGGATGGAAACTAATCAAGGAGAGAAGCAACTTAGAACTGAGGAGAAATTTCCTGACAGTTAGAACATTTAATCAGTGGAACAGCTTTCCTCCAGAAGTTGTGAATGCCCCAACACTGGAAGTCTTTAAGAAGATGTTGGATAGCCATTTGTCTGAAATGGTATAGGATTTCCTGCCTAGGCAGTGGGTTGAACTAGAAGACCTCCAAGGTCCCTTCCAACTCTTATATTGTATTGTAAATAAATTTACAAGACTGAGAGCCATAACTATATTACGTGTTAAGAATAGCATGTCTTTTAACCTTTTCCAAATCTTTGCGAACTTTGCATTAATGACTAAGTAATACTTTCCAAATATTCAGCTCTAAGATACAGTTCAGAATAAAAGGTAATGATTTCCCCTTGTCCAGTAGTATCTGACTTTAGGGAGTGGTGCTCATCTCTGTTTCTTAGCCAAAACAACCAGTGTTGTCTGAGGACATTTCTGTAGTCATGTGGCTAGTATGACTATGTGCCAAGATGCATGGGATGCTGTTTTCTTCCCACCAAAGTTATACTTATTTATCTACTTGCACATCCATGTTTTGAATTGCTAGATGGGCAGAAGCTGAAGAAAATAATGGGAACTCACCCCATCACGTGGCACTCAGATCTCAAACCTGGGCTGTTAGCTTTCCAGCTGATAAGCTCAGTGCCTCTAACCACTGAACTATTGTGCCCCCTATAACAGCTCACAATTTTTTCCTATTAATGTAGGAAAATGTAAGCTAATAAATGAGATGAAATTATCTAGAAAACTTCATGAAGCAGGTCTTATTTTAAAAAAAATAGTGATCTCCAGCACTGCAGAATCTAGAACTGTCTACATGGTCAGCACAAGACTGAATAATAAACGTTTGCTAATTACTTTTGTTGACTAATTTACTCCAACATTTAAATTTAGGATTCTGAAAGTTTGATTTCATGTTTCCAAAAGATACAAAAAAGTTAGCAATCATCCAAGGACTTAAGACTTCTGGAGTAAAAAAATGATCTTCACCTTAAGTTGATAGTATTAATAAATGTTATTGTCTTTATTTTTAATAAACCTGCTTCTATAAAAAGGGTTGAATTGAATATATAGCAGTCCACTTCAAACAATTTTCTTCAAAAAATTTACTCTGCTGTCCTCCAAGTGGCTGTTATGGACTCTGTTCCAAATTCACCATCATACAAAATGTGAGCTAGGTATTTAGCGACAAAAAGCTTATTTGCAGCTGGGGTGTAATAGGCACTTCTATTGTACAAAGAAATGACATCTAACTGCAATGCTTTGGGGAACATTGTATGCAACAAAAGTAACTGCCTGTGGAGTGAAAAATCACCCCAGATATTTAAAGCATGCCACTGCTCTATTTACTGCCAGTTAACTATACAGGTTAGCTTTCTTAATCTTTGAGAAAAAATATAATCTTTGTTTTTCCAAAATATATTTGCAAAACTTGTTTTCTTTAATAAAATGTTAAGATTTAGACTGCCCTCCTTAGAACTCCCTATTGAATGAGAGAGAATTACTATTTCTCACCATAGAAAAATTGCATTATGCATATTTTTGGTGGATGAAGTTCTATTTTAATTAAACACTCAATATTAAATATAAAATTTAATTCAGATGTGACAAGTACACATTCTCACTAAATGCTTCTTGAAAGGGCCTAAAGAGAAAATACCTGGCTAAATTACATCTTATTTTCAGACAAATATTGTCATAGGATTTATAGATAAGACTAAGTAAAGAATAATGAATTGTAGTGGCTTTATGTTTATCCATAGTTTGTATTCAGGCATGTTCCTCAACCATATGTTTTCTGAATCCAGCCAATATATGAACAGATATCTGTCATACATTTTACAGACTGTGTTTAATAGATTGACTGGATGATAATTAGCAGCATTGTCTCTGTTGTTCTTCTGAATATCCTGATCTGGATGGTTTATGATAATGGATTCCAGGTATAAAAAGTGAATAGACTTCAAATCTATTTAAAATATTTTAATTATGTTATATTTAGTATCTCATACATATTTACATGGGATTATTTCCTACTTCCTCAATAGGACTTCATTTAGAACAGGTATATGCAAGATTGTGCTGCAAGAATTATGATTCTTGTGATACTTTTATTCACCAGCTCTCTCTTCTTTATTTTTATTTTAAAAGGAAAAGTTTTCAGGAATTCCTTAAGTAACATCTTACAAAATTCTCATGAAACATTTGCAAAATTGTTGATTTCTAGGAAGAAACTGTGAACTGAAGATAGTTTCACTAAAAATGGAACTGATAATTGCGATAAAATCAATATCTACTGAATAGATTGGATTTTCCTAATTCCTTTCTGGACAAGGACAAGATTTGAGATTGCCCACAAGTGTTTTGAGCAGTTGCTCTTCATAAAGAGATTGCTAGACATTGTCTCCAGCAGGTTTAGAGCTCTGGCAGTTGAGGGAATGCCATCTTTCATTGAATGGTGGTTGGCGCCTTTATGGATACAGTGCTTCAAAACACTAAGTTTTTTTAATTTTAGTGAAAGGAATTTTAAATCCAAGTCTAAGAACTCTAAATAGTTTCTCTTTAATAAATAAGAAAAGAGCAACTAGAAGGTTGAATTTGGAGACTAAGAATACAATTGGATTTGAAATAAGGTTTTTAAATTAATCATAAAAATCCCTTAAGTGGAAAAAAGGTTTTGTTTTGAATTCTTCTTTTAAAAAATAAAAGAATCGGACTTTGAAGATTTGACACTAGAAGGACCAAAAATTATCAAAAATTACAATTAAAAGATAACACTTTACTTACTAATACAGAATGGACACAAAACATTTAATATTTGACATATTGAAGGATATTTGTGAACAGTGCCCAGAAGTTAATTGTAAGAATGTCTGACATTATTGATAGTTTGCCTTTAAAAGATTTTATCATAGAGGAACAAGTTTTATCAGATAACACTAAAAGTGACCTAAGAGTGGATTTATAAAAAAAAGACTACAAGAAAGATAAAGAAAAAAATGCTGTACTAGTTCGACAAATTAACCTGGCTGATGTCTTAATAATTGAACAGAATGTACACATAAGAAACAAAAATCTGGATAATATTGGATTTACAAAAGAGACTTGTTAAAATTTTAAAGACTGTTGTAAGAAGGAAAAAAGGGAAAAAAAGGAAAAGAAATCAAATTCCCAGACATTATTTGAACGGATTAGGGATCAAGATTATTATAAATAAAATGAAGTAATATAAAGTTGATTTATTTGATCAAGATTAAAATAGATATGTTGTTATCTCTGATAATCCTTAATAGACTTTTTGCTCACAAGGACTGAATGATCTTTTAAGAATTAATTTATAGATAAAGGATGAAATATGGGAAGAGATCATTTGTTGCATTTTAAGAGAAGGTAATAAGTTACAAAAAAAAAATTTAATACTTGTGGTGAAGGGAAAATCATTTTGATATATTTTTCTTTTTTAAAGTTTTCTTTAATGTTTTATTTTACAAAGATTATAGTAATATTTAATAAAATTACTATTAAAATTATGAATGTGTTGATTCTGTCATGACAGCAATGACAGGTGTTACTGCTCTTGGGAATGCAATAGTGATTGATATGTTTGATTCCATTATTATTCCTGTTAACTTTGACATTCCTAAGGGATCATTCTTGCTTCATTGCAAGCAAGGGAGCAGTGGCCTCTTTTATGGTGCTTGTTCAAGGGAGATTATGTTTCTTTCATTCTTTTTCCTCCTGTCTCATTCCTGTTCCTTCCCTGTCTTCTCCAAGCAACAGACAGCTTTCCAGTGTTACACATTCTATCAAGCTACTGGGGCCTGGAATTTGACAGCTTCCTGATAAGAGGCCTGCAATTCTCTTTATCTCTCCTGTGTGAATTAGCTTTGCTTTAACACCTTTGTCATATGCTCCCCCACCAATGCCCCCCTTTCCTGACACCCCCAGTCAAAGGGGAAGCTGACAGATAAAAAATCTTCTCTGGGGCTAGGATTCTAATTAAACACCTCACCTGCCTGTAGCATATTCCCGCCTGGAATTCAGGATTAGTTTAACCCTGGCAAAATGCTTCTAGATCCTTTTCTTTCTTTTTTTACTCTCTACATTTGCCTCATCTACAGCCTTGTCATATGGGGCAGCAAGCTCTTTAATACTGGGAAACTGAACAAATGTAAGTAAGACAGATTTCCAGTTACTTAAATTCATTTAAAAACTGTTCATTTTCAAAAAGAAGGGAAAAGAGAAGCAAGTCAACAAACCCAATTATATTTTTTTCTGGAAAGAAAAGATGGCATGGTGATATGTAACAGCCTGCTGTGGCGGCAAGAAATCGGCAACTATGATCAATGGACAGAAGAAATAAATGGCCCACACTCAGTGGTTTATGTTCCCATTCCTGGGTAATCTCTCAATTGTTAAATGGTGATTCAGTTTCTTAGGCAACCCTGTACTAAACTGAGTTCATTTTTCTTTTTGCTTCGGGCAAACTGTAACAATATCAATTCCTTCCCTAATTTTTAACAGAATAGTGAAAAGGACACACAAGTCTTATACAGTAACATAACTTCTTCTACTGCATCATTTATGAATGAACATCTTATTATTTACAATCTCTCAAATTGTTTTGGTAGCTGATAAAGACACATAATTCACCAGTGACTATACAAGGAAATTTATAAGTTTGTTATAAATGACAAAAAGCAGTGATTGACTAATTCTTAGAGGAATTAGTTATTTAATTATTTTGCCCTATATCTATATATTGCATTTGACTCTTCATTCTTCCTAGATTTTTACTGATATTTTTTAAAAGAACAAAAGTTCTCATACTATCAGTCAAGACATGATAAAGTTATGACACTGCTTCAGAGAACCCGATTTATAACAATGTGTTTCCTTTTACCTCTATTCTGATATTTGTAATGAGCATGTAGGCCTAAGATCTTTTTAGCCATCCACATTTTAAGGTTGATACTGATCACAGCTTACATGATTTTGACAATGAGATAGCTAGGCTTATTTTCCTCTCATGGAAAATTGATTTACATCTTGCTTATATCAGTTTTACTACCTAATGGTGCTTCTCCGTGGTTCATTCAGTGAGATCATCACTTAGAACTATCCTTCCAAAAGAAAACATTTATCAAAAACAGGACCTTATTTCTGGTTGCCCCAAAGTTATAAAAGATATGTCCTTAAGGTGTCTGTTTGTCTTTTTCCTGCTTTATTTGTGGAGGTAGAGAAATATTAAATTCTACCAAGCATCTGTATGCCTTCAGAATACAGGCATTTTCTTTTCTTTTATTGAGATTTTAAATTATTGAGGTTTAAATTATTGCTTTTAGTTTAAATAAGTTTCCTGTGGGGTGAGTAGGGGTAAACTATTTTATCAGAAAAATTGTGGTTGTTGTTTTTTTAAATGAAGTCTGGAAATGTCACAAATAAATAAATTCCCATTCCTTTTTACATCAGCAAAATTGATTGTTATTATATCTTCCCGTATCATCTTACCGAACTATTCTGGCACTGTACACTTGAGCTATTGAAGCGAAGAGCAGGTACACGATGAATTACTCCTTGGATATTGAGAACACATTCATATCCACGCTGGCCAGATTGCGGTTGGGGTAAATTCCTAGCTTTCAGTGTGATGGGCTTCACTTCACCAACAGGGATCAAAATTTCTTCTGTAGGAAATAACTGTGGGCAGTCCTAGAAAATACAAACAGAAAAAAAGTTATTCAGATGCAGATGTGGGCTTTTGTATTCAATATATTTGAAATTTGTTATAGAATCTGAGAAACAACATCATGAAAACAATTACCCAGTCTTGGACCTAGTCCCCCCCCCCCCCCCCAAAAAAAAAAGTTGCATGGAAACCTATTATTTTTACTTCAAATAATCAGAATTGTGAAAGATAAGGAGGGAAACAAGAGACAAATTGCTTCCTGGTTAATCTTCATTGACTGCATGCTGTATTATTAAAACTCTTAATAGTATCCCTCCTGGCTATGCTGCTAATGTCATTTTCCCCCAATAGCAGAAATTACTATTTTAAAAAAAGGAAAAAGAAAGAAAAAAATCATTTGGAAGGAAAACACCAATTAAATGTATTCATCAACTTTTTTCTGAAGAATTCTTCCAACATGGCTTACAAGCAGCAGCATTTTTTTTACTGATGTTTTTGATGATGAAATTATGTAGGCAAAAATTAAAGAACTCAAATAAACACATACCAAGTCTACTGTCATCTTAAATCCAAGAAAGGTTACAGATGTTTCAAGAAAAATTGCAGTAAAAGGCACTATGCCATCTGTGCATTTTTTCCCATCACCTCACACTAAAACAACTGATATTAAGGGGGTATTTCATGTTGAGAACAATTAAAACAATTAAATTAGACAACAATTAGAACAATTAAAACTCATATAGGAGTCACTATTCTATTTTTTTAATTTTAAAAAGCTTGATTTATAACAATGTTGATAATGATGAGTCAAAGTAGGTATATGCTAATTTCTCTTTGAAAAATTTCTCAATATAAGAGATAGTGATTCATCTAGAATTAAGATGTCAGGGGCAGGGCAGACTATTTAAATATATTTAGATAAACTCAAAGCAAAGGTGTGAGTTAATCTGACATTCATCATCTGAAAATGGAGGTACTTGATGAATAAGATGACTTTGAAGGCCGATGTTTTGGTGTAGGATTGCTCTCAAGTGAGATCAGGCTCAAGTAACATCAAAATAGGGAACTAACTAGTAAATTGTTATCAGCAGTATACCAAAGCTGTCACAAATGTTTCAGTGAAAGATGTTTTTATCCTCAATTTTTTAAATCTTCACAGAGACTTCATTGCTTGTTTAGGAGTAAGTAATCAAAAGGGACAGCTGGGAAAAGGAATATTCCTGAATAGATGTGCAAGAAAATCTTGTAACCAGGCACATTTTTATTTCTCAACTTTTTGAATTCTAAAACATACAGTATATGCTTATATGGTTCAGTGCTTCTAGATCAGCTTTAGGCTGAATTGTCATTGATTTGTTGTCCTGGTAGAGGCAGGTGCATACATAGTTTTCCAAATGAATTATGTTTAATATATTCCAAAGTCTTTCCCTCTTCTTTGAATGAAGATTTAGCCAGGGTTTCATTAAAATGGATCATGCTGGCTGCAGTTAAACATCCTAGTTTCTCTTGGGATACTAAAATACCTAGAGTGAGGATGCAGAAGCAATGGTAATAGTGGCTGGAGTTATTGGGATCCAACCTAGTTCTGTTCACATATAATTTCTAATTAAGACTGGATTTTTAAATTAAAAATACAGTTGTACTAAATATATCTGATTTAGTAAGTCTTCACCAAGTTACAGTTAGATAAGCATGCATGTACTTCACATTTCTGTGGAATGATTCAGTGGTGGGATTCAAATTTTTTTACTACCCATTCTGTGGGCGTGGCTTGGTGAGTGTGGCATGGTGGGCGTGACGTGGCTTGATGGGTGTGGCAGGGGAAGGATTCTGTAAAATCTCCATTCCCTCCCCACTCCAGGAGAAGGTTACAGCAAAATCCCCATATCCTCCTGATCAGCTGGAACTCAGGAAGCAGAGTATAGATGGGAGCAGGGCCAGTCAGAGGAGTTATTTACCGGTTCTCCGAACTACTCAAAATTTCCACTACCAGTTCTCTAGAACTGGTCAGAACCTGCTGTATACCACCTCTGGAATGATTGAAACAAATGAGTGGAACACACGTCAAGAATTTCCAATTGTTCTCAATATAATTTAGGTTTCTGTAAAAATAAAAGCCTTTCACCTAAAAATCAGGAGAAAGAAGTTTATAATTTTCCCCATTTAACATTCCACTTAATGACACTCTTTTCAAATAGACAAGTATTTTCTTTTTAAAGGATATGTTCTATTTAGCGCTGAAATATGAAGCATTTTTCAAAATGACAGATATGAATTTTTGACAAATACACCAGTTAATATATTAATGTACTTTGAGAACTTCTTCAGTGATCTTTTATCATTTAACTGGTTTCAAAAACAAGAAAGCTAAAATATATAATTCAAAGCACTCACAACTTTCAGAATAAATGACTCATGCAATTACAAAGCATGCCCTGCAGCATAATTTGTTAACAGGAAATGACAACTCTACTATTTGCTAATTAGCACATGGAAATTTTCAGTTTATGACATCACAATCTGTACAAAATTTTATTTCCCTGATATTACTTTTTTAAATTAAGAATTTATAGCACTTTTCAAAAATTAAATCCAGTATAGTGAACATTCTGTTCAAATTTATTTTTCTTTTAGCTCCTGTGCTTTGAACCCATACTTTGAACCCATTTGTAGGAATTCCTCAAAGAAACTTTTAGTATTCGAAATGTTGGTTTTTCCAACTGTATAGGCTTAAAAACAGCTAAAGTTTCAAGACTTATGAAAAGTCATGGCTTGAAAAGCTTCAGAATTATCACAGTGATTCATCAGACTGTTTATCCAATCTATAAAAAAACTACACAACTAAATGTCTAAGACTAATTAATTAGCTAAAAACCTGTTGAGAAACACTAGGTATCTGAAAAAGAGTTTACAAAAACATGAGCCACAAAAAGATACAGGCGGTCCTTGACATAAGAGCAATTTCTTATAAATTTCTTTGCAGCGTTTCTTTAGATATAATTTCTGCTCTTCTCTGGAATGCAGCATTTAGTTGTGCAGTTTTTCCACTATTAAATAGACAATATAGCTTTAGTGTGCCAAATGGAGGATTGTGACATATAATAAAAGAAAATGCTAAAGAGCATGAATTGAATGAAGTTAAAAATAGATATGTTGTATGCCTTCCAAACTAACATAAAGGGGAAGGATGTGATAGATTTTAATAAAAGTGGACTGATTTTAATGAATGAAAGGGCTAAGAGGTGCATTAGCACTCCTATGATTCCTAACATGCAATCACCAGCATGGCATTTGGCCAATCTGTGTTATATAATGAGAGATGTAGTCCAAACCCTGTGGTGGATGTCAGATTGGGAAAAACATGCATGCATAAATTCATAATAAATCTTTAATTATCTGTGGTACTTAGACAATTGGTATAGTAAGATTTTAGGAAAAACCTATCTAAGGGCTTCTGAATCAGAGGGTGTGAGAGAAAAAGACTGCAAGGTGATTTTCTACTTTTGCCCTTTTGTCTATAGTTTGTCTATATTCCACATTGATTTTATTTCATTTTTGTTTTAAGACCAAGCTACTCAAAACTGTATTCTGTGAAATGTCAATATAATTCGTGATCTGACAAATGCGCACACAACAAAACTGCGCCAACAAAACCGTGGCACTAAAATCACGATATCATCAATGCGACGTCATCAACGCGCTGACAACAGCATGATTTAAGTTAAGGTAAGGGTTAGGTTTAGGTTTAGGTTTAGGTTTAGGGTTAGGTTTAGGGTTAGGTTTAGGGTTAGGTTTAGGGTTAGGTTTAGGGTTAGGGTTAGGGTTAGGGTTAGGTTTAGGGTTAGGTTTAGGTTTAGGTTTAGGATTAGGGTTAGGTTTAGGTTTACAGCACCCTTCTGTCGGCACGCTGTTGTCGGCACACTTCAGTGCTCATTCGTCTGCGCGGTTTAGAACTCGCGGTTTTGTCACTGTGGTTTAATCGGGCGCGCTTTTGTCATTCGCCTATTTTGTCGGTGAACCAATATAATTAGCCTAAGATCTTTTAAAGCTTTACAGTATGAAATATATAAAGGTATGATATTTTGTAGAAATTCATTGATTAAGCTTATTGTGAAAGACCAATAACAAAAAATAAGAAATAAGAAAAAAAAACTGATGCAAAATGATTATTAGTTCAAATCAAGAATCTAACATGCACATTATTTTTCTTTTTATTTCCAAATATTCAACACTCTGCCTAATTCTGGCATGGATTTGCTATATACATACCACTGGATCATGGTCTATTACACATTAAATTTTTAAAATCTCAGGAATAATAAATCATTATTCCTGAGATATTCAATTAGACACATTTTAGAAAGCATAAATCTATTACATCTAATCAATATAAAATCATTTCCTTGATAAGCTAAGAGTAACTATTTGACATGTTTTGATTGCCAACATGTAGCTAAAACCTTCTAATTGGCTTATGTAAACAAACACCTTTAGGACAAAGTAAATTTGTAGAAGATAATTCTTATTTTAATTCCTACCCACAAATATGTGTCCATTTTAATTTGTTTTTTGAGAGTTGGGTGGCATACATGTTTAGCTGCTGCTGCTGCTGCTGCTGCTGCTGCTGCTACTACTACTACTACTACTACTACTACTACTACTACTACTACTAGTCAAGAAAAAGATTAGATGTCCATAAGAAGCCCATAAATCACTATAATTACTTGTGTGCACATTTCACACCTAGCCTTAATTTATTTATATAAAACATTTACATAACCAATTGTGGGCAGCTCCCAATCAGATTTTGAAGTCTTTCAAGAATTATATCACCTTATAATGCAATTTTTCATTCTCATAAAAGGGTAAAACATAATTTAGTGATTTGGAGGACTCAAACCAAATGCATACATTGCTCTTTTCAAATGTATGTCAATGTATGTATGGTTCTGAAATAGCCAACACTCAATTATAATGATATATTGGAGTACGAGTAGACTTGGATGTTCCATCATATACTTGATATGCAGATAATTTATATTATTGTTTCAGATGTTTGCAAAATCTGTCAAGAAAAACTGAATAAGCTGACCAGGATCTTTACTGGCCTATGAATTTCAATTCCTTGAAAAAAGATCTAGGTACTTAAAGGTTCTTTCAGTTTTTTGTTGGTACTTCTAAATGTTATAATATGTATAATCATGTTATATAAATTATACAATATTATAAAAATCATATTATATAATAATAGTATATAATCATAATATATATATATATATTATGATTATATACTATTATTATATAATATGATTTTTATAATATTGTATAATTTATATAACATGATTATTATTATAAGGAGCTTCAGACCAGGCTAGAAACATATTCAGCTATTATCTAAATATTTCCAAGGAAAATAAATAGAATACAATTCAGTTTAACCTTTCAAAAACTTTGAATATTCTCATCTTCCTGAATAAGTGCATACATGTAAAAACACAATTTGTACAGAATGGATACCAATGGAAGATAATCCCCTAATTTATTAGAATAATTATCAATTATTCCAAGAGGTTACACTTTAGGTTAGATAACAATACACTGAACATTAATAAAAATATAATCTCCTTAAATAAGATTATAGTGAGATATTTCATAATAATAAAATAATAATTATATGACTATGACTTTGTGTCTACCTTTTAAATTTTACCACTTTCCCAGGCACTTTTTTGTTATGATTTCCACACTACCATAAAATGACAAGCATTTTTTTATATTTTTGCCCGCATAAATGTTTCATGTTACAGAACTAATTTAATGCTAGATATCACCAGTGAATGCTGTTAACAGTGTTTCAGTCAAAGGCTTTTAGTGTGACAGCTTAACTGAACAATCCATTGCAGGATTTTGTAGGAAAGACAAATTCCATAGTTCCTTTATTTCATTGGTATAATCTTCTTAATTGTTGGAATCCTGAGTGAAGATCCATGTTATGGAAATAATGGATGAAAAGAACATAATTATTTTCTTTCATTATAGCATCTCCACAAACATGTCCAATCAGTTTTGGAGGCTGGTCAAAAGCTTATTATATTTTGGATCATGAAAAGATAGAAGATAAATAATTCAAAAGTCAAGTGTGATAATATATTAATTGATTTAATATAATTATCAATCATCATATGAGCCGAGGTGGCGCAGTGGTTAGAGTGCAGTACTGCAGGCCACTTCAGCTGACTGTTATGTGCAGTTCGGCGGTTCAAATCTCACCGGCTCAAGGTTGACTCAGCCTTCCATCATTCCGAGGTGGGTGAAATGAGGACCCAGACTGTGGGGGCAATATGCTGACTCTCTAAACCACTTAGAAAGGGCTGAAAGCCCTATGAAGCGGTATATAAGTCTAACTGCTATTGCTATCCCAGTCAATTAAGATTTTAATACAATTGTTGCAACTTTCAGGCAAGACGAAAAAGCATATTAAAAAGATGGGATCACATGTAATTTGTATGGGGATGATATACAACATAATGGGATCCTCTTCTGAAATATAGCCCATATTCTAAGTACCTTTGGAGAAAGTGGTATTTTCAACAGCTCCTTACTAGAAATTTCAGTATTGGCCAGATCATTTCTGTTCTACCCTGTGTAGAGATTTTAAACATAATTAGCACTTTGAATTGGACTTGGAAGCCTACTAGTAGCCAAATGCAAAACTTATTAGAACTCAGGAGAAATTGGGTATGTTTAGTTTAATGAAAAGAACGACTAGGGGAGACATGATAGCAGTGTTCCAATATCTCAGGAGTTGCCACAAAGAACAGGGAGTCAAATATTCTCCAAATCACCAGAAGGTAGAACAAGAAGCAGTGGGTAGAAACTAATCAAGGAGAGAAGCAACTTAGAACTGAGGAGAAATTTCCTGACAGAACAATTAATCAGTGGAACAGCTTTCCTCCAGAAATTGGGAATGACCTAACACTGGAAGTCTTTAAGAAGATGTTGGATAGCCATTTGTCTGAAATGGTATAGGATTTCCTGCCTAGGCAGGGGTTTGGACTAGAAGACCTCCAAGGTCCCTTTCGGTTCCACCACAAAATCACGGAGGACAAAATCGCGCTCGACAAAAGCGCGCATTTGACGTCATCACAGCGTGATGAAAACATCGCGCTGTGATCAAAAGATGTAAAAATAAAGCGAAAACCTTACCCTAACCCCCCCAAACCTAACCCTAAACCTAACCCTAAACCTAACCCTTAACCTAAGCCTAAATCTAACCCTAAACCTAACCGTTAACGTAACGCTAAACCTAACGCTAACCCTTAACCTAACGCTAAACGTAACCCTAACGCTCTAAACCTAACCCTAACCCTTAACCTAACCCTAACCCTAAACCTAACCCTAACCCTAACCCTTACCTTTATGTGAATCGGCTTGCTTTAATTTTAATTTTATTTCAATTTTTAATTTTTTTCGTCGCGCTGTGATGACGTCACATGCGCGCTTTTGTCGAGCGCGATTTTGTCCTCCGCGGTTTTGATGGGTCACGGTCCCTTTCAACTCTGCTATTGTATTGTATTAAAATTGATGTTACCCTGAAATATTGACCCTAAGTAATGACACTCCATAGAAGTTGCAGCAAATTGTTTCCAAAGACAGCTCTATATAAAATGTGTTGTCATCTATGTGACTGAATCCTGACGGAAAAAGATCCAGATAAAACCATTGCCAATTCTCTTTAGTGAATCACCTTTCCTTTCTCAAAAACAAAAGGGTAGAAGTGACAGAGATTGCATATTTGATGGAGAACATTATCAAACAAGTCACTCAAATCAAGAGATTTCATCAAAAGAAGTTGTACTATTCCTCTTTTCAAGCCAGGTGGCATCACTTGTTAATTTAATGAACCTCTCAAGTAATGTTGTACTTCCTAGTTGCCAAAAGATTCAATAAAACATGGATCTAGTTCATGTCTCGTTACCCATGTGGCAACCCACAGATTCTCATCTGAGAATCTTACAGATATCTATAACCACTGTTTCTTCCCCTTTCAAGTTTTCATGCTTGCTGCACAATATGAAACCTGGCAGGGCAGATTTACAGGAGGGTTACTTCCCTGTCATTACCTACCCAGATCTTAATAAAAAATGCCAGGTCTATTTCTTCATATGCTCCCATATTTTAGATGGATGCGGTCTTATTCGGCACAGAACTAGAGTCCATCAAAAAAAGCTCAAAACCAAAGGGCTCATGATAGTTGATTTTTATAAACTTTATACAACCCAAAGCCAAGAACCTTAAATGACTGAATTCTTTGTTAAAAGATTGAAAAGGCTTTAAAATATTAAAAGAAGAAACTTTTTCTAATTTTCCAGAAAATAAATTTGGTGGGAATATGAGAGTAAATGTCTTCCTGGCTACTGATCTCTCTCTCTCTCTTAATCTTATTTGAAAAGGCTTTTGTTGGATAAGCTGATTTTCTTGTTTTGTGCTTTTTACTCTGTGTGTATGTGTGTGCGGGCGTGTGCGTACATTAAGGAAGTAAATGGAAGAAGATAAGCATGATTTTAAAATTGGAGGAAGAAACATCAATAACGTATGCTATGCTGACAACACTACTTTCTTAGCAAAGGACCTGCAAATTGTAATAAGAGTCAAAAACTGCAGTGAAAGAATGGGACTAAGATTTAAATATTAAGGAAAGTAAACTAACAACAGATTCAACCAGCAGCCTTAGAATTGGCAATGAAGATACTGAAATGGAAAATCAATTTAGTATCAACCAAGTAATTGAAGTCCAAACTTCAATTAGAGTGCCAAGATTGAGAAATACTGGTCTATTGGGATAGGAATGTGTTTCCTCCCACCTCCCCCTCATGAAAAATTTGAACAGAATAAATATCTGAAAAAAAGTTAATAAAGCTAATGAATTAATTGCTTTACAGTATGAGAGTATACTCAAGTCTTCAATTCTACAGTTTAGCTTATAGATTATACTTATTCTCCCTAGAATCAAATCTGAAATTCAGAAGATGGGAAAATAGGATAGGAAGGGAATGCTTTTCCAAGAAATGTTATAGCTACTTCATTGTTACTACTTCAGCAAATAACTAAAACTTGGCTTTTTAATAAACTTTCTTCTACAAAAGTTTATTTATTTTCAGTTTTGTATAGTTGGGGAATAATTTTAAAAATTTTCTAATGGCTGTTTTATACTTTTTAAAATAGTCTGTTTCTCAATTTGAAGGGTATTAGATAGAAAGGTAGGATAGAAACACTTTAAGAAATAAGCATAACAACTGATTCTGCTCACAAAGTGAATCATACTGTTTTCAGTGAATGCCTTGGACAAAATTGAAGTCATACATCCTCATTGTCAGAGCTGGCTAGTTCCACAATCTTAAGTATATGGTTTTTTAACTGTGTTAAATAATAAATCTGCTAGAGTGCAAAGAGAAGGATTCACACAGTGCAAATATATTTGAGTGGCTGTAGAGTGCAAATCTGCCTCTAAGCATTAATGGAGAACAAAATGGTAAAACATGAAAGTGCCTCTTCTTCAATAGTTTTGAAAACTATAACCTTACTTTAAAAGGTTTAAGGTTGCTTTCATTTTGCCACAAACAAACAAAAAATATTCTGGTATCTGAGTATTACTATCTGCAAAGTCTTTTTAGAGTAACTAAATTGTTCCGTAGGTCTCACATTCAGCAATACAATTATTTTGAAGAGGCTCAATAAATTAATGTATTAAGTTAGATGGGGGTCTGTGCAATTGATGCATAGAGAAAATAGAAACAATGGTTTGTGTCATCACAGTTATGGTTAGCAAAGGGATTCTTCAAAGTAGCTTAACGCAAAGGCTCAACATAGACCAATGAAAGAAAGGAAGTGTCAACAAAAGAGCATAGTCAGGAAGCAATAAATAAACATTCAAAGGATGAGGCATAGATGTCTTTCCAAATATATCATTGAGTCATTTAAAGAATTCTAAAAGAACTACATTTTTTTAAAAAAATATTTAATCTCCTCGACCCCACAATTATTCTTATTTAGCTCAGCTTACTTAAGAAACTGCTTTTAACATCTTATCTAAATCACACTTTTTATAATAAAAGTTAAGAGTTTCTTTACAATTGAAATCCCAGTTGTCACTTCTTTATTCTAGACTGGATAAATCATTTTTTTCTCTGTGTCTCTCCCCTTCTTGTTCATTTCCTCAACCTACAAATTAGGAAATTTTGCTTCCAAAGTACTAAATAGAATTCTATTGCAGAACAGCTGAGAAAGTGCATATTCATAAAATCAGATTGGTCCTTATTGCCATTTTAGAAAGAAGATTCATGCATTTAAAACTTTTTGTTAGTCCTCAAAGCTGACAATTCTTTCTGGATGAGCAACTTCGAAGTTCATAGTATATGCAAGTCATTTGGATTCATTTCTGATAAAAAGCATCAATAATCACTTCTAAACAGACAATTCTGTTGTCAGCCCTAATAACTTTTACATTCATACTGTGTATACATATATCTGCTATTCTAGAGAATCACTTTTTAAAAGATTGCTATTTTTCTTTGGGTATATTTGCACTATAACTGCATTATAACTAGAACGAAAATTTAATTTTTCCTTATTATTTTTTTGCATTTTATTCTCTTCAACCTCATTGTTGGTTAGACTCCACATTTATGAGATTCAATTAAAACCAATTATTTCTACTGGCAATCTGAAATATATGTTAATTTTCTCATCAAAGGAAGACACTTTACACCTCTCATCTTTTCAAAATATTGATGGCTTAACATTTTTATGTAAAAAAGAAAAAATGATTTTTTTGCCTTGGCCTTAAGGATCCTATGTCATCCTTTTCAATTACTAATTCCAAATGTTCTCTGTTTTTAGTAATACAATTTCCAGTGCAAACTACAGCTGTGGGTCACTTTTTTTCCCAATTTCAAAATAAGAAGCAAAGTATGAATGCCTCTATATCATATCTATGTCCCAGTTCAGATTGATTCCCTGATGCTGGCAATTTGTGAATTTATTTGAAGAAAGGACATGTTTAATTTAGCCATCATCATCATCATATTCATTAAGCTTGGGTAGCTATCTACCCTAAAAACTTTCTTACTACAGCCCCTGCTAAAATCTTAAACCACTTCTTCTGTCAACCATTGTTGACTAGATTCCATCTCAATAGCAGATATTCTTAATCCTAATTCATATCAACATCATGAAATATGCTTATAATATCAATAAGTTTAAATTAGTTTTAACTATATCAAAACAAAAAAGCTAAAATAGAGAATATGACCAAACACTGTGAGGGTAAAATGTACTTCAGTGCATAACCTTTTCCCAGACCGTTCTGAGCCTAATAATATAAAATCCTTTTCTTTTTAGTTCTATTACTGGGATTCTCAGTTAAAACACGATGAAAACAGCTTTCAAAATATATCTCTCATGGTTCTGCAGGAATAATTTCTCTGAGATGTCTGTCTGTGTAAACTGATGCTGTGTTACTGCCTAAAGGTAGAAAACTGATCTTTCCTGAAATAAATGATGGGAATTATTATCATATCAAATATATGTTATTTACAGCCAACAGAGAGTCATTAGTGTTTTTCACAGTTGGTATTCTTCCAAATATAGCTGGCTTGAACTGTACTATGAATTTATAGAGATTTGCAATCTCAATATATATTCATATTCATATTCCAACATATCTTGTGTAGGAATGAGATCATCAACCAAGTTTCTCTGTTTCTTTCACCCTACGTTGTCAAAATGTGAAGTGGGAATGGGAAAAGGGAGTTCAGTTAAATCACAAGGCAGACATTTAAGACTTGTACCAGAACTGTGTTGTCCATAGTTTCTAAATCCAGTGTTTATACCTCAGAAACATTGATCCGTCCTTCCTGAAAAGAGCATGTTGTTGGATCATGAGTGCACAGGTTTCGATATTTGCACCAGTGACAGCGAAAAGCACTGTTGACACAAGACAGGCATCTGCCAAGAAAAGAACACAGGCAAATATGATTATTATTTATAATGCCTGATAAATAATAGTATTATTGGTAAGCCAGCAACACTTTATATATTTTCTTAAACAGAAAAAATATTTCATTTGAAAAAAGTTTGTAGCTCCCATGCACCATGCTTACATAGCTTTAATACTTGGCAGAAAAATTGACTTTGTGATAATTTCTTAGGACAGGTAAGAAGCATTACCATGTTTTCAGGGTATTTTGCCTATGACCAGTGCCTTTAACCAAAGCCATTAAGTTCACATAACATATGTTCCTGTATTTTGGGGTTTATTACAAAGATCTTTTATTTCAATATATCGTATCTTAGAATCTCAACAGCTAAGAAAATTTCCTGATTCAAATCTTAGCTTCTCTAAAATTCACTTGGTTGCCAAATATATTCTCTAAATTTTAGGCTCCATGGTATAGATATACTAACACCTGATTAATGCAAGCAGTTATTTAGTGAAAGTCTGATATTCCAGTTAAACCGTTTCCAATCTAGACAGGGATGTGCAGTCACTAGAGGCAAGGGAGGCGGGGCCTCACCAGTCTCCTCAGGGAAAGGAAAGAATTTTAAATAATTTTTTTAAAATAATTAAAGCCAGGGTAGTTGCTACCAGATTTCAAGTCACAGTGGCTTGGTGTCTGCTCTCAGTATTAACTAGGAGGAGACTACAGAACTCAGGGCCTCCTTTGCATAAGGAATTTTTCGCCTTTTAAAAGTTAAGAAAGAGTTAAAAAGCAAAAAATTCCATATGCAAAGGAGGCACTGATTCTCCCACCTTCTGATCGGGGAGCAGCGAATCATGCCTTATGAGCACGCTTACATTGAGCACACTTATGTGGGGCAGATAAGAGGAGAGTTGAGAGAGTTTCCACAGCTGGAAAAGGAATGTGGATCGGACAGAGGGAGGGGGGATTCCAATTTATTGTAATTAAGTATGTAACTTTTTTATTGTAGCGTGTATGTGTGTGTGTGTGTGTGTGTGTGTTTATTTCTTCACAGCCGTCCAGTGGGGTTGGAGGAGGTGGGGGGCGAGGCAGCGGAGCACGGAGGCGGCAGGGACGTTCTCGCCGCTGTGTCCCAACAGGCCAGGTGTCTCATGTTTATGTCCACCATAAACGCAAGACGCCTGGCCTGTTGGACACAGTGGTGGTGGGGGGAGGAATGGGCTGGGTGGGCTGGCTGGCTGAGGAGGGCCCTTTAAAGCCCTGCTGCCGCGTCTTCCCAGCAAGACTTCCTTTCAGTTCGCGGTTTTCCTTGCCTGCCTTAATTAACTTTAGAGTGCCGGCAGGCAGGGCTCGGCCGCCATTAAGTGAAACATGTTTCACTGAATGGTGGCCGAGCCCATGCCTTTAAGTGCTGGCTTGCCTTCCGGGTGTCCCGGCTCCATCTGAGATGCTTCTCGCCACCGTCATGCTCCACCGCCTTGCCCCCCCACCTCCTCTGATGAACAATCCTGCTGCCCCGGCCTACAGACAGCCCAGCACCGAGCAGGGAGGACAAAGAGGAGGAGGAGAAGAGCAGTGAGTCCAGGCAGGGAGCAGGTCGGGCGGGGGTGGGTGGGTAGGCTGGCTGCAGGCCGGGGCAGCAGGATTGTTCGTTGGAGGAGGCAGGGGGGAAGGCGGTGGAGCGCGACGGCGGCAAGAAGCAACACCCCCGCCGCTATGTCCGACAGGCGTCTCGCATTTATGTCCACCATAAACGTGAGACGCCTGTCGGACACAGCGGCGGGGACGTTGCTTCTCGCCACTGCTGTGGTCTTGTCTCACCAATGGTAACCCTCACCGCACGTCACTGAATCTAGAGCATTTACTTGGGAGCATTTACTTGCAAATAAAAACGAAAATGTTGCTGATTTTTTTCTCTTTAGTCTGAAGTGTTTATGAACTGAGCCAGATGGAATCTCAAGATACTCAGACTATACAGATGACCTTCCTAAACATCTTGCCCTAGTGCTTGGATATGCCCAAGTGAGTTAATTCTGTTCCATCAATATTGGAATATCAAATTTTAATGGATAGGTTTCATATAAGGGAAATATTTAAGGATGAAAACAGAATGAATAATCAGACCTCTGGTTTCTGATTAGGGGATCAGAAAAGAAGTATGATGATGAAAGCACTTGGGGGTATGGTGTGGTAATACCCTTAAAATTCATGAAGGCAGTTTCAATGGAATATTGCTCTTCCTCTTCCCAAAAAAGAGGACCAACAAGAAGACATGAGTTCATCTTCATTGCAAATGTTCAAGATTCTTTGCCATTGCTTGTATAAAAAAATAAATCATACTTAAATTTGTTATGGCTTAATATCACTGGCTTAATATACACTTGTTTATCCTTTCCTTCATCTAATTCTTACCAAATCAGGGAGAGTTTACTAGATTAATTACAGGGACCAGTTTTCTCTACGTGACAGCTGAAAGATTTTGAATCCCCCTCCCCAATTCCTGGTCTTCTGGCTAATTAGTCTGAGTTCTGTAAAAGATTCCAATACCTCAAACAGATAATTCTTCATTTTCAAATTCAAAAAGGTTTAGTGAGCATCCCACCTCTTATTTGCAAAACACACATAAACCCTGTTGGTCCACCTTTAATCCTCAACTGCAGTCTGCTTTTTCTTTTTCTGAAATGACTTTTAAAAACTTATTCTAATCATACACATACAAATCTAATGGGGTGGGAATTTTAAGCAGCATGAACGTATTTAATTACTCACTTATTTGACACATTTCTGACTCTTTTTAGTTCTCTTGAACGGAATTTGAACGACATGCTCTTTAGTTTCCATTTCCCAGATCAAAATGAATCTTTATGATCTTAGCATGTAAGTGCTGCTATTAGATACTGATACTGAGCATATAATTTTATTATATTGGGCATTGAATATATATTTTTTATTATGAGTTGAAATGCCTTGGAATGCCTTCTTACACTTTGAGTGGTCAAACTAGTTCCTAGTTTGGGGAAAGTTTTTTTTTTATTACCTCTGCATAAAAGGTTAATAAACTGTGAATTTTACTTTTAAAGTTTAGTCTTTCAGTAACTGAAAGTTTAGTGAAGTACTAGTAATTGACACTGAAATGACAATGCAGTTAAAAAGAACAATATAATCAATTAATTTTTATTTAGGTCATATGTCTACAGAAATCATGCAGAACTACTTTGAAGAAGCTTAATTTAATATCATAATACCATAACTACATCATAGAAAAGTGTCTTTGAAATCTAACCATTTTTCTAATGACGTATTTATATGTCCAAGTGATTACCTAAAAAACAATTATCCTAACAAACCAAGTAACCAACCATTCTTCTTTATATAAATACTAGTGAATCCTAGCTAGTGGGTTCTGAGCTTGGTTAGAAATCTTTTATACCTAGTAATTTTGCAGTTCTTGCTGCAAATAAAATGGCAAAAATCTCTATTTAACTATAAAGCATTCAATGAAAGAAAGAAGATATCTTACAGCTGGTGGGCACTGCAGTTGTAAAATTTGAACTCTGTGCTGACAAACGTCTTGCCAGTTTCTCTGGATTTCAACAGAAGCTCTATGCCAAACCAGTCTGAAGGGAAAAAAGGACAAAGAAATTATTGAAATATCATGCACAAGAATAATATGGCAATTTAAGAGATGTTTTATGCATTTCTTTAATTATCCTTTAGGTCATGTTGACTTTTTTTTCATGTTGCCCCATATGGAAATACATGGTACTGCTAGAATGTTTATACTGATGTAGTTAAAACTGATAGGTAAAATCTTGAATATTCAATGTTAATACCATATGCCTATGACAGTACACAAAGAAAGATATTCACAGTGGCTGCTATAAAATTATAGGAATCTATTCATTTGAAAGTGCAAAATGACTAATAAAGGCAATAATAATTTTGAAGAACTGGGGAAGACTCAATCCTGACGTCTTTGAAACAGTCCTTAAAAAACTGGAAAAGACTGAAAGAGACAGAAATGCACCCATTAATTAAATTGAAACATAAATTTACACTTTTTCTGCTGAGTTCTGTTCAAAACAGAGGCAGTTATTGTAATGCCATCCAGTGCCAGAGAAGAAAGATTGATGGAAATTGGCTGGCAATGTGGTAGGCAACACCTGCCAATAACCATATCTTTTGAAATAGACAAAAAGATCATTTGCATCTTGAAACTGAATGCCAGTTGCTGATCTCTGTTATCCTCCCTCCAGGTAAAATGGCACATAGCCATGACTGCCATGAATTGCATTTACTTTCTTTTAGCCATTTGCTGGCATTTCTGCTCTATACACTGCCCAGATCTTTTATGAACTTCAATGCATGCTTATTAAATACTCTCCTAGCAGAAAAGGCTACTTGTGAACGAGACAATGTAAGAAACAGATTTCAAACAATTAGCTGCTCGGTAATGGTATGAGAGAACTCTTGATAGCAATTATATTAGCAAAGAAGGAACCCAAAAAAATGGAAACCTTCACCCACTCATGGGGAGTGAATCATATTTTAGAGCATGAGTAACACCCACACTAACTTCTCCTTTTCCCTCTTTAGATAACAAAAGATGGAGACCCCTAATGATAGGTAACTTAGCAAGCAGATGGCTTGAAGGCTGGCTTTTAAATGTGTGGGGTTTGTACAATCTGCTAGAAGCAGATTACACCTACTATGCAGAAGGCATAGACGTCGATGACATTTTTCTTGTCTGCTTTTGGGATTAAAGCTTTGTCCAAAATCAAATGATAAGTAATAATCTATTCCTTTTTGAAAAGCATTACTAACACAAAATGGTTTTATACTGGAAATTAAAGTGAGAAAATAACATGACAACAGAATGCAAACATAAAAACTCATCATGGACATTTATATTTTATTGTTACAGGATGGAAAGCATATACTTGTGACTGAAACCACAATGTTAGCACATGTCTACTTAGATAGCACTATTACAGATCTGAGTAGCTTCAACCATTCCTTTATTGAGTTGTAATCATGTGATATACAGGTAGTCCTCAACCTACAGCCACAATTGAGCCCAAACTTTATGTTGTTAAGTGAGAAATTTGTAAAGTGAATTTTGCTCTATTTTACGACTTTTCTTGCCTCATTTATTAAGTGAATCCCTACAGTTGTTAAATTAGTAACATGGTTGTTAATTGAATTTGGTTTCCCAATCGACTTTGCTTGTCAGAAGGTTGAAAAAGGTGATCAGGACACTGCAACCATCATACATGTGAGTCAGTTGTTGAATATTCAAATTCAAACCACGTGACCATGGTAATGCTGGTCATAAGTGTGAAAAATGGTCATAAGTTATTTTTTCAGTACCGTTGTAACTTCAAACGGTCACTAACTGAACTGTTATAAGTTGAGGATTACCTGTAGAGCACTGTTTGGATCTAACATCCTACTTCACTTTATGTAATACAAAATTTCTTTCTATGCAAGTAGCTAAAAGTATGACATAAAAGAGGCAACATTAAGAAAGCAATAGGAAAATATTTCAGCCTTCCAGGGCATTGTGTTGCTGAGTTTGGTAACAAAACAATTTAGTGGAAATGATACAAACAAAGATTCTAAGGTGAAGTTATTAAATTAAATTCTCTGTATTACCTAGCTACAAAACTAATATTAAATCTGGTGTGAATAGTTTGCTTATTTGTTACTTGGTTCTGCTATCTTGGCTCCGAATAGAAATGTCAGGGAGATACTTGTGCTCATTGCATTTCATGAACTGTTGGCTCCAGTCCAAATATACCCATTGCCAATTCAGGTAATACTTCACGTACTAAACAGTGACATTCTAGTTTATTTTCTCCTCATTTTTAGTCTGCCTTAGGCTGTTTTCAGTCCAGGTTGTTTTTTTTTTTTTAAATCCAGGCTCTTAATGACTTTAATTAATATTATATGTTGTAGGCCATCTAGAGGGTTGGAGTGGGTGGCTGTAATAAATTTAATGAAATAATATACCATAGTCTTTCAGAGCATCAACAATTACCAGAAACTCTTAAATTTCCCAATCAGCATGGCCAATGTCTCTGGAAATAGAATACACAATCATGGCACATCTGGAGTATACCGTATTTAATGTATAGATTGTAATAATATTAATCTCCAAAATGTATGGATTCTTAGACTTTTAAACATAAATAATGTAAGGAAGGTGGCCCTGATTGAAATATTCAGGATCCGTTATCTAGGTAAACGAGGGTGAAGCATTTTTTAAGTCCAGGACTACATGATAACATATGAAAATAACTTAGGCAGAAACCTCCCTAATTCACTGACCTAGAAAAAGGAAGAGGAAATATAGTATAATCAATCTTGTAAGACTGATCCATTAGGCAGACAAGTCCAGAAAATCAGTTTCTTAGGAAGTTTAAAACTATTTTTACTGAGATTGGCTATAAGAATAGAATCTTGCACATTTGATTGTAACAACATTTTTGACAGGTGTTTCACAAGTTGATGGGAGCTACTCTAGAGTGCCTGAGAATAGACAGTAGGCCAATATTGCAGATGTCTTCAATAAAATAAATCTAAATCAGTTTCATAATGTAGACCATTACTGTCCAATCTCCTGATTCTTGCTCTAAGTACTACCAGTTTATCACTGAGAAGCCAGCTCACCCTGGTCCACAGGTATGGCAGGGACATCCTTAGGGGATGGAGAGATGCATATAATTTGGTTCCCCAGAACCTGGCCTTCTATTTCAGTGAGGTTTCCAAATACACAAATTATGCCAGGTGACAGGTCCGGAGCATCATTCACCAGCAAGCTGAGCTACGGAGGGAAAAATGAAAAGAGGCATAAAATAGAAGGCAGTATGTATATTTCTTTCTATACTTCAAGAACATCACAGCAAAATGTTTAATTTTTTAAAAAAAGTCATTGTATATCAGTTGCAATTGCTTCACTGACCTAATACCATAATCACATAGGTCTAGTGGTTAAAGCACCAGGCTAGATACCAAGAGACGGTGAGCTCTAATTCTGCCTTGGTATGAAAGTTGGTTGGATGGATTTGAATCAGTAACTCTCTTTCAGCCCAAACTGTTTCACAGGGTTGTTGTGGAAAAACAGGATGAGGGAAAAATATAAGGTATGTTTGCCATCTTGAGTAATTTATAAAAATAATACAGGCAGGATATAAATAAATAAGTTGAGGTGATATTTCTATCATAGCGTGGAAGAACAAGGCTTAATAACTTCTTCACTTTTAATTGAAAAACTCTTGCAGGTGAATTCTTGGTTGAAATTAAAAAAAACAAAACAAAATGGAGGTGGATCAGTAAAATATTTCTTTGGGGCCTATCCACACAAATTGTTCCAATCAGTATAAAGTCTTGATATACCAGACCACTTGAGAAAAGGGTTAGCCATTAAATCGGAATTGATGTAATTTGTCCATAATTACATAATTAACATTTCCCATCATTTCTTCCCATTTACCTCATTAGCATATACAGAATGTGTTATACAGAACTTGGCATGCTTTAGCTGTTTACACCTCAAAATGAATGCCCCCAAACCCATTCACAATGGTATGCAAAAAGCTAATCAGCATTGGCTTATTAATGGACACCTCAAAGCATTGTACTTACACTGAAAGTTACATGGAATAATTCAAACTGTTTTTATATAAAATGGCTATGAATAGGTCTTGCTTCTGAAAAAAACTATGTAATTGTCAAATGGAAAAGAAAATAGCTTGCTTCTAGAGTTATTTGCTTTTTTACACTCTCAAACATCAAAGAAAACCAGAATATACTGTATTTAAATTTTGCTCCTTTTAGAATTCATCAAACCAGGTCTCATTTTAAAAATGGACAAATGGGAAAACTAGAATATTTACACTGTGTTAAATGATAACACTTCCAAAATATGCATACCAGAGAAGTAATTTTTTAACGTTACACTCAAAGAGAAATGCACCAAAACACAAAGCAAAATTAATTTGTTAAAATCTAAAAAATCCCAAATTCACAATGTTGTTGTGAATAAAGTTACTTTCAGGAATTAGAGACATAGAATGAGATTGTTTCAATCTGCATTACAGATAGCTCTTATTTAATAATCACAACTTCTGTTGCTAAGAAAAACATCACATGATCACAATATCACATGATCACAGAACTGATGCAATGTCAGTTCTGCTGCAGGTGTTAAGTAACTCACATACAATCATTAAGCAATACATCACACAACTTCTCCATTGACTCTGCTTGTCAAAAGCTGGCTGTGAAGCATGCAAATGGCAGGTATTAAGTAACAATTATTGGTATAATTATATAAAGCTGAGACAGGAAATATTAGATAAAATTACTTGAGTGGTACTATTCAAGACTAGAGACCATCACATCCTTTTTAGCAATAGAGATGATGAACATAAAAAGCAAGCAATTACCTGCCTTGGCTACCTACCGGAAGACTATGCTCAGAAACTGGGATGCTGCTAGGTTGAACAATGACACTCATACACTGGTTGATGCTGGCTGCAAATCGGAAAGGTTCATTGGCTCTCTCGCATTTATCCCTCCGTGAACATCTGAAAGCATATATAACAGGTACACCCAAAGTTATCTGTATAGTTTAATATTTTCCTACTGGTAAGTGTCACCCCATAATACTAGAAAAATGATAACATTTATAGAACAATTGATCTTTTACCAGGACTTCATTATATATGCTGCATTTCTTCTAGAGATTAATCTCATTTTTGTGAGCAGTAGGTAAGAGAGATTGCAGAGTGTATTTAGCTGTAATGCAAACTTCTCAGCAATGTCTTATTTACAATGTTTTTCACTGTTTACTTGCTTTCTTAGTTTTATATAAACATTACTAACCACATGTTATTTTAGATACTTTTACAAAGTTAAATGGATTAGTCACATCTGGCCTTAGTTTCAAACAAGGGAAAGTGCTATCAAATAAAACAGTAATGGCTCAGCTATAAAAAAAAAACCAAAATAAAACCCAAAATCAGAGCATTAAAAGAAAACAAGCAGGGATAGCCAGTAAAGCAGTCAGATTTTTTTAAAATTTTGCCAGGTTTTGCTATAGAGTTTTAATCAGGAAAAAGTTTTTAAGACATCAAAGTTAAGTAATAATTATTTTTATATTGTACATGCCATGTCTCAAACATACATGGATATTTGAGTTTCATTGCTGGGTAGAACTTTCTAGAATATCAGCTAGAATATGCTGACTTTATTAAAGACTTTTGCTACCAGCAGGTTGATGGCATGATTGTTTTTCTAATTCTATGGAAATAAAGTGGCACCTCTCCAGATTCAAATATATTCTGTTAAATTTGTAGGCCAGGAGCAGGCAGCCTATGCCACTTTTTGCAATTCCTCCAAACATCATATTGCTGAAACAGCCACTTTCTTGATAACATAAACTAGAAAACAAATACTATAATATAGATCTTTTCAATCCTCTCTCTGTTATCCTTCCCCTTTGTCTTCAAAAGAAAAGAAGAAATTGTGGTTCTGCCAATCTGTGTGCTTGTTTTCCCTTGAAGTTTAAACCAGAAGTATCACGTTTCCCTGAAAATAAGACAGGGTCTTATTGTCTTTTGACCCACAAAATATGGTTTGGGCCTTATTATAAGGGGAGGGCTTATTGTTTTGGGGTTGCCAGGTGGCTGCTCCCTTGCAAGTGGGCTCATGAAGAGTCGGGCACATCCTCAGGAGTAAAGCAGTCATGAGGTGACCACGCTCACAAGCAGCCACCCAGCAAACCCCCTCTCCAGCCGGACAGAGTGCCATTCATTAACCTAGGGGGTATCCCTAAGTTGCCAAGCCACGTGGCACTCTGCCTGCCCCCCAGATCCTGTGGCTTGGCATATTTGGGATACCCCCTAGGTCAGTGCATGGAGCTCTGCCCGGCTGGAGAGGGTGGTTGCATGAGCACCTGTTCTGCCCCCAGCTTGCATGACTCCCATCCTCACCATGCCCTGGCCCAGCTCTCCCTGCAGGGCCCAGGAACCGCCGCTGCTGCCGCCGCACTCCAAGCATAACTTCTGCTCCGGCTTCCAAACTCTGGAACTTGGCTTCCAATTCTTTTGGCAGCGGCTGCTCTAGCAGTGTGCTCTATGGTTGTGGGCCAGCTGCCATAGGACTGCTGGAAGAATCAGAAGCTGAGTTCCGGAGTTTGGAAGCTGGAGAAGACGTTATGCTCGAAGTGCGGTGGCAGCAGCAGTGGCGGTTCCCTGACCCTGCAGGGACAGCTGGGCCAGGGCATGGTGAGGCTGGAAGGCATGTGAGCTGGGGGCAGAACAGGCACTCGCACAACCACCCTCTCCAGCTGGGCAGAGCTCCATGCACTGACCTAGGGGTTATCTCAAATGTGCCAAGCCACGGAAGCTGGGAGGCAGACAGAGCGCCATGTGGCTTGGCACCCCCTAGGTCAGTGAATGGCGCTCTGCCCGGTTGGAGAGGGGGTTTGCTGGGTGGCTGCTTGTGAGCGTGGTCACATCATGGCTGCTTCACCCCTGAGGCTGTGCCCAGCTCTTCGGGAGCCTGCTTGCAAGGGAGCAACCACCCAGCAATTCCCCACTCTGGCCAGGCAGAATGCCACACCCCAACCTAGCGGTATCCTGAAGGTACCAAGCAATGTGAGTGCCTTTCCCCCCGGCTCCCGCGGCTTTGCACCTTTGGGATATCGCTGGTTGGTGAGTGGTGCTCTGCCTGGGCGGAGGGGGGTTGTTCAGGGGGCTTATTTTCAGGGGAGGCTATATTTTTGCCCACGTGAAAAATGTGGCAAGGCCTTAGTTTCAGGACAAGTCATATTTTAGGGGAACCATGTTGGGTTTGCTCTACTTTTAACTCTTTGCTCGCCCTTCTGGCCTAAAACTCAACTAAGGAACCCTTCTCTTTGCAATGGGGTTGAGAAAGGATCCATTTAAGAGCAACACAGTTGACCTCCCCCGCCCAAGTCAACTAACCAATCCTGATCATAATTTACCAGAGCTTAGCAATTGAGCCACGGTAGCCTCTTTCTTTATTATAGAAATAGTTCTATAATAAAACATAAGAGTTGTTTTTCTATGGTTTTGTGTGCAGTGGATGCTGGCCCCTGGAAGGAATAATGGTGGGGCAGGCCTAGTCCAATGATAGAAACATTCTGCCTTCACCCCCTCAAAAAACCACACACACATGGGCTCGCATGCAAAAATATTACCTTCCTCTAGTGAAGAGAAATTCAACTGCTTAGTACATAAATATGTCTTTATGAAATTGTACCCAGATCTTGTACATGAATTATTATATATATATATATATAATATTTTCAGTAGAGAGAATAGATGAAAAGGAAGCAAGTGATTCTAAGCGTTTTAGGCTCTAAGGCAGTTATTCTCTAAAGACTTTGGCACCCTTAAGTGGGAACAGATTTTCCAGAGAGATAATCACATTTTGAAAGATTATCCGTGTTGAAGCTTAAACTGGAACATTCCACACTATGCAGACTTTGTATGTTAATTGCTTGAAAACAAGTTCTCAGTCATGAAACTGCATAAATACAATTGGGATCTTGCCTACTAGTGGCCAATCATCATTTCACTAGTCACATTTTTTTTAAAGAAAGCAGGGCACCAGCTACATTTTAATTAAAAAGCAAATTTTTGGTTAATTAAACTCCTTCTCATAAAGGCGAAGCTTGGATTTCTTGCATCCTCATTGAAAGCATTAGATGCACACCTGAATCATCCAGGTGCTGTCTTTCCCGCACTGCCTCCTTAGATTAGAAACCATCCCATGCCACAAGCTGAGTTATGAGCTCTGCAGCTGGCATGCATTGGACACCTGGCTCATCACCAAAGTCATTTCATTGCAGAAAGAGGACTGAAACTCTTCAAATATATCAAGATAAAGAAAAATGTAGAGAAAAGGCTAATCCTTCTTCCTTCTTTCCATTTCCTTCATTATGAGAGGTTAGGATGTCACTGCACTCATGAAAGGACAACTCCGAGAAACTGCTAGAAGTAATGCTACCCAATCAATCCTATGGAGCAGGATATAAAGTAATGAACTGTATATGGTGAGGCTAGACAGGAAGACTAGAAGATGCAGAACCAAACAGGTGATGGATGGTATTGTCACAAAAAACACAGCTAAGAAGAAAAAAAAGGAAAGGGGGATGGTGAAAGGGTTCCAATTAAGTTAACGCAGATCAGGGGTCTGAATGCTTTCTTTTGATATTTATAAAATGTTGGCTTATATAAAATATGTATTTCTCCTTTGTTAAGCCTGTGTGTGTGTGTGTGTGTGTGTGTGTGTGCATCTATGCTTAATTATATAAATATAATATAAATATACCCGGTAGCACTGTCATAGCTATAAGTAAAACGTAGCAATACTTTAACAAGTATTTTTTTTCTTGATTGTTTTAAAAACTGCAGCAATAAGGTAGCATAAAGGCCATGCTACCACTGTTATTTCCTTAACCATTACATTTTAAAAACTGGGAATTCTGTTCCTTTTGCTCAGGGCTTAATGTACTATTATCCTATGCTTGGCCCTATATAATACCTTCCAGCCATTATTCAGTAGGTATTGCTAAAGTTTGAAATAATCTTATAATTGTATCCTTTTAACTGAGTTATTGCTCAGTCTTTGTCAAGTTGCAGAACAGAAAAAGGTTACTTGTTGCTGGCTATAGCTAGTGTACATTTTTGGAATGCTTATTAAGGTCACTAACCATTTTGTAGATGTAATAACGGTAATTTTAAAGTAACTTTGCTCATTCGACCTGTTTGTTTGGTCTTGCTCCCTCTTTGCAGGTTGCAATGTGGGCTGCTAGGAAACCATAAAACAGCAGTCTCTAGAGGCCTTAGAGCTATAGGAGTAGAGAGATCACCATTTTGCCCAACCACAGTTCAGAACCTTCAAACAAGTGTTAGGTTTCATCTCTTAACCACTTTTGGAAATTGCTTTTTTAATTGCTTTCTGGATATTAGGAATCTTTAGAAAGGCAAGTTTTATCACACTTAGGTGTCTCCTTCCATTCTTTTCTGAAAGAAGTTTTTAGGTACTGAAAGGATTATTTTGGAATAAATTGCCAAAGGGTGATTAGAACATTGATTTTGGAGAATTATAAATTGATTTAAGGGTCAGACAAAGTTGAATTAAGACTTCGAAATTAATTACAAGTATTCTTCTGTGGGTTATTTTGAATTTTATATAAAATATGAAAAACTTGCAATTAATTATAACAAAACTTCTCATGGGAAAATGTCGATTAGAGAAAAACATGATAAGAGGGGATTTTAAAGGTTGGACTCTAGAGGGAACCAGAAAGAATAAAATTATAATTAAAGAAGAAGAGACCAACTAATGCAGAGTGGAACAAAATACTCTTGTGAAAGACTTCAAAGATATTTGGGAACAATCCATGCAGAAATTTGTCAAAAATTGTCTTCTACAATAAAAATGGGAATTAAAGAGATTATAGAAGAGGAACAGATTTCACCATACAAAACTGAATCTGACAATGATTTGAATGTGGATATAAAATCATGCTACAAGAATGACATGGAATAAGATGTTACTGTTCTATTTCAAGGTTACTGACATGCAGAAAAAATACTTTAGAAGCAGAAACATTTACTGTAGTTTAGTCAGATAACAACACCCAAGAATGTAATTCAAATTCCTAGTAAAGAATGCTCACCTGAAGTGAGTCAAATATAGTCCAAGAAGCAATAGCATAGTTTAGAGATGTCTGTGACTCCAAAAGCCACAGACTGCCAAATCAAGTAGTCCAAGGGTCAAGAATCACAATAAGTAGGAACATGATTCAAGAACTGTTTAGCTAAACAGTTGTCTCCAACAAGGACTGCAAGCACATGGAGCTAATTAAATCTTTTTGCAACCAGCTGGCTACAATTATTCATGCCTTGGCCATTGTTTCACAAGAAAGGTCTTTGAGGAACATTGCTCTGCTTGCTTCTCTGTGTGCCTAGACCTGGGGGTTGGATGTTGTGCCTTTTAATCTCACTGCTCCAGTGAACAGGAGGTGCACTGAACAAAAGATGAAACAAATTTAGCTGCAACTACATCAGATTCAAGGTTAGAGTTGTACTCTGTACTGTGGCTGATAACAATTACTCTGGATTTATAAATAACACCAGTTTAAGATTGTTAAAAGCAAAAGAATATAAAGTTGGTGTATTTGATCATGGTAAAAACATATGCATTTATGATTTTGGTAACTATTTTGATGACCAGGACTGAATGATGATGATTTATAGGTTTTTATAAATAAAAAAATGAGATATGGGAAGAATATAATTTACTATATTTTTAGAAAAAGTGTTTATGTTAAAATTAAAGTAAATGAATATAAAAGTGATGTATTGGATTAAGGTTAATATATATATTAGTTCTGGTAATACTTAAAGGTTAGTCTAATAAAATTATATTAAAAATACTCTCCCTGAATGAATAAAAAGCACTGGAAAAGTTGGGGACTCTTTTCTCCCCATTTGATAAATCATCCTTCTATAGCATGCTGCAAGAACAGGTTATGTAACATTCTACTGGGTCCAGGGTTTCTCATTTTCAGCAATCTGTCTCAAAATCTACATTGATTATTCTACAATTCTGGGTAGATCCTGAATGCCACTTGAACTATCTTCCCTAAAGTGGCCTTTGGGTATACTGGCCCTCTTACCATAACCACTACTAACACAACTCATGGGACCTGAAGTCCAATGGAGAAGACTGCATTTGTAGCCCTTAGCACATTCTTCTGAAAACAATTGTTTGTATATTTGAAAGGTGTTTTTTCAAAATGCAACTATGGGTTTTTTCCCCTTGAGGAAGATGGAGATATTTTGCTTTTCATCCAAGAATCTTCATATGATCTAGCTGGATGGTGGGGAAGGGAAAAAGGAAGGATTAGTTCTGATAACTGTATAATGGATACCCTAATATTTTGTTTTTTATCTATTGCTGAGCCCACCTTTAATAAAAAGAATGCAGACTGCAAAAGCCTGTTGTACTGTTCTCTTTCTCTCTCTCTCTTCCATTTGGTATAGCTAGATTCAGACTCAGATAAAGCATTTACATTAGTAGACTTGCTGACTGCTCAACAAAGAATCTTAATCTTCCTATGACAAACTTCTTCTAGATGTGGTGACAAGAATAGATCACAAAACTGTAGTCTTTATTACTAAAAACCCACTTGTTTTGGCTTAGAAATAGCATTTGGTGATTGGGGGAAGAGGAGAGCTGCCAACCATTTTTCCTTTGCAAAGGGCCCCAGAAATATCTGGCAAAACATAGTTATTCCCTCTACTCCTCTACTTGAATAAGAATCAAAATATAAATACTGCCCAAGAAAAGAATTGTTGTGCTTTAAGTGAATCTGTGAGATTGTTCTAAACTGTGAGTTTTTGGGTGGAGCCTTTATCTCATTGTCTTGCTCAGTGCCTCTTCTTTTTTCATCATACTTATGCCTTAACAGAGATAAATAGCTCTGGACATAATGCCAGCTATAGAAATCACAGAATGAAGGAGATTCTTTAGCAGTCTTCTCATGGGTGCTAGCCACTGTGAGATAAAAATGAACAGAAAAAAATGAGGAACAAACTTTCATCCCCTTTGAATTTTAAGGCAAAGATGTACATCATACACTACCTTTTACATGTTGTACACTTTGTACATAATGCACCTGATTGCAACTGCTTAAACCAAATGTGTCTTTTCCTGCAACTTCCTGCTCCAGTGAGATCTCCAGAAGAGTCACAATTTAAGTGAATGCTGAAAGGTGCTGTGTACTTCTGCCACATCAAATCCAAAACACTGCCCACTGCCTTTCCATTTAACTGAGAAGTTGAATCTCCCAGGCTGAATAATGAATGTTATTAATGAAACACCATTTGTGAGCTTGCAGAGTTGTAGATAGTAGCAAGTCTAGAAGTTTTCCTGATTATTTGCTCAAAATAAACCAGAAGATAAGTACATTTAGAGTATCCTGCTCTGGAAACACTCAGAAGAGATCTACAATTTGTGATGGGATACATGAAAGCCTGGACAAATGGAGGCTCTTCACTTTGAAGCAAGATCTGTCAGATGAAAATGAAATAAATCATTGCATTGCACTTATATCAGAAATATTGAGGTCGTCTAGGTAGAAAGGAGAAACTGGTGAGATCACTGTTGCTTGGGGAAAGCCCACTTGCGGACTCCTTTCATGTCCCTGACAGGAGCTGGAGCAAAGGACAAGAACTCATTCCATCCCATGGCACCACATGGGTCTTGAACACAAGATTGCTAACATCCAACCCAGCATCTAACCATGCAAGCCACATGCTCTGCCTTATACTGTATAATAAATCCTTGCTAATTCTGATCTTCCAAGTAGTCTTGGGACTGTTGCCTTATATTAACAGAATCTTAGCAACACAAATGTTGCAAAAACTGAAGAAATGTCAGTTCTAAAAATCTAGACCTTTCTCTTCAGGGAGGCATTTAAGCAAATGCACAAAGTATAATGTCCTTTTTAAAAAACTTTTGAATGTTTAAGAGTTACAGAACAAGAATGTAGGGGGAAAATGTGCTGGGTTTTTTTTTCCTGTTGAGTTTTAATTACCGTATTTTCACCCATATAACCCGCGGGTTATATGCGTTTTTTACATGCACAGCACCCCCCCTGCGGGGTATAAAAGTGGGCGGGGTATACGTAAAATATTTTACACAGATTAACTAAAGGGAGAGCTTGGGACCACCACTTTCCTCGCGGCAGTGGGCTGGCTCGGCGGCTCGGGCTCCTTTTCTCCCTTTTCCTGCTTGGGTTTCGGGACGCCTTCGTGAAAACCCCACCCCTGGCTATGGGCGAAGCGACCAGGAAGAAGCAGGAGGTGAGAGGAAGCCCGGATTCTGCAGCCCCTCGCCTTCTCTGGGCTTGGAAGTCCGGCAGGAAGGGAAGGGGAGGAGGCGGCGGCGCAGCTGTGGCTCCGTTTTCACACACACACACACCCCTCCCTTCTTCTGCTTTGTTCTGTGAAAGGGCTTCACTGCCGAAGCATTTTGGTTTTAAAAAAAAAACACCGTCCCTTTCTCTCTCCAGTTAACAGGGCCAACCCAAGTGGTGCATTTTATCTGGGAGACGCCACGCAACGAGGGAATCTCCTTTTGGGGGGGTGTGTGAGACGCTGACAGAAAAAGGGCAAGCAGTGGCCGTGTGAGGCGGCCTTGAGAGCTCCAAACGACCTACCGTACTGGCTGGCGAGGTTAGTTCTCTAAAGGCCGTTGAAAGCTCCGGGGAAACCCCTTTTTCCGCCCTCGGAGCCCCCGGTGCTTCCTCAACCCCCCCCCCCACTTTTTCCTCTTTGGTTCACCCCACCCCCACCCTCAAGGGCCCGGGACTCTGGGAAAGTGTGCAGCTGGGGGGCTGGGGAGGAGAGAGCGTCTACCGTTCCTCACGGGAGGCACTTCGAGCCCCGCCGTATCTGAGAGGCTCTTAGTCGTCGGTGTGGGAGAGGAGAGAAAGGTTAAAATGTTTTTGAAACATAAAAAGAATCCTTTGTGGGCAAACTTAAAGCTGCTGGGCTGCACGGGCTTGCTGTAAATTGAGGGCATGTTTTGCCTTTATTTATTTTGCCACCTCCCCTTCCCTTCCTCGGAGGGGAACGCTCGGAGCAAAAGGGACCCCCGCCTCGTTAAAGCCGCATCCGACGCTTCACCTACAAACGATCCCGATTCTCCCGCGTCCTTCCTTCCTTCCCTCCCTTCAATGTACCGTACTCTTCCTATAAAGAGAAGGGAAGCGTGAACAAACTCCGGGCAGGAGATGGGCTCGCGTAGAGGTACCAGAAGTTTAACCGTTTCACCTAAGCCACAGCTCGTCCTCTCTTGGGACAGCCTTCCGCCGACATTAAAACGATGCGTGAACTTGCGAAAAACTGTGGCAGGCACGGAGGGGAGGGAGGGAGCGAAAAAAGAAGCGAGAAACGGATATTTTCTCCCTCTCGTGAAGGGGGGAGGATCTGGTGCTTTCCGGCTCGGGCTCCTTTTCTCCCTTTTCCTGCTTGGGTTTCGGGATGCCTTCGTGAAAACCCCACCCCTGGCTATGGGCGAAGCGACCAGGAAGAAGCAGGAGGTGGGAGGAAGCCCGGATTCTGCAGCCCCTCACCTTCTCTGGGCTTGGAAGTCCGGCAGGAAGGGAAGGGGAGCAGGCGGCGGCGCGGCTGTGGCTCCGTTTTCACACACACACACACACCTCCCTTCTTCTGCTTTGTTCTGTGAAAGGGCTTCACTGCCGAAGCATTTTGGTTTAAAAAAAAAAAAACACCGTCCCTTTCTCTCTCCAGTTAACAGGGCCAACCCAAGTGGTGCATTTTATCTGGGAGACGACACACACACACACACACACACGACACGTGCGGCAGGAGGAGTGGCGTCCTCCGCGCTCTCGGCTGCCACAAACGCCACGCAACGAGGGAATCTCCTTTTGGGGGGGGTGAGGCGCTGACAGAAAAAGGGCAAGCAGTGGCCGTGTGAGGCGGCCTTGAGAGCTCCAAACGACCTACCATACTCCGTTTTCACACACACACACACCCCTCCCTTCTTCTGCTTTGCTCTGTGAAAGGGCTTCACTGCCGAAGCATTTTGGTTTAAAAAAAAAACACCGTCCCTTTCTCTCTCCAGGCGAGAGAGCATCTACCGTTCCTCACGGGAGGCACTTCGAGCCCCGCCGTATCTGAGAGGCTCTTAGTCGCCGAGCGGAGAAAGCACCAGATCCCCCCCCCTTCACGAGAGGGAGAAATCCGTTTCTGGCTTCTTTTTTTGCTCCCTTCTGGTGCTTTCTCCGCTCGGCGACTAAGAGCCTCTCAGATACGGCGGGGCTCGAAGTGCCTCCCGTGAGGAACGGTAGATGCTCTCTCGCCTGCCAGAAGGGAGCAAAAAAATAACAAAGGAGCGGAGAAAGCACCAGATCCCTCCCCGCTTCACGAGAGGGAGAAATCCGTTTCTGGCTTCTTTTTTTGCTCCCTTCTGGCGAAGGAGGGAGGGATCTGGTGCTTTCTCCGCTCCTTTGTTATTTTTTTGCTCCCTTCTGGCAGGCGAGAGAGCATCTACCGTTCCTCACGGGAGGCACTTCGAGCCCCGCCGTATCTGAGAGGCTCTTAGTCGCCGAGCGGAGAAAGCACCAGATCCCCCCCCTTCACGAGAGGGAGAAAATATCCGTTTCTCGTGTCTTTTTTCGCTCCCTCCCTCCAGTTTTTCGCAAGTTGTCCCAAGAGAGGACGAGCTGCCGCTTCCTCGCTCTGAAGGGAGGGAAGGAAGGACGCGGGATTGGGTTGGCCCTGTTAACTGGAGAGAGAAAGGGACGGTGTTTTTTTTTTTAAACCAAAATGCTTCAGCAGTGAAGCCCTTTCACAGAGCAAAGCAGAAGAAGGGAGGGGTGTGTGTGTGTGTGAAAACGGAGTATGGTAGGTCGTTTGGAGCTCTCAAGGCCGCCTCACACGGCCACTGCTTGCCCTTTTTCTGTCAGCGCCTCACCCCCCCCAAAAGGAGATTCCCTCGTTGCGTGGCGTTTGTGGCAGCCGAGAGCGCGGAGGACGCCGCTCCTCCTGCCGCACGTGTCGTGTGTGTGTGTGTGTCGTCTCCCAGATAAAATGCACCACTTGGGTTGGCCCTGTTAACTGGAGAGAGAAAGGGACGGTGTTTTTTTTTTTTTTAAACCAAAATGCTTCGGCAGTGAAGCCCTTTCACAGAACAAAGCAGAAGAAGGGAGGGGTGTGTGTGTGTGTGAAAACGGAGCCACAGTCGCGCCGCCGCCTGCTCCCCTTCCCTTCCTGCCGGACTTCCAAGCCCAGAGAAGGCGAGGGGCTGCAGAATCCGGGCTTCCTCCCACCTCCTGCTTCTTCCTGGTCGCTTCGCCCATAGCCAGGGGTGGGGTTTTCACGAAGGCGTCCCGAAACCCAAGCAGGAAAAGGGAGAAAAGGAGCCCGAGCCGGAAAGCACCAGATCCTCCCCCCTTCACGAGAGGGAGAAAATATCCGTTTCTCGCTTCTTTTTTCGCTCCCTCCCTCCCCTCCGTGCCTGCCACAGTTTTTCGCAAGTTCACGCATCGTTTTAATGTCGGCGGAAGGCTGTCCCAAGAGAGGACGAGCTGTGGCTTAGGTGAAACGGTTAAACTTCTGGTACCTCTACGCGAGCCCATCTCCTGCCCAGAGTTTGTTCACGCTTCCCTTCTCTTTATAGGAAGAGTACGGTACATTGAAGGGAGGGAAGGAAGGAAGGACGCGGGAGAATCGGGATCGTTTGTAGGTGAAGCGTCGGATGCGGCTTTAACGAGGCGGCGGTCCCTTTTGCTCCGAGCGTTCCCCTCCAAGGAAGGGAAGGGGAGGTGGCAAAATAAATAAAGGCAAAACATGCCCTCAATTTACAGCAAGCCCGTGCAGCCCAGCAGCTTTAAGTTTGCCCACAAAGGATTCTTTTTATGTTTCAAAAACATTTTAACCTTTCTCTCCTCTCCCACACCGACGACTAAGAGCCTCTCAGATACGGCGGGGCTCGAAGTGCCTCCCGTGAGGAACGGTAGATGCTCTCTCCTCCCCAGCCCCCCAGCTGCACACTTTCCCAGAGTCCCGGGCCCTTGAGGGCGGGGGTGGGGTGAACCAAAGAGGAAAAAGTGTGGGGGGGTTGAGGAAGCACTGGGGGCTCCGAGGGCGGAAAAAGGGGTTTCCCCGGAGCTTTCAACGGCCTTTAGAGAACTAACCTCGCCAGCCAGTACGGTAGGTCGTTTGGAGCTCTCAAGGCCGCCTCACACGGCCACTGCTTGCCCTTTTTCTGTCAGCGTCTCACAACCCCCCCAAAAGGAGATTCCCTCGTTGCGTGGCGTCTCCCAGATAAAATGCACCACTTGGGTTGGCCCTGTTAACTGGAGAGAGAAAGGGATGGTGTTTTTTTTTTAAACCAAAATGCTTCGGCAGTGAAGCCCTTTCACAGAGCAAAGCAGAAGAAGGGAGGGGTGTGTGTGTGTGTGAAAACGGAGCCACAGCCGCGCCGCCGCCTCCTCCCCTTCCCTTCCTGCCGGACTTCCAAGCCCAGAGAAGGCTTCCTCTCACCTCCTGCTTCTTCCTGGTCACTTCGCCCATAGCCAGGGGTGGGGTTTTCACGAAGGCGTCCCGAAACCCAAGCATTTTTTTTTCTATTGAATTTTAAGATCTCTCCCTTGAGTTGAGTTCCTCCAACCCCTCCCCAGCTCGCCCAGGCTTTCTCCTCCAATTGGTTTTAGTGGGTAGGTCCGATGGAATAGCGCTAATGTAATGTTTGCCGATGGCTTACTCATTGCGGGTTATATAAGTGGGCGGGGTATACGGGAAACATTTTACACGATCTTGAAAATCTGCAGGTTATTCGCGTGGGCGGGTTATTTGCGTGGGCGGGTTATATGGGTGAAAATACGGTAGGTCATTGTGCAAAATAAGATGCTTTGGTATTTAGTCTTTGTCTAGGTTTTTTAAGAAACTATTTTTAATTCCTTTTTGGCAAAAAGGAATCTGAGGTGTTTTTTTTTTTTAAAAAAGCAATCTGTATATTGTTTTATTTTGAGTACAAGGTGGTGATAAAAAGTGCATGAGGAGCAGTATTGCCTTCTTTCTCCTCTTTTTTTTAAAAAAGAGATGGCAATAAACATCCAATGATGAAATAAATACCTTCTGACACATTGCGGCATTGAACTAAACCTGCTGCAAATGGAGTGTTGATCCAATTAGCTTATTATATCAGCTTTTCTCCATGATTTCCTTATCCCTCTTCCAACACCTGTTGCAGAGTCCTTTGGCCAGTTGATATTTTGTTGGTCCCCTCTGTCTTTACATTTAATAGTGTTTTGGGGGTGGGAGATACAATTAAATACATAGAGAAATCATCTTTCTTTTCTTAAGTGAACTACTGACCTCTCCCTCTTTTAGATTTTGGAAACTTCTGCTTAAAGAAGCATGGTCATTAAGGCAAAAAAAGAACTGAGCACTTCAATAATTCAGTGGCACATCTCCCTCAGATTCCCTTAAGATCTTGCCTAGAAAACCTTTCTCCTTTGTCTTGAGAGACATCCTCAAGCTCAGGAGAGAACACTTAGGCTAGCAAGCCTGGGCAATTTCATTGCTTTAAAAGGTTTAAATCAGAGGCTGAAGAATCTAGCGTTTCTGAAATTCTAAGGAGTATTTAAGCAGTGATTCTATTAAGTTACAGTTGAAAGGAAGTGACTGATGCCAAGAAAGTCTCTTGGCAGGTGTGTATTAGCTTGTTTTGTGGAAAAGAAGACAGGAGTACAAAACAAAGTATGAGGAAGGTAGCTACATTACAAATTCAGCCTGAGATTGTTTTTTTCTAAAGAACAATGTGATTGCTTCTTGCATACGTTAAAATAAAAACCCTCATGAATACATTTATTTTATAGTAAAAATACTGTATGTATGTAATTAATTAAAGGTTGGAAATATACCACTATTTTTATTTATAAGGCTAAATGATGCATCACAATTCCAGTCTCATTATAAACAGTATTGCATTAATTCTGCTTAGAGGTTCTTTTAAAATGATATCATATTTCTCTTGAGTAAAAGATTTGTATATTCATGGCTCCATTCCTGAAGTCAGTAGTTTTATTTTTATTATCTTAACTGTATTTATATTTTTTTCATAAGGCAGATATTTTCCGAATCCACAGCTAAAAAAAATCTTAAAGGAACCGAAAGGGTTTTATTAAATAATAACAGAGGTGTAGGGTTGATCTTGTGATAACCATCTTTTGTTGATGCTGAACTTACATGTGATGCAAAGCACACCAGCCACAGTGAGGGTCTCCTGAACTCAGACATTCTCCACAGGTTGTATACTGTTCACAGGATTCAACAGGAATCTGGGACACCTAGAGAGAGACAAAAATAATAATAAAGGAAATTTAAGGCAATTGCACTTATATTGTTTCTTCAATACACTAAGAAAGAAAGTCTAGCTCTGCTAACTTTTCCATATAAAATACTTATCAATGTTAATTTAAGACTCATGGGGCCTGAAATATAAATAATTTGCTCCGTCTCCCTCTGCTTTTACTGAAATGACAGTAAAAGTGGCACATAGAAAGGCAAATAAGATATAACAATGACTTGCTAAGTGTGGTTATCTGTTCAGAAGTCAGCTTTGGAAATAAATGGTTCACTCTTCATATATCTCGCTTACTCTCTGGAAGGAATGCCACCACCTAAATGCAATTTTTTTTTAAATAAGTAGTATATTGATAAGGAGTATATCACTGGTTAATTTGAATGCAATTTTATCCAATGGCTATGTTCACACATGCTATGTGAAACCTAGCACAATATATGAAGCTAATGTTTGAAACAAGATCACCTACATCACCTACACCTCTTTAATCTTGTAAATTCTAAAGAATTAATTTTGTCATTATATCCAAAAGTCACATTATTTGCCTGAATCCCTTTTTTGTTGTATCTTTGTGGTTTTCCATAGAATCTGTGAAAGGAGAAATATGATTTAAGTAAAACATATGGATTTTTGATTGATGGGTGTATATATTAATCAAATCTTATCTTAATTGAATACTTTTATATACCACAATTAATAGTAGTGCAGTATTACAATGCAGCATTGCAGGATAATTCAGTTCATTGCCAGGAGTTTGATCGCCGTTGGCTCAAAGTTGACTCAGTCTTCCATCCTTCAAAACATGGTAAAATGACTTGTTGGAGGCAATATGCTGACTCTTTAAACAACTGATAGAGTGCTGTAAAGCACTATATAAGTCTAACTGCTATTGCTATTAGGCACAGGGAAATTGATTGTCTACAGAAAAATCAAACATTTCAGAGCTTTTAGCATCGTTTTGAGGAACCTGTGGATCTCGTTATTGTATGTTGTTTAAAAATAGCTCCCACTACCTAAGGCCATTCCCAAGGATAGCTGGGCCTGATGGGAATTTGGGAGTCCAGCAGAATCTGTAATGTTCCAATTGTATCAGTTCCCACCTCTCTTTTTTATGCTCATTTGGTGTCATACTTTCAAAAGAAATCAAATATGTTTTTTTTGTGTGGCAATGATTGATCTAAAATGCTATAGTAGTAGATGTCACTGGCTGTGAGCAGAAGAAGCCTTGGTCACAACCAGAAAACAGGAGTATTTCCCAGTGGAATGCTTGTGAAATATGCATGCAATCCTGGCTAAGCTCTGATTGGAGGCAACTCTTCATTGCACAAATGCTGGCAGATGGTCTTCTCCTGCCCCTAATTGTGAACGTACCTTTCGTGATCACAACATTTTTTCCCGTAAGCTCTTGAAGGAGTAAGGTCCAGAAACAGAGGAGCCCTCTTCATATGGGTTTCCACTTCTTTACTGAATGAAGTGTTTAGAAAGAAATCCTTAACTTGCTTTAAAAGCTGCTGTCGTGTCTGAAGTGGTGTTGGATTTCCTGCCTAACAGGGGGTTGGACTAGAAGACCTCTAAGGTCCCTTCCAACTCTGTTATTATGTTCTGTTATCAGAAATATTTAGGGTAGGCCGGGGGGGCGGAGTCTGTTGCAGAGGAGGGCTCAACCTAGCTCCTCTCAGAGATCTGGTCTGTATATCTAAATAAGATCATAGATATCACCCCTTTTTGGCTAAGAAAGGGGCAGGGAGTAGCTCTGTGTGCTAGGGTCTATTCGTAATCCACAGCCTTTCTCTTTTTTTTTGGCTGTGGACAGAGATTAGACCCAGCGTGAGCGGAGCTTTTATCTCCAGCCAGTTCTTCTCAGCTGCCTTTTTTGCAGCCCCAGACAGGCGAGCCCCCCCCCCCAGGACAAAGCAAAGTTGTTTGAAGCTAGGATTAATACGGGCGGGTCCCACTCCTGTGAGATTTATGCTTTTATTACTATCTTAAATACCAGCACCATTTGTCTTAGAGGCGTCTTTGTTTAAACGGACTTCAAAATGGCGATTTCTCTCCATTGGTGACTGATAGGGGATGTACGTAGCCGGTTTTACCTTCCTGCAGACCGCTCCTTAACAAAATAATTTTTTTGTTGTTGTTGTTGTTTTTGGAAACAGAGGGGAGCGAAAGCACTGTTTATTTGTTGATTTATTATGGCACCCAGGTCAAAATCGAAGCGTCTCTCTACAAATGTGCCTAAAGAATCTGTGAAGGAATTTAAAGAATTTATACTGGAATCGCAGCCCTTGTCTCCTACGCCCTCTACTGGAGAATTCTTAACACAGGAATTTTTTTTTCAAATCTTTAATGATTTTAAACAAGAAATTAAGGAATTTGTATACGAGCTATATGGTGATTTAAAGTCTAAAATTGACCAAATGAAGGCGAATACGTTTGCAGCCGTGTCTGCCCTGTCAGATTATACCGCCGAAATAGAGAATAAATTGGAAAGTTTGGAGGAGGCTAATTCTAATTTGACTACTAATATTCAAATTTTACAACAAAAAATTAGAGACACTCAGGAACAGCTCGTTATGATAAACTTTAATAAGAAGGCATTCGCAATAAGAGTCAGAGGATTCCGCGAAAAGGAGCGAGAGAATTTGAAACAGACCTTTGTTGAAGCCCTCAGCCATGCGGTGGGAAGCCCGGGACTTAACCTTGATTGGCAGATTCGGAAAATCTATCGCCAGAATTCGTTGGTAGCGGAACAGCGACAGCTCCCGAGGGACATAATTATATATTTCTCCACAAAAGAATCCAGAAACGCGATCGTGCAAAAATTTTATAATAATAGTTTGAGAATTGATGGCCAGAACTTGATTGTCTTCAAAGAAATACCTTTCCAGATGTTAAAGGCAAGAAGGGACTATACCTTCTTAACTAAAGAGCTTAGAAATCAACAGATTCAATATAGATGGGAGGCCCCAGCCGGCATTACGGTCACATTTGGGAATCAAAAACTTCGTCTTAATTCTGTTTCGGAGGCTCGAGATTTCTATTACAAGACTTTGAAGGCGGGACTTCCTGATTCACTTGGAAAAGAGGGAGTTTGAGGATTTAGACACTCTAAAATATTCACCAAAGTTGTGGATTGAATGGGGGTTTGCGACCTCTCTCTGGCAGAAAAAGGGGAACTTATTGGTGGGGTGATACTGAATGTATATATGTAAAATGCATGCAGAATGATTTATGCTGTTTAAATCTTGTTAGAAGGGAAAGTTTGAAGAGATTATTTTAAAATAGAAGGTAAACTGATTTTTATTGAAACTAATTATTTTGAGCTAGATTTTAAACTAATGCTTGCATAAATTTGATAGTGACAAATATTAGAGAAGCAAGGGATGAGGGTAAAATGCATGCGGAATGATTTACGTATATTGGTGGGGTGATACTGAATGTATATATGTAAAATGAATGCAGAATGATTTATGTTGTTTAAATTCTGTTAGAAGGGAAAGCTGGATAAGATAATTTTAAAACAGAAGGTAAACTGATTTTTGTTGAAAGTATTATTTGAATATGTGGAATGATCTATGCTATCTAATTTTTATTAGAAGGGAAAGCTTGGTGAAATTATTTTACAAATTTGGATAAATGTTTATCTGAATACAAGGTTAAGGAAGAGGAACGGGAGAGTCTACAGGAGGTCGGGGTAAATAACAAAGAAGCAAGAGACGAGAATAAAATATAGATAGAATGATTTACACTATTTAAGCATAGATAAAGATGGGGGGCTGAGCTTAACACAAAGAGTTTCTTTTTTTTTCTTTTTTTCTTTGTTCTTTTCTTTCTTTTTTTTTGGTTTTTTTTTTCCTTTAATATATTATTTTTATTTTTAATCCATATGAATATAAGATACTTTAGATAGAAGGCAGTGCCAGGTGTGGGCCCTGGGAAGTCGGGAGGAGTAGGGATGGGGATTTCTGGGGGGTGGGTGGGTGGGTGTTAACATAGTCTCAATAAGAACAAGAATGCACTTATATACGGTTGTTCTTTTTTTTCTCTTTTTTTTTTTTTTACTCTTTTCTTTCTTTAAAAAAAAATTTTTTTTCCTTGGTTTATTTTACTTTTTATCAGATTATAATAAACAACACTTGAATAAAGGAATACACCAAGGAGGGAGGTAGAGGGAAAGAGGAGGGAGGAGTAAGGAAGGAGTAAGGGGAATGTAAGGAGGGTGTGTTGGGAGTAAGGGGAGAAGGAAGGTTTGAGGGGAAAGGGAAGTAGGAGGGGAGCGTTAGAGGGAGGAAAGGAAAGTTGGAGGGGGTAGATGGGGTGTATGGAGGATGGAAGTGTTAGGTGGGGTTGTGAATGATGAGTTGTGTTTTCTTTTTTTTATTTTTTTTATTTTTTTTTTATTTTCTTATAGCAAATACTCTGTATATAAGTGATTGTAAAATGGAATGTGAAAATGAATAAAATATATTTAACACAATGGCTATGTTCACACATGCTATGTGAAACCTAGCACAATATATGAAGCTAATGTTTGAAACAAGATTCAAACTATGCTTTGGATGCCTATTAGAAGGAAATTTTATGTTACCGTAAATACAATTGAAAGAGATCTTAAAATGTCCCTTAACTTTAAATAAAGGGGAAGAGATTCCTAAGAGGAGTGGTTGTCAGGAGAAAAAAACATTTCCCACTAGGCTAGCTATAGAGAATTGGCTGTCATATAACCCAATATGAACTGCATTAGCCAATTCTCTTCTTAATTCATATTCAAGTCATTCTACATATTGCTAGGGATTTTTCTTTTTCAAAAGTATTAGCATCCTTTAAACAACGTGCTTGATCAGTGAAGCTCTCCTGAGCTGCTGAGCTGAAATGAAACAAATGTTTATCAAAAATGTACACTCCCCCGCCAACATTAGTGAAATCATACCAGATGCAATGTAAGTGTGTTAAAACGAGGTAACCACGATAAAATCCCATGAAATGTTGAAGTTCTATGTCAATCACACAATAACTAAGGCTTTCTTCCTTTGACTTGTTTTAGAGATTCATCACTTTTCAATAGTGATTTATAAATCAACTTTAAATATTAATCATGTTTTTAAAATGCTACAAAATCTAACAACAAATGAGAATAAAAAAATAAAGAAAAGGCAACCATTCAACAAACAAGAACATACCTTCAATATTGCAATGGTAAAATTAAGAATGAATGTGAATACAAGAAAAATCATTGGTTAAAAACTTTAAACAAACAAAGCCTTCCTAAGTTCACTGCTAACACTTCTCTTGTTGCATTTCAAAGAGCTCTCACAGTTTGGCACAGATGCAAAAGAGTTTTGGAGATGCAGTTGAAAGTTTTCCTTTATCTTTCCTCCAAAGGAGACTGATAATGGCAAGAGAAAAATGGTGAGCAGTGGCAACAATGCCAAATTCTTATTCTAAGAAATAGTTTGTGCATGAACTATGTAAATAGCACAATCGGGTTTGTACTAAATATATTCTGTTTTTTAAAAGTACTGAAACAAGACTCTAGAATGACAGTCAATATATCATCTTTTAATTGTATAGTCACTTATCAGGATAATTCCAACCTGCACAACTTTGCAATACTCTATTATGGCTGAGAATAGAGTGATTTGTTGAAAGCCACAACATGATTCAGTATGAAAGAAGAATAAAAGAACTCCTAAACCCCATGAGATTCTCCCATTTATTGAAAGACATTAACCCTCTGACATTCACATCCCTATATGAAGCAATAGTCACACTACTGAAATTTACTGAACACTACTGAAAGATTCTAATTTAACACCATACTATGAGCTGAATTTTTACAATTCTGGCTGAAAGCAGGATTATGGAACAGCAAAGCCCAGAAAAAGATATTCCAGAGAGTGGAACATATTAGGAGGTAGTTACAATCCATACCAGTACACAGATGAACAATAATAGACTCTGCAGAGGTACATGACATTTTACTTGTTATATCCCATAGTGCTACTTATAAACATGTAATAAACTTGTGCAGAGTGGTAGCTGAACAGAATTCCCTATTGCAGCCAGATGCATATACATATCCAGATGACCCCCTTGACTTCACAGGTGATATACACAATGAGAAACATACACTGTGGATACTTGGTCTATTAATAACCCTAAAAGAAGGGCAGTTTCAGAGCAATCCGCAGTTTAAAGCTATTATGTGGCATGTTGTTTCTTGGCAGAAAGAAATATCAACATAGGACAGATGTAATAGAAAGGGAAGTTGAAATGAAGAGGATGGGAAATGGGCAGTGAAAACTGATCAGTTACAAATTAATGATTCCATCTTACTGCCTGTTGGTACTTTGAGCAATTATGGGGTAATCTAGCAAGGGCAGAAAACAAGGTACAGCCTGTGTTGACAGATGGCCCAGCAGTTCAAGCTGAACACATCATGGATCAATTCTTGGCTTATGCAAGGGGAACCTGTTTGTTAGTGCCTCAAGCAATACTTCTCCTGGCTGAGTTTCAGATTGAAAAGCTGCTCTACCAAATGCCCAACCTCATGAATTATCAGAAAGGAGGATGTGACTGAAGATGACAAGGCATTTGACACCATCTCTAGGAAAAAATATACTGTGCTATCTCATTCTTAGACTTCATTCCATGTTTTCATAAAATAGATTGGTAAAGTTCCCAGTATTCAGGGATCTTGTAGGATCTGAAAAATGCAACCAGAATGGAGCATAAGAATGAAAAGCTGAAATGACTTATATGTAATATAGAATTAGTTGAGATTTTCAAATTCAATAAAAGAGCAACTAGGGTGCAGGAAGACACATGATAGAGTTGCTAATTTATTGCGAGAGGAAGTGATGACTACCAACTGGCATGGCCTTAAAATGGAATTAAATTCATATAGGAGCATACTATTAATGTTTATTATTTACAATATCTGAAGCTGCCAGCAGGAACCTCTAATAAAACCTGATGGCAAACAATAATAGTAGTAAACAGTATAATACTTTATTGTATTTTTAATTTGCCTAAGAATTAAAATTTCACAGGCAGAACATACAGTTAATTAACACAAAATAAAAAATAAAGCATCAAGTAGCATAAAATAATATAAACATATAAAAGCTATTGTCTGATACAATATAAGCATTTAAATTAAAGATTTAAGTTACTGTAAAATTTTGCAATTCACTGTATGCTTTTATTTAATATTTTTTCAGTTTTATTTAGTAGATGAGCATGTAAAAGTCAAGTATTGTTGTTGTCATCTTCAACAACAACAAAAACCTTGTCTGAAGTTTATTAATAATTAAGACTCAAGTTCCTATCTAAGTCTTCTGAAAAAATAATAATAATGGGGCTTTATAAGTGGTGGTATCTCAGGCAAATTCCTCCTGATGGCAGATTTTATTTTTTATCAAAATATACCAAATAAGTATAGAATAATTGGGTAAGTTGTTGGTACTACCCAGACAAGGTGGTACAGACAATGGCAAGAAAATGCCATTTTTTTAGCCGAAGATAATTTTTTTGGCTTAGTTGAGAGGGTAAATTGATGCATATCTTTTGCTATCAGTGACAACAATCCTTCCTAAGAAGAGTACCCCAGAAGATGAATAATAGTGGAAGACAACTATTTATCTTCTATTCTTCTTGTGGACTTCCCATAGGCATGTATTCTATCTCTGTGGAAAAAAGGTGCTGAACTAAATGTTTCCAGTTCAATTTGCTTGAAGACTTTTCTGAATAATATCAGTGACTGTTCCTATTATTTTTTGCTTTTCACACTATCTCATGCATCACAATGCATTTGGAAAGGAGGTAGGAAACCAAAGCCTTGCTTTTCCATGTCCCTTTGTACAGTTTACAGGATTCATTAAAATAATAATAAACAGAATAAATAATAGGCATAAAGAACCAATAGAGGTGGAGTTGTGCAGATAGATTTTGTGGGCATACCAGTCATAATGTCAGGGATAGCATCATCTCCCCCACCCTGTTAAGAGTCAGATTTCCATCAGAGAGTAATCTGTTGAGGCCTGTATGATATGAATGGCCCAGGCAACTAGTTGATGAGTTACCCATTCTTTTCTGTCAGCCTTTTCTTCTTTCTCATTTTCTTCGTGATACCCACCGTTCTCCCCCTCAAGGAACATGCTGTGAGAAACTGACAGCTTTCTCTTATCACAAACCTGACCTATCTATTGTAGAAGGACTTCTGAAATTAAACCAAGGAATGCAGTTTGCTACTCAGAAATCAAACCATCCACTCAGCATAATATGCAGTATTTTTGGCCAATTGGATTAGGAAACCATGGATATCTAGATGAAAATGGCTAGGAAACCAGAGTATATATTTGGGAAATGAAAATATGGACATATATTTCAATAATGAAGTTTTAAAACAATGAAATAATTGTTTTAGAGATATAATCCACATATTGTTTTTTACTATTTGGTTAGAAAAAGCCTCAAGATAGAAAAAAAATCTGATTTCATTTTCACATTCTTGGAAACTCTCCTTTTTTATTTTAGCAATTAAAATACAAGTATGCAATGTCATGAATATTTCCATATTTCCTTAGAAGTATGGATCCTATTTGTTTCTGGTATCCACCTTCTTTAGTCTTCCTGATACTGCTTGCTTGCTTATGTACCATCAGGTCATTCACACTTCCTTTTAGTCACATAAACGGTTTGCCTATGATCGTCTATCCCTGATCTAATCACCACTGTAATTGAGTCCATCCATTTTTCTGCTGGTTGTCGTCTTCTTTTTTTTCAGTATTAGAGCCTTCTCCAGAGAACTAGGCCTCATATAATGTGTCTGAAATAGGACAATTTGAGATTAGACCTTTATGCCTTGAGTGAGAATTCTGGTTTGATTTATTGATGATCTACTGATTTTTTTTCTTGCGGTCATGGCATTCTCAGGAGTCTTCTCCCACACAAAAAGTCAAAAATGTCAAAAATCTTCCATTTGCTTCTCCAAAGCCCATTTCCAGATATATTGAATTAAAATTTCCATAATTTCCAGCTAATTATTTTGCTTCTAAATGTATTTACCTTATGCTTTCATAGTCTTCTTAATCCTCAATTGTTTCTTTCATATTGTATAATTTATTATGTCATGGTATGATCCTGAAAAGAGTTTAGTTAATGATTGTATAAAATTACTAAACAAGCAAGTAAGTTCTTATTTTACAAGTGGGAAGGTAGAACAACTTCCCTACTCTTTTATCACCAATTTTGAAGTGAGGTATCTTCACAATAAAAGAGGAAATATATACAATGATTTTGCAATACAAACCTATCAGATTGCAAGATAAATTTGAAGCTATTATAAATTCTCCATTTCTGAACTTTAATTTTTAAAATATCTTATTTTTATTATTGCAATTATGGTACTTCTATTGCTGAATTTGTTCCCAAAGGTGAATGCAAAGAGAGCTAGTTTGGGAGCTAAGTTCTTAAGTATATCTTTGCCATAGAATCTAATGTAGGGAGTTGTTAAAAATCTGAAACATGTAAGAAAAAATGAAGTTCTGGAGGGGAGAATGTATACTGCGGTTATATTACAATAGCAGTATTTGTGTTTGTTTTCTTCTGGCACTATATAGACAGCTACAATAAAGAAAAGAGGAGTGGGGAGAAGAAAGAACTAAAAGAGAAAGGAGTTCCCTGGGGCTAAAATGAAAGCGAAGGGGAAAATGTAACTCCTTCCCCCACCACCACAAAAGGGGCTTCATGCTCCAATACATTGGAGAGAAACCTCTGATTCTTGCTCCAGTTCACCTACATGTATGAATGCTGCCTGCTGTATCTGTTACATTCAGCAATCAGCTCGCTTTCTACCCTGCCATCCAAATGTAGTTTTTATGCTGAGCAAACTAAGAATCCAGTCTCTTCTTTCTCCATTTTTTCCCCTCTGAATCTTGTGAGTGATGTCGGCAACTGGCTGGGAATTAAAACAACTGACTGCATTACATTTGCTCAGTCCGTCAAAACACTGCCCTGCTCCCAGCAGCTGGAGAGTCAGAAGCTGAAAGGAATCAGTGTATCTTGGAACAAAGGCTACTTTCATGCCAAATACTTTTGATACAGTGAGAACTCAGTTCCTCTCTACATTTGAAACCAATAAGGCCCTTCTTTCTCTTATTTCCTGGGCCCTACTTAACAGGTTTTTCCAGGGGAGAGGAGAAGAGAAAGAAATTGAGTATAAAATGAGGGAGTCTGAAGACAGAAGTAAGCAGCTGTAGCGATAACATCCTAAAAGACTTGCTGCTATGCCGAAGTTGAATGAAATATAATGTTAAATCTTTTTCAAAGGGCAGCAATGCTGGTTTGATCTGTGCCAAAATGTGTGGCTGTTAGTGTAAATTAATATTATTATGTAAGTTAGTATTATAATAAACTAATAAGGATATGTCAGGGCTTCCAAGAACAATTCAAGGTGATGCTTTTGACCCTTCAAGAACTTCATGGCATGGGACTGGGTTATTTGAGGAACTACCTCTCCTTGATTACATCTGCCCTCCCCATCTGATCTGGCAAGGGAAACCTGCTTTAGGTCATGTCTGTCAGAGAAGTACATTTGGGGAGCCCAAGGAGGTAGGTCTTTCTCTTATGGAACACTCACATCTCCCTCTGCAGCTGAATTGAGGTTAGCTCTTTATTAATATTCTGGAATTCCCTCAAGAATTCCAGAGTATTTCTTGTTTAATAATTAAAATTGTTTTAGCTTCTGTTTAAGTTTGATGAAAAAGACATCAATAGCAGTAGACTTATATACCGCTTCATAGGGCTTTCAGCCCTCTCTAAGCGGTTTACAGAGAGTCAGCATATTGCCCCCAACAATCCGGGTCCTCATTTTACCCACCTCGGAAGGATGGAAGGCTGAGTCAACCCTGAGCCAGTGAGATTTGAACCGCTGAACTGCTGATCTAGCAGTAGCCTGCAGTGCTGCATTTAACCACTGCGCCATCACAAAACAACCAATAAAATGAGCTTCTTCAAATTACTGGTATCCATTCCCCATATTTGGAATTCCATATTTTCCTGGTTAAATTACGGGAAATGATAGTATGATATACACACCATTTGTTGATATCATTGACATGTTCCACTAGTGCTGTTCAGTATTGATTGGCAAGTGCATTTCCTGCTTTGTAGACTTTCTACATCCATTGTTTTCTATACAGTACATAGTAGAGGAACATGTACACTGAAAAAATATTGATATTTCTCTATACCTGAATATAACTTATTTTGTTTGTGATTTTGTAATTCCTTCAGTTATTCAGATTTGTTCTACAAAAGGCATTTTAGCATGTACTCTTAGAGTTGCTTTATTTTTTTAATCTCCGGGGTCCAAATACATTCTTATCTAGTCTTTGCCAGACTTTCCTAAAATCAATTGTTGAATTGTCCTACATTGTAGATTATTTTAAGTTGTTTCTTCTTGTTTTTGTTCATTTAATTCATCTCTTTTTCATCTCTTTTAGTCAATGCCACCAGCATTTTCTATGTTGCTGAAATTTTAAGTGGTATCTATGGCTGGATTTTTATGGCATGTAGCTGTTGTTAAAAAGTTGGTCTTGAAATGCAGGTTTTGTAATATCTTTCATCATTGCATTGCTCTTCTAAATTTCCTCATTAAATTAACCTTTTACAATATGTTTAAATTAGTCACAGTCCTTAGCTCCAAGTACAACTTATGCATCAAAATCTGCGACTGGACTCTCAACTGAGCTGATTTGTCTTTATAAATGCATTTCATATTACATTTATGGAACACTTGTAATTTTTCCCTATGTTATTAATCTGGAACTTGAATATTTAAGTGATTCAATTTGTGTGCTTTTTAAATTTGTTACTTGAGCTTCTGTCCTGCTCATCTTTACATTGCATTGCTTTATCCCCATATTTGTTATGCCTATATATCATTCAAGTTCCAGAACTAAGGGAAAAATCTAATGGGATATCATTTGTATTATGTTTGCCAGTATGGAAAAACTTGGTCTTGATATTCTATCTTTATTTTTATGTATTTTAATTTTTGACAAAATGGCTACCAATTGATATGATTGCATCCATTAATTTGGTTTTGCTATTTCTCCATTTTTGGTGCTTTCTTTTCTGAAAGGACTTGCTTTACCCTCATTATTTCACTTTTAAAAGATCAGTTTACATCATTTGTTTTTCTGCGCCTCCCATTCATATCCATTACTAGTATATTTACTTAATATGATATATCTTATAGTGTTCTTTAGTTATATTCCCAGGATTATTTACAAAGGAATAGAAAATGAAATTTAAATAATTCAATCCATAATAAAATCATTTTATGTTTATTCTTTAGAATAAACTCCTCTTTATTTTAAAGTTTTGTTATTAGACATTTTTATGCTTTTTAAAATATATATATTTTTATAAACCAATGAGTTGGCTTTTTCCACTGGGTGGTCTAGAAATGTAATCAATTAATCAATCAGTAGCTATCTTCTGATTCCAATTTATCTGTGTTCAATTGGACTGCCTGGACTTTAACTTATGAATAAACATAAACATTTGCAATCTAAATAAATGAAGGTGGAAAATCAAGAAAGCATTTCGACATATGAAGTCCAACAGCTAGCACTGTACAGGTCCTATATCAGTGGTGGGTTCCTACCAGTTTGGCCCAGTTTGGCTGAACCTGTAGTGGCATGACAGCCTGGGTTGCAGAACCGGCAGTGACCCAGGCTGGCCATGCCTTTGAACTGGTTCCCCGGTCGCAGCAGTAGCCGCTGCCACCATCTTGTTTTTGAGTTCTGTGCATGCGCAGAACAATTTATGCGCTCCCATGAGCAAACTGGCAGTAACGCTGGCTAGAACCCACCCTTGTCCTATGTGATCATTATGATCCATTGTAACTGCATTTTCATTATATACAAATTCTGGAGACACTTGCATTCTTTAGATACTAGATTAGAATAATGCAGGTATAAAAAGAAGGGTATTTTTTGTTTAGGAACACTTTTTTGTCAGGGATCATATGATGGGGTTACATGGATGGTGGAGGCTGAAGAGTGGAGAATGTATCTCTTGAGTTGATTCTTGACTATGGAATATATTCTCTCCAAATTGGCCTTTCTTAACATTTAATAAATTGGTAAATTCACTTTTACCAATAAAAGTGAATTTATTAAATATATTTACCAACATATTGGTAAAATATATTTACCAATATATTATCTCCAAATTTGCCTTTCTTAACATTTAATAAATTGGTAAATTTACTTTTTTTACTCCAGACTTTTAATAGTTAAATGATTTTAACATTCACTTTAAAGTTTTATCTTGTGTTTTTGTTATTAGACATCGTGAATGTTCATTTCACATAAATCACAACTGGCATAAAATTCTCAATTGGTCAGAAGCATTCTGTCACAGAGACACAACTTGAATTTCCATTGAGGAAGGACTGCTCAAGAATACTCCATACTGGGAGACAAAGTGACAAAGTTCAGAACTCACTAACAACAGAACATCAAATATAAACAGCAAGTGGCAGTGTATACCTACCTTGAAAAGAAAGAAAGAAAGAAAGAGAAAGAAAGAGTAAGAATAATGAGAAAGATAGAAAAAAGCTAAGGAAGATCAGACTTGGTGAGTTCTTTGATGGAAAATTAGCAGGAAACACCTTAGCTGTAGGCTAGACTAAGAGAAAAACTAGAAGAAAAGCTTTATGGAGTTGAGTCTGGTTCAAGGGAGTTTTTGCCATTTTATCACAAAATAGTTGTTATTGCACATTGTTGAGAAATTAATGTGGGTAATTTCCAGTTCAGTTTGGACCCACCACATTCATAATCTCTATTTTCAGATCAGAGCAGAGCAGAATAAACAAGTACCCCATCATCACTTCAGCTAGCCAAAATGTAACTTAATGCTATGTTAAACATTAGCACAACATCAAAACAATTAACTGGCAAAAACAGAATAGAAGACAGGCGAAAGTGGTGGAGAGAGACACAACTTGAATTTCCATTGATGAGGACTGCTCAATGAATATTCCATACTGTAAACTGGGAGACAAAGTGACAAAGTTCAGAACTCACTAACATAACATCAAATATAAACAGCAAGTGGCAGTGTATACCTACCTTGGAAAGAAAGAAAGAAAGAAAGAAAGAAAGAAAGAAAGAAAGAAAGAAGGAAGGAAAGGAAGAAAGGAAGAAAAAGAAAGAAAGAAGAAAAGGAAAGAAAGAAAAAGAAACAAACAAAGAAAGAATAATTAGAAAGATAGAAAAAAGCTAAGGAAGGTCAGACTTGGTGAGTTCTTTGATGGAAAATTAGCAGGAAACACCTCAGTTCTAGGCTAGACTAGGAGAAAAAACTAGGAGAAAAGCTTTATGGAGTTGAGTCTGGTTCAAGGGAGTTTTTGCCATTTTATCACAAAATAATTGTTATTGCACATTGTTGAGAAATTATTGTGGGTAATTTCCAGTTCAGTTTGGACCCACCACATTCATAATCTCTATTTTCAGATCAGAGCAGAGCAGAATAAACAAATACCCCATCATCACTTCAGCTAGCCAAAATGTAACTTAATGCTATGTTAAACATTAGCACAACATCAAAACAATTAACTGGCAAAAACAGGATAGAAGACAGGCCAAAGTGGTGGAGAGACACACACACAAAGAACAGGCAAGGATTTATGCTATCTAAATTTCCAAACAGTGGCATCAAAAAGGAACAGAAATTTCTAGATTCCACTGGAAAAAATTACTATGGGGATTGATATTCAAAACATAGTGGCCTTTGATTATTCCATACTTAACCCTTTATATAAAATAGAACAGCAGAATAGAGTCAGTTTGGCGTTTGGTGGCACCTTTGTTGAATTTAACAAATTCATACATACAGGCAGGCAGGAGAGCAGCTGATCCTCCTCTATTCTGTACCATTACATTCCAGCAATTTGATGAATGATGATGATGTTTCCACCACATGTTTAATATTTTCTATGGATGAGACTCAGTGTGGTCTAGTGATTAAGGCATCAGGCTAGAAAGTGGGAGATCATGCGTTCAAGTCCTGTCTTAGTCATGAAAGTCAGATGGGTGTCTTTGGGCCAGTTGCTCTCTCTCTCAGCCCAACCCATCACACAAGGTTGTTGTGGGGAAAAAGATGAAGAGAAAAGTGTGATGGATATATTTTTGCTGCCTTATTTGTTTTTATAAAAAAAACCAAAGGGATACAAAGAAAATAAATATTTTTTTCTTCAAGAAATTCTTTCAGCTAAGATGCAACTTTTTCTTTCCTTCAGCGCTTAGATTTTTTTTAAAAAGAGACCTGGGTCAATGCTCCCACTAAGACGGGGAAGGCTACTAAATATTTGCTTTTCTTGGCACATTTTAAAAAATATGACAAATAATAACCATGTATTTTTTTCAATTTTAATTTTATTTTCTGTTGGTTTCTTGCTCTCGTTGTTTAATTTTGTGATTCAAATCTTTTTTGTCTGCATAATTGTACTGTTGTAAATAAATATTATATACTTGTTCTACGAAATTCTTCAGTTTCACAGGGTCCCCTCCCCTCATATGGCATTTCACATGCAAGAACACATTGATCTCAAAATAATAATTACAGGGGTATAAAACATAAAAACATTGGATTCAAATATGTGCGATTCTGTTCAACCTCTGTATAAACCAAAATACACAAGCATCTTCCTTCCTTCCTTCCTTCCTTTTTCTTTCTCTCTCTCTTTCTCTCCTTCCTTCCTTCCTTCCTTCCTTTCTTTCTTCTGAAAATCTTCTAAGCCACAATATTTAAATATGCTAATTCTGTCTTAATATCATCCACTTTCAAATTTTGTATATGAGATGGAATGGAAATATTAGGATCAATGGATTTCAGGAGCAAATAGAGCGTAACAAAATGAGGTAGAATGAATGTGGATTCCAGGGGATTCTTTTCAGGAATACTTTGATGGATATATTCCCTTCCACAGAGGATCCCAACAGGAACTCAACTCTGTTGATATTAGGAGATGGTATTAATAAAAGAAGTCAGAACACACACTTTGCATAGCAAGCCATACTTTTTAATGCCAGGAATAATTTTTGAAGGCAAAATATGTTTAGATAGGTACTCTAAACATAATTGAAATTAACAGTGAGAAAGTTTTAACCAGGCTTCTCTCCTCTCATTTAAATGCTTGAGCTGTGATATCATCAATATGCTGATGATAGCTTGTTTAACATTTCAACTCTAAGTTATGAGGGGTTGCTGTCAACATCTTATTCCAGTCCTGGGAGGCTGTAAGAAGCTTTATTAAAAAGAACAGGCTGAAATTGAAGCCAGAAAAGATGGGTATCAACACAAGCATTATAATTGTATAATATAAATTCCTGCATGGCCTATACAACCCATGTAGGATTTTTTTTATATAATTTTGCCAATTGGTTCCTGGGTACAATTTCAGGTATTGTTTTTACGAGTTATAAGTTTACAAGTTAAGTAATAAAGTTCACTTATATCTTGTCAACCTGGGTACTTACAAGATTGCTTGATTGCTCCAATCTGAATCAGCCCAACCTATTACATTATTTGTGTGGAATTCCTGGTCATCTTGCACATCAGGAGGCAAATGGAACTGAAGCCAGGAGGCATTGTATTTCAGTGGTGGCACCAGAGCTTTGGAGTCATCTTCTCCAAAGATCAAATAAGCCCCCTGCTATTGAGCTTCTAATAGATATTAAAACTGGGTTCTTTCAAACAGAGTTCTGGTGGAGTGTATAATATTAAATTTTTTTGGAGGGGATGTTTTGCCGCTTTGTTTTTGCAATTGCTGTGATTGATTTATTGGGTTACAACTTATATATTTCATTTTTTAAAAACTGAATTGTATCGTGTTGCAATGTTTTGCTGCTGAGAGATATTTTTTTTCTTCTCTTTTCTTTTTTTACTCTAGTGGGGTATCACATCGTACATGCAGTTTTGCCTGTGTACTGGGGCAAATCCTGCAAGCAGTCATTTTCATATTTGATTGTTTACAGAAATAAATCTTAAACTGCTTTATGTGAAGTAAAAGAAGAATCTCATGAATCTTATGACTGACTGCAGTCAAGGTGTGTTAATATCCAATGAGACAGAGGAAGAACTTTATGCTTTCCCCATAAAAGGCCTATATGCCTTTTTTCTTGTTGGTTGGATGATATGGCTCAGTCTATCATGTTTTCCTGTATTGATTTCAGATTCACAATGAAGATTTTGAGTATGGATGAAGCATGTTCCTGAGCATGCACTTATGAAATACAGTTACTGTTTATGCATTCTTCATTCCAAAATAATTTATGAATCATCTTCAAGGGAAATATTCAAATACACAATAATGTCTTGCTTTTAACTTGAAGTGAAATTCATCTACAACAAAATTATACAATCAGATCTGAGTAAAGGTCAAGAGATCTCCTATGTATCATAGAAACTGTAGACGTTTCTAAAGGACATGGATTTTTACATACAATTGTAAGCTTCCATGATACGCTTCTGGGAAAGAGATTATCCTTTGGATGTGCAGGGTTAAACAGACAATGTGGAGTGCATCCCCAAGATGCACTCAAGAAAGGAACCAGGAAATGCTTTTGTAGCTAATTAATTCAGTATTAGTGTTACGTTCCTTCCTTGTGAAAGTTTGTCCAACCCCGTCTTGCCTATAAACTCTCATGTCAAGTGGCTTTGTCCAGTGTTGCTGTGTGCCTAATGTTCCAGCTAAGATTGCAAGTTCTAATTTATTGTGCTTTGAGATCCTTGATGAAAGGCATGACAGGACTGCAAAGTGCTTCATCACATTAAAAAGCCAGGGTTATAAAGTCTCTGTGGCCTCTGGCAGACATTTCATGTGACAGACTCAGCTCTTGCTTTACTGCTCTGTGAAGAAAGAAAAATTCACATCTTGCATAGTGTCCCATGACAATTGCTTTAATTAAAACACACTGGGATGTCAGTAAGCTTGGTGTTGCTGAGTGACAGGAATTCCAGAGCCTGGAGGTGGCAATTCCAGAGAAAAGGGAGGGCAGCTTGAATCAGGAATTTCCTTTTTCTACCTTTACAAGACACACAACTGATTCTCAGAGTGAGACCATCAGATTTTATACAGGACTTTCATGAATGAGCTCAGTACAGGTATTTCACAATTTACGACCATTCATTTAGTGATTATTCCAAGTTACAACTGGAACTGAAAAAAGTGATTTATGCTCCCTATGTCACATGGTCAGAATTCAGATGCTTGGCAACTGGTTCATATTTGTTATGGTTGTGGAGTCGCTGTGAGCAACCATAACATGGGGCAGCCCTTGAAGAGCATTCGGTGACTTCAGCTTGTCCAGAATGCAGCCGCGCGAGCGATCGTGGGTGCGCCTTGGTTCACCCACGTAATACCTATCCTCCGCGAGCTGCACTGGCTGCCTATTGGTCTCCGGATACGCTTCAAGGCGCTAGTTGTCACTTATAAAGCCCTTCATGGTATTGGACCTGGATACTTGAGAGACCGCCTGCTGCCAATTACCTCCACTAGACCGATTAGATCCCACAGATTAGGCCTCCTCCGAATTCCATCCGCTGGCCAGTGTCGACTGGCGACCACCCGGAGGAGAGCCTTCTCTGTGGCTGCTCCGACCCTCTGGAATGAACTCCCTGTGGAGATTCGAACCGTCACCACCCTCCAGGCCTTCCGCAAAGCCCTTAAAACCTGGCTGTTCTGACAGGCCTGGGGCTAAAGAACTGTTGCCCCTGTCTCGAATTGGTATGACTGTTGTGTTTTAATCATGCATTGTTTTTTATGTTGTTTTAAATTCTTGTTTGTATCCCCCTTCCCTGGTCGAGTTGTGAGCCGCCCTGAGTCCCCTTTGGGGGAAAAGGGCGGCATATAAATAAAATCAATACAATACAATACAATACAACCTTTGCAACCTTTTGACAAGCAAAGTCAATGGGGAAGCCAGATTCACTTAACAACTGTAGCAAGAAAGATTGTAAAATGGTGTAAAGCTCACTTAACAAGTGTCTCACTTAGCAACAGAACTTTTGGGCTCAGTAGTGGTCTGTATTAGATGGGGTGGGGGTTGCATTTCATTTGCAGATGTATGTGCAAGGACAGAGTATAGATGGGATTAGAAATGGAATTGTAGATTAGAGATGGGATTATCTTTTTGGTTTTACATTCTTTTGAAAATTCCCGAGTTTAAATCCTACTTCTTTGCCAACCACTCCAATTCATAAATATTAGGCAGAGTGTAATATTTTTTTCCAAACTTGATAGTCATGTTTATTAAGAGAGAGGAGCTAAATGGAGATATCACATATGTACAAACATGTACATTTCAACCAGTGGTGGGATTCAAATAATTTAACAACCGGTTCTCTGTCCTAATGACCAGGTGGGTAGGCGGGGCTTAGTAGTCATGTGACCATGTGGGCATGGCCAACTCAACATTGCTCAGGTCGATGGGCACTTTGCCTTAGCTGTTACAATGTAATAAGGGTTAACCGGAGAGGCAGTTTCTGTAAGCAGGACAATAAAGATTAAGCTAGAAACAATACCAGAATGTTTCCATCCTGCCTTCCTTACAGGATTAGCCCTGTAAAGCGTAGAAAAACCAAAAGAATATTTCTTCCACCAACCAGTTCTCTGAAAGTTAAGAAAGTTAAGAACCGGGTCTCCCGAATAGGTGCAAACTGGCTGAATCACACCACTGATTTCAACAGAACGTATATATTAGTAACAGCAGCATTACTTTTATTGTAGCTAACACATTAAAATGTGTGCTTATTTCACTATTTAGGTAATGTCCTAGTTTTTAGATCAGAGATGTTGAATTCAGAAGCTTTAACACAAATTCTTTGCTACAAGGGCCATTATCAGACTTATCTAATTGAAATGCTGAAGCCAAACGTATGCACGTATATACAAGCACATACATTTAGCCCTGAATCAGTTCAACACTGATTGAGAGAAAAATAAATTTTCTGATGCATCATTTATATCACAGTCCAGAATGATATATTAAATTTATCGCTTTAAAACTGTCATTCCTCTTACATGATAAAAAGTATTACATACTAGAATTCCCGAATAAACAACATTGATGTTGCATATTCCATGAATATTCATACTTTGGGGACTATTGTGTATATTTGATATTTAAAAGTAAGGCATCATACCTTTAAAAAGATGCTTGTCTTGGAGGGGTAGCAAGTTTACAAAATGATTTGTCTCGTTGTGCAGAGCTAGAAAGCAAATTTTACCACATGTACGTATGACTATTTTGTTTTCAGATTAGATGCTATCAACCTGCATACCAGCCAAATTTTTATTCATATAAAAAGCTTGAATAGAAATCTAATTACAGCTTCCCTCACAGTTGTGAGAAATTAATTTCTATTATTCTAACATATTAATACATAATATATTGCATATATTTCATCTCTTAAAAATAAGCTATTCCTACATAGCTTCAGTTTGCTTTACTACTGTATGCCATCTTTTTTTCAGGGAAACTATGCAGCCAGATACAATGATAGAATTGAAGAGAAATAGATATGATTGAAGAACCAAGATAGATACAAACTAAATAACCATTAGTTAACAGAAGGCAAAATCTACTCAAATCTAAGATAGAAAAGTAGTAAGTGTTGCTTTAAGAATAATTAATTTCCAAGTGATATCCTGATTAAAGGATATGACCTTTCATATCCTTATAAAGGAATTGTTTCTTGACTGAAGGAGAAAGAAGTCTTTCTGCTATGCCTTGATGGACTTATTAAAGTACTCTTCTACCTACTCCTGTCTGAGTTTCCCTAGCTCTCCAACAGAGAATGAAAGAGAAGGCAAGGTGTCAATCACAAGACAAATCCCAGGGAGACTAAAGGCAGAAACAGAAGAATGCAAAGAATGTTTCAACCTTTTTCTTCTATCCACTCCATTTTTATGTTGCAGGTGATAAAGGCAAAGAATTGCCTCCAACAATGAGAAGCAATTAATAAAGGGCAGAGTTTTCACCTTTCTTCAAAAATAGCATGGAAGCCATCTGACTCATTATTACCTCCTACTGGCATTTTAAATATGGCAAGAAAAGGCAAAGCTTCTCCATATAGGAAGACTCTGACACTTGTTTAGGTAACTTAATTACTTTACCAGCAATGCTTTTACCTGTCCCACGAAAGGTCCATCACTTCTAGTTAGCCATTTTAACCACATAAATTTATGTTATTCCTATAAAATATATCCTTGAAGCTTAGAAACCAAGTTAGCAATTAAGATCAATGCACAATTTATCTTATCATTATGATGTGCTGTAATCATGGAATAGGCCATTGAACAGCACTTTCACCTACACACTCCTTCTTATTGGATTTGACTTGCAATATTTTCCCAAACAGTTCATGTATATATATTTATCATATTTTCTTTCAGAAAATAGCAAAGTGAAAGAGTTCCCAACTTTATATAGCTCTGATAAAAACCCTCCATTGACACTATTCAGAGCCTGCATGTCTGAATCACAACATATCTGCAATGGAACTAAGTATTGGAATGTCAATGTATGGAACTGACATATAAACAGTGAGTAGCTATTTTCTGATAAATGATCTAAGATAGACGGCAAGGAGGTGCCGTCTAAAAGGAGGTGAAATTAGAGCCACTACATCCTCTTCCAAAAAATATCAGTGACGCCTTCTTCCATCACTATAAGCATGGTATATTCATCCTAAGAACAAAAGCCACCTAGTCTTAGAAATTGCAAATGGATGAAAGAAAGAGAACGAAAGAGGCCACATAGGTCTAAAGATGACAAATGCTTCTGCAGGATCCCTGCAAATAATAGAACCTTAATCTTAACTCTTATCACTTTGTACCTCCTACATTTCTATTTCTATTGCATTCATCAATGTTAACACTCCAAACTGTTTCCACTGAAGCTGCAGTAAGCAAGATAGCTTAAGTCTTCCTCCAGTTTAAGGAGGGAAGAGTAACGCTACAATAACAGATAAATCTGGAAATAATATCACTAAGAAAGCTATGAAACATCACAGAAAAAAAGAAAGAGGATGAATGTATTTGTACATAGTACTTCTACATTTGCGACACTATGATTAAAAAAAGAAATATATCTCAAATAAGGAGGAAAAATGGCCAGCTACTGTCTGCATCTATGCAGTCTGCTATGCACATTTAACCATTAATGGGTAACTTAAACACTCCGATTCTTTTTCTCAGCTCTTTAAAATAGATTGAAGAATATAATCCTTCATATATATGACTCCTTTAAATAGACAATCCTCTTTCAGCCATCTCCTATGACAGTCCTCAGTATTAAGTAGGAGACATAACTGTCCTGTGATACAATGCTAAGCGTATTTGAAGTCTGCAGCAACCTGGATTTAAGAGGGAGATGATGATTTGGAACATGTGTGAGCATTCACATAACACTTGTCAGTTCCTTTATCAAGGCTTGCATGGGAGTGACTGAGCAATCCCAGGACATGACAGAAGTTCTTTAAAGAGCTGCTAATAAGTATTGTGAGATGCTCTTGGGTCTCTTTTTCCTTTGAAATCTATATCATTAACATTTCTAACAGGGATGAGAAACAGTAAACTATAGTTTCCAAAGTAGCATCTATCACACTTGTTTCCAAAGGTTGATAAAGGTATGTAATCAACTTTTGATGCTCTGCTATAGCATTTGAGGTTTTGCAAAAGAATGTCAAATATCCTCCTTAACCATGAGGATCATCATCATATGATTTATTGTATCAAACTGATAACATATGTATGATTGCAAATTATCAAAAGCTGACACCTCTTGTGATAAAACTGGTGAAACCAAAACAAGTAGCTAAAGGAAGCTGCATTACTTAAGAAATATATCTGCCATACATTTAGCAATAGTATGCTATGGTAGCACAGTTGATTTCAAAGTCCAAATTCCAACGACTGATAACATTTCTTCAACACATTATTATTATGATCATAAATTACATATTTTTTTTGCAATAAACAATTTTGGTAATTGTTCTAATAATAAGAACAAAAACACAAAACATTTGCAAAATAAGATATGCTAGTGTTTTACATGTCATTTAATTTGTTTTCATTTTTTGGCTGTTTCAAAATGGATAGTATTTAACATTCTCTGTCACAGGCATTAACCTAGCATTTCTTCATCTCACTTTTCTACCAAGACTCTTAGAGCACAGTAACCTTTTTTGTTTAGCTAACATAACAGCTTTGAGGCTCACTTTTTACTTCCCTAATTACAGAACTTCCTACTCAGTAATTAAATGATAAAGATTCATTACAGTTTTCCTTGATTGCCTGATTGGCTTTATTTTTCAAGGTCCATAGGGACATTCCACAACCCTTGCATTTAGAATCACATTTCTTCTTAAATAGCCACCAAAGCCATAAGCTATTATAATAGAAAGAATGGATTAAATAAAAAGTATATGTGTCTGTCTGGGTGACATTCTGGACCTCCCTGCCCTCCCTGACCAGTCCCACCTTAGTGATTGCTACCAAAACAAGCAGCTGACCTCTCTGACTAGAAATCAACACATGAGCCTTCCTGTCTGTGGCACGCCACCTTGGAGACCTGTTGTGGGGAAAGGAGTTCAAACAGAAAATCTATTTTTAATGACTTTGGGGAGTTCTGGGGAGATGCTGAGTAATTCACTGTAATTAAAGCTATCCATCACTCAGTGAATAAGAACTGGAAGTTGATGAACTTTGCTGTGCTATTTTTGTCCATTTAGTGTATGTGTCTGTCTGTCTGTCTATCTATCAATCTATCAATCTATCTGTCACCTATCATCATCATCATCATCATCATCATCATCATCATCATGATGTCTCTCTCTCTCTCTCACCACACACACACACACACACACACACACACACACGAACACACACATGGACTAAGAAATCAATGTGAAGCAGCTATGCACATATACACAATATAGCTCATCATTTTGAAGTTCTTGGTGGTTTATGCAGTATGAATTTAGAGAAAATAAATATAAGAGACATATCTGGATTGTACTAAAAATGGGGGACGTTATATTTTCTATTTATTTTATTTATTGTTTATTACATGCTAGCCATCATCGCCACTCAACAAACAACTATAGATTTGGATTTGTAAGACCTGATTTTAAGACAGAATCCTTAAAAAATAAAAAAATTCTATTCAAAATATATCCATATAATCATTAAATAATTTCATTTACCCCACTCATTTGTGGATTTCACATGACACTAAGCCACAGGTTTTAATCTATTAAGTAATCTGCAATTGACTTGGTCAAGCTAAACTATAAATTATTGTACAATGCAGAATGGGTCACACTTATTTTTAGCCAACATAAACATATTACACTATGGCTTTCATCTTATTTTATTTTTCATTGCCTACCTAGATGGAAAAGTTCACAATTACCTTTATATTCATAGATTTGTAAGGTATGCAAGGCAATTACTGACTTGGATCAAAACTTCAGGGTCTGTTACTAAGGTTTTTCTGGATTCCAGTCCCACCAGTAATTGGAATAAAGTTATGCCAATTTTAGCAAAACACACAATGGAAGAATAGTCTTATATATTTTTGTTCCACAAGAAAATGATGGCTTCAAACGGGATAGGGGGAGGACAGGCCTTGACTGATCTTACAGAATTAAGATCAGAAGGCCCCCAAAGACAGTTATTTCAATCCTTTGGTCCTTAAAGGTCAATATTTCACAGAAATGGCAGTAATTGTATGATTACCTGCACATTGACATTATGGCAGTTACTAAACATGCATATTTATGATACCTTCACAGAGTTAGATTAATTTAAAAAGATAATATGATTTATATTTCAATAATTCTAGTGTGGCTCATTAGGGTCAACAAGGCATCCCCTCTAATTTGGGTTATCAAAGACTGCCATAGAACTCTTTTGGGAATATGACTTCATAATTCATATTCCCCTGATAATTGCTTTGAACTCAGTGTTTCACATGATATGAACTACTTGTAAATCTTAATTACATTAGCTAATATGTTTATATTAGGAACAACAATGAGAAATAAAGCCTTGTGAACTTTGGTACAATAATTATCTGAACTTTAAACAAAATATTTTATAGATTATATCTGCAAAGAAGCTGAAGGCTTTCAAAAATGATCCAAATGAATCAAAATTGGAGCTCTCCATTCTAGTTCACTTAGACTCAGTAGCAGGATTTTGATTTTCTGAAAGCATATCTATACTGTATATTTTAAAGGCTGGTGTGAAAGAAACTGGAAAGCAAGCAATGTATGAACTTTGTAGCAGAAAACTTATTTCTATTATATTAAAAGGTAATTCTTAATTTGATCAAAGAAAAGTAAAAATACATTGCATAAATAACACATTAGAAAGGAAATATCTCAAAGATAGCGACCGCATATGGTGTATGCAATTGACTCAATCACTGGCATTATCAAGAAGTAATAGTATAACTTTTGCCCAACACAATAATTTTTGTCCATCAGTCTTGATCCTTCCTACTAGAACAAAGGTTTATATAGTCCAGTATTCTTTTTCAAGCTTAAAACTTCAGGGAATGTACAAGAAGAACATGAGGATAAAGTCATTTTCTACTTTCCCTTCCAACCAACTGGGACTCAGAGGAATATTGCTTGGGTGATATCCAAAGGGGGAAAAATCACTATAAAATTTATCTAATCCCATTTTAAAGCATTTTCAGCTTGACAACATTCATCACATCTCTTAGTTGAATTAATTTACGGAATGCATCATTGTCTTATCTGTTATTACAGGTCATGGTAACTCTATTCAGGGTCTCAAAATAGAAGGTAATGTTTAGAGAAAAATTCGGAACAGTAATTCAATTCTTGTTGAACTGAATTATAGACTAAAAAAACCTCTGCCTGTCTGTAGTTTACAGCAGTTTTAGTGACAGTGGAGTTCATTAAGGAACTTCAAGGAAATATGTTAAAATAAATCAGAAAACTAGACAAAGGTTTTCCTAATTCTAGAAAAAGATGCTCTGGAGCAAGAGCCTTTCAGGTTCAGGCAGTAACTGCTCCCTTTAAAATATAATAATCAGAATTTTCTTTTAATTTAGCAATCCCTGGCTAAAATAGACACAACTGTGACAGCACATTTATATTCATGATTGTTCAGTTCATGTATAACCTTGAGTGGTGAAACCTTAAATGGGCAGAGGGATCTAGTTTAACCCTGTTTCCTCAAACAAGTATGATAACTTTTCTTTTAGTCTTAGCTATTAAAAAAAACAGATAACAGAATTATAAACTAGAAGAAATATAGGGATATTCAGCTATTGTTCACTACTTACATTTTTGAAATCAGTTTATGCCCAATTTGAAGAAGAAACTTTAAATGCAATATTTTTTTAAAAAAATGAAAACTAAAACCAACAATAATGGAATGACTTTCTTCATGTTACTTTTAGCAACACCTGACTGATTGCTCCAATATATTGCCAATTACCGCTGTCCATGACTTAATGAAGCTTTAAATGTTTACTGCAAGTGTCTTTTTCCCTATAGAACATGTGTTTGACAAGGTAAAAAGCTAATCTTACTGTCAACTGAATTAATTTCTGTTTTACAGCATTTGAAATTGAACTAGAAAAACCTGCATAGCTCCTCGTTTATGTAAGATATGAAGAATTTAGAGTTTTTGGAATTGTTCTTTCATTATGATACAACTTGGTGACAAAATTAAAATAACCTTTTTGCCTCTATTGGTGTTTTCCAGGACTCTGAAGGGCTTCCTTAAATCTTACATTCCCCGCCCCCTTTCATAAACTCTTGAATTCATCTCTAAAATTAAGGTCTTATTTCACCCATTTTTGGAATCCAGACCTCAGCAAGCCACCCTACATGTGCTATGCTCAATGGAAGTAATGTAGCATTGCCATAGAACATTACCTAGGGAAGAAAACTGAAAAACTGAAAAGGATCTGAGATGATTTCGGATTTACTAAGTCCAATACTTTGAAGACCTCCAACAGACAATCCTCCAGAAAATAACAAAACACAGAACAGCCACAATTACGTAAAGAATCAGTAGTTGGGCCAGCATCATTTAGGACTACTCAGACAACACTGCTTACAACAACATAGTTGAAATTATAGCTAAAATTATCACCTCTACAGACTAATAGAAATGCCATTTTCCACAAATACACACTCTACCCTCTACCACAAAATTGTAATTATTCTAAGCTAAATATGTTCTATATTTATCTAGGATAAGTCTAGTCATGAAGGTAATCATGAGATTAAAATGATCTCATGTATTTACATATGCATACCTTTGGGAGTAACTTTCTGCTGTTAAATTCAACGGAATGCATAAACATTTGGGTACAGGGAAAAGTCCAGGAACAGGTGATCATATTGAGGGCAAAATGCATCATTCAGTCATTATTCTGCAGACAGAATACTACTTTATAATTATCTCCATCCTTGTTGAAAACCTGTTGCACAGGTACATATTTTCTTATGCTCTAAAATATGGCTAATATCTAATTTCCCTCTAGCTTTCCCACTGCATCTTCCCATAGCATCATTTTTAGAAAATTTCATAAAATGAACAAACTTTGGCCTTACAAAAACACATGTCTCCTTCTAGACACATCACTCAGGCAACCTGAATAAGCTGCTGAAATCTTTATAGTATCCTGGCTTTGCCACAAGCATTGCTATTTAAGCAATCCTGTGCATACACATGTCACAGATGAAAGCCCACCTCAGAACCAGCAGCTGTGTCTTGAGTAAAGAAACCAGAGAGCCTGAACTCCAGATGTAGTGATTTAGGACTGTTTTGTTTTAGGTCATAAAATCTGTTTTGATTTTAAACAGAGGCAGCATAGAACACCAAATCTTGCACTTCCACTAGGAGGTTAAACCGTAGTACCTACTTGAAAGTCATCCCCCCCCTTTTAAAAAAAAAGGTTTTGACTGAGAGTCTGCCTTGCAAACACACACACCAAAATACAAAATGGCAAACTAGTATTTTACTAAGTAATTTAAAATGTAGTTACTTTTGCAAAATACTTAGGACCAAAGTAACCATAACAATTATATTTTTTACTTAACAGGACCTTTCTTAATAATATACTGTTCCCCTCCCATCAAAGCAGCTGCTTTTGTTTAGAACTTTCCACTTTGACACAGCCCAGTGTTCCTAGGAGAATCTTGCAAAGGTATAATTTTTCTAAAAAGGCAACTGATTATAGGGGTGGCTATGTTTGCATAACAAAGAATGGTACTATGCAACAAACTACTAAGCCTCTAAAAGTGTATTTAGGTTTATAGATTCTATCAATTCCAAAAGTTATGCTCATTCTCCTATAATGTGTAAAATAATCCTTCCTAAGGCGGGAAAATATTGCTCCTTCTCAAGCAGGCAAGTCAAGGGAATTTGTAATGGCTACTAAATGACATGAACTACTCTGCTAACCAACCAAGCATGGAATAATAATTATATAGATCATCAGTCTCCATGGGATCTTCCTGTGATCCAGTGAGCCACATTAAAGTATTTCTTTCTCCCTTTGTAAGACATTGCTGCAGAACAAGGGGGAAAAAACAAACAGTAAATATTATTTCAGTCTCTAAACTAATTTATCAAGGTAAGGACTTAGATATTTGATCACTTTCCATTTCTCTGAGAGAGGATTCAGAAAGCTAATGAGCCCTTGTTCAGGGCTACATTCAGCACTGGTTGCTTCATGAATGCATTCACATATAACTTTTTAAAAATGTGGGTAAATTATATTAGATAGAAATTATTCAGAACTCTGAATCATAAGCTAATAAACATCATTATGGCTTGGTCTGAACTGAACCATTATCTAAGATAGTATTTCTCAACCTTGGCAAGCTTAATATGTGAGGACTTCAAATCACAGAATTCTCCACCTTGAATTTCAAGGTAGTTTATTTAGAATCAAGCTGCAGATATTAGAGACCCCAATACTGAAATCTGACTGGTCATGATAAACTAAATCTAAATCTCTGCAACCTTTTCACTATTTCACAAGGTTGGCTAAACATTATTGGAGAACAAAATGACAGGTTCTTTTTCTTAAACACTGGATACCAAAAACTGAGATGGAAAATGCCAGTGAAATACAACAGATCCACTTTTCATATTACATTTTATTTTTAAAGCAACAGGTATTGCTTTTAAAAATAAAGCAATTTTACTTTTAACAGAAAAAAATGTTAGCATAATCTTCAAAGAGTTTGAATGTTGATCTGACCTATCCCAGCATCTTGTTTGAGTTTTCTTCTCATTATAAGTACCACCTTTGCCTTTAAAAATGCACATTCTCTTCAAACATAGTAATACATTCAGTCATCTTACACAATTGTCTACAAAAATATTCTCTCCACTAATCTTCCACCCACTGACTTTGAAGGAAAGTAATTAAGGATAAAGGAGAGCTATCTTCAAAAATATCTTTTCTCAAGGAATAAAACTGTCCAGTACAAGTAGACTTTGATATTTACTTGATTTTTTTCCTCCCATCCTTACTGATAAATCTGAAGCACATTAGAGTTATTTAAGTTATTTATTTTTAAAAAGTAATTATAAGATAATTATTGAGCAGGCAACTCTTCCTCTGTAGGTATAAGTGGAAAAGTAAAAAGGGGATTTTAAGTAATTTAGGAGTTATAACCAGTATAATTAGGTGTTCGTTAAGCATTTAACAATTGAACTATGCTTATTAAAATTACTTTTAATCAATATGTTGCCAGAGAATCTTTAATATCACACTGCCTTGATTTCCTGAACCCTGATTAGGACCAGATTCTATACCCTTGGATAATTTAAGCTTACCGCAACACAACATCTCTGTGGGAAATGGATGATCTTTATCAAGTTTTCACCTGTGTGTGTGCGCGCGCGCACATGCATGTGCAAAACCACAACCCAGAATAACCAATGGTGACTATGGTGATTGTGAAAAATCAGAAGAAGAAAGACAGCAAAAGGCTGTTTTGATACATTAAAGGATTGTACACTATTGCCTCTAGGAGTGGGAAGGAATCAAAGTTTGAATGTTTGCTTTAGTCTAAAGAACTGGTTTCTTTGTCAAACTGTAAAGGTCACCTCATAGACAACAGATCTGTAACTGTTGTCTCTGGATGTAACCAGGGAAAATCTCTACTTTGTACTATTGCCTTTAATGCTTCTCCTCTGAGCTTCAAATAGCTCTAGGCAGGAATGTACAGTATTTGCTTTTCTTAATTCTGTCTTCTAGGTTTTTTGGCCTGGTGCCCTAATAGCTATTCTTTCAAGCCAGAAATTGGTTCGTCACCTCAAATACAAGAGCTGTGTTGTAGATTAATAGGCTTGTGGATTTGAGTATGCATTTGAACATGCATTTAACATATTAAACTATATAGTAATTTGTCCCGTAGTATTTCATACATATATACAAACTTACTTTAGTAAACTATTTATTACTGAATCTGATTTGCTTATTATCTTGACCTTTAATAATTTTTAGTTCTTCCAAAGATGTTGCAATGATTTCTTTGTTCTGTGTATCTAATCTGTTTTTTAATTCTACTCCTATTTCCTAAACTTTGACAAACACAATCATATTTTCATGTGTGTTACATTGCATTACATACCCAGAATTTTTGAGTTTCTACTTGTTGAAGTAGAAATTTGGTTCAAGGAAACATTGAACCTTTATTTGGTCCAGGAATGATTGACTATTTTTTATTTCATGGTAGTTTCAGTAACCCTCTCCATTATTTGGAAGTGAACATCACATTCTTTTCAGTATCCATCTTCACAACTGTATATTACACCAAGAATACATTTGCTTAAACTATTCTGATCCTTGTAAATGTAGATATGTCCTTATTTTTTAATGATCTCTTCTAAGGCTGTTGCTGCTTTCTCTTTCTAGAATGAATGTCTTCTTTAGTTCTACAGCACATTATTTATTCTTGAGCACAAGAAAACAAAACTATATAACTTCTTCAAAATTCACTAAACAAATAGATTGACATGGCAGCTTCCTAATTAGTAATCTGTAACAACTTTTCTTTTTTTTTTACTTAAATAATGAGCGCTTCTGAGTATTTGTCCTAACAGTTAACAAAGAGGCACTGTGTTTTTTAAAAAATGAAATCTTTCTCAGGTCTAACTTGAACTGTCACCTCCTGGTGACCAGATGGAACCCTCTAAGTAGGCTGTCTAATGGTAATTTATGTGTGGTATAAACAAATACTTGTGGTCCTGATTCTCAGAGCATTTAGTTTCAAAGATAGATAGAAGCTGCTCCTCAGTAATACCTGATTCAGAACTTTATATCACTAAGGTATTAACTACTCAACTTCACTAAATAATGTGACTATGTTTCAGATTTTAATAATGAAAAATATATATTTTGACCAGTTTATTCTCATTGGAATCCATATAAACCTTAGCTAACAAGGCAATGTTTATGTTTCTAATTTCCTTGACCTTATCCATTTATAAAGTAAATATGTCCATGTTCTAAAATTCACATATAATTGCAAGCAAATGTGATCATTCAGTATTTTTACACAAACCAACATTAGAAATATAGATCTGATTGTGGCTTAGTCAACATAACCTACGTTTGATTCTGCGCCTCAGACTATTGCTCTAGAAGAAAAAGTAATGTGTTTTATTAATACCACAGTTTCACAAAGATTCAATCTATCTGCAAAGAATTTTCTCTGTTCCACTGCTCAATGCTGGTGAATTCAACTTTAGTGAAAGTTTTACTTGAGGTCAGAATATGCAGTGTTTCAAAATCTAAGTGGTAAGATTTCAGATTAAATGTGCCTGCTCCAATGTACTCTCACAGAAAGGTATATGTATCACTCTTCCAATTTCATAAAGCTTTACAAAACAAACTTGAACTTAGATCTGAAGAAAAGTTTCCATATTGCAAAGAGCCATAATATAAATATCACTCCTCCCCTTCCCATTATTATGTTCCTTATCATTAAACATATCAGGAAAAAAAGAAAGAACAGAGTTCTTTTGGCTACTTTGCCCATTGCCCTTAATGACAAAGGCCCATCAATTCATGAGAGAGCAACTATTTCTAAAACCACCATATGCTAGAAAGCAGGGAACTCCTGGTGTCTGCAGCTGCCAGAAATCCCCCAGTTCAACTGTGCTGTTAAAAAGGATTAGGATAGGGCATGATTAACCAAAGGAGTTTAAAATGACAAACAAGCCTCTAAATTGGATTACAGCAGTAATGAAAGCAGTAATGAATGAAAGAAGCCTTGGAATATTACCTATAAGTATCCAGATAGATCAGACCTTAGGATACTGTATTAGCAAAGTTTGTAAAATTATTTCAATCACTCATCACTGATAAATAACAAAGCCATATTCTAGGAAAAACAGACTCTTTTCTGGTGCTGTTTGAAGCTATTAGAAGATATTTTATGAAAAGAAAGATGTAAGCAACACAGAAAGATGTAAAAATGCAGCAAAATATTGCAAACAAATATTAACATTATCTTTTAAAATGGGGTGTTAAATTCATTATGAGACATCATCACGTGACATAATTGCAATTTTTTTTATCCTCTAAAACAGGGGTGAAATGGCCAGCATCCAGCCTGTGGACTGGGAGTTTGACACCCCTGTTTTAGGAGTTGATTGGTCTCACCTGACTAAATTTGGTAAGGCTATAATCAGAAAATACCAATTTTTGGTATTTGCTTATTGGAACATAGGTGTGTGATATTTCTGACACTACTGACAGAATGTGTGCTATGGACATGTGAAGAACTAAAAAAATCTAGGAATATTATTGATCACTGAGTACAGAGATCTGAGAATACCTTGCAGGGAATATTATTTTCAAGACATTTCTTTGCTGATCAGTTAGAAAAAGAAGTTCCTAGATTTACAGCACATCTGATTAAAAAACCTGTAACTGGAAAGAATTGTTTTGATTGTGCCTATATAGCTATCAAGTTAAAGTGCCAGAGTTCTTCAAGCAAGTATGAATGGTTATTTCTTAAAAGTTTTCTAAGGGAGCAGGGTCAGCATGAATAAAGTTAGGGAGGTGAAATTTATACTATTGGAAAATACAAATTAATTTCCCATTGCCTCTGATATTCTATTTTTCTGAAATACTCTAAAAGGCAAAAGAGTCACATGCATTATTACTCTGCAGCTGAAGGGACAGATGACCTTTCCAATTCAGTACATTTATAAATCTTAAATAATGAAATTTTCTACAAAAGAAATGAGTAAGTTTAGGTTAAATCATTTTCTACAACAGATTTATGCTGAGAGTTTGAGAGCATGCAGACAGAAGGGTGAAATCAAATAGTAGGCCTTGCACATTCTTTCCTTTAAAACCACAGTGATTTTCTCAACAAATGAGCATGAGCGATAGTAGCCCTGGAAACAGAATTTGCTTAACCAAAAAGTAAACCAAAGGGAAACAGAGACTGTATTTTTTCCTCCCAAATACATTATTACAAATTACAATCAGCATGAAAAATAATAATATACATTCATGCTTCATATTATCCAGCGTTGATATATTTATCATTATAGGATATGATTCATTTGAAAATACACAAGTAGAGCACAAGTAAAAAAGAAATAGCATGTATCCCTGTATGAAAGGAGATTTGCTAGCTCTGATCAGTGCCATAAGTGCATCATCAGCATACCAAGGTGCCCTCAGCCATTGTTCAGTTCTTTATTTCTTCTAAACTGCAGCTTTGTGTACCCATACCAAGGGCAAGAGACTATAACAATTAGCTCCCCTGAAGAGACATAAATCCACCATTCTGAATTATTAGCCTAACAAAATCACTCCATAGATGAAGTTGCTTCCCACTCTGGGGGAGGAAACCCAAGAAAGTTGATTGTTAACTTCTTCTGATGCCAGGATGCTGGTGAGAAATAAAACCTTTCTCCTTCCCATTGTCTTTCAATGCAGCAACACATCTTACTTTTGTATAATATGGTGCTAACTATTTTAGGAGCCTATTATAGGAGTAGTAATAAATTATTTGCTTTGATTTGTATTTATTACATTGTGCCCTGTCCAGTAACAGCGTATTCCAAATTATAAGAATTATGCTAATCCATCATTTTCTGGTTTTTACATAATATGGCAAGTAGTGCAATTACTATGGAAGATTTTAGGGTAACAGGATAGGGCAGGTTAAAGGATAGATCAGCATTTGGCTGTCTAAAACTTAGAAACAGAATATATATTTTAGTAATCAAAATTACATTACTGGTCCAATGATTTTCAACCTTTTCTACACTATGGACCCCCTTTAAATACCCTTTTTGACCACTGACCATGGTCCTGGACCATGAAACCTTAACTCAAGATTTAAATCATAACATTTCTTCAAGCCTTCATGGACTCCCTATGATGACATCATGTCCCCCAGGAGTTTGTAGACAATAGGTTGATAATTACTGCCATAGTCAAAATGTTACTAAACCTACTACTAAATTATACTATTATAAGCACAAGGTATTGTGCTTATAATACTATGGGGATCCTGTTCTAGCCCTTTAAGAAGAGCAGATGGGAAAAAGAGGCATAAGAAATAAAAATGAATTCTTATATAGACTCAGATATATATATATATATATATATATATATATATATATATATATATATATATATATATATATATATGTGGTGTGTGTGTGTGTGTGTGTGTGTGTGTGTGTGTGTGTGTGTGTGTGTGTGTGTGTTTATTTGTGCTGATAAATAAATAAAGGGAGACTAGTATAGATCTATTTCAAGCTATTTAGCTCTCATCAGCTAGCCAGGGTATGGCTAGGGTATGGCTAGCTGATGAGAGCTAAATAGCTTGAAATAGATCTATACTAGTCTCCCTTTATTTATTTATCAGCACAAATAAAAAAACACAAATATAACAAAGGCAACAGTAAAAATATTGGGTTTCTGTCGTGATGGACTCTTGTGACGAGCCGAATGACAGATGATGGAAGCAGTTAGCTTCCTCCCATAATTGGGGCTTACCAGGGGTTGTAAAAATCTAATATATATATATATATATATATATATATATATATATATATATATATATATATATATATATATATATATATATATATATATATATATATATATATATATATATATATATATATCAGTCCCAGGCATGAAATCCTCTTATCTTTGCTACTGGTTCAATAGTGGGAGAGTGTGTAGAGCGTTTGTGATTATGTCAGGGTGGGTGGGTGGAGCCTTGCACTGCTGCCACTACTGGTTCGCCTGAACCAGTGCAAACCAGCAGACTAGCACCTCTGATCAGTTCCACTTTCTTGGATGGGACTGATGAAAAATGGTTGTATAGCAATGAAAAAATACCCAGCAGCATTCTAGCCTAATGTAGTCCTTAATATAAATTTATTTTTTCTTCTAGAAGCCGAATAGTTCTTGGTTTTTACTATTTAATTCAGTACTGTACATTAAGATATTTTTCCTTCCTTTGCTCTGCACACTGAAAAACAAATACTTGAGCAGCACTCTAGGGAGCAAAAGGTGAGAACATATGAAAAGTTTCCTATTAGTTTTCTAAAAAATACAAACAGCTATCTAAATTACAGGTTTAGTTAAGAAGCTGACCAGTGAATTAGTCAAATAAGTTTACTACATTGGACTTAAATAGAACACTGTATTATCATATTGATGTTTAAGTTGCTCTTTTGCTTCTGAGAAGATTGGAAATGGAATATTATGTGCCAATATGCTGTATGAAACTGCAAAATCTAGATGGATTTTGGTTTCTGACCTAACTTTTTTCTTATATTTAATGAAGGAAGCCATTAACTTCCAATAGGCCATGACAGTTTTATTATGTATCTTTAGGGTTTCAAGGACCAATTTCAGAGAAAATCAACTATCTATGATTTCCAAGCCACAAAATCCTGAAGTCAATCATATCATTAGATGCTCTAGTGGCCACATATTTGAACTTAGAAAAACTGTATGAATTATCCCTATAATAGAGAAACTACAGGCGAATACTACAGTCATAAATAAGTCTTTAAAGCTATCAAGAGGTGCAAAAGCAGTGTGACATAAGCCCTTTTATTGCATATACTTCATTTTTTGTGATGTTTTAGTGCATCTTTCTGCCCTATAGCCTAAAAGTCTCTTCAACCTTGACCAGAGACTAATGAAGGCTAGTCATACTTGATTGGGCAAGTTGCGGTGATGGGAATCTGTAGAAGGTTTGGGGACATTTTCTGGTTCTAAAGCTCATTTGGAGATGATATGTGATTGCCTGTGCTTCCACTTTGATATGTTGAGAGCAAGATGAGACAATCATTTTCCATCTTGAGTTGCTGCAGATTCTGCTGCACCAAATACTCCTTGCCTGCTATCTCACACAAAAGGGACATTGGGGAAGGGGAAACTAAACTGGTTCTTTCAATAGCTTATCCAGTCCTGAATAAACGACAGAATTGACTTGCTTCAAGTTCACCCTTCTTTTTTGTTTTTAATAAATGTAATATTCGCTCTTTTTTAATTTTTAAAATTAAATTTTTAATTGCATTGTGCATATTATATAATTTTATTGTACAATCTTAATGCTTTAATTTTAATGCTTCCTTGGGCTCTATATGTGGAAGGAAAATATACATTATTTATATTCTAAGCAAACAAAAACATCCATTATTTGGTAGCCTCTTGACTCTAAACATAATTGAATGGAAAATATTTTGGTATTGGAGAAAGCTGCTGAAGTATTATACAAATATAAACATTGTTAGATTACATAAAATTACTTGTTGGATTTTTTTATTCATCTGTACCATTTCAATTACAATTATTCTCTGCTTCATTTACTACAGGATTAATATAAATCACATGGAGAACAAAGGCTGTAGTAGTAAAACATAACAAAACTGAAAAATAAAACCTCTTGAATTATTTAAGAAATTATGGGATTTATTTCCAGTAAAATTCTGGTACAATGCACCAAAGAAAAATAGTTCAATCAATATGAGACAGCTTTCTACAGCTGCAGGGCAAGCTACAAAGCCTATATTTGAAGAAACTCATATATTGCTAATATGATATTTTTGTCTGAATAAATGTGTAAATAAATAAATGTGTGGGTAAATAAGAGGCTGATTTCTTAAATAAATGGACTGACAAGTAAATAACTTATAACAATGGATTATTAAATAAATTGATCAGTGAAATGTCATATAAATATAGTGATATTAAAATTGCATAGTAATTCCTCAAGGAAGGAAAATATATGTTTAATTTACTGGTGATATGCAGGGATCTGTATGTGTCTGAATCATCTAGTTCAAAGGTAGTCAGACTTGATACCTCAGATACATATATAAATCAAAAAATGAGGGAAGGAGTAAATGATGAAAGAAAAAAATACCCTTATTAAGATGAAAACTAAATTAAGAAAAAGTTTTTTTGTGATAACACCCTGTCCTAAGTATTATTTATCTTAAGTTTATTCAAGCCTAGTGTAATAGTTATTTCTGTATGAAGCAGTGCTGTGTGACGACCATAAATACTGATTTATCTCTTGTAGCTTCTCCATCTAAGCCAATGAAGAGAATCTTCTCTGAAGGACACTCAGTTAGGATTGAGATTAGCAGAATTGCCCCATGCTTCCCATTTGGAAAACTCTAATTGCCAAGCAAAGGAAGCGGGGAGGACAAAACTTATAGGAGCAGGTTCATCCTGCCAAATTAAACTCAGTGGGATTGGTAATCACTTCTGATTTGAATGAGGGAATTTCCCTTCAGGTGAACCATAGGGAGACACAAAAAAATTTCATCTGTTCCTGGGACTTGAAAATAGGAAAAACCAGCAAGTGTCCTCAGTACCTTATCCATGTCATAAATAAATAATACCAGTTATTTTAAAAAAAGAAAAATTAAGAAGGAGTTGGGGAAAACAATGTAGGTGACATCATACACAGTATATCAAAAGCAAATGAACCATCTTACTTAGCTATTTCTTGTGAGAAATACACAAAGTTGAAAATAGCTTATCAAAAACAGGTAAATATGAGTCCAGAATAAATAGAACTGGAAGAAAGAGACTTGACAACTTTCCTCACAATATTTTAACTAATTTTACTGGTTGAACATGTTCCTGTCTCACTAATGACCTATTTCAAACCTCCTATACAAAATTCTTATGAAGGACAAGCAAAAAGAGAATTATAATATTCTTTGATATATAACTTGATCCTCATGTAAGATGAAGACCACATATGGCCTTTGTAGTACTAAAACATGGGCTTTGTAGTAGTGTTGTACATACTAACTTCCATAGTTATTTTGTATTTGAATTTGACTTATTTTTCTCTCTTTTAAATGATGTTAGTGCTTTACCAAACCATTGCAGGCAGGAATATAGAAAACTCTACAGTGGGACCTTAGGTGCCACACATAATCTGTTTCAGGACTTTGGTCAGCACCTGATTTGTTTGTGACCAGATGCAAGATTGTCTGAGCATGCACACAGACAAAAGAAATGGTGCAGAAGGGGAAATCGCTGCGGCTGTGTTTATTTGGCACCTGAGGATGTGTTTGTGTCCTGAATGCAACATTTAGCAGATTTTTCAGTAAGCACCTGAATTGTTTGTGGTCTGACCCATTCAGGACACAAGGTCCCATTATATTCTGTTGCTGTATAGATTGATTGCTAACTTCTAATATTCCTAAACTTCAAGATTAAAGCAAAAACTGCCTTTGCTTTTCAGGTCATCAATGTCTCCTGATGAAAGAGAGAGATTGTAATGTTAATAGGGATCTGGGTTGTTTCTTTGTAAAGAATTCTTAAATGGACATACTTACATGGACATACTCCATGTAACTGATTTCTTAGGCAAAGAGAAAGTTACTTTTGTCCTGTCCAATCAACTTTTTCCTTGTAATTTTCTTTGATGATTTAGCTGTAAAAGGGAATGTAAGACAGGTCTCAAGATTCCTTCTTTGAATGAGAAGAGTCCTCTTTTATCAGACCGTTCTGAATACATTGTAATAAAATAATCTTCCTGTCTCGGTCTGTTTCATGGGGAAATATGCATATGGAAACATGAGCCTATAGCCAGGTTTGGTCCTCAAAGCCTAATGCTAAGTGTGAATTATCCCTTAGCCTTTGTTCCGCTACACAATAGAAAACAATAGTTTTACTCCAGGCACATGTGGAAACATATGACTAGTTTTTCTTTTTCTTTTCATAATTACTTCTATAGGGATTATTCTTTATACTATTTATGTTGTTTGTAATTGTTGTCATGGATTGCACCAGTGAGGCTAAAACCAATTTCATGATGTACAATGACAATAAGGGCTATACTATACTCTATTCTATAATGGGAGAGCTGGCCATATTTTAATTCTAGAATCCAGGATCCCTTTTTTTGTGCAGTTTTTAAATAAACCAGCTTGATAGCTTCTACCATCTTCTTATCAATTTCAAAATATGTGTTGCCAAAACAAATTTTCAGACTAAGTAAGATAATATTTTTGATGCTATGAAAGCAATAATATTAAAATGTGACTATATTTCAGGATCAGAGGAAGCAAAAACATAAAAGAGCGAGAGATAGAGCAAGAGCGAGAGAGAGAGAGAGAGAGAGAGAGGGAGGGAGGGAGGGAGGGAGGGAGAGTTTTCAAATCAATATTGACTCTTGGTGACTTCCTGGATATGTCCCTGTACTTTTCTTGGCAAGATTTCAGAAGTGATTCTCTATTGCCTTTTCCCAAGGGCTTAATGAGAGTGACTGGCCCAAGGTCACCCAGCTGGCTTTGTGCTTTCCCATCCCAAGGCACGATGGAAATTCATGCTGTTCTGGTTTCTAGTCTGGTCTCTTAACTACTACATCAAACTGACTCAAAACATACACTGTATCAATAATAAAAGGGGCAAAATATAAGATTAAAACCGTAAAAATTAAGTATATATTTGAAAGATGAAATCTGTCTCATTTTTTTTCCTTTTCTCTTGCATATAACATGAACATTAAAAAAGAAAGAAACTCCGCAAGTGACAAATATTTCACATAATTCTTTATACCTCTTCCTAAAAATCTATGTGATTTTCAATACTTATTATTCAGAATACATGTATTGAGCTCTAAATTACTTTGGATGGAATCATTATCAGGAAAATCTAACTGATACAGGAATACTTTGTTTTGAGATTTCATAAAGAACATCATAAAAGCAAAGAAAATGCCCAGATTATAAGGAAAAAAAATCTTACTACACTAATTTTCACACAAGGTTGTAAACTTACGCAGATTTCATGAGTGAAAAAGCCTGGGACAATGAACATGGCTGTCCTCAAAAGTTTCAAACCTGCTAAGCAGATTAGGGAAAGCTTTCTTGAATTCTGTGGAGGTACCCTGGAGGTGGCCATCCAGGGAGGTTACTATGACCAAACAGAAACTGAATATGCAACAGTGATGAGATTCACTTATGTTCCCAATCGGTTCGCAAATGGGAGCACACGTGCAGCCTCTGCGCATGTGCACTGCCTTATGCACATGTGCAGTGCTTGCACATTACTTTGGGGTGGGTGGGCAGAGCCTCCCGCAGCCACTGCTACTGTTTCGCCTGAACCAGAGAGAACCGGCTGAATACCACCTCTGATATGCACTCAAAAGAACTCCTAATTATATAAAATTTAGTAATGACAGAATTATGAAGAGCATAAACTTCAGGAAAACAATTGGCATTTAAAAATAAAAATGTATTATTACTGATATCTAGGCTAAGTACCTCCCATTCATTACTATCTGAAAGTTCTTGTAATGAATGCATATTCAATAAGTTTTTCTTTCCTAAGATAATTTTAGATATTTTATAAAATGTTAAAGAAAAAAAACAAATAATGAAAACTGTTTGATTCAGTTTTCAAAAGGGATAGACTACAAAAACATACATTAGATATCTAAAACATAATCATTATATCACTGAGTATAATTTCCAAACCATTTCCAATGACATCTTGGTAATTTATAGAAATTTAGATGACTGGAGAATTCGTAACTTGTCCATTTACCCCTTGGGCTATAGACAACTGGTGTCATTTTCTAAAATGACTTCCATTGTGTTGTTTTAGCACCCATTTTTTTGTGATCTGCTATTCTGCCCATTTCTATATATCAGCTCATTTACCTGTCAAAAACAATTTACAAACCTGACTACCATTGTGAAGTATGACCCTTTTTCTGATATCCATGCAGAAAATGGAACATTGCAATAGGTGGCCACATCACAGCATCTGCTAGGAAATCAAGACTGCTGGATGCTTGATTACACTGTGCAAGTGATGAATGTGGCGGGGGAGGGGGGGAATCTCCCGAGAAAATATCTGAAGAAAGTAAAATTGCATCTGAGAAATGAAAGGGTTGAAGTGCTATTTGTATACAAACTCGGGTGCCTTTTCAATAGTATATATGTAGTTTTGGGAAAAAAATATTATGAAGAATATAGAAAGCACATATTTCTTTGTTGTAAATTAAATGAGAATCCTGGAAATGGTTGTGTTTCATATGGCTTTGTTTATTAAAATAGGCTATAATCAGGATTTCACAGAAAATCATATTATCTTTCTATGCCCATACAGCCTGTATTAATATAATTATGTCAGTCCAGGATGGGTTTGTGATCTAATTTTTATGCTCCACTGATATTAACTTGAAGGAAGAACTGTTTTAGGAATAAGATGAATATTATAAAGGTTGGTATATCCATGCCTAAAACAAAATAAAATAATTTTGAACAATAAAGTTGCCACAGGCACCAAATGGTATTCGTACTTTATTATTTTCTTAGATGTTGTAGCTAAGGACTAGTTAACCTATAGGAAATCATTTGGGCAACATAATTTGTCTCTCTGTGTCTCTGTATAAAAATCTTAATTTTAGGAATAATTGCTAACAGCAACATCCTAGCCAATCTTCCTTTTCAGAAAGAAAACCTTCTACTTAAATCAATATATAACAAGTGTGGCAAAGGCAATATGTTATTCACTTTGTTGTAACTGATCACAATATATCTTCATGCAAATCAAGACAGCAGTGCTCAGAAAGGTATGTAAATACCATATGGCAATAAGTTCCATTGTCTAACATTGTAAAACTCCCCAAAGATTGTGTAGTCTAAAACTAGCAAACACAGATTAGCTATACCTGCATTTGGTGTAATTTTTTTAAAAATCATCTGACAGGATTATACCAAGTTCTTTCTAGGTGAATTATTTTAATTATTTGCGGAAGCTCTTCTATTGACATATTGTTGGAAGAAAACACTGTGTTTCACTTTGGCATGGGACAGTTGAATTAATAATATCAGTGTTGCTTTGCCAATTTGTCCTTCTGCCGATATACATGTTTCCGTATTGGCCACTGTAAAATCTCCAAGGTTATTCAGCCTTCATAAAACCAGCTGTGTGCTGAAGTCCCACATGCTGTGCAGCACACACCATTAATTAATGATTTCATTATAGAGATTGACTGAAACTGAAGCCAGAAACAAATAGCTTTGTGTTTTAGAACAAGCCACGCTGCGTTTCAACGAGCTATAAGGGCAAATGAACAATAAGAGGCTGGTAAACTCAGTTTAGCTCAAATGTTTATGACAAAATATCAGTGCCATAACGTAAGTGGAATCCCCACTGAAACAATTAAGATCTCTGCAGATGATACAATAGTTTGCAAACTGCAAACTTAATCTTTTAGTAAAAACTTTTCTGTAATTTCATGACTGTTCTTTGAAATGGATTTCATTGTGGAAGTCCAAAGTGCTCATTGTATACTAGAAAAAGAAAAGAAAAAAGAAAGTACAAATGAAAGGCTAAAGTAATGGAAGTGGATAGCTAAACTTGCAGAAGCTGTGTCATATTTATGATGTGTATAGTCAACTTGGCAGATATTAACAAGAGATGTAGATACCACCCGAAGGAACATATGCATTTACACACACACACACAAAATTTGGTTCATCAATGAATAATAACAAATCTAATGTTGACAAGTGTGATTCTATACACCCACCCACCCACATACATACATGGCCATATAAATTTGTTTAATAAATACATAAATAGCTGACTGTGTTACTGGTGACATAGGGAGAGTATGGTTTTTATGTTGTGGATTTCAATATTGTAAGCCACTTGGAATCACCTATGTGTGAGTTAGCGGCCATATACATTTGTTTAATAAATATGTCTACTAAACAAGAGGCTACTAAACAATGTGAATATATTTGTGTGTGTGTGTGTTCTTATTGGTTTTTAGTTTTCATTTAATTTTTTGCATGCTTTTATAATAAACTGATCTTTTTGTTTTAGAATATTTCTCATGGCTCAGCCCACTGAGCTATAAATTGAAGACAAATGTTATGTCTGTAGAAATTTTTTGCCGCTCAGAAGCTCCCTACAGTCTTCCCAACATGAAATAAAATTAAATACTCATTCAATTTCCACCAAACCATTATTTCAAGTGAATCTCCCTGTACAATTTATTGAAGTTGAAAAAAAAAGAAATTACACTGGGTATCTAACAGTGACAGAATGAAATGTTTCCATATGTGTGACTTCCACCTTAGCACAATGTTCATGGCCTTAAAAATAGTATGTCCTTTAGAGCATCCAATCTTAAACTCCATTCTCCTAAAATCAAAGGATAACAGGATGCCAACTGACTCTCACTTTACCCATGCCTACCAATAATTTATGCAAAAATATAATTATGCAGTATTATTTTTATTCTTGTCTTAAAATGTTTTAATTTAGTTCACTGTTCCTAAATAGAGCAGTGCAGGTAAATATAGGCTCATAGTAGTTTGAAATTGAATTGCAAATAATCTAAACATTTTAGGAATTACAAAACTGCAGAGAAGATGAGAGCAAGTCTTTTCTTGTCCAGACATAGAAAATAAGGGGGGGGGGGAGTTAACACAATCAGGTATCTCTGTGACCCCCAACTTAATTATCTGATGTATCTTATCTCTTGATTCTGATTCCTTGCAAACAATTAACTGAGTCCAGTCTGTTCATTGTAGCTAAATTAAATGCTGGGGTGGTATTTAAAAAAAATTGTTTATGGTTGTTTGTCTAAAAGGGACTGTAACTAAGTTTTGCAATGAAATTTCATAGGATTATAGCCATGCAAATGCAGTAGTATATGTCTCCTCTCAACAATAAATTCACTGAAATCAACAGTGTTTTGTGTTTGAAACATGTTTATATTGAATTTGTAGCTTTACATTCTACAAAGGTTTAATGCGTTCTTTATTCTCTTCTTCCTTTATGCATTTGAATTAAACAATTATCAACTGGAGAAATTAGAAAACTGTTTCACATTGTTTCTTGAGTTCTCTGTGTCAAAGCACTGAACTGTAGTGTCACATTTTTAGATCCACTCAGATTCAGCTATTGGCACTATCAATGTTTTCAACTGAAATTGTATCCTCATACACTAGAATTTCATTGTACCAACAGACACACCAGATTACACCTGTGTCAGTCTTCTTTTTTTCATGTTCTATTGCCAGAATGTCTTCCAAGCATTTGCACAGTACACCAAATCTATCCCTGATTTAAATCTTTACTTGCTTCAGTGCACCTCTTCCATGAAATCTGCTTGGCTTTCTGTCATCTTGTTTTATCAGCTCTCATAGTAATCAGATTCAGAAATAATTTGGTGTTGCCTGCTCTGATGTTTCCCTCTTTTGTGCATATCAAAATGACAAAGCAATCAGATCCTCAAAGTCCAATTGAAAAATAATTGGAAATCCAAAGTGGCCCTGAATGTTATTTTATAAATAAAGTACATTCAATTACAGAATATGCAAGTGTGGACCATTAGGATTAGTTAGCATTTAAAAAAGAAGTGTATTAAATATTCAAAGCTTTCATTTAAATTGAAAGGACAACATGCATTTATTGGGCCAGGCAAAAAGATGAAGAGGATACAAAACAATAGAAACTTCACATCTTTCAACAACATAGAATGCTTTTATTGTGCCTGAATTTGTATCCTATCCATCACATGCAATTTTGTTATGTATAGCTTATTAATCACAATCTTTTGCCATAGATCACATCTAAGTGCCTCCAAATTTATCTCTATTATGCCCCTTTTATTAAGAATTGTAGATTCCAAAAATTGCTTATATGTACATCCACATCCTCCCTCCCTCAGAATAGCAGATAAAAGGAAAAAATAAACAAATGGATTGTTTATATACTCAGTCTATACATTTTTATACAGTAATGACATTTTTAGCTTAGAGGTTTTGAACAACCATACTGAGCAAGTGAAACTGATGTTCTTCAGCAGCATACTGAGGGAACCCAACCACTGTGATTTGTAAATGTTGATTTATAGTTTACAAACCAAGTCAATTGTGGTTTATTCAATAAGTCATGATTAAGCATAGAAGACAAATCTGCAGAAATAAAATACATTACAATAACATTTCTGTATTTTTAAAATATATTATGCAAATCATATATCTTAAGATTCTCTGACAGGATAAATTAAGAAAGTCATACTATTGTTAAATATATATTAGCATAGGATAGCTTTGTTATTTGAAGTCATATAATGGTTTCAGTTGTTCCATTTCTTGTCTTTTTTTGTTTAAGATTCAACCAGTGGAATACACAAAATGTGACAAGATTATCAGCCTTCCATTTACTAGGTTGTTTAAATCAGCTATCAGAGTTCTCCAAGAACATCAGTTGCAACTGAAAATGTGGTGGATACTGAGTGAATTAAGTAGGCTGTCAGTCTGAAGGTGTGCCTGTTAGAAAGATCAATATTCAGAGTCAGACAAAGGTCAAGTTTAAATTGCCAGCTGGTTAAGACAAGGAATGGCAGAACACAAGAAGCTAATTCATAAAGCAGGGACAAGACGTTGGCACTGGTGAATAATTGTTATTTCATTGCTGATATGGTATATAAGCTGTTACATTCTACACTTCAAAAGTTATGGAAGTTGAAGTAGGGTGTACTGATTTAGTGATATACTCTTTTTACAGCTAGTGATGCACACAACATTGGCAATGTATCCAAAGGTCTACTCACATCCTTTTTTGAAGTGATTTGTGATCTTTAAAGAAACCCTCTTACTATAAAACCAGTAAATACACAGACTCTCATTTCTTTATAAAAGAATCTGTGCTTTACTATATTGGAGTTATAATCTGGAAAATTATACAAGAATGGTGAAGAAATAAAGCAAGGAAATGAATTTGTGTATTTTGGTGGAATGCTTACTGAAAATAAGATGGGGAAACCATTAGATGGGAAAAGAACGTGTAAATGTGGTAAAAGTATAGTAGCTTGTATGTATTTTGTTGTAAGGAATGGATGCTCAATGAAAGACACAAACTTGTCTGAGTTTTTCGCCCACTTTGTTATATGGAACTAAGTGGGTATATCAGACAAAGTGTAAAATTCTATCTTAAAGTTAATATTGAAGGAAAGATGGCTTACAACCATAAAAGATATGAGGTAAGATAATGAATGGTGTAGCTGTGTAGCTTATACCTGTGGTGGGGAACCTATGGCATGTGTGCCATAGATAGCATGCAAAGACCTCTCTCTGTGCAAGCACACCATTTCAAACTGGTCTTCCGGGTTCTGGTGCGTGCATGCATATGTGAAGACCAGATGACCATCACACATGCATGTGCTGAAACCCAGAAGAGCAGCTGGCCGGCATGCGCATGCACACCGGGCAGCTGCTATTCTGGTTTCTGGAGTTCCTGTGTGTAAGAAGACCAGCTGGTAGGCAAACATGCATATGCTGGAACACAGAGGAGCACCTGGTTGGTGCGTGCATGCACACTGGGCACCTGCTCTTCCAGTTTACGGCGTTCCTGCTGCACAAAAACTGGCTGGCACACATGTGCACACTAGAAAATGGAATAGCAGCCATTCTTCCAGTTTCTGGCGCATGTACATTCTGGTTTCGGCACTTGGTGATGAAAAGGTTTGTCATCACTGCTTTATACTATGTTTAGCTGCATCTTTTCTCCCTTTTCTCAATAAGGCAAATTACACCATTAGTAGTTTCGACTAATGGTCATGCCTTGCATTATTGTTTTCCAAAAAAGGAACAACATGACTGGTCTGGTGTTTATATAAGACATTTTGCATCTCAAATCAGAATGTCTATGGAGATTCTCAGTTATCCAGGTCACGACTGTCCCAAAGGTGCTTTTTAAAGAGGTAACTGGACTTTCTGGTTTCTCTTTGAAGATGTTTCACTTCTCATCCAAGAAGCTTCTTCAGCTCTTGGATGAGAAGCAAAAAGTCTTCAAATGAAATCTAGAAAGTCCATTTGCCTCTTAAAAAAGCACCTTTGGGACTGAACTTAGATTCTTGGCAGTTTTCATTAAGGCCGAAGGATGCTCCTGAATCTATAGAACTGTAGCACGTGATTTTAACTCTTGTAATAGAACCTGTAGGACTCTATTGGAACTGCTATCTCATACTGTCCTGGTATGTCCCTGATCTCTTGTAATGTATTAATGCCAGAGCAGAACAAAGAACAATTGCATAACTTTATCAGAATAAGCAATAGTAGTGCATCTTCTGTACTTCTTTGTAAGTCAAATATCATAATAAGATCAGTATAGATAACAGCCTTGTGCCTCCTTAATAAAGGATACTTAATAATTACAAAGTTAAATTGTAATACTTCTCAAGTTATGTTTAAATATTAATTGACACTCTAACCCAGGTATCTCCTGCAGGAATTAGCATTGCCTTTGTGCAGCCTGGATCTGAAAACAAATCGGTATGTTCACAATTATTTATTAGGTTTTGTTCTAATAAGTCCAATAACAATGCAAATGTTTCCATACATTTTGGAAAGAAAATAGCCCCCCCCCCCCCAGTACTCAGACAATTTTGTTTTATATGGTAAGGGATGATACCTATCAGCAAAAGAAAATTGCATTCATGGTCCCAAATGCAATTCAATTCTAAAATGTGGACAGACCCACCAACAGAGTAAATGTATTATGGAGTCAATTTATCCATTATTTTTTTTTTCTTCAGGTGATTTGTTCAAAATTGTATTGCTTAAATTATATAGAGAAAGAGGTTACATTTTGTCCAGTTCAACTGATTTACCTTTGTTTGCCATTTTCACAGTTTCCTTTATACTTTCTTTTTATAGAAAAAGACATTGAAATTTTCACCCAGAGAAAACATTTAAACAAAATATTAATGTAAGATACTTATTCAAAAGCAACAAAACTACTTTTGTTTCTGTGACATATTGAAACAGACAAAATACCAGCAGAAGAAAGAACTTCTGCTGCAAAGTTTAAATGTGGAAAGCTATCTCCTCTTTTCCAAGGGTTCATTATCCTGAAATGGTTTGTGACTACAATTTATACATTCGCTTCTAAGGTCTGCATATTTTGCTCCTTATATCCTGAGATGGTAATAACAGGAAGTGAAAGGAGGTGATGCCTTCTGCTTCATGCATCAATAACTCAAGCACATTATGCCACTGCCATCAATATGATTATACAAAAAGTGCACAATGAAATAAAGCCTGACCTTCTATAAAATTGCAGCTTGACTTCAAATGACCCCTAGAGTTACCAAAAAAACCCAACAACCCACCACACCATATTTAGATCATGTTAGAAAGGATATGTGTACAGCCACAAATCAGCAGTGTAGAGGTCGAGTGATATTTGCCATTCTTCTTACATTATTACAGCATCTGGATATAGTTGAGATGTATTGGTTAGATCAGACTTTAAAATTGTTTAAGGGCCAAGCCAATTCTTTGTATGAAATTACTAGAATCAAATGGGCAAAGCATTTCATTTTAGAATTCTTAAATGTCTATCTATTTCATCCTGCATGCAAAGAGTGCATTCTTCCAGGTGTGTGAAAACAGATCTGTATTACATAGGGATCATTTCTACAAAATGATCCCTATGTAATACATTTTATTTTGCATAAAATGGCCATAATTTTTACATTTGGAATAAAATCTCAACAGCATTTTAACCTAGAAGAACTAACAAAATCATTTCATTTTACTTGTCCCATCTATCATTAGAGCAGTATGGCATAGTTGCCATTTCATGAACTCAGAGCAGCAATACGTAATGTGGAGCAGAACCAGCAGCTATTACAGGTAATATAAAACTTACTACATTTGATGGACAATTACACCACCAGCAGCCAATTATGACCTTGTGTTTTTCCCATAGCATCAATCAATCATTATCAATGAATGAAAGTTATGCACTGAATGCTTGATGATACTCTCAGAGCCTCTCTCACCTCCAGTAAGGTCCTTCTCTAACACACAATCCAAGAATTATATAAACTGGTGCTTGGACAAGAATTTTTGTGCTACCTGAAATATAATATAGCCCAAGCATTCTATTATTTTTCAATCTGTTTTGAGATCTTTGTTTTAGCACTGGTGAATTGAAGACAATATATACAATCAAAAATAGTGGCACTTCCCAAAGCTATAATTGGGATATGACAGCCATTACTTATGAAACAAGAGGCACTGCAGAAAAAACTGGGATTAAATGGAAGTCTGCTGAATAGAGATATTCAAAAGATCAAAGGTCTAGAGAGGTGGAAAAATATGTTTTTGGTGGCCATATCCAAGTAACACACATGGGAACAACACACTTGAATGCTGTCTTGATGGTTAGTGGTGATTTAGAAATCTTGAAACTTCTGGGTTCCTGGAGTTCTCTGAACTTGTTTGTTTTTTTGCAGGCTCTTCATTACCAGACTTGTTGTCATAAGCAGTTCAGAGAGTGGAACTTGCTGGTTGTTTATACAACATATTGTAGCTTGCCCTGCCCATTTTTGTTCCGTTTTGTTTCTTCCTTGATTAGGATAGTATTTCTCTCCTGATTATTTAACAGTTGCTATTTCCTACTTAACTGGATGCTAACTATTTGGGAATATTGCTCTAGTTGTTTTCTTCCTTCTTAGAATATATCCTTTAAATAGTGGGTAGGTAGGTAGGGTAGGTGGCTATTGATGACTGATTTGTTGTAATGCCAAGCTTCAGGTTTCTAGCTCTTGAAAGACTAAACTTCTAGAGTAATTATGATGAGTCTTGCTTTTCTGTTTCTCACTGCTATAATTTTGGGGAAAGATTAAGCTGCCAAGAACGCTACATTTCAGCTTAGTATGAACTCTTGTATAGGCATATAGCACCATGTGTTAATAAGGATTTTGTGTGTTATGTGTCTATGCTCATGAGTGAGAGATGTATATACATACATACTATACATTCTCATATTTCATCACAATCCAAACAGTAAAAGTACATATAATATCCAATTTACTGGGACCAGTATAGCTATAATCTTTTCATCTGCGACAAGTTATACACCATTCTTTTCCTTCTGAGACCACATTCTGACTTTTAAAATAATGACCTTTAACTGAAAATATTCAACCAGCAGAAATACATCCTCTAACTTTTAATTAGCAATGCAAGCAACATTGAATTGAAATATCACAATTTAAATTGGTCGTGGGCAGGAGGAATATTGTCCATGTTCTCTAACTATATGTTAATTTTCCACAAACAAGAAAAAAATGAAAGTCTTGCAGTCTCCTCTTTCAGCTGTCAGAGCAAAGAGTCTGTCAATTACTCAGTACTACAGAAAATAGTTTCCTTATTCCTATCTTTTAAAAATTTCAGGAGTTATACTTCCCTAAACTGCTCACCATCACTATTCTGTAATGTTATTCTAAGGTCAGAAAATTTCTCCTTAGTTCTAAGTTGCTTCTCATTTTAGACATTTTAGACATTTATTACGATTTATAGGCTGCCCTTCTCCCTGAGGGGACTCAGGGCGGCTTACAATCACGGGAAGGGGGTGCAATAATACAGGACAAACAGTGAGTAAACAAGATAGATAATAAAACACCAACTTGCATTCTCTCCTTGATTAGTTTCCACCCATTGTTTCTTAGCCACACATTAAACTTCGCTACATGCTGGCCTTTTCTTTTTTGTTTCTCATATACTGGTAAAAACTTTGAAAAGATAAGTCTACAACCTATACTACTAAGTTCATACTTAAGAAAGTATTTGAGAAAAATACTTAAGAAAGTATTTGAGAAAAATACTTAAGAAAGTATTTGAGAAAAATACTTAAGAAAGTATTTGAGAAAAATACTTAAGAAAGTATTTGAGAAAAATACTTAAGAAAGTATTTGAGAAAAATACTTAAGAAAGTATTTGAGAAAAATACTTAAGAAAGTATTTGAGAAAAATACTTAAGAAAGTATTTGTTCTTTTTTTAAAAAAAAAGACATGCCAGTTACTAATATTGTTTCTAATAAATACTGCATTTTGAACAGGCATTTAAAAGGCATTTAGAATGCCTTCTACAACAATTTGATGTATATAGAATTCTTAGCAGTGTAGCAATAATGTTACCACTGTGATCATCATTGCATTTCTTTCATCATTTTGCATTTGGGCAATTTCAACAATCCCAATTTCAAGTGTGCTTTATTTAAATGTAAGCATACTCTTTAATTTATTCATCCTTTTAATTCTTCTCAATAGAGGGTGTTAGGAGAGTTTCTAGAAGTACACCAGTTCAACTAAATATTTAATTGATTTTGGTATACTGTTACATTTCAAAAGCTCCTGGCAGTTTATAGTATCAAAATGCCATACATACATACATACATACATACCACCCTATCCTATGATTTCACTATCCGTAAAATGCATTAATACTGAGCCTTGATATTAAAAAACTGGAGACATTTATAATCTAACTTTAGCTTGATTTTCATTAAAAGGAAACATTTGCAGTTTAGTTATTATTTATAATGAAAAATTAGATTATAAAGCAGACATGCACGCATGCACACACACACACACACACACACACACACACACAGACAAGCATGTTCCCTGATATATTTATTCCCAATTTTGATGGCAGTTATTAATAGATGTTTATAATCCCTACTATAATGTACATAGAGCATGTATAGACCAACCCAGTATCAAAATCTGCAACTTTGTATGAAATCATGCATTTTGACTTCTTCTTATGCCTGCCAATCTTTCTTTTTATCTGTGTGACATGTACAGCACCACTGCATTGATGTCAGTGACATTTCATGGGGGGGGGGGGGAAATGTTGTAATATTTTCCTTCTAAAAAGACCATGTAAAGCAGCTATTTATGCACTAACTGTGAAATGCTGGTAGTGACTTCTTGCAACTGAGTGCTTTGACAAACTCTTTTTTTTTTGGCTGGCAATCCTTAAAAGTTGGAAGATAACCATAATGTGATACATAATCTCTTTCCTGCTGTCTTCTGGATGTACTAAAATAGCCCAATTTCATCCAACAAGCAGAGATGAGCAATCACAGCGGGAGAACTGAATTTTAGTTGGTGGCTTTGCCCAATTGAATAACCTTTCATCAGTATATCACAATCAAATTTGCCAGTGCAAAATGCTTCATATTGTGAGAAGGTTAGTCAGATCTATCCTAAGGATGAATATGTTGCCAAGAATATAAATTGGTTTTCCAAAATACAATGTATTAAAGACTATCTCTACATGAGGAAGATTGTCTTCAAAGATGGGATTTTTCACACATTTCAGACAGTAAAGAATAAGGTGGAAAAAGGAATAAGTGAGAGAAAAGAACAGAAGGTTTTTCACAACTGACAGCTCACTTTAAGAGATTTATTTCAATTATGTGGTACACAAAGCCTGCTATTTATGTCCTTTTAAATCATGATTTGTTGACTAAACCATGTTTGGCTGAATTTGCATTTTGGGTTAAACCATAAACCCACACAAAGACTGGGTTCACATAACATGTCAAGGCAACACTACACAAACCACATTATGACTTTGGGTGATATATAAACCAAACTATTTTCTTCCATTTTGTTTTTAGTAAGATTTCTGTTCTATCAGGATACCACAACTCCACCCCACCTCAACTCCTGGCTGTAAATGAGTGATCGGCACAGTTTTAGGCAATGGCTGGAGTCACATAACATATCTATGCATTATATAATGGCATGTTTGTTTAGTGTTTTCTGCATTGTGTAATCCCATTCAGTATAAGTCATTAACAAATCATGCTTTAACATTATGTATGCTACCAACCATTGTTGGCAGTTTGTACTACAATTTACTTGCGTATGCATATGTTCAGCCATCCATTTCACTCTTTTTTCTTCCTGTTTTAAGAAAAGGGCAATATGCCTAATTCTCCATCTCCATCTAAAAATCAGATTAGGCAGAGGGAATTTGATTTGCCAGACTTTTACCCTGTGAACTTCCTTCCTAGTCTTGTTATTTTAGCTTAGTTCAACATTAAGCATTGTACCCTCCCAGTTCCATTTGGGATTATAAATGGCAGCTAAATGGAATAGAAGAGAAAAAAAATGTAAGCAAGTCATATTGTGCTAGACTGAGTCAAGTATACTTCCCACTTCAAATAATTTTTATCTGGCACTAAGTGACATCAAACTAGTTTTTTTTCGTTTTTCAATTTGGGCACAAAAGCACTGTAAATGGAAAAGGCTTCTGCAAAAAAATATATCTCTAACTGATTGCTTAAATCAGTCAGGGTCAAATAAATGTAGTTAGATTATTGAACAGGACATTCACGCCCCTTTCTAACCTTTCCTATTGAATATTTCTTCCATACATAATTAGAGAAGAAACATTACAGCTTAACCTTGTCTCCGTTATCCTTTGATAATGTCAAGTTAGATGTTGCTATGCATTACCAATGCATTGCTTCTGAAAACTAAAAGCAGCAGACATTGGCACAGTACACAACTATAAAACTGTTGTATTGAAATTCCATTGACTGAGAACACATTTCTCAAATGCTTGAAGAATTTTTGTTGTTTCTTTAAATTTTCCACAAGGTGTTAGAATTTTATCTTTAACATATTAAATAATTTGGCTTGCAGAATTTAAATAACTGTCATCTTTAAATATCTGGCAGTCAATGAATATTTTTACGTCTCCTAAGGTGGTGATCTTGAATTTAATGCTTCTGCCAAGACCTTTTCCATGATGACACGCTATGAATCTCTTAGATGTACCCTTATTATGAACACCATATAGCCTTATTATGTACACCCTTAGATCTTATTATGTCCTTTTATTTTTTTCACAGTCTATTATATTTCACAGGTTTCCTTGTGGTTGTTTTTAATAGCTTCCCTTCTTTTAATTTTTTTATTAAATTGTTTATGCTACAACAAGAACAACAAGAATATATTTTTGAAAGTCACTTGATAGTTCCAAGAACTGAAATAAATCTTTTAAAAGAATTAATGAAATATGCTAAGCTATAAGAATAGGATGCAGTCTTTTTTATGAGTTGCACCATGTTTTATCGGTATGATCTCAATGAAGCATTTGAACTAGCATCTATACTCAAAACAGCAAGGAAAATTTCAGGTTCACCAAGCCAGAGACCAACATTATTTTTCCATGTTTTAATCATTAAACTTTAAGAATGTAGGGCTATAAATAGAAAGGGAAAAATGTGAGCTATGTAGATGAACTTCCTATCTACTTAGTCTTACTCTTAGTCTTCTCATCGTTCCTATCACCCATCTCCTCTCACTTATGACTGCAGAACTGTAATTTTATGATTTATATTGACATTGATTGTTTACTGATTACTTATTTGTACCCTCTGACTATCATTAAGTATTGTACCTTATGATTCTTGATGAATGTATCTTGTACTTTTATGTACCCTGAGAGCATATGCACCAAAGACAAATTCCTTGTGTGTCCAATAATACTTGGCCAATAAAGAATTCCATTCTATTCTATTCTATTCTATTCTATTCTATTCTATTCTATTCTATTCCACTCCATTTCATTCCATTCCATTATTTCTCCTTATAATAATTATATTAAGAACCAGAAAACTTCATAATAAAAATGAATTATTTTTGTAACATGTCACGGCCAAAATTGCTGATTCTTTTTTTAAAGATACTTTAAACCCTAACTTAAAGAGTCCTTGCCTAGGACCCTTCAGATGTATCTCCAGGCCTTGAACCCTTGATTTGGTATCTACACTCAATACAGTATAAATAGATAAGAGTATAGATAACATTGAATATGGAATACATTGTATTTTGAAAATGTATTATCTTAATATATGTAATGTATGAGTTGTACATTACAGAAAATCATCTTCAGACACAAAGTTTTACTTCAATGGATTCCAGCAGTGAGTTTAATTCTTTATCCATATTGAAATGATTATATTTAGCTTCTAGTTATTGTAGTAAGAATGCTGTAGCAATAGGGATATAATATTTTACAGGACAGATGGTCTTATTAAACTCAGTGGGATTTATTTGAGGTAAGCATACACAGGTTTGTACTTTACTTTCAGAGGGTCCCTATTAATATTGACTCAGAAATCCCACTGAGCTTAGTGTGATTCACTCCCAAGTAGGTGAATACAGAATTTCAGATAAGCAGCACTATGGATCTGACAAATGGTTAGTCTAGATTCAAACCATATAGTTTCAACTGCCCTTGAAATATTTCTGCCTTAGCCTTGATTTTCCCAAAGATGCTCAAATGCAAGCAAGATGCATTTAAATAATGCATTTAAATTACTGCTTTATCATATAAACTAGGAATTTGACTCAATCTGCTATTGACCACCTGGAAAAAATGCTATATTCTTTATGACATGAAATTCCGGTGGGGGAGGAGAGAAAGAAATTCAGCTAGATGTTTTCAGCACACATGCCATGACATAAAGCGATATTTGTAACAGGCATTTACATCTGGAAACACCCAGATCTTCTAAAATAGTTTTACGGATCCAAATCCCAAATTATTCCACAAACCCCTATGAATGGGATTGCCTTCACGAATTCTGAAACAACTTTCTGTCTAGCCAACTACTACCATTTTTTCAAAGAGAAGATAAATGAAATTCAAAGCATAGGCAAATGAGGACAAGCTCTATACTTCATTGTCCCTCCAAACCAAATCTCAGTCCTAAAGCTATGTGCCTAAGACCCTGAAAGATTCTCACGCTACTACTATTCAAGACCTACCAGACATCCACTATATAAGGGGTAGTGAGCATTCACACTCAGCAAGGCAACGGGCAACTTGGCAGAATTAACGTTGCAGGCTTAGCAATGGGCATTGTTGATACTGGCATCCTGCCCTGCTCTGTTCCTTACTCCTATGAGTTTTGGGTAGAGAGGGGAAGCCAGAATGTTTAGTCTGCCTGGCACATTCCTGGATTCCTATGATAAATAGAAGATCATAAGTAGAGCTGTTTTTCCTCAGTTGTATCACCAAGAGATGCCAAAGTTATCAAGCAATTCTGAAAAATGTTGAAGGCTTTGTGGGAAATGGACTAGAGTGACTCTTTTTCATAAGCAAACATTTTTTCCTCTCCTTCTTTTGGATGGAATGTACAATAGGCCTGCCAACCATGGTTTTGTTGCCACATGTAGCTTGATTCAGTTGCAGCATGTAGCTTGATTCAGAAGATTTAGCTTTTTGTAAAGGACATAAAAAATATAAGATATATGGGAGATATAATTCTTTACACCATAAACTCAAACATGGCTGGAGTAGATATTAAAGCTACATTATATTTTAAATATAGTAATAAATGTATAACAAACACTATTTTGATGAGAAATATGGAAATATCGCATATAAAATGTCATGATTAACCTCTGTCATTTCCTTTCTTCCTCCCTCCCTCCCCCCTCTCTCTGTGTGTGGGTAGTTAATAGGCTATAAGAGGGGATCTTCCCTCATTTTATTCTTGCACCAACAATCTCAAGAAGTAAGTCTATTGGCAGTTATTTACGCCAAATTTCTTCTAGTAAGCTTCACAATCTACTGAGGGTGTGAACTGAAGAGTTCCCTTGTTCAAATATAACATTTTAATCACTATAGCATTCCAGCTTATTACTGAATTTGCAAGTATTTCAGAAATTTTTGATAGATTGAAGAATGTTTTCAAATAGCAGCTTCCATATTTAGGAAGCTTACTGTTAGGACAACTTACATTTGTTTTGTGAAGAAAAAAATGCATCAGAGAAGCAACATGATTCTTTTTGTTGAAGCAAAGAAGAAACACAACTTGTTTTGATACAGTACTTTATACTGCTTCAAAACTTCTTGTTCCCTCCTGTCATTTATCAACACTAGAGAAAGTTGCCACAAAGCTACAAACTGGCCAGGATGCATCTTTGGTTTGGAGAAGAACATAATTAAAAAAGCAGACAATTACAGTATGTTCTCCCATACAGCTCATCAAACTTTGAGATGAATCTTACTGGAACAGATGAATGGCACATTTTCTTTAGTGTCGCCTGCTGAATGATGAGCTTCCATTTTGCCTCCTCTTTTGACAAGTACTCACTGTTCACTTTCTTCCGTCTCTTCCAGTTCTATCTGTAAAAGTTTTCAGAGCAATCCAGAGGAGATGAGCACCTTATCTTTTGCAGCTTCCACTAAGAGCTTTGCAAAGCAAAGCAAAATGGTTTCTTCATTTTACCCTTAGCTGCGAAGTGGTTACATTTTTTTTACAAAGCAGCTCCAAGGGAGTGCCTTGCTTGAACATTTATCAATTTCCTTCTCACTAATTCTCAGCTGAAAGCTAATGTTCTCACATCTGTGAAACCTCTGAAACCATTACTTAAAAAATGCCTTTGTAAAGAAATTTCCAGTGATGACATGAACTAATGGGCATGTTTTTTTTTTAAAAAAAGATGATTCCTAGTTGTGATCATAGGTTCATGAATCTGTCTGCAATTCTCCATAGAATATTTTTTCATGCATCCTTATTTGTCTTCATGAATGAGCAAGATTGAAATTTCAGCAGCTAGAATTGCCTATATTCACTTCTTGCAAACTTCATAATACACTGCACCATATCCCTTTTCCCATTTCATCCTTCACTGGATCATTTTGTGCATCAATTCCCACTGCTAATTCAAACTAATTAAAATATAAAATAGAATAATTTGCACAATTTCAAAGGTCCCTTCTCCATATTGTGAGTTATGTTTCTTTTCTGTTAGTGCCTAGTGTGAATAATTCCCTATCTTCACCAGCTGAATACACTCCAAATTCATTTACTGATAACTGTCTAGCAACAACAGTAATACTGAAAGGGAGCAGACTGGAAAAGGAAATCCTAAAAGATCAGAGGGTTATAATTATATTTGCTTTTAGATTTCACCCTAGACTACTTTTTGACTTATGTAATGGGATATTTCAGTTTTGTATTTAATGATATCAATATACTTTTCAATGTTGTTGTTCACATTCTTGTGAAACTGGTTGAAGAGTTTCATCCAATTTGGGCCTCTTATCACTTCCCAGACTGGCTCCTTGGCACTAAATTTCCATTACTCTCAAACTTTGTTTGAATATATATTTATCTTTATTTTAATCCAATCATGGACAAATGTGATTAGAAGACAAATATGAAATTCAAAGAGGCCTTTTTGAAATAACATTTCATGTCAATGTATCCCTGATCCAGTGCCGCAGGCAACCTGTGAGTCCAACAACTCACAACCATATTAGCAATGCATATATACAAGTATAACTGATTAACATAGCAAACTGTTCCTATCTGAATAATACTGCTATGATATTGCATTGCAGTCTAACTTTTTATCCTTCTACCACATACAACTTCACAGTTGGCAGAGTCTGCATCATGAAGCTGTGTCTCCTTTTCTCACTTGCTTGTTTCTCTGACACCTCTGCTAATTGGCACAGGGAAAATTATGATGGGTGCCGAATGCAGTCATCTAAGGACTACCCAGAGTTAATTGGTTAGTTGATAGAGCTTTTATATGGCACCAGTAGTAGTATAGTTTTCAGTGCATTTCTGAGCCCAATTTAAAGCTTCACTTATATAAGTTTGCTTTCAACAAGCACAGTATTGACTTGTCCATTGTTGAGAACAGTTAGTGGGCACAAAAAGAAGCTACTTCATCAGTAAGGCATTAAGGAAAGCTCTGAAAACTAATTTATTTCCTGTGATATTTCCTAAGTAATGTTTTATGAGACCGTAATAATTCCAGGATTTTGTTTCTTGAATTAGAAGGAAATGTTTTGTTTTAGTCTTTAAATTGGTATTAACTTTGACACATATTGTTGTGCTATTTTATTCTGCAAGCCATTTTAGGAATATCTGTAGCATAAAAGCATTTAAAACAAATACATAGGAAAGATCAAAGTCATGCAATGTGAAATTTGAGCATTCTTACATTTAGCCTTAGATAGCAATCAGTTAGGATCTTCTTAACGGGCTGAGGATAAATAAGATATCAGTGCTTTCAGATTACCATGCCACTGATGCCTGAAACTGTTCCTATTAGATTTTTAAAATGGGAATGTACAAAGTAGTGCATAGACATCTGAAACCCCCACATATAATTATTTTGCAATCTTTACATAGAACGAGGAAAGTACTTCATTATGTGAATTCCTCAGAGAACATAAGAAACATAATAGACCATGAAGGTTAATTTCTTCCATACCACTGACTCCCTATTTTTGCATATGTTGAACTACATTCATACATAAAAATCAAAATGACTAGTTGGTTGTAAAACTTCACTCTGAATGCTAATGTGGCAAGTTATATGGAGACCAATTGATAAAAAGAGGGGGAAAATTATAAGAGGGGAAAATTCATTGTTCTCATTGTTCTGCCTACTGGACTACCTGGCCATACAGCCTGCCAGGATTAGAAGCTAAGGATGAGGCATAGGTCTACAGAAATTCTATCTTCTGATCAAATTATTCAAATAGTAGTTCTCCAATTGGAAGTGTTTAGGTGACCAAGACAACATTAATATTCCACCAACTCCATTGTCCAAAAACAATGATGGCCAAGTAAATAAAATGTGTCAAAATGATAACAATATCCATGGTAACATTATTATCTAAAATATAACACTGTGTACTTGTATTCTGATACTCAAAGGAAGTATGTCAATCATGGTATTTGCATAATGAAAACATCATGCATGTGTCATTATTTAATCTTCTTTCTTTATCCTGCAGATGCCCAAACCTAACAGAGTCATCTCTTGAATAACAGTGGAGGTCTTGTGCATGAGATTGGATTATCCTGGGTACCTTTTCAGGAGAACATCAACATCCTTGAAGAGATTGCCAGTCAGGAGTGGCTCATGTCTTTTGTAATAAATATGAACTCAAATTCTGAAATTACTGCAGTATCCATTCCCCTTCATGCAGAATACCACACATTGACATTGGTATTCCGTTCAGGTGGAATGGTAATTTGTAGGTGGAAGAACTATGTCTGACTTCTTTTTCATGGATCATTCCCTGGTAAGTTAATAATGATAACTAGTATTATGTCTCTGTGGGTGCAGAACCAATTAAATATAGTTTCTTCTATGTGCCTGATGGTTTAGAGAGGGATGTAAAACTCGCATTGTCACAGCGGTGTCACATGACGTCTCAGAATTTCCCTCTCTTTGCTAAACTGGGTGTGGGTGTGGCCAGCATGTGATTTATTTGGCCCATTGGCCAGGAGTTTGACAGCCCTGATTTAGAGGATTTCTTAAAAGTCTTGGGAGAATTTCCCACATTGTCTGTCAGAAGTACTGCTGATAGCCTGATCCATCCATGGACTGCAAAGACATCATAGAAAGCCCCTATTATTGTTCCCAAGAAGTCTCTTTCTTATTACAGAGCCAAATTAGTTGAGAGCTGTGTGTGATAAAGCATATGGAATGTCAGCTGAAGCCTGAAGCATAAATGGTAGAATTCTCAATATGGATCATTACAAAGTGAGGTCCACCAAAAATTCAATTTGAACTCTTGGAGGAAACAGGGCTTATTCCCCCCTCCCATATATAATAGTGATGGCTTTACTTTGCTTTATGATATGCTGGAGAGAATGAGGTGAAAAATTGATGACTTATTGTGAGCAATTTTAATGTTCATTTGTGGATAAAGTCAGTTGGACTCATCTCATTTGTACTTCAGTATGGGGCACTTATGGAAATATAATGTTGACAATTATATGATTTCTTATCCTGGATTCTTTGGGGCTTGTAGAACTCAAGATGTAGACAGAAAGTGTGGTGACATGAAGGTTACTTGACCTCCTGACCCATTAAATTCTGCTAAGGCATTAGAAACAAAGATGTCGGTCAAAGCTTTCTTGAAAAAGGAAAGTGTTTCACTGTCTAAAGGACACAAGAAAAAGATCTCTGCTGAACAAAATCCCTTCACTCTGGAGAGTCAATTTCTAATATTTAAGTTCTGCAAAAGAAAAAAAGAAAAGAAAAAAGAAAAAAAGGAAAGAAAAGAAAAAAGAAAAGAAAAAAGAAAAGAAAAAAGAAAAGAAAAGAAAGAAAAAAGAAAAATAGAAAGCTCAACCTGGACAGAATTAAATTTTACTAATTTCTTTCCAAATAGACTTTTCTCTGAGATTAAAACTGCTTTGATCATATTGATGAATGAACTATTGTGAAACTAGTGTGTGTGTGATCCTGCTTCTTTTGGACCTCTTAGTAGATTTTAATACAGTTGATCACAACATTCTTCTGTATTATCTAAGAGAATTGGTACTTGAGAATCATTGCTTTACAATAATTCCAATCATCTTTTGAGTCATGTTCAGAAGGTAAGTACTACCCTGTTTCCTCAAAAATAAGACTTCCACGGATAATAAGCCCAATCAGACTTTTGAGCGCATGTGCTAAAATAAGCCCTCCCCTGAAAATAAGCCTCCTGAAAATATTACAACACAGCAGCAGCCATAAGGTGACATGCTCGCCACCTCCAGCACCTCCAAAATAATAAGACTTCCCCAAAAATAAGGCCAAGTGCTTATTTCGGGGTTCAAATGAAAATCAGACCTTGTCTTATTTTGGGGCAAACACGGTAAGGAACTATTGTCTGACATTTGGCTATTGACCAGAATTCCAGCCTCCTTCTGTCTGATCCCAATTAACATTGAAACCATCCCAAATTTCAGAGTTAGGAAATAGCAATAGCAATAGCACTTAGACTTATATAGCTTTATAGCCCCTCTCTAAATAGTTTACTGATTCAGCATATTGTCTCCAATATGATTTTGGAAAGATGGAAGGCTGAGTCAGTCTTGAGCTGGTGAGAATCAAACAGCTGAACTGCAGGCAGCTGGCAGTCAGCAGAAGTAGTCTGCATTCCAACCACTGTACAATCACAGCTCTTATATAATAATCAGACTAGCATTGGGGTCCTAATTCCAATGTGATTGCACTTCTGAAAAGCTAGACTCACATTCTAAGGCTGCTCTGTTATCCCTAACAAACATAGAATCATAGGTAAAAGCCATTGTGAAGAAATCTTTACATAAATATTCTTAGTCCCTAAATACTCACAGCCTGAATAATTAATGGACTATCTCCTCCATATGACCTGTCCATTAGTTAATATCTGGAGGATAGACCCTTTGAAATGTTACTGCCACTGTCAAGACCACTGTCTTTCTGACATGTGAGGAAAAATAAGTTTTGTACATTTAGCTCAGGAATGTACATACTTTTTCAGGAGCTGCGTTTCCTACTCTCTTATTTAAAAAACATGTAAAAATGAATTTATTTTTCCAGACTTTTGATTGTTAAAATATGTGTAGTAGTGCCTTGAGTACTTATCAGAGTAGAAAAAAGGATAATAAATGCACACATGGAAATGATGCAGATTGTGTGATTTATGAATTTGAAATAATGGGACTTTCTGTTCATACTAAAATTAAGGTCCTAGGGCATACAGACACTGGGTTTAAACACCAGTCGTTCTATATAAATAAAAAAGTTCATAATATAAACGATCATAATTTAAATCTAGAAGGTGTGTAACAGACTTATAATATAGAACTTACCCATAACTTTATTTCTCATGTTCTTAACACTGGTTTTTCAAGCCAGGATTGATATGAATTGCTGTTTCTATTTAATAGATAATCTATCCAGAGAGAAACAATGCCATAACCACAAAAGAGGGAAAGTATTCTTCATCCACCACTTTTATTTTTCAAAATTCTTCTCCCCATTTCCCTTGTAGTCTCCATGTGACCATGATTCTTTTGAAATTTAACACATGATATTGGAGCTGTTATATTTATCCAGCTTGGCATTTTAAAAAAGAGCAGTAGCAGACCTCACTTGAATATAAGATAATGGGGCAAAATTACACATTTTCATTTGTTAGAAGAAATGTCAATAAGCAAGTCAACTCCAAGTCTTATCTAGGTGACAGTAGCTAGTTGTGAATTTTAAATCTTGTATGTAACTAAAAGCGATTACCATTTTTTTTCTTTTTGCATTGACATTTCATAGGAGTTGTGTTTTTCTTTTTGAAAAGGGTGGAAATCTCTGAGAGCAGTGACCATTGATCCAAAAATAAAACAACAGGGATATCATAAAAATGACAAAGGAAATGAACATCAAGGTAATTCTTGCTGGAAACTGCAGCCGAGACAGACATGAAGGAAAAGATTACAGGGAGAAATTAAATTACAGACCAGCATAGAAAAAAGACCAACAGTCAACCATTCTAGTTTAAAATTGCTTATCTTGAAAGCCAGCTCAGGTGAAGGCATTAACAATTGTTTCTTCTGGAAGGAAAGGGTTGCTTGGTTTTCTCCATTATAAAGAGAAGTCCAGCTCCAAGTTTCCATACAAAAACAGATTGTAAATCATGTTTTTTTTTCCAGATACATATGATCAGACAAAAGTTTATCATATGTAAGATGTATACACTCAGTTTACATTACAAATTTATTTCTTAGAATAGGTAACAATGTCTGTAGGTAAGTTTTTGCAAACCATGGAACAATTGAGAAATACTCTAAAACAGACTTAAGACAAGTGTTTTAATAGCTATTGTTCCAAAACATGGCACACTATTTTTTTTTCACAAGTCTTTTTTATTTCCATTTCATTCTATACAATCACATGTTTACTGTGCATAACCGAGGCATATAACATTCAATAATAAACACAGCCCTCACTTTTATAGAAAATGCCCCCTACAATACAAACCCAATATACCGCCTTAGCCCACCATACACCCTCTTTCAGACATGGCACACTATTATTTGAAGAGAAAAAGAAGCAGTTAGGCCACCTTCTTGGCCTTTTAATAAACAAACCAACAAATGTAATTAAACTATCTTATTTGATAATTAACTCATATGAGCCAAAACTAATTTTACTTAGACTATTCTATTACTTCTAGTAAATGGCTAGAAGAAGAAGAAAATTAACTATAATATATAGTTAAGAATTACAGTAAAAAAAAGGGAGAGGGTAGTAAAAGCAAATGATAAGCAAACTTAGTCTGTATATTATTATGTTGTAAATGACTAAGCTAACAGAGTTTCTAAGACTATTTTTATGGGCTTTAATGTACTAGAATTTGAATGTGAGATAATAACACTTTCTCTGTTTTCTACTGTCCCTTCTTCAAAATTAAGGTCCTTTTTGTAAATTTTGGAATGAGATACTTCTTGGAAAAGTGTAGAACTTCTTAACCGGGCATCAGTTTCTCATTGTCTTGATACTATAGTATAAAACTGGAAACAAAGGAAATGGTTTGTAGAAAGACAGAAATCTTTTACAAAGAACACTATGATATATTTAGGAAGCATCATAAAAATAAATAAAATAGCAATCTTTTCTTCTTATTACATACAGCAATTTATCATAACTAAGAAAAAAATCAAATGCAGTCAGGTTATTGCTCTCAAGTACTATTTATTTGTTTTGTTTTGTTTTTTAAAAAAAATAGATTTATATCTCAAGAAATGAAGATGACCTGTATGGCAATTTTGCTTCTTTTTTTCCTGTATAGTAACAAGCCTGTTAATTAGTCTGAGCTTAGAAAAAAAAAGTGGTCCAAAATTATCCAGTGAATGGTCATGGCTAAGGGTGTATTTGAACCAGAATTTCCCCAATCTAAAAGATTAACCAGCACTTCATAGTACATAAATAAGCTTCTCTTGGGACTCATTCTGAGTTTCTTCTAATTCTTCTTCTAATTCTATTGCACGACTACATTGGATTAAGGGCCTATTTTAGAGCAGGTGAATTAGATTCCCAGGATCACCTTTGGTTTTGATGGGATCTCACTTGATGAAGCCAAGTATACAATAGGGGTTCAGGAAGGAAGATGTGATTGATGAATAAGATATCCTTGGGAATTTTTTTTCTGACTTTTGTTTTCAATACCTGAATTCAGTTCATATACAACTCCTTATTCATACTGCTCATATTTTTCTTGAAGTTTTCTTCTTATTTACAGAAGCCTAGTGGGGCATAAAAAGTTTTGGGAGGTGGTAATGTATTAAGAGTTAGATTCCTTTACTACTTTCCAACTACCAAGATAGAAAGTGCTTTTCTTATTGGCAATCCTTAATCCATTGAGTTACCATTAGTTGCTTCTTCTTATATTATAGTTTATCTCTTTCCTCTGGGTTGATTTACAATCATTAACTCACTTTAACAACACACTACTAATTTTAAGCTTTCCAGGTTTTTCTCAAACTAAAAATGCTTAAAATCTGAAAATCCTAATTTTAATCAGTGAAAGCATTGGCTATTCCAATGAAACATCTGGACAAGTTTTCACCCAATTTTAAATGATTTTTTTTTGCACATCTATAGAATATGTTTCTACAGGAAAACAATCCCGAATTGTTCTTTGGAAGGGCAGATACTGAAGCTGAAACATACTGGCCACCAAATGAAAAGAGAGGACTTGGTGGAAAATACCCTGATGTTGGAAAAGATTGAAGGCAAAAGAAGAAGGAGATGGCAGAGAATGATATGGTTAGATATGTCACCAACATATGCAATAAAGATGAATTCAGGCAAACTCTAGGAGACAGTGGAGGACAAGGGATCCTGACATGCTGTGTTCCATGGGGTCACAGAGTCAGACATGAATTAACAACTGAACATAATAAAATACAATGTGTGCATTAATTAGATTTGAGATCTTTATACGGGATCAAAAAGTGGCTTAATATCATGACTTGGCATAACTGGAACATATTTCAATGTTTTAAAAGTAAGTTTACAGCTCCATTAAACATTTAATTTTGACATATTAAATACATAGCCAGTGCCTAATTAAAGCAACCTTTTCAAAATGCCATCTATTTCCAGAATTATGTATTACCTACTCATTCAGCATAAATATTTGTGGATGAAATCTCTCAAAGGAAAGAATATAAATATTTTGAATGTGAATTTTGGAAGTGATTTGGGAGAAGTCCTTTGGATGTCACCGAAGTGTGAGAGTCACATTTTTGTGCTGTTTATTAAAGCAGTCTGTCTTTCTTTGTCTTTTCAAGTTTGAAAAAATATGCCATTTCTTCAAGAAGTTAACTGTTAAAGCTGCAGCATCTAATTTTCAGGTTTCTGTGGCTTGATTGACCGCTTTAAAAAAATAGCAAAGTGGTGCTTTGCTGCCTGTTGTGCAAGGTCCAATTTATTTTTTTAAAGCAAACATTGTTGCAATTCTTCAAATGATGTACTTTGCACATTTTCATGTTTGCTTCAAGAAACCTCTTTCAAATGATATATACAGCCATAATAAATAGTGGGTATAAAATATATGCTTAAACTAACAAAAACAAGTATTACAGTGTCAGTGTGACAAATTTATTCAAGATCATGTCTAAAAGTCATACAGAAAAACAGATGAAGTTCAAACTTTGAAGGACTTGGATTCTGTCCTTTTCACTTCTTTCATTCTAATCCCTCAATCTTCCAGCTGTCTGTATTTCTGGGTGGTTATTTCTTTCAGTTCTTTTCAAGACACAAGAAACATTTATGATTCTTCTGCTCCAAGATTAATTTCACTTCTTTACTTTTCTTAACTCTTAATCCAGCTCTAATTCCTTGTAAATCATCTGGGCATCTAACATGTATTCCTTCCTCCCCCCTAAAACTCTGACCCCATCCAGATTCAACAGCCAGAAAATCAGATTATTCTCATGGAATTTACATATCTTAAGGCATTTCTAAAGAGTTTTACGCCTCTGCTACTCTGATCCAGAATCATTTAATGGGCAATTGCTTCATGGCCAGCAAAGGAAATTGAAGAAAGGGAGCATAAAAAGAGAGAAAAAGATGGACATTGCAGTGGTTGAATTTTGTTCCCCAACTGATTTGCAATTAAACACAGCTACATTAAGTGAACAGAATATGTGCTGGTTTAACAAAGGTAAAATATAGACAAGCTTTGGAACTGTGGTTTTGACAATCAAAATGAATAATCACTCTTTTGAACTTATTTTTTTTTAATTATCATTTTGGCTGGTCTTTCATTTCAGTCAATAAATAAATAATTCAGAGAACAAAGAAGTGAAAGGTGGTCTCTACAACTATGATAAACTTTGGAAATAAACCTCAACTGAATCCAGTTACAACTCAAAGGAGACACCACAAATCTTATAGTATCGAAATAAGCTGTAGTTAAATAACAATCATTGTCTACTTCCTTAATCCAATTGTCTAGTAGGCCTGCCTGTAGAGCAAAGAAAATTGAGTTTCCTTTTAGTGCTATTGACAGAGGAAAAAGACAAACAATCAGTTAAGTCACAGGCATCCACGGGAGGAGCTAGCCTCATTACACCTGCCATGCAGCCCTCTCACAAGTATTTCAAATCACATATTGTATACTATTTGCACCATGATGCAATGACATTATGACTTGTATCAGGTGCCATGATTAAAATTTAATTTATCATATTTAGAGACAATCCATAACTCCCATAGAGCAACTCTGTATAAATAGACATAAAATATAACAATTCTACATGAATATAATGATAAAAACATTGAAAAACAGAATTAAAAATGGCAGGAGTAAGGCTTCAGGGTGCTAACCAGCCCCATGGGCATATGCTCCTCTGTGAACCCCATGTGAGTTGGCAGAGCTAGGCTTTTAAGCATTACTAAAAGGAAGGGAGTGTTGAGGGCCACCCACCCTCACCTCTGGGGGGAGATTGTTCCAAAAAGTGGAGGTAACTGAAGAAAAGGTTTTCTTTCTGGACCCTACCAGTCAAAAGTATTTAATGCTGGGATTGGCAGCATACCTTTCCCGCCTGACTGAATGGAACAGGCCAATAAAGAGGTGGAGACAACTCCATAGGTAAGTAAAATCATATTTCTTGCATTTGCTGAAATCGCATCCTCTAAAAATTTGGAGCCAAATTTATCATATCTGAAGCAAACCCCTTCAAATCAAGAGAGCAAATCATGAATATTAGGAAGACTTTCTGAGGGCAGAATTTATTATAAAAGGGGCTAAAACTAAGACTAAGTCTAAAAACAACCACATTATCTTTTTTTTTTTTTTTTTAAGATCTGGTCTTAATATGTAAAAATTGATGTTTAAAAACTGTTCATGTTGTTTCACAGATTTAGATTTGCTTAGCTCTGTATTATATCCAGAATGATTTAATGATCTCTGATGGTGTGCAATTAAAGGTACTTTTAATAGAGAAAAGAATGTTGGTGATTTTTCAGAGCAGAATAAAGATAAAAATATATGCAGTATTTTATTGATTCAAAATTTTAAACTTCCCAATGAATTTCTTTAAGTAGATTTCATTTGAAAAGGGTAAACATAATTATTGCAACCAAATTAAAATTTCAGGGAGGCATGCATCGTGAGGAATTATTTTTAGCTCTCTTCCCAACAGCAACTGTCTTGCAACATCCAGATCCAATTACATTTTTTTTGTTGGTCTGTCTAAACAAATACAGTATAAATTTTGGACACTTGCTGCTACTCATGTTGTTGTTATTATTTTTCTCCCACAGAAATTAATAATTCTTAAGAAGACACAGTCAAGAATGTTGCACCTTGATCTGAGCTTTCTGTACAGCCTAGTGATTAAATAGTAGTTGAAGAGTTAAAGAGAAAGCAGCAATTTAACATTTGTATACTAGGTTCATTCTGCTGAGCTTTAAACATATACTTTTTGAAGCAAGTTACATTAAATTAATCAAATTTCCTTCTGCTGAGCAAATATAATCTGGATCAGTGGCAGTCTAAATCTATGTCATTTAGTACATAATAAGTACTATAAGTAAAACTTTTGCTATGGATGAATATGTCTAGTTCACTTTCTATTGTTGCATTTTTTTCTATTCTAAATTCTTTGTCCATCAGTCTCTTTTAATGCTACATGTAAATTGCTAGGTATGAAAATTTGTGTTGTCATCATCCATAAGATTCAATCTTTCTCATGTGGACAGGAAATCTGTCCCATGGAAGTTGTTCCTGTTTGAAGTGATCTTAAAATGATGTTGGTGGATGTTAGTTCTGGAAGATTTAACTTCCACAATGTCTTCAGAGAACTTGGTTGGTGCTTTAAAATCATAATCTGGATTTGGTTTTTGCTTTTTACCTTATAAAAACTATTTTATTGGAAAAATAAATATTGGAAATGGTATGTTCAATAAATGGTAATTGAAAACCATGAGCAGAATATCAGTTCCTTCTCTATAGCATTGGCTTGCCTGACAGTTCCTGAAAGTTCTGTGGGATTTTCTAACTGATAGTGTTAGGCATTCCGTCAAAGTCCTTCTCAAATGATGGAACAATAAGATCTGGCCCAAGCCTTGATTTGAACATATTGTCTTTGAAATGTAAATATTGTATTTAAATATTTATCTCTGTAATACACCTGCTTAAATAGCTATATAGATATTCTCTTATCCAATTTCTTCTGGAAATTAGGACTAGCAAATGCAGTCCAAATGCTGTATACGTTTTACACAGTTTGCTAAATCTGGAGAGATACCAGACTGATAACAGAGGCAGAAGCAATCTGTGGTGGGTTCTTGTTTAAATTTCCTATTTTACTATTGTTGTTTAAATTTCCTGTTTTATTATTTATTATTTAAAGTATTATATATATTTGAGTTTGATTATGTTTCAACCTCAATTGTATCTGGATGACTTATAAAAATAACAAAAAGGAAATCAAATACAATAACTTAGATAAAATGAATTACGAAATAATTACAAGATGGCAACCAAGACCATATGTCAAAATATAAAACATGGTGTCCCATCCACCATATCCCAAGGCCTGAGTGAATAACCAATTTTCTAAGACATCCCAAAATACCATCAAGGTGGGAATTGTAGAAGATCTCAGGTACTAACCTCAGGACACCTAACAAAGAAAGCATGCTTCCTGGGTGTACTTGAAAGGTAATTCTATTTAATTAAAGGGATCTCGAATACGCCCCCTCTGTGGGATGGTACCAGAAACTGTGACAGATAAGTGATCCCTCAAATAATTGGGCTTTCTAGGTAACGGTCAACTCTTTGAATCATATTCAGAACCTCAGAAAGTGTGGGAAAATATTGATGTTTTGCTGCTATTATCTCTATGATGCAATAACTAATATGGGGCTTTTGTTTAATAGAACCTTCCTACAGTGGTCCTCCAGGCATCAGCTGCACCAAAAAATCCAAAGTTCTGTCTGGAATCCCATGGGATCCATCACTTGCTTGAGATAAGCTCAATCAAATAGATTAATTTCTCTTCAGGGGATGGTGGTACTAGTGAGCTAGAAGGCAATCAAAGAGTAATAATTTGGGACAGGTTCATGGTTGCTATGGAGACCAAAAACTCCTATGGGTCCTCCAGATAGCGGATTGAAACCTACGAACATCTTGGAGGTTCCGCTGTCAGTCCAGTAATGAAGGGATTCTGCTGGACAGAAAGTAAAACAATACACCACCACCAGCAGCATCCCTAACTGTTCCCTAGAGTCCAGCCACAAAACTTCACATTTATTTATCTGTGGAGCAGAACCTCCACAGTCTTCAGAGACTCAAGGTAACAAATGTCAGCACAAATTATATTGGGTCTCAGTTGTGGCTTAAATAAATCATGAAATAATTTAATACACTCCTAACCAGAGCTCACTGACTGCTCACCAAAACAATATTTTTCCTTTGAATGTATAGCTTTTCTTACCTTCCTTTCCATGCAAAACCCTTTAATATCAACATATTTAAGCATGTATTCAGATTCCATGATTAACTTTTTGTTTTGCTTTCCCCTCGGAGCACATTGAGGTAATGGAAACTTGCTATTCTCAGTTTCTTTTCAGTGATTGCTTTAAAAAATACTAGGTGATTTCCTAGAGTTACTCCATAGAAATAATCCTCAAAAGAAAGAGGAAAATGGACAATAGTGCACCTGAAACTTATTTGCCATAGCTATGTGACATTTTTACTCAGGTCTGATGTAGTTTAAAGACTTTTATGCAGAATATGATGAGCAGAGCTACAGTCATGCCTTACTCTGCAGGAGGTGGTGAAAGATTAATGCCATGCTGTAAAGATTCTCCTCACGTGGCACCCAGAAGGGCAAAACAGTCAAAAGAAAGAAAAGGTTAGGGTTCTGCCTATATAAATGATAGAACTGCTTATCCCCAGGCCTGGGAGGGGGCAGGTAAACTCTGCATGGAAGAGACTCTTGAACTTTACTTAAATGAAAAAAGATGATAGGCAAATGTTTTCCCTTTAAACTGCAGTTAAAAAAGACAGATTGTGTGAATAGTTCAAGGAAAACTATTGGAATGAACAATTTCACATGAATTACCAAGTTTTATGAAAGGGAGAAGCTTTCCTCACATGATTCTGAGAAGTTATCACTGGATCAGGTAATTATAATTAACTATAGAAGAGTCATTGCAAGAAATGAAAAGGAAGACATGGAGGAAGTGTTGATTTTTTGTTCATCACCCAATACAGAAGTTTGGTTCAAAATGGATTCCAGTGCAGTTGGATTTGACCTTATTATTTTCCAAAATGCAGCTGGGCATGCAACCCAGAAATACCTAAGAATTTATTTCTCAGTGGAACTGTCCCACCACAAAATCTGCTATTGGATATCACATGTGAATTCTCTGAATATAAACAACCTTAAAATGGCACTCACCAAACACTGTGACCAAAGCAAGTTCATTCACAGACTACAAGGCAGACAAAACTTAAACAGTGGGGCTATTTTAAGATTGTCTTGATCAGTGTGAGAAAAGGAGAAAACTCAGACCAACAATATAATTTGCCTCTGCAATTTGACACATAAGTATTTGTAATTCCTTAAAGTGCTTGCTCAAGATTTTAAAATATCTATTAAGGTTTCATAATTGCAAACAATTATGAGACAGTAATTGTTTTAATCAGTATAAAAGCTGAAGTTTAAGATTTTAAAGTTGTGATTGTTTGTCACCTTGAGCAGAGTGTTATCTCACTCTGTGTTAACTTCATTTGGATTTGTGTGAATGTTATCATGTGTTAAAGTGTTAAAAATCTTTATATTTCTTTTGTTTTGAAGTTTTTGACTTTTATATGACATTACAATTTTGCAAATTTGGAACTTTTAGTTGTCATCATGGAATTTCTTCCAACCATTTGAATACGTTTCAAGTCAAAGTCTGAAAATCATGCATAAAATTAGTTTCACAGAAATGTAATATCTAACCACCAATAATTAGAACTTATACATGATGCCTCATTATCAAATCTCTTTACATCAAGAATGTTATACCTTACAGTGGAGCTCTGAAGTTCTATTGTTCTTTTAAAAATGGGAATATTTATGTTTTATTCTGAATAGACATTTCTTTGTCTGAACAAGAACAGATAGGAAATATAAAAAGATCAATATTTACAGAATTGCAAAACTGTGATGAATTATAGTTCAACAGAAGATTTTTAAATGCAATGTTTTCCAGATTAATTATCAAAAGCACCATACCACCTTTGGGTTCAAATCCTAAGTGGGGTGAGTCCTTTTTAGTACTAAAATGGGAGAGCAGTAATGAGCAGCAAGTTTGTAGAGTAGATGGGGAAGTCCAAAATTCTCCCAGAACAAAGCAATGGGAAGCTTCTTTATTGTTGCCAAGAAAATAACATGGTTTTGTCCATGAAATTATCAGTCAAGTCTGACTTGGGTCAATTAACTCCCCCCCCCCCACTTTTAATGTGATTTTGTGTTATATAATATCCTATACTGAAAAATGGCTCAAAGTCAGAAAGAAATACAAAACAGACAAAAATATTCTTCATTTTTGTGAACATCATATGCTTCCATTTCTTTGCTTTCTTTTATTACAAACTTTAGCTGTCATAAGGGTATCTTAATGTTTTTATGGTTTCATATTTTGTAAACCATTTGACTTAAATCAACAAACAAAACTCTAAGCAGTAAACTAAGCTAAGTAACAATAATGAAAAAAAAGGATACACGTTGTGGTTACTAGATAGCCCAAATGTTATCAAATATATATCCCATGCAATGTCGATATACATTACAAATAAAACATATTCAATATGGCCATTTCAAAGCAGCAGAGGCTTTCTATTATTCAGATCAGGTTGCTTTGAAATACAATTTTAACATAATATATTTGCATCATTGCATTTCATTTCCCTTTGTTCTTCTTCTCCTACTGAAATTTCAAATTCCTATCAAAATATTAAAATTGCTGCTCTTAAGATTGGAATATACTTATCTTTTTCACTTCCTCCTATTATTGAGCTTGCTTGAAAATGCAGTTGATTGTAATTATGCCAATCTAACTGATGACAATGTTCAGAGGGATGACATTTATGCTGAGGTCTCTACACTGGTTATCAAAGGGCTTCTCAGCCTAATTCAAGTGCTGGTTTTAACATTTGAAGTCTCTGTGGCTTGGCATCCATGCACTTAGTGCAGCTTTTCTCCTGACAAAAATTAATCTGTCCTGTGGCTTCACTGAATCCATCCTAAATGAAATGACAACACTGGAGTTCAGATCTTCTTGATGGCAGTCTCTATGCTATTTTACCACTTGCTCTAAATCACGGGTGTCAAACTTGCAGTGTCACATTAATTTTTGTGACATTTTTCCCATTCATGGAGCTGGGGTGGATGTGGCCTGCATGTGATGCATCTGCCCATGGGCTGCCAGTTTGACATTTCTGCCCTAAATGTTTGCAATTCATAATACATAAATTGTGTTTTCCCAGGATTAAGGAGAAATAAGTTAAATCATCAACAAACAATACTCTTCATTTGCTTAATGTGGTACTATTGTTCTATTTTGTGGTATACATGATATTAATCCTTTCTTCACACTTTGTGTCAAGGCTTGATGTAATTGGCTACTAAGAAAAACATTGGCAGCTAATACCTTAGGCCTGTAAAAAGATTATATGTCATGTTTTTTGCTGCTGTTTTTTCAGTTTTATCAATATTCTTTTTGCAAATAAAGTTTCATGTTTACATAAAGATTGAAAATAAAGATTTCACACTTTATGTAGCTTCCAAATGTTATATAACTCTTTGTGATAAAATATGCATACATATTCAAGAAAAATGCACAATATAGTATCATGTACTGTATGAATGAATTAAATCACATATAGTATAAGGTATCATCTCATTTTCAAAGGCAATTTTTATCTTGTGCTCACTATAGATAAATAATGACAAAACAGGCCTATCAATTGTTGATTTCAACATAAAATATACTATCACAATTCAAATCCATAAAAATGTTTATTTTGAGTGTTTTTGCCATTAGTTGAGTAAAATCTTATCTTCACCTTTGTAAAGTTATAGAAAAGATATTAATTAAACTTGCTTTAAACTAGTCATACTTTGCAGGATTTCTAGTGAACTCATTTTTTTTTAGACTTAGAGGAATATCAGACAGAAACATTTTGGAGCATTACTAAAAATTCTGAGAATTATTTTTATGTGAGTAGACTGGGACGGAATTGTTAAATTGTGGAACAGATTTAAGAAAATGAGCCTGCATGATCTTACTTTTGTAGATGTATGCAGAAACAGACTAAAGCAGCAGATTTATTCTAGGGAACGTAGCATAATAGCCAAGAGATAAAAAGTGGAGACCCATTTCAGACAATAAAATATTATCCTAGTGTAATTATGTCAATCTAAACATTAAAATAGGCTGGGAGGTTAACAAATCTAGTCAAGTAAAGTAGTGGTCTCCTCTAGTTCTGTAAAGCAAGCATCACAATCTTTGTCTATTTTATAACTACAAAGGGAAGTGGTTCTATTCTTTCACTAGAAAAATGAGCCACTCTGTCATGAATGAATAACACCTGACAGACTTATACAATTTTTTTATCAAACAAACTAAGAAAACAGGAAAAATGGGTTGCCAACTCAATTGTTATTGCATTGCATTATTCTCTATCAATTTTATTGTTTGTGGGATTTTTTTCATATAAAGAAGGGATATTGTATGATCTCCTTTATGTTTAACATTTTCAAACCTCTCTCCCTCTCTGTCGCTTTGTGCTGACTTACATTTGGAAATGTGGTTCTTTTTTTTTGGCTTCTGAAAATTCACACTTAACCTGTTAAATTCAACACAGAAATATATAGTACAATTTGGATATCTTCATGACTTGCCCTACAGACAGTGCTAAAGAAATTATTCAATATTATCAAGTCATGAGTGATAGCCACTAAAATGCTTAACAGAATCAGTGAACCCAAGAGTATGATTTCATGGCTGGAACCTTGTGCATTTTCTCATTTCTGACAGGAGTTGAATATAGTCAATCTGTTAGAGTCAGTGTTCTGGATTATTTACATGGAATCAGCTCTGCAGGCAAGAGAAACGAGTGGACTGCAAAGGATATAACTTTCATTACAGTCATTTTGGTATTGCTAGGTGGGACCTGGTTCCTTTTTTCAGGGGGACATTTTATCAAGATGATAAACACATTTTAGAGCAAGTGCTCTGAAGATAGTAAATACCAAAGAATCAAAAAGCTGACATAGCAAAGCAAGTCTCTATCTCTAACCTTTCACACCATTAGGGAGTCTAAAAACAACTCTAATTTGACATGCATAAATGCTTAAGTCTTAAAAACAAGAACTTGAATACATCTTGGTTAAACTGAATGCAAAAAGAGTTTGAGTCCAATGGATTCTTAAACAATAACAAGGAGATCACAAGAGCCTTATTTATAATTGTAAATAAAATTAACTAATGTATCTAAAGCAATTTTTATTTTTAAAAAGCTACTTTGAAATTTTTAATATCCAAGTATATCATATAAAGCAAAATTTGATCACCATAAACAATTGTCTCACATTAGATCCAGAATAACAATACAACAAAACAATTCTGTGTAAATGTAACCTATTGCCAAGCATATGGAGAGAAATGAATGGATAAGACTTCCAATCAACAATTTTGCTAACAAAATGAAACCCAACAATTTTGCTAACAAAATGAAACCCAACAATTTTGCTAACAAAATGAAACCCAACAATTTTGCTAACAAAATGAAACCCAACAATTTTGCTAACAAAATGAAACCCAACAATTTTGCTAACAAAATGCAGCCCAAATCCTCAAACTGTATTTTATTCATAGTGCCTCTGTTTAACTTGGATTTCAACACCCCTTGTGCCAGTGAGAAGGAAAGTTTCTCTTCTCCTGGTGTATTAACACCTGCCTTCAGCACACACACACAAAACCAATTTATTTATAGAATAAACCTTCTGTAGAAAATCCCCACATTTGACATAAATGCTAAGGACACTGTAAAAAACACAGTGTTTAACCACTGCTGTGAAACATACATGCACTTAGGTGTGGAAAAGTAAGAATTACCTGTCTTTCTGACATGACATAGAGGTAATTATGATCTGTGGAAAAAGCCATGTCACGGAGGATATGACTCCCATCCTTGAATATTGGTACCATTTCATATTGAATGCCACCATGAGGAGGCCCATCTGCTCGGATCTAGGAAAAAAGTCAGACATACTACAGATTAGTCATTGTTACTGAATTTAAGGGAAAGGGAACTGTAGGCTGATATCACTATAGACTAGAAACAGAAGTCAAACATAGTTACATACACTGTCTGTCAGAACTGAATCTAAGCAAAAGTCTCTATGGAATCACTTTTTGAAAATTTGTTATTTTACAGTAAAATAAATGACCTAGGATAGAACCTCCTGAAGGGAAGCATAGAAATTAAATAAATATCCATCTAATAAAACAACATCTGTATGAGTTCTGTTGAATGCATGAACAACAAACTGGAGTGACAAAGATGCCCTCAACTTCCTACTCTTTGATCCTATCCTTAAGCATTCAGTATGAAAGGCAGCAGGACTCAAGTGCCATTTCCTATGCAGTCCAAGTTCTAATAAATTAGGGGTCAGATTGCAAAGATAGCTCATTTTCTGATCTTCTGCTGAATATATAAAAACTGGACAGAGAAAGAGTTACAGTGCACAACTTGAATGCACATCTTAGCAACTGTGAATTCTTCAGTGTATTTATTTGTCACCTTCAAAAATTTCAGGCAGTGTTTTCCATGAAAACAATCCAATAATTTCTTATTTCAGTATGCCTCTGCATTTGTCTGTATGCACATATGTGTGTGTAGTTATATAAAATCTGAACCAGTTATATACAATATGAATATATATCACTGCAGTTCTCTTACCCAAATTGGCAATATAATTGAAGTTTAAGGATAATAGCTAGAACCTTAAATAATTACAAGCTAGCAGGAATTTGTATTGCATTATTTTAACAAAACAAAAAACTTGGCTCTCACTAGGATGCCAGATGGATGCCTAGGATGGTCACTTATAATCACTTAAAAAAGGAAAAAATCATGATGAAAAAGAGGACTGTCAGATTTACACAAGTGGCAGGTGTTAATAGTTACACTTTATGCATTTTTCAAAAATAAAGCATTTTCTGTAAAATAGGATATGTGACCAGTGAAGGGTTTAGTTTATTATCAGACTCTATAAGCAATCTATAGAGGCTTGGATCACCTCCAGCTTTGGAGACCTCCAGTCATAATAAAAATAAAAGATGACAGTATTTGAAAATGAAATACTGAACAAAAGTCCCCCCAACATAAGTGAAACATAAGTTTAGTGCTTGCTTCTTTTTTTTTTTGGTTTGCTTTTAGGTAGAGAAAAAAAGCAGAGGTTTAAATTTGATGCTCCCTTTGGGAATGAGCCTTTGGTCAAATTACTTGGTATTTTTTCATTCAGAATAGTTCTGATTGTTATGACCTTTTCAATCATCAATAATATTGTCATTTAAATTTTCTGCCTTAGATCACAAAGTCAAAATAATTGATTTAGTATCTATAATTTTTGTTTTAATGTTATTGCATTTATATCCACATATCTACTTCACTCCTAAAATTTGGTCTTTGAAGAAAAGAAAGGAAAGAAAACTCAGATTTCAGCAGACAAACTACTGAAAAGACCATTTGGATACTTTCTCATGAAAGTTTCTTTGTCTGTTCATATTTATGATATATTAGGTTTAGTCATGCAAATCTCAATCACAAGAACCTTTCTAGTTGTAAGCCATCCTACTGTTTGAGCATCTTCTGGTTCTCTATTCAAATGTTAATAATTGATGGCCTTGGAGAAGAGGAATGGAGAAACACTTTTCATTGCATTTTGTCTAAGACGAATTACAACATATATGAGTATTAGGTTGGTTGCTTTGTTTTTACAAAGAGATGCATACATAGCAGCAAACATGAACACCAATATTGAGCCATGGTAGTGCACTGGTTAGAATGCAGTATGCAGGTCAATTCTGCCCACTGCCAGGAGTTCAATCCTGACCGACTCAAGGTTGACTTAGCCTTCTATCCTTCCAAGGTTGGTAAAATGTGGGCCCAAATTTTTGGGTGCAATATGCTGACTCTGTAAATTGCTTAGAGAGGGCTGTAAAGCACTGTGAAGCAGTAAATAAGCCTAATTGCTATTGCTATTGTAACCAGATTGGGGAGTCCAAGTCCCATGAAGCCATCTGATATCTTAGTGGTTCTCATTGACAGGAAGTATCTCACTTGCTGGGCAGAACTTTGTTATGCAGGAAAATGTCAAATCATATGCACTACCATGCTTAAGATGGGAGCAGAAATGAAACCATTGTTAATGAAGAGCTGTTCATCACAAAGAATCTGCAAAATTCAGTCTCATGCCTAGATGTTACTCATAATTCCATTTTGCTGCTCAGTTAATTGGTTTCTGATAGTTGTGTTAAACTCATATATTAAAAGAAATTTTAATATAGGCTGACTCTCCAGAAAAGGAATTACATATTTTAAACTCTATTCATTGTCAAAAGCAAATACTAAAGCATAGAAGATAAGTGTACAAGAAGAAAAATCAGAACAAATTTCCTTTCTTAAGTGAATAGAAATAATACATGTACTATTCTATTAAAAATGCTGCTTACCTCCAAGCAGAGAGAAACGGTTTTATATGCTTGACAGACAAAGCAACTTTAAAATCATTTGAAACGGCCCATATTACTATTCCACTTTACTATTTGTGGCAAAGCAGACAACTCTGTCCCTAAACCTAAGTCTTTCAGCAGTCCCTTTCTCCACCTATCATTAAACCAGCTGTTTAAAACTGTTGCCAAGACAACAGACTCCAATGTCCTTCCATTAAAATGCCTGATTGTAATTTAATTAATCCTCATAGGCTAGCAGGCAATGTGTTGCTAGGCCTGGCATAGTGGCATTCCTTGATTAGAAGACATGATTAATTTGAAGTTCCAGTATTGCCTTTTTTTTTTCAGAAACAGATCAGCTAAAGTTCCCCATAAAATAGGAAATACTCTCTTCAACTGAAAAAAAAAATGTTCTAAGTCAACTATAATGCTGGATCCTCCATCCAAAGCTAGAGACTATTTATAGTATTACATCAACAATGTCAGCTAATCTTCTCTGAGAAGAGGCCATTTTAAAATTCCATTCCATTATCTAGATCTCTCTGCACATTATTTCAAAAAGAAGTTTTAGATGCATTTCAATGGAAAGCTGCTTCATAGTGACTAGTTTGAATGAGGTTCTCTGGCAGGTACTTCCATGTGTAGACTCCCTTTTTATGTAATTTCACTTCAGATACTTTCACATCAAGCACATATAAACTACTTGACGTTATAGTTGCTTTCCACAAAGAAAATATATTCTTGTAAAAGAATATCTACATTGATTAAGGTGTGTGTGTATGTATGTATATATGCATGCATTTGTTTGTTGCCGGAGGAATTCAAGATATGTATAAGTAAATTCACAAGTAAATGTGAAGAATGGCAAACAAAGAAATAGAGTGTAATGACCAGGCAAAGATTTGAACTTGGTTCAAGTGATTTAGTTTATAAAACACTGGTACAGCTTTTATATTATGAATAATGCATAAATAATCTTTTTGTAAGTTTCAATAAATAATGCATAAATATTGGAAAAGAAAAGTGAATAAATCATCTTTATGTACTTGCATAAATAATGTGTACGGAATAATAAATAATATTTTCAAAGAATATCATATATATACTTGGAAGAAATAATGTGTAAATGTAACCTATGTAATAAAAAACTCATGTTGTGTTTCAGTCACTTATTATTACAATTGATGAATATGTCCTCTTCCATTTTATATCCTTGGAAACCCTTTTGATACACAAAGTTCTTAGTTAGGAGCGAGGTTTAGAAAGAAATTGCTTAAGGAGAAACATTTTCAAAAAGCCTGCACGTTAAGAAAAAAATATGCAAATACATTTATTTTAAGAAATGTGCTACCAAAATGCATGCAGTTATTTTTGTGGATTTATTTTTATTTTATTTAGAAATAAAATAAAAAAAATTGGTTGAAAAACAATACAGAAAGTTGACAGTTTTCTCTAAATGCATTTATAAGTAGTCAAATATTGTCAGTTCAGCTTATATTATAACTAAGAATTTAAAAGCATGAAAACTGCTTTTCTAGATCTATTTTAATTAGAGATGGATGGATGGATGGATGGATGATAGATAAATAGATGGTTGGATGAATGGAAATAAAGAAAGAAAGAGAAAGAAAGAAAGAAAGAAAGAAAGAAAGAAAGAAAGAAAGAAAGAAAGAAACATGTACTGCCTATTTTTCTTATTTAAGGGAAATTAAACATCATTGTCTGCAAGCATCCCAAATGAAGAGTGTGGTGACTGCAAACCAGCAGCATACTTAATATTTCCTCTTGATCTTGACATGAGGTAAAGGGTAAATATGCAAAAATAGGAATAGTCCTGACTGGAATCAGACAAAATGAACAAAAACGGCAGTATACTTTATCCTAATAGTAAGATAATTACTGTGCAAGGATAAACAATGTTTTAAATTATATGGGTATTGTTACAACAGTTTAATGTATTTACTTAAAAAAATTGTAGTCCTAAATAAAGCAAACCCATAACCATTTATTGGTTAAGCTAAACCCACCTATTCAGTGATCTGCCAGAATTCTGGACAAGATTTATGAGAAAAGGCATGAGTTCTGCCAATGGAAACCCACATAATTGTTTATGCTATAAAGAAAGGAGGCTATACTCGAATTCAGCTGTAAAGACTCTCCTGGGATGGAAAACACTTGTTTCCTGAATCAGTCCTCATGTATGTTTGCAAATACAGTTTGAAAGGAGCCTAACAACATAATCTGCAAATCCAAATATCAATCGCAGCTCAAAGCATTTAAGGCCAGAACAACATTTGCACATGATCAGTAAAACGCATTCCAGAAATTTCAATGCTTCAAAGGAGATTTGTCTAGCTAATACCCTACAGTGCAGACCGCAGGCATAAACTCAACATTATTTTAAAAGATTAGCAGAACACCACATTGTGTCGAGTCTATGTTGCAGAGTAGCACCCCTGGTGATAGTATCTGATCTATTCAATATGCTAATGCAATACAGAAGCTTCTACTTGCCTGTTATACTGATTCTTCTATTCAGCATTTTACCCACTGCCACAACTGTCATTATAACTAAGCTACAATTGGCATGCAACTCCTTCTACTTCTTCTCTGTAGGCTCTCATTAAAGGGTGTTAAAAACTCTTTGTGGGAACTTTCCATGATTAAATTACCAACCTTTTTACATTATGAATTCTTCAGTCAGACAGGATCTCATGACAAAGTGTTGATGTCAGGAAGAAAAAAAAAGCTGAATAAGTGCCTGCTTGTACACCAAGCTTCATAGCTTAAAAAGTAGAATTTATTCTACGCAAACAGCTATTTGCTACACATTCACAAATATAAATAGAAAAGATGGTTTCTTTTATTAGGATCTTGCACTCCCAGTCCTACCAGTTCTTGATAAGATTAGCCCACTAAATATTTATGTTATGTTATTATTATTATGTTATATTATATTATTATTATTTATTAGACTTCTACGCTACCCATCTCACTGAGATGACAATAAAGTTCCTTTATTGTCCTTTATTTAATCCAGGGGTGGGTTTCTCGCCCCGTTCCAACCGGATCGGTTGGAACGAGGCCGGCGGCGTCCTCACGCACGCGCGCAGCGCGCGCATGCATACTAGCGTCTGCGCGATGCTCCAGCTGCTCCTGGAGGATCGCGCAGGCATTCTGCGCATGCGTGGAAAGCGCGAAATTCGAAAAAAATGGGTAAGGAGCGGGCGCGGGGGGGGGGGGCTTCGCCGTTCCCGGAAGTTACTTACTTCCGGGTTCAGCGACCAACCGGATCGCAGGGACCGGTGCGAACCGGTCGAAACCCAGCCCTGATTTAATCCATATTTTTTGGAGTATAAGACACATCCTTTTCCCTCAAAAAAGAGGGTGAAAATCTGAGTGCGTCTTATACAGTGAATACAGCATTTTTTGATTCCTGAAACCTCACCTCCTTCATCAAAATGGCAATGCATAGCCTTTAGGAGGCTTTCAGATTGCTCCTGGGGCTGGGGAAGGCAGAAATAAGAGGAAAATGGGCAATTTTTGCTCAATTTTGCCCCCCCCCAGCTCCCAGGAGCACTTTATAAGCCTCCTAAAAGCTATACATGTCCCCCCCTTTTTTTGACAAAAATGGGCCCATTTTTGTGAAAAACAGCTCGGTTTTTTGCTCATTTTTGCCCAGGACTCTACAAGCCTCCTACAGGCTATACATGTCCTTTTTTGAAAAACAAATGGGGCTATTTTTACAAAAAACAGGCCGTTTTGGGGAGGTCTGCAGAGTGCCAAAACTTTTTTTTATTTGCCTCTTCAAAATCTTGGTACATCTTATACTCCAATGCATTTTATACTCTGAAAAAATATGGTAATTATATCAAAATATCAACTGATTCAAGGGAAAGTAACTTTGCGGGGGGAGGCTGTGGAAATTTTTGTATTTTACATCATATTTGGCTTGCTTCTGTAAAAAGGCTGTGATATAGTGGGTTCCTATTCACAAAAATAGCTTTATTGGTGAAGAGGATGGTCTTGATATAAGAAGGAAATAGTAGGAGGCTTAGCCAACCACACAGGCAATCATCTATTTTTCAAAAACATGACCAAACTTTTTCCGTTAGCTATCTTAATTTTTTTCTTCCTGGACATACTGTATGAGGACATATTCAAACCATGCACATAAAAATATTTTATTCCCCAATATGGTAGAATGAACAAGAGTGTACTTCAGAATTAATGAGTAAAATATTCTCAACTGTGAACTCATCTTTGCTCATTTTGCTTTTGGGTATTGTCCATGCTTTTCCCTTTTAAAAATATTCATTTATTTTCCATTCCTACACTAAATTGGCCAGACATAAATCAATATTTTCCTTGCAACTAGTTACAGGACACCACACTTAAAACAAATAAACATATTGGTTGTCACAATAGACACCAAATCCATAATTAACTCTGGATTGTAGATATCCAATAATATTCTGAGATTGCCTAAAGAGCTATGTTTGTGTATGGGGTATATGTGACAATATACACTTTAATATATGTGGTGATAATGACAGATCCTTTGTAACATACTACTTTCCCATGCAATTATTTCAAAAATAAAGTGGAGAAATAACTTGAGGAGATCTACATTTAATTCTGCTGAGACCGAGGGACTATAATTAAAAAATGTACAACAGCTGAAAGGTGAAACGAGAATATTTGAAAAATCTCAGAGTAAACTATATAGTATAGTATAACTATAAACCTCTTCTTTCCCCAAAGCAGTTATAGACTAGATCACTATTTCTACTCAAGCTGCGTGTGAACCTGCTAGTAAAATACACTCATCTCCTTCCATTGTGTAATCAATACTATTGGTGGCTGAATATGATCAACCCTGTTTTTATCTATTACTAATGAAGCAATTATCGCATTTGTTTAATATCACTACTAAAAAAACCTGGAAGTACCAAGTCCCATAAATAGCTGCAACTTAATTTCCCCACCTCACCCCTGACATGATTTAATGATCTTTCTTCTGTGTGGGAAGCTTCCACTTTCAAATTAAAAGTGAAATACTAATCCTATTAAAAATCTTTCCTTTAACTCACAGATATGTCCATGAGGAAATTAATGACAACTCTTTACACCGATATTCAATTCACATCAGTGTATTCGATTAAGTGAGTTACCTGAAGGGTTCCTCAGCTCAGCATCTCTGTCACATTTTCACTATTTAATACTGAATTATGAAAGAATAAAGTCATTCACAGGGAACATTATCTTCTTGTGTTGTTGTGAAGGCATCAGGTTCATATTGTAAAAGTCACCAAGAGGTTGTATGAAAATGTTACTGTGAAAATATGTTCTGTGTGAAAGGTAGGAAAATGTACAACATGCAGCAAAGTTCTCCCTCAAGCAAAGGGTAATGTATGATCAGAGAAGTCACTTTAGAGTACATTAGTGATTAAAGAGCTATTCATGGCCATTTATCTAAGGAGCAAAGGGTCTTTTATATCATTGCTACATTTATACTTATAGCCCCAACTTCCTTCACTAAGTGAAGAAATTGGAAAAAGGTCACTTTTCAAACTCTACTTAGGAGAAATGTTTGAGGAAGATTCTCAGCATCCTCAGCAGGTATAGTTGTCTAGGAATTGAGTCATGGCAACTGGACTGATCTTCTTGTTGGTTTGAGATGTTTTCTGCTCATCCAAGCAGCTTCCTCAATGTAAATGGTCTACTTAGCAGGTTTGCTAAACCAGGATCCTGGCTGATAGGAAACCTTTATTCAATTCAAGAGTGAGTCCTCTTGAGATTTTCTTACTCATTACTATTGATTAAGGTGAGACAATGAAGCTAGTATTAGATGTTGCTCTATTTTTCTCAGGTTTAAGTATTAAATATTAGTCATAATGAAAATGCCAAATATGACCACTTGGTTCCTTTAATTGGAATGGAAGATAAAGATTCTTCATAATCCTCATACTGATTAGGGCGTAGCCTTTCTTATACTATATCATGTTTTTGTGTAAAGAAAAATGATTTCAAAGGCTTCATATGAATACATTTAAGAACTACTAGATTTTTAAAAGGCATTTTCATTTTGTTTATTTAATTTCAATTTATTAATTAGTTCAATCACAATAATAACTTAGGTGGCTTTCAAAACATACATAATTAGGGTTAAAATAACAAGGCAAAATATATCAAGAAAATAATTTAAAAACTGCTATAACTCACATTAGGGAAACAATAATTGTCACTTTTATTTTGTTATTTCTTGTTTTAGCTCTCCCTGAGTACTAATGAAATAACAAAGATTTATGTTGATATGCAGAACACTTAAAAAAACAGTTGCACAGTTAAATCAGGGTGTGGAACTGGATTCTGAATTATGTCTATTTTATATGTATACATATTTTTATTGATGCCTGCAGATACTATAGTGGTGCATAACCAAGATGTAACAGGTTAAAGTACTGGACTTGAACCACTGAGATTCAGTCACTTTGGGCCAATCGTTTTCTTTCAGTTCAATTTCACAGAGAAGCTGTGGGAAGTTAAAATAAGAAAGATATCTTGCAAAGCTCCTTAGAAGAAAGTCGGTGAATATAAATATAATTCATTAATTAGATTTGATTACAAATGAAAATAATAAAAGCAGATAAGCAAATGCAATAGAACAGAAAAATAAACAATAACAATGACTGTATAAGCAAAACAATTTCTAACTGATGGCACAACAGTTGCAATCAGTTATATTTCCACGAGAACAGAGATCAAGAAATTTCTTCAAGCAATGTATTTCCTCTTTCAGTGGAGAACAATGTCATTAAGAATAGGCTGCACACTCAATTCCTAATCACAGGGCCCCTGTCTTATCCAGATTCAGCTTGAATTTATTGAATTTCACCCAGCTCATTACTAACCCCTAACACTAGTCAAGCGCTTGGGCTACCTCATCTGCTTCAGATGACAAAAGAAATGAATTTCTTCACCTTATTGATGGCACCTCACTCCAAATTCTCTGATGACCTCACCTAGTGCCATCACACAGATGTAGAACTATAGGTAGGTGCTGCATCTCAAATGTTATGTGTCTGAGCAAAATTCCCCCAATGTCACTTTCTGAGTCTAAAAGCTATTCACACTAGTGATTTATAGCACCACCCAGCCATCGCTGTAGCAATATAAAGCCTGTCCACATTAGTGATATATCACCACAGCAATGACTGGCTAATGCTATAAATTGCCAGCATGGATAGCCTCTGACCCTGTAGGCAGAGTGGAATCACTGTATCACCATGTTTCTGACATCCAACCCAAAGAATCAATCCAGTAAGATACTATGCAGGATGACATCAAAGGCTGCAAGGAGATGAAGCAGAAACACGGAATTGTGCTCTCTCTTCTTCCATATAGCAAAGTTAGATGCAGCTAATTATTATCTTATTAGAAAGCAAACTAGAGTGTTTTTTAAAAATTTTTAATCAAAAAGCCATATACTAAATAAATAGGATTATAGTAGCCATTTATACCTATACAGTACTGACATAGTAACATCTAATTCTACAAAAGGCTTCTGAAAGCCAGAGTGATAGGTAACCATGAATATTAAAGAGCGATTTGGGACTGCAACTTAAAGCAGACAATTGAACTGGGACTGCAAATTCAGCTTGACATCTCAGCCTTTTTCTTACACTTCTGGGCATAAAATAAACAAAGCAGTAGACAGCCAAGCTTCTCTGCTTTGCTATTCAGGCTGCTCATTGATTGGCATATCTTCTTTACTTATTTGTTAGATTTCAGTCCTATATTCCTTTTAGGATCTCAAAGGAAAAAAAAAATGTGTAAATATTGATCCCTATATCACATTTAAAAAATATAATATTGTCTGATAACTCCTGTATGAGATCAATATATGTAAACATATCCTGGTTGAAAGAAAACACACATGCTCTGTGAATCATGTCCTACCCTTAGAGGAACAGTAGCCCTGGACAAAATACAAAAAAAGCTGAACATCCATTCTAAGGAATTTGAGAACAACCTTAAAGAAGTAGTAATGGAAGAACTGCAGCAGAATCAAGGCTGGAAGCAAAGAAAAAAATTGAGCCACAAGGTTTATTTTTATAAGTCTTTATGACACACATTATTTATAGATTCAAGGCTTTTGTAAGTTCAACACTCATATCAAGATATACAGCTGTGCAGTTTTTTGTCTAAATTATACACAAGCCTCACAAATCCAAATTTATTGCTTTTAAAATAATAACCAAAAAAAGAACAAAAACACAAAGATACATACATTCTAAAAGCACTTAAAAATAAGTGAAAAAATACCAGAAAAATAAACTAAAATGTATAGTATACAGTTTACTATATGTATATAATTGTGTGTGTGTTTGTGTGTGTGTGTGTGTATAAAAATAATACAGGCAAATTACAGGAGAGAGAGAGAGAGACAGACAGACAGACAGAGACAGAGACAGAGACACAGAGAGAGACAGAGAGACAGACAAAGACAGAGATAGAGAGAGAATCCAATACAAACATTGTTAAAGTGTCTATATATACTGTAGAACATAGCACATAGAATAATAGGGTTAGAAGCAGAGGTGGTACTCAGCTGGTTCTCTCCAGCTTGGGCGAACTGGTAGCTGTGGCTGCAGTAGGCTCCGCCCACCCACCCCGATGTAATGTGTGAGCACTGCTCATGCACAGAAGGCATGCACATGTGCTCACATTTGAGAACCGGTAGGGTAAGTGAATCCTACCACTGGTTGGAAGGAAACTTGGAGGTCTTCTAGCCTGCTCAAATATGAGACCCTATACCATTCCAAACAAGTGGCAGTCCAGCCTCTTTCTTGGCATAGATATGACCTCATTATCCTCTTTTATCTTGTCTCACTCAACTAAATTGTCCAAATCTTGAAAAGTAATGTATTTTCCCTTTTTATTTTTAAATAATAAACATTTTGTCTGTTAGTTTAAATGGAATATGATTCAGTTTTCCTTTACCTAAATTTACCTTTCTATAACAAAGTTAGTATAAAGAGACAAGCTGAATGTAGCTCAGATCTAATAGTCTTCTCATTTTTCTTGTTCCCCCACCCACTTCTTCTAATTCAACAACTATTTCAGAAGGATGCCAACAAGATATATCCCATATTTTTAATTTATTGCCTTGAGAAAGTTTACTGAAAAGCCAGAAGTTCAGCAAGTTCATTCTTTTAAAAGGCTTCTTCTAATTTGAAAATCTGTCAGACTACACCATGTCATATCTCAGCTTGTAGTAGAGGCAGTTTAATAATGTGCCACCTTCATGCAAATGAGCTCCTAATTAATTAAACACTATTCATCTGGGGACAGATTCATTTGAATAAAATTTGGGGAGTTGGGTTGACAAGGTTTTATCAAGATCTGATATTTTATTTTCCCCAGGAGTCTGTTGTTTCCAGAAATGCTTTTTCTCAGCCTGATGCTTTTGGGACATTCTGGGATATACTCCTCATTTTCTGCAGCCCCAGGGAAAATATCTGGAAGATGACATATGACTGAAGACAAGATATAATGGATTGACTACAAGTGATAAGAGTTTGATTCAGCTCTTTTGTTTTAACTTTCGGCAATCATTTAATTTGCCTCTACAAAATAGCAGAGGCAATTTAAAAAAGTACAATTTTGAAAGCAATCACGGCTTGAAGTATATGAATAGAATTGGTTGGGTTCATCACTTAAAATAGATGTCAGGCCTGGAAGCCATTTTGGGTATTGGATCTTCAGGCCTGCCACATTTAGTGTTGTGGGAAACTGGGATGGGGGAATGGATGGCACTGGGGAGATATATAGTCATAATAACATTCCTTTCTCCAAGAGTCAAGGAGCAACTAGAAGGGTGTGACTGGGAGGCATCTCCAGTTGGGACGGTGCATTGATTGGATCATGTGATGGGCATGTGGATGCTGGACAGGGACTTGGACTGTCTTTGGATGGGGAAGACCTGAAAGCTTTCAGATTCAGATTTTCAAGATGTGCCAATATGACATCTCTAATAAAATAGAACTTTGAGGAACTTCAAGCCTCAAAGTCTTCTTTTGTTGGGGATGTTACTTGGAACCCTGACAATAAGCCAAGTAACAAACTGTCATTGGGTTTACATATCACACTGAGTTATAATCGGACTTTTGTCTCTTATTCCATATGAGAGAAAAGAAGGAAGAGAGAGAGACAGAAAGAACACTATATGGTCCTATGACTCATCCCAGAGAGTTTATCAGTTTAAGAGATTGGCAGGGCTAAGTAGCTTCATTAACCTCAAGAAGGATGCTTATGAGGATAGGAACTTGTGGTTGCATCACTCTTGGCAGTATGATTCAAAAGAAAATAATTAAACTAACAGAAATTTGCAAAAAGAAAGATGGCAAATAGGAATTTGCATTAGTGAAGCACGTTAACTCATATGGTAATTTTTTTTAAAAAAAATCAAACCATGAAGAAAGTAATAGCAAAAAAAAAACTTATTTGTAACATTTAAACAATTGCATTTCACTTGATAAGACACAAGTCTTACCAGGCAGGTCTGTAATCACTGGGAAAGATATCTAATTTCCACAGATAGACTTTCAGAATACACTGTTATGATATCCAGAGAAAGATGTCCAGCACAACAACATTGAATAATGAGAAGAATGTAAAAAAAAATGAATATGGACTTCCAGAGTCAAAAGAAAAAGAATAGAGGATACTATCTCAATTAAGAAAGTCAACAAATAAAACAAAGTAATAGGAAAAGAAAAAAAACCCAAAGATTAAAAAAAAACTTGAGAAATCAGGGGAATATGTACAGGTAAGATGGAAACTTTCAAGAGCAATCAGAGATCTAGTAGAAGCAAATCAGATTAAAAATAAAAAGACTATACTAAAATCTTTTTACAAACAGAATTTCAGAGTGACAGAAACATTTTGAAAGGTAGAGAACCAATATAGTGAGGTACAACAGTCAACAGAACAGCTGTCAAATAGGGAAGGACCAGGTGCAGATGAAATATTCACTGAACTATTTAAAGCTGCAAGACAAGAGACAATTAGAGTGCTAACAGTTCAGTGTCAATAAACGTGGATCAAGACTGTGAAGCATTGAGATTGGAAAAGATCTGTGCATAGTACATCTGTACCAAAAGAGGATAATTGCTAATGCTATAGAATGTGGACCTTATTGAATCAACACACAATTCCTGAGGCAAACAAAGTTTTACATAAATCTTATACTGAAGAATAGAAACAAACTTCCAACTGAAAAATCAGGTTACATAAAAGACAGCAGGACACAAAATTAAAAGTAGTATAATTAAGGAGGCGGAAATAATGTAAGATTTACTTTTGACAATAGCAGGATCGTGCTAGAATGTGTAACATACTAAGTCTGTCAGAATATCTAGCATACTTCTAGCTTGAATAATCTTTACAGTTAATATGTTTATCTGAGAACCAAATATGATTCATAGGATGGATTTTGTTCCCATAGCAGATTAATTTATAAAGTATTGAGAATGTCGGAACTGGAGGTAATGACTCCAAAATCAAATATGAGGAAAAGTCAACATGCTCAATGAACTACAACTAATAACAAAGAAATGAAGCTAGTAATAGGTTTGGTTTTTGTTTGCTTTGAGCTTTTTTAGAGGAAGAATATTTAAGAAACATGGAAAAGTAATGGCAAAATAAATGGGGAAGAAAAGTACTAATAAGCTTACATAAGCTTTTTGAAGTATGATCAATATTTCAATAGCAATCAATACAAAAACCATTAACAACTTTTTTCCCAGTGATGTTGTTCCTAAGTTAGATCAGTTAGAATCTCATTGCTGTTTTGGATTATTGTGTTTCCCCGAAAATAAGACCGGGTCTTATTTTCTTTTGACCCACGAAATTTGGCCTTGGTCTTATTATCGGGGGTGTCTTATTAATTTGGGAGTGAAGGAAGTGGCAAGTGTGGGACTGCATGTCCCATCGCCCCTGTTGCCTTCCCTCTCTGTTCTTTGCACCGGCTGAGTGGATGGCTGGCGCTGCCCTGATGTGTCCCACCACCACCCTGAGTCAGGTTGAGCTTTCTTTGCGGGGGAGACAATTTGGGGAGTGAGAGATTTAGGAAGCCTTTAGGTGCAGCCACTTCTGCAGTAGGAGACTCGAGCCGGCCTTCCGAAGGGTACTGTAGCAGCAGCTATCCACAATTTTTTTACCCTTATTTTGTCCTGATCCACGTGCCTCACTGGGCCACATGGGTCAGAACGAAATAATGATTTAAAAAATGTGGGTAGCTACTGCTACAGTACCCTTTGGAAGACCGGTGCAAGGCACATGGGCTGCATCGCTTGGCCCCTTGCTGATTTTGTGGCCACAATCAATTGCAAAAGCAGCCACACTTGCTGAAGGCTGCAGCTTGAGCAGCACCCACAAATCAGCTGTTTTGTGAATGGCAGCCAGAGCGGCTCAGCTCGCCAATTAAGAAGCTAGAAGCGCTGAGGGGACTGGGAAGGGAAGGACTTCCTCATGTACTGGGCACACCACCCTTTTACCAGGGCATACTTTCAGGGGAGGGCGTATATTTACACCCACCCCAAAAATCAGGCATGGCCTTATTATCAGGACATGTCGTATTTTCAGGGAAACACGGTAGATAGACACAAACTTTGGGCATAGGTTTTAAGTAGGTAAACTAAAAAAAAAGACTATGCTTAACAACATTGAGAGAAACATACTGATACCAAGCCTTATTGTGAAAATATTTTTTCTATCCCTACCCTCAGATGGCCTTAGCATAATACAGCTTATGGCTTTTTGATAATCTTTGTATATATGTAGTGTCAGCAAATATTATACAAAGAACCTCAGAAAGGCATCATTTTACTTCAGGATTCCCAGTTTTAAACCTAGAAGTCTTTACAGAAATGTTTCAAGTATTGCCCATTCATGCTTTCCCAAGCCTATTGACATGAAAAATATCCCGACCTTCAGTCAGTATCATTTTTTTCTCCGAGAAGATCATTGATTCACAATAAGAGGTTTCACAGTTGAAAAGACAGCATTACAGCTTGAACTAACTCAGTTTGGTTGAATGGTTAGGCAACATGGAATAAATCACTGTTCTCTGTACTGCTTGACAAAAGATCATGTATGAATTCTTTGCTTGAGCCAGTACATTTCCATGGGATATTAAAGCCAAGTTAGCATCAAGCGTCAAAATCTAATTTGGAAGAAAGATATTTTCTTATTAGAAATGTTTTGTTCCATACCCAAAACTTCCTTGGAAAGATGCAACCAAAAATTATGATGTACAATACTACTAATACATCCTTGATGCTGGGATTTCATATAATGAATTAAGCATCAAATCAGAAAGGGGGGAAATATATCCTAATCTATTGTTAAAAATCTGTAGGATACATAGATTTCACTATTGTGTACCTATAAAGTAAGTGTATTATTGTTGTTGGTCACATAGGCAGCCAGATGTTTAGACTGGATTTGTCATTTTTATCTTGAGTCCTTTCCAAAGATTCAGGGATAAACAGATGTTGTTTGATGGTATTGTTGCAGGATGTAAACTTTTCTAAGTAAAGCTGCCTTTTGATGGTGCTTTTGTCAATTCCGATGGTGGTGATTTTGCCAATGCTGATGATTATTATTAGATTCAATCACTAGAGAACTGTTTGAAATGTTAAATTCAAATGTCTTATTTGCTTCTTGAAAAGAATGCAAGTGGTAATTGCTAATACAGCCAGACCTCCTGTTGTGAAGGATCTAAATTAAAAGGTAGCAGCTGGAAATGTTATTAATATAATTATAAGTAATATTTGCTCAGAGGTTTTCTGTAATTGATCATTACCTAATGTTGAACACTCTATCTGAAAAATCTCTTGGTGAATTAGCAGAAAAAAAATGTTTCACATTATTTTGTATATCTTCATCTTGCATCAGATTTATAAAGGATATGTCAAATGTCTCCTGGGATTTTTTTTCCAATTCAAAGTCTAAAGGAACTGTAATAGAAACAGTTTTGCATTACCCAAAGTTCTTCTGCAAGCGAATCACAATGAATAGCATCATCACATTGGCTGCTGAAGAAAATCAAGTTAGCCACAGTAACTTGGCTTTGCTGAAGGAACTTTTTGTTTTCTATTCTAAACATGTATGGGGTTTTTTTTGTTTTGTTTTGTTTTGGCTGTGGACAAAGATAGATATACATCTATCTTTGATGTATATAATACGTCAGATATAATACAAATATATTACATAATTGCATTCAAGTTAAATAAGATACTTTAACCTGAATAAGAAATTAATTCCTCTTTCCCAATTGCATTTTGTATCAAGCCTCCAATTGCAACTTGTGATGAAGAATATCAGTTGTGGAAACAAATATGCTACCATTTTTTCCACTTTTGCAGTTAGTATAGCTTCAGCATAAAAAATAATATTTGGATATAATATATTACAAGCACTACAACATAGGGACTTGGATACACAAAATAGCACATTTTTTTTAGATTAGATATGATACTTCTCATCTCTCAACAAAGTACAGAATAATAGAGTAGAAAAGGACATTGGAAATCTTCTAGTCCAAATGGCTGTCCAATCTCTTCTTAAAAACCTCCAATGATGGAACACAGACAACTTCTGGAGGCAAGCAGTTCTACAGAATAATTGTTCTCACTGACAGGAAATTTCTCCTTAATTGTAGGTTATATCTCTCTTTGTTAAGCATCTTGTCTTGCTCCCCGGTGCTTTGGGGAAGAGGTTGATCCCTTCCTCTCTAGGACAGTGCATCAAATATTGGAAGACTACTCTCATGTTACCTCCTATTACTAGATGTAAAGTGGTGGCTTTAGATGTAATGTGGTTAGGATGATGGTATGTTGATTGTAGGCTCATGTTCAAGACCCAGTTGCTGTTGCAGGATGGGGTGAGTACTATCACTCGCTAGAGCTCCTGCTGACCTAGAGTTTGAGGTCCACTGTGAGTGGATAGATGGGTACCATTTCAGGTGGGAAGTTTAACAGAGACTTGAAAGAACATCCCAACTGTGTGTCCTCCAGACAGTAGTGATATCACTAGCTAATCCTTTCAACCCAGGAGTGCTTTGGTGCTTCCAACATGACTGTAGTACCCATAGTATTTCTCTTTATTAAACTAAACATTCCCCGTTCCTACAACCATTCATCGTATGGTTTATCTTTAAGCAGAGCAACATCTTACATATTCATGAAAACAATTGTTTCCTATAATACTGCAGTATTTTTCAACCTCAACAATTTTAACAAATATGGACTTCAACTCCCAAAATTCCTTAGCCATCTCAGTTGTTGAGGCTTAACAACATTGCTGTGAAATCTTAGTGAAAAATCTGTTCCACATTTTCTAGATAACAGAGAACTGAAACACTGGACATATGAAGAGAGAAGGTGCTTCTAACATCATATTAGCAAGTCTTTAAATCAAGTGTAGTGGGATTACCCTGCAACTGTGGAAGATAGGTAAAGGATCTTGGGAGAAGGTGCAGTTATTTTAAGGGGTTTTCAAAAGGTTCTATGGGAGTGCCAACATGCACTAAAGCACTTTTATCCTTTATTCAAAGTCCTGAATTGCCAAAATAGCAAACAAGACTGAATTCAGACATAGTACATATCTTTTAAATTTGCCTTCTTCAACCTGGTGCCCTCCATTAATACTGGGTTGGACGATCCCAGCTAACATGATTATTAGAAGGCATCTGATTGATAAGGTTGCTTTATGATCTTACCATAAAATCAATGGGAATAATGTAAGAACAGAACAGAACAGAACACAGGAGCACAGAAGTAAAAGAAGAAATTTATTACATTGACTTCCTTCTGTTCCTGCAATTCTTGAGTGAAAGATGAGGCCAGGTTCAAAACTTCCTCACAGGGAATAACAAAGTGATACCTGATAGATTTTCTGCTTGTGATTCCAAGACAGTGACACTCCCTGAGTGGTTAGATTTTAATAGCATTTTTACCAGCATGTAGGAATTATATGAAGCTTTTAGGTAATCCACACAATTTCGAACAAGAAGAAACAATACAGTAGCCTCATAAAATTCTCTTTGTGAGCAGAAAAAAAAGTCAAATGTTTGCTTGTCTAAAGAATGTATGAGCCTTCTATTATTCTGGCCCGTCTTAATTCATGTTAAAATTAAAATACGACATAGGGTTAAGGTTAGGCTCACCCTTTTGTCAAACTCATTGTGCTCAGCAACTCTATCAGCAAAGTTGTTCTTATGTTTTTTCTTTCCTCCTGCTTTATTCTCCCTTAGAAAGATCTTATCAGTTTCATCTATTTTCTTATTCTTGATATGAATCTAATTAGTATAGTCTGATCCTGCTCACGAGCCCAAATTCATGATCAAGGTATGTTCTTGTGTAATCAAATGCAGAAGAGAACAATCTTGTATTTAAGTAATAATAGTGAAAGGAATTTCAAGAGTGCAGTTCTCTCCTTTTCCATCTAGAACATGGGAAAGGGGTATTATTTGTAATATGCTCACCTCACTGATCAACTAAGAAAGTGTGCAAACATGAACTGTATCCGCATAACCTCCTGAATGTTATTTTCATTCAATTTTCATGTAATTAAGTAGAAATCTCTAATCCAGCATAATTATCTGACTCTTTGCCAACATTAGGCAGAAATGCACTGTTTTAATAATGTTTCATATGTAGCTAGCTAGGAAATAAAAGTGTGCAGTTCAAGAATTTAACAAAGAAACAACTCCTATTTGTCCTCTGCTTTTTCCTGTTATCTTTATAGGCTGTTGTTTTTCCAAATTAGCACTGAATGATTTCTCAAGTGTAGTAGGCTGAAATCTCACAAAGTATTATTGTCTATTATTTGTCTTATCCACAAAAAAGGTTGCAGTTTCTTTCATTTTGGGAAGCAAATAAATAAATACACCTGGCAGACAAATTCAAAGGAAATGTTTTGGGTATGGGCAACTTTTTTCCCCTCCATCTGCACTTCAAACTTTGATAATTAACTTTTTCACACACCAGTTTTCTCAGGCCAAGCTTTTTCCCTTGAAACATATCTGTCTACAGCTGGATCAAGAATGTACACTTATGTCTGTGCATAAAAATGGCCTGGTTCCCAGAGTATCGGAGCTTAAGCTGCTCTGATTGATTTTAGAGGAGAAAGTGACAGATGCTCAACACTTTAGAGAATGTAGCCATTTTAACGGGAAGCCCAGCTGTGAATTCCAGAATTCCGAGGGGCTTTTTTGTTTGGTTTTGCTTTTATTAATAAGAGACAGGTTTGAAAAAATGTCAGGCTGAATGAAAAGAAAGTGTAATTACATCATTGTATTCCCATGCAAAATATTGTATATGCTTTTCCATGGAGTAAAGAGTACAAACAAAGATGAGGGGGGAAAACAGGGGGACACATTTCATACGTTTAAACAAAGCATGTCAGCTAATCATGTATCTAATAAGAAGACTCCTTATAATTTCTTTTATAGCTTATACTGATAAAATATTATACAGAGAGGTGAGATGAGGAAAGTTCATGAGAAGTGTTCTATAAATCAGATTTTGAAGGAAAAATACCATTCCATCTGTCATAATTGGTATTCAGGAGCCCATACAATTTTAAAAATTATTGGGCCGGAATGGATTTTATGATCACTTTGTTTCCTGCTCTAAGCAGCCTCATCCATATTTAACACCTCCAAGCAGCTTATTTTGCTTCATATAGATTAGAATGTGTCACAATGTAGCAATTAGGTGACACTTAATAGAACTTAATCCTGTACAATTTTAAATGGCTGATTTAACCGGATATCTCTTCAATGGGTAACATTTTAAAATAATAATTATAGATTGGTGAAATACTTCAGAATCTCTGCCTCTTTGTGCTGGTGAAAACATACCAATACAGTGCACTGTCATTTATTTATTTTAAAAAACTTATATAGCAACCCATATTGTCAAACAATCCACTGTGTGCATGTGTGTGTGTGCACATGCGCACAAACAGTAAAAAACAATGAAATCTCCAAACCATAAACCAAAAATCAGTAAAAAATACTCTAAAAACTCATGGCGCTCCTATACCAGAGGTGGTATTCAGAGGGTTATTACCAGTTCTGGAGAACCAGTAGTGGAAATTTTGAGTAATTCAGAGAACCAGTAAATACTACCTCTGACTGGTCCCGCCCCCATCTATTTTCTGTCTCCCGAGTCCCAGCTGATCTGGAGGAAATGGGATTTTGTAGTAACTTTCCCCTGGAGTGGGGAGGGAATGGAGATTTTACAGTATCCTTCCCCTGCCATGTCCACCAAGCCATGCCATAGAACCAGTAGCAAATTTTTTTGAATCCCTCCACTGTGCTATATATCTACATCTTGCTGGACGCCAGCATGAGTGATGAAACCTTCTTTAGAGTGAATTCCCTAGAAAGTTCAATAAAGGTATTTCAAAGACTTTCTTTGGTGCATGTGCATACAGGCATCACTCATTTGCTTTGCTAACATTTCAGGGGAATCTTTCTGTTCACAAATACACATGTGCAAATTGTCAGGGGGTGTATTTGAAGCAGCCACAACACTCCTTTCAGGACAAAATGACTAAGGGCGCTTTATTTGTGCTAAGTTCTTTCATAAAGGATTGTTGTATGTACCATTGTTGCCTCTTGCAACTGTTTATTAGTCATGCCATTGCTGTGCTGTAATGCAACTGAAATAAACTCCCAAGTATCTAACTATTATATTATTCAAATGTGTTCAAATTACAACTTGCAGGATTCTCAACCAACATGGGAAAAAAATCAAACCATAAGAATAGGACAGAGACTGGAAAAACATTATGTAAACTAAAAGGGATGTACATGCCAATTATGTGGTTGTAAAATATACCAGTGAAACTAGACATTAGGAGTAAAAGAATGGGACTAAAAGAATTGAACCCTAGAAATCAATATCTAGAATTCCAGAAAGCAAAGTACACAAAGACAAAGAATTAACACAAGAAAATAGAACACTTTTCTCCACATATATTTGATTGAAAGTGTTCTGAACTTCATAGCATTAAATCTTTGTCTTCAGCCTATTGCTCAATATCAAGAGAGACTGTGGATATCTATAGAATATTTATGTAATGTTGCTTTATAGGAGTATCTACAAAGTAATACAGCTTAATACAGTAATACAATAATAAACCCAATTCCTAGGAATAAGGTTGGGGGAAATATCCATGGATATTAAAGCAAATCAGTCTAATTCGCACTGTAGTAATTTATGAATTATGAGATTTATTTATCTTTTTTACACTTTTCTAAATTTTGTGATATGTTCTTTGTTCAAAATTAAATATAAATATGCATATTAAAATGTGTAAAAAACACATTTTATTCATTAAAGAACCATAGACATGTGGAAATTGAATGAGTGCAACTGAACAGATGCAAAACTCATAAGGCTGAGCTGCCTTACAATCAGGAATAAGAAATTTTGCCCCACCCTTTTCCCAAACTCAGTAACAACATTCAGAGACAGTCAACCTGGAAGGACACTTACTACAACACCTCTACAGAGCTCCCCACCCACTTTGGAAAAGCCTAGGTTGGCCAAATCAATATCATTAATCTTTTTCCCAAAGGTCCTCAGTCATCCAAAAATTATGCAGTTATCAATCCATGACAGCTTGCAAAGGTAGCTTGCAAATATGACTTTAGGACAAGATGTGATGTTGCCAAAACAACTCTCAGAGAAGAGTAATTTCAAAGCACTAAAAGGGCTTTGAACTGGATCTTTTTAGAGAGCCATAAAATATCATGGGAAAAGTGATGACATAGATTTTGATTCTCTTCCAATGACTTCAGATGGTATAACTGTGGGAAGTGGAGCAGAATACTGTTAAACCTGCTGCTTTACCTTAATATTCAAATTCCTTTTCCCTAAATACACAGTGTGTAAATTAATCTCAGTGACCCATTCTTTTATAAGCAAGAACTCTCAAACAGACTCCTTTTGTAAACTTTGTTCTTAATGCTGATTTCTGGCCCTTTCTGAAAATGAAAAAAAGTGTTTATTTAAGATACAGTAGGTCCACATTCAAGCTTTTGGGCCTAAAAAATTCTCCTGAAAATGATTGTTCAGTTTCTCCTTATTGCCAGTCTAGAACTTGCTCTATTCCAAAGTGGATACTAATAATAAATTGTATAAAATGCTCTTTTTTTTCACATAGAAGTTTGACTTACAGTAGCAAACTACCAGCTGATACCCATCACTGCACAAGATGAGCCAGTCTTCCACCTCAGTGTTCATATTTCTCACACTCGGGAAGCAGCAAGAAACAAGACATTGATTATAGCCTTCTGGCTTGATGACAGAACTTCAATAATAGTAGTGTTAGCTTGCAACAACAAATATGTAACAACTCCCTATGTACCCTCAATGAACCAGAAAAAAATGTCCAATATGTTGTCCCAAAGGAGTTTAGGCAGATCAGCTTGTAAGGCAAATGCCCCAAATCTGCAGTTTTGAAGCTTAGATAACATCAGGGGTGTTTAGTTCCCCTTGTCTTGCACACTTTAGACAACAGCAATTTAGGACTATGTGCCTACAAGGCATAAAAGTTATTTGATCTGTGCAAATATTGAATCCCAGATCAATATAGAACACTTTAGAGAGATTCCATGTTTCTCCAAAGTGAAATGGGATTCTCTCCCAAGTGTCTGTAACTGAATGGCTATTCTCCTGAGACCTCATAAGCAATTTGGCACTTCAAAAATACACTGTTTCGTGCCCCCTACTAACAGTGATCAAGCCCTGTTCATATGACTCATCCATGAATTGCACAATATAGCAATTCTATAGCTACAGTTTAGTATTCCTGGGAATAGCCTCAGTACTATTCATTTATGCAGTGCAATCAATACATTATGCCTTATAAACAAATAAAATGAAAACCTCAACAATTGTAACTCGAGAGTGGCTTCTTCTTTGTTTCAAAATTGAGACATGTTTTTAATTTGAATGCTTTCATGTGATTTGCATACATATCCAGCTGCGTATGTTCCCTGGTAGGTATATAATTTGAATGTCCCATGGAAAGGACAGTAGACAAGAGGTGGGTTGCTCCCGGTTTGGCCCGGTTCAGCTGAACTGGTAGTAGAATTCAAGCCTGGGTCACAGAACCGGCAGCGACCCAGGAGTGCCACACTCCTGAACCGGTTCCCTTGCCACCACTGGGCAGCCTCCAGTTTGGTTTTTAGTGACTGTGTGTGAGTTCACTATAAATTGTTCTGCGCATGGGTGAAGAACAATTTACATTGAACAGAGCATGCACACGCAGCATACGTTGCATGCACATTGTGAATCGGTAGTAAAACTGGGAGCAACCCACCCCTGCAGTAGACCTTCTGTAATGGGGCAACTTTAAGGGAGAGAAACAAAAACATTATTTGTGTAGCTGATAACAACACAGTTCTGTGCATCTCCACTCAAAAATGAATCCCAGGACCTTAATTAGGGCTTTCTCTTACAAGTGGCACAGAGTTGCAACTTCAGACATCTTTCCCACTACTCAAAAGAACAGCAAATCAGCATTCTGCCTGGCTGCTTCTGATGATCAAAGGTAGAAGTATACCAGCATAATTCTATGAAGAAAAATGTTGTTTCAACCATCTTTGAGAGTCGCTTTATTTTTAAATCTAATGCCATCTGGAGACATTCATAAGAACCAGGGATGGAAAGTATCTTAAGCTTCTTAATAGGACTCAGATTTTAAAAGACTTTTCTCTTTCTCAAACAACTTTGTGCTGCTTTACGTTTTGCTTGAAGTGTAGTTAGTGAACTTTACAGTTTGGCATATCTTTAAACCATAGGTGACAAATAAAACTATCTCACAATTTTCTCCCTCCCACTTTAAACAGAAAATAAAACAGAATTAAGTTTCCTCTAGTGGCTTATTGCTAATTTCTACAAGGCAGCTCTGACAATTAAGTTTTGCAAAATTTGTGAATTATATTCAGTTTCAAAACAGCGGGTGTTCAAAACTAGATACCTTACCACAAAGAAAATCTCTTTTATAAGTAAATATGACTCTTTTAATCTCTTACTGCTTATCTTGTTTTAGAAGTATAAATCTGTCTAAGGTGTAAAGGGAAGACTTTGCTTTTCACTGGATTTAGGGGAGGAGGGGGGAGAAAGAAAACAAATGAAATTTGCTCTAGAGTAAGCAGGAATCTTTCCAGGAACCTTGGATATTCCAAGGATAGAAATATAAGGAAACATACAATCGAGTCCTTCTTTCCATTCTGCCATTTTTTCTTTCCTTAGCCACAAGGGTCATGTTAAACCTAAACACATGATGATGATTGGTTGGAGGGAAGGGGGTGTTGAATTGCTAACACACACCAGTTGGGATATCAAATTGACATGATGTGATTGCAGTAGAGTGCAGTAGACTTCATTCAAAAGGCTTTTTTTTTTGTCTCTGCAGTTTTTGTAATTTTAACTGAACTGCTGAGAAACCACTGCCAGCAAAACAACCACTATAAAATACCAGTGTAACCCAAGCTTCTTTCTTAATGGTGGGTGGTCTCTTTGCTTCATTGCTTCAGCACCATTCAGCATTGTTACTAAACCAAATCTTATTTTTCATGTTTTGTTAAAAAAGACACACAGTTTTAAAATCTAGTTTTCTAATTAAAAAAAAACTTGCTCAGTAAGAAGAGGACACGTTCCTTCTGCTACTTCTAAATTCAAAGGGTTTGGTTTCAGATTGGTCAAAAAAACTTAGCTCCAAGGCAGGTCTAAGGTGAAATGATAAAGCTCATATAACTGGCTTTGACCTCTCTCCAGCATATTGCACAGCTACTTGGCAGGTGATAAAGTAGCAAGCACAATCAAATCAGTTCAATAATTTTTCAACACTCCTTTTACAGCATCTTGAGGATGGTGGAGATGCCTCAAATGCACAACCAGGAGTTGACATGCTTGATTTATGAGCCAAGTGGAGCTGTATCTAAAGTCAAATCCTGGGGACGGCAAAACAACAGAATGTGGCTGCTTTTCAAATCACACTTCAAAAGCCATAAGGTTAGCGGCTGCCACACAACTATCTTGACATGCGACTATTTAAACATTAAATAGCTAGCAGTTGCTGAAAAGGGGAAAGTGTGGCTGATAAAGCCTCTTCTTGACAGCTCCATCTCAGTGTAAGTACTTGCTTGATCTGTAAAGATACCTGGCGATAGAAAATGGTGAGCCAATGTCAATCACTTTTTTAATTATAGGTCACAGAATGTTGGAGCTAATATAACAGAAATTTTACAGATAGAACTGAGCTTGCATATACTATATATTGTTTATTCATCTTGTTTTTTAAATTTTACTCATTCAATATTGCTTATCAGGTTTTTTCAGCTCGCTTATTTTTCTCCTCATGTGTTAAATCAAGTTAACTGAACAAATCAGTTTCACAACAGTTCTAAAAAGTAATGAAACATGGTGCCTCCCAAATTTTTTAACTGGAAGATCATGAAGCCAAACATTATCCAACTTTCTTTTGCCATTGAAAGAAGATTAGATTCTAAAAGAAAAGGGAAAAATATGAAATTGCACACTGCATAAATTCCTAAGAAATCTTTAAAGCAGGAGGACATAGAGAAAGCAGATATTATTACACTTTTCAATCCATTAAAATGTGAGAAGACCCCAGGCATGTCTTCCCCACTTAATATCTGACTGTGATCTACTTTCAGACACCATCTCAGAATTTCCAATCAAGGTGTTGTTGCCAACCATTTCACTCTATTTAGTTGTTATACTGGAAATACCAATGTGCACATAAGATCAATTTAGCTATATTGTTTTGCAGAGCATTCTCATTTGGTCACTTTGAGCGAAGCAAAGCACGTCTTTGAGATTTTAAAGAATCCTAATGTCTTATGTAAGATACTTTCCATTGTCTTTATAAATGGCTTCTTTAGGATTGTGATCTTCAGCAAATCTTTTTCTAAACTATTTTTCTCACCAGATAATCAGATCCACTGTCTCTTTGTTCATTCATCAGTCATTCACATTTCTCCCTATCAAGTACCATTTATTATATATTTCTAAATTTAGGTATGGATTAAATCTCTTTTGTATTTCCATATCATAAAATGAATAACACATAATTTTACATTTCTAATGTTTTAGCAAAAATCAACACTCATGCTTCTAGGTTTTTAAAAAAGGATTATTAATTAAAGAAAAGACTTTGTCCAGCTTTGTTTCTAGGTGGAAACCACTTTGGGACATTTTATTAGAAACCGAAAGAAATGCCAAATTAATTTTGGAATTTGAAAATTAGAATTATTTATGATTGTAGAAATGCTATGTAATATTAAATTTCAGATGAAAATGTTAATTTTATATTTTTAATTGTATCAAATAAAGTTGGAAATTATTTTTTGCACCTTCTCTTTCCCTAATTTTTTATTCCTTTTTATTTCTGCTTTTTTATATTTTATCCTTTGCAGAAATTTAATTAAGAATATTGACAAAGCTAACACAAGAACAAGTTCTACTGGCTAAGTCTACTGCATCTGGGCTACAAAAAAGGGCTGATCATTAGATGGTAGCAAAGAGTTAAAAAAACATTTTATGAACACATTGCAATCTATTGAAAATTTTTGTAGTCTAGATTGGTATGTGATTTTCATAAAGTAAAAATAAAATGTTCCAAACTTCTAATTGTGATATAGTGCTCTCTATCGCAGAAGTCTACGAAATAAGGTGTAGATGTCCTTCCTACATACGTTCTTAGAAATATTTTCCGGTCATCAGGGGAAAAAAATGTCCAGGGGACAAATATCCTGGCAAAAAAAGCAGGAAATGTGTCAACAAACAGAAGATAAAGAGAAAAACTTTATTCAGAACTCTTTAAGTTGAGGGCTTTTAAAGATGCACTCTCAGAATTTTGTCTCAGCTAAAGGCCAGAAGCTATGACCTTGAGCTGTTGCTATGCTTAAAGAGGCCTTATTTATGTGTAACTTGTTATTCACAATTAGTTCTTTTTCTTTGATGAGTTTTTCTGGCCATTAATTGATTTTGCTACCTATATTCCCTAAGGCTGGGTTGTGGCTAAAATGCCAATTTGGTATCAGAGGGGAGCTCTGCATTCAAAGGAAGGAGAGCTAAAAGAAAGTAGGGCCCCCTCTTCTGCCATGAGATTATCAGGAACAATTATTTTGAGTTAGAAACATGTTCTGCGAGATGAATATGGAAGAGGGAATAAGAATATGGAACAATGATTCCGCACATCACTGATGTCCATGTTTCTTCTTAAATATTCAGGCAAATGCCTGACTCTTTAGTAAGAGTCTATATTCCATATTTTCATGTGGAAACCTCGCAAAATTAACATTTATGCAGAGTGTTTGGGGGAAAAAATAAGATGTTTCAAAGAAGAATCACATTGGAAATGATGTTTCAGATCATCAAGTTTAACTCCCTGTTCCATGCAAGAATTCATATTAAAGTATCCTTGCCAGATGGCTGTACAGTTTCTGTATTAAAGGAATCCATTAAAGAGATGTACCATTTTGCTTGATAACTGATTTTATTATCAAACTTCCTTATGGTTAGAATATTTCTGTTAACATTCAATAACTTGGGTTATTTATTGGTGTCTTGTTCTCTGTGAAATAGATAACTGATGTTGAATGTCCTCTATGTGACATTCCTTCAGGTACTTGAAAAGCACTATCAAAAGTGCCATCTGTGTATTATCTTCTCAAGGTTCAACATCCAGTTCCTTCTGTATCTTCTCATCAGACTTAGTTTCAGTTCTTAGATTATTATCAGGGCTGTTCTTTACATTCATACCAGGGTGTTTTCTAAATATAAAGCAGCTAAATAGAGGCTTGAGACAGTTCTGATCAACTCAGAATATACTAGAAATATAATTTGTATGATGTATAAGCTAATTTGAAAAACAAAATAGCAAATATAAATATAAATATAATATACACTGGTTTCAGTGTTATTGAATATTATATTACATGTTTTAGGATAAAAAGATACTCCTATTCTGCACATTATATTTTTTTCACATGATACTCTAAAATAGAGGTGTTTATTAATGATTTAAAAAATCCTTTGCATAAGCTATCATGTCAGGGTTTTTTAAATTTTTTACCAGGAATCCTCACTGAAGATGTCCATCCCAATAATTTCTTTCCAATTTCCAGTCAATATTTTTTAACTTTTAAAAAGTTAAAGGCTTATTTTCCTAAGAATTCTCTTTTACTTCTCTACATTATGTTTTACAACTCTAAATGTAACTAAAACAGCTAACTTTTTCAAGATTGAAATGTTATTGCAATATCACATACTGTGGTTTGCATTCATCTTCCAAGAAAACAGTGAAGTAAGCCAAAGTTTGAGATTTCAGCTCCTCTAGTGCATAGCTAAAGTTTCATAAGAACAGAGAATGAAGATGTATAAATGGCTTATTGACAAATTATACTGTGAGAGCCAATGTCCTGTGGTTTAGGATGCTGGGAAAGTCCTAAATCTTTAACTAAATTTTAATGTATGTTAACCATCCAGAACAAAAATGGAAATATTTTTCAGCCAATGAGCTGATTGAACTTCTGTCTTGGCAGCTACAGGGGGGACACATCAAGACATTGAAGGGAAGGGAAATGGTCACACATTTTTATCTTCTTGGCATCATATTGAGGATTTTTCATGTTGGAAAGCTGTGAATTAGAATGTTTTGCCTCATAGGTTTCTAACTTTCCATTACTTCTTTCATGTTAATATTTTTGAGTGGATTCAATCATGCTTGGTTAACAAGCCACAACTTGCAACATTTGCATAGATTTCTAAGCAATAAATCATGTTTTACATCCCCAAAATGCAGATTTTGTGCATAAGCCAAGACTAATAAAAATATGAAGAATGAATGAGCTGCATGAACCCTGCATATACATTAAAATGAATCCTATATAACAAAACTGATAGAAAAATATTATATTGAAAAAAGCAGCAAAATACACCAGAATTATAGCAAACTGTTAGATCTAGTTCTCTTTCATTTATCACAAGTAAAATCATATATGTACTTTCAAAACTGTAGTAACTACACTGACAGAGAAGTGAAATAAAACAATCCCATTAAATCACTCATAGGGAAGTAGGTGAAATAGTTTATAAAATTACAGGATAGAAAACCTTCTAAATGACTTATCAAGATTTTTGTACATTGAATTGAATCTGAGTTTCTAAGAGCATACTATCATTTAAGTAATATTCACATGGAATTGTTTTACTTCTTGATAGATCATGCTACATCAACACTCAATCATGCTTCCAAATGTAACCCTTATTTTTGAACATCAAAAGGATAACATGAGTATTAAAAAACTATGTGCTAGTTTTTCCCAACTCTAGGGGGAGGTGCTCATCTCCATTTCAAAGATGAAGAGCCAGTGATGTCCAAAGACATCTCCGTGGTCATGTAGCCGGCATGACTAAATGCCGAAAGGGCACGAACACTGTTACCTTCCACCAAAGGTGGTTCCTATTTTTCTACTTTTCTATGTGCTTTCAAACTGCTAGGTTGGCAGAAGCTGGGACAAGTAACAGGAGTTCACTCCATTACACAATGCTAGGGATTCAAATTGCCGAACTGCCAACCTTTCTGATCGACAAGCTCAGTGTCTTTGTCACTGAGCCACTGTGTCCCTTAACATGAGTATTAGATACCACAAAATAAATGTTTGGCCGTGTATGGCTCAAATTCTTCTCCCATAAAAACTATGGATAATATACACCAGCCTTTCTTAATAACTTGCTGCATAGACTGTGGCTGCACAGTCTTGGAATGGCCAGTAGATTGAGAAAGGCTGGTACAGATTATAAAAGCTATTTCCAACTTTTGGATCAGCTGTGGTAATTTCTAAAGCACAATTATTTCAAACTTATTGATATCCAGAATTTTAATAATTCAGCAAATGAGAATCAGCAATTAATGACATCAAAAACAACAAGGTTGTTTTTGATGTCATTTATTAATCTGTTTACCTATAAGACCTACTATTAAACGTAATGTCCCCATAATAGATGCCTATCTATTTTTTCTTCTTCCAGGACAACAACATTTCTTGTTTTCTTGATAATGTTCTTTTTAGCTTATACCAAATGTTTGTAAAATATAAGAAACTGCTAGTTTTTCTTTAAATTACTATAACCATTACAAAAAAACCTGTATAGTGAACTAGCACTGATTGGAATACTGTTGGACATGATAAGTGTCCCCAGTTAACATCTGGAGGAAGAAACAATCTTGAGACTATAGGTTTACACAGGAATGGTACAAACTGAATGCTTGACTGGACCAAGTAGATGGTTCTTCCTTTGTTACAAAGCTACTCTGGGCAATAATTTCAAATAAAAGTCTATACTTTATTAATTATGAGTCTGCTTTGTTGTTGAACTCTTTAATGAGTTTCCCAGCTGTATTAACCTATAGTCATTACTCTAAATAATTTGTGTCTTCATACAAATAATATACTAAAATGCATTCATCTCTCAGAAGTTAAGCATGCAGATTTATATTAATATACCTGGTGGCTCAATGGCTAAAACACTGAGCTTGTCAATCAGAAAGGTTGGCAGTTTGGCAGTTCGAATCCCTAGCACTGCATAACAGAGTGAGCTCCCATTATTTGTCCCAGCTCTACCAACCCAGCAGTTTGAAAGCATGTAAAAATGCAAGTAGAAAAAAATAGGAACCACCTTTGGTGGGAACGTCACATTGTTCTGTGCACCTTCAGCATTTAGTAATGCCAGCCACATGACCAAGGAGACATCTTCGGACAGTATTGGCTCTTGGGCTTTGAAATGGAGATGAGCACCTCTCCCTAGAGTCAGGAATGGCTAGCACATAAGTGGGATGAAAACCTTTACTTTTGCAGCTTATCCAGTGCATGCAACTAATGTGGGGGGGAAAAAACAGTTTTGTCTAGTTCTTAAAGTTTCATGATAAAATATGTGACAATTTTAACATTCATTTTTGTAGACCAAGTAAAAATAATATACTTTCCATTTTATAGCAGAACTGTTATGAAGAGGAAGAATCAATGAACAAAGAGTAGATACTTGGATACAGTAGTGTTTAAAATTCCCCATTCGTATCAAATATTTATTTTTGTATAAAGGTTTTATTCCCTTTTTTTGTAGAAAAAATATGATTGTAAGAAACATTCCACTGAGAGACCCTTTAAAGAACAGAATTATCATTATAATCTGGAGATTTTCTATCTGAACACTACAGGATGAATAATGCAGAAAAATGATTTTAGCTTGGTGTTATGTATTAATCCTTTGTAAAATTCACAGGGTAGTTCTTACACTGAAGTATGTGTGTTTCCTATAAGAAATTCTTTGAATCAGGAGTAGCAAATATGAGTTATAACTATTTTATTTTTTAAAAAAGAATCTCCATATACATGTACATTGCAGAGTTAATGATAAGATGCAATCCTGAAATGAATCAAAATACTGTTTCCCTTGTGCATCCCCATTTTAGGAAATTATGTAACCCTCAAATCAAGCTTTTATTGTGACAAGAAAACTTGATGGATCAAACATGAATTACATCTGGGGATTAAGTATTTACAGAAGAAAATATATGTAGCTCAAGACTGAATTGGTGAGCCCTTGATTCTGTCTGACCGGGGATCTTTGCTTGCAGATATTTCATTACTAGACCATCCAAATTTCTGCAAGCAGACAACCAAGCTCAGAGGGCACTAAGGAGTCCACAGTGAAGTATCTGCAGTTCTGTGTGGCCTGACAAACATCTCAGGACTGTTTAATTAATACAAAGCAATGTCCATCTGGTGATTCTGCTGGATTCCACAATCCTTCAAGCAAGTTGGCAGGATATGCAAAAGCTTTCTGTGTTACTGTTAGGTTTCAGCTAAATGCACTGCCAAGGGCTGACAAGGAGAGAAAATTAAAAAAAAAAAGCTTGGTTCGTGAATATACTTCTCATCACATTTACAAACTTCGTTATTCCGGCCAATTATGCTCGTTGTACTGATGACTTTCTCAGACCTTAAATTCTCTCTTTTATAGTCACTTTTCAGGAAATTACAACACTGACTAATATGGACAATTAGCATAGTTGAAGATTAGTTGTGAATTAGATCCATTAACACTAATATAACTATCCTTACAATATCCAAGCAGCCAAATCAAGTGTTATAAAAAAGGGGCATTGGTTCCCTGTGCATGTATGCAGATTGTGGAAGTTTATCAGCTGAAATTCCTGCAAAAGTTCAAATTTCAGATCACCAGAATTCATTTTCAGATCATAACTATATGATATATTGGCTATGGTGGCAAAAAATCAAGAGTTCTTAGTTGATTATGTTTAAAAGGCATAAACTGTCATTAATGTATGTTTTTTTTAAAATACAATTTGTTAGGTGGAAAATATTCCTAGGGTTTTGGGGGTGTTTTTGCAGAGAGTAATACATGCCTCTTCCTACAATGTCCAGAAAATTGAGATAATTGAATATACCACAATTAATTAATTATAAATAAGCATATCATGTAAGCACCATTGTTGTCTATTTACCTCAAATAAAAATGAATTTATTATGAGATGGCATTAAAATTAATAATGGACGCAGCCTAAGCCCAAAATGACTGAGACAGTTTGCTTTTTCCCCCCTTTGTCTCTATGTTGTGTAGTATATCTGTAAGTTGCAAGAACTATTTTGATACTGATCAAGGCCTGTCTCTTGGTCTAGATTTACTAATACAATAGTAGAGTTGGAAGGGACCTTGGAGGCCTTCTAGTCCAACCCTCTGCCTAGGCAGGAAACCCTATACCGTTCCAGACAAATGGCTATCCAACATCTTCTTAAAGACTCCAGTGTTGGGGCATTCACAACTTCTGGAGGCAAGTTGTTCCACCAATTAATTGTTCTAACTGTCTGGAAATTTCTCCTTAGTTCTAAGTTGCTTCTCTCCCTATTAGTTTCCACCCATTGATTAGTTTCCACCCACTAGTTGTCCATCCATTTTAAACACATGCTTTACCTTCCCAATGGAAAAAAAAATCCATAATAATATCATTATTATTCTTTCAGCACATTAATATCTGGCAACACTAGTAATGGTATTTGTTGAGGTATAAATTGGTTGGTATCTGTCTTTATCCTTTTTCTTGTACTCCCTTCCACCTCACCCCCTTGTCCCATGCACCCCCTCCCCTGTCCCCCCCAAATGCATTTTGAGGGGAAGGAGGCAGAATACTCCCATTTGAAAAAAACTAATTGTCTGAACAATCTTCTCTAATCCTCACAATACTGATGAATTCTGCTTTATTGCTGCTCTTTGGGTTTAAAGCCAAGCAAGAAAAGCAGGATGTGAAAACATATCATCCAAAAATACTGTCATGTTTGGATCTTCTCATGGCAACAAAGGAGACCAAAGGGTCAAGGCTTGCTCATAATAGCAATAGCACTTAGACTTATACACCACTTCATAGTGCTTTTACAGCCCTCTCTAAGCAGTTTACAGAGTCAGCATATTGCCCCCAACAATCTGGGTCCTCATTTTATTCACCACAGAAGGATGAAAGGCTGAGTCAACCTTGAGCCGGTGAGATTTGAACTGCCAAACTACAGGTAGTCAGCTGAAGTAGCCTGCAGTACTGCGCTACCTCGGCTCTACATCGATTTACTGATGTACAGCCTTATTGATAGAATAGAGTTTGGCTTATAGCAAATACTAAGGGAAACAGACCACAAGGATGATATCTGTGTAACAAAAGAAATTAAACTTGAATGACAAGGGCCTTCTTCTTCTGAATACTTTACAGCTATTAATATAAAGACTTTACAGCTACTACTGGTGCAGGCTTTTGCTGAACCCAGCATGAAACTAAAATTCTCAATATTACATTGCAAGCTAGACTTGTTTCAAGGAACTAACAGAAAATGTATCCATTGGTTTTCACAGTATTGTATTGAAAGCTACTGGGGTGAAGAAGACAGGTATATTGCCTGAGGTAAAATACTCAATTTCCAAAATAAATCCACAGAAATGTTGATAGCCTTAAGCATATTTCTTGATTTTAATTTTACAGCATTGATTCATGTATAACCTGTCTGCTGAGCTTCTTTCATTTGTTTTTCCTCTTATCTTTCTAGAACAAAACATCAAGTAAACAAATTCTAGTTCCTTTCCATCTAGGGTTTACCCAGTTTCAATGATTCTGCTGGAAATGAAAGTAGGGTGTATGAAATAATGGGAAGCCTGTAAGAAAGAGAAATGGACAAAAAATTGGGGGCAACAAAATTCATTGTTGTGCATCATATTTCAGCCAATCAGAAACAGGAGACCTATATTTCCATTTAGATATTTGGAGGAAAGTAACTCAATATATAAGACCCAGTTACATGTAGTTCTACATTAGGCAAAAATCCAGTTGGATGACATTGGCCCTAACACTCTCTCTTTACCCTAAGGAGGAAGCAATAACAAACCACTTCATAAAAATCTTGCCAAGAAAACTGCAGGACAAGTTCGGACAGTTGCTTAGAGGCAACACTGATGTATAATTGCATGTGTGTACATGCGTGTGTGTGTGCACGTGCACACACACAGACACACATACACAGAGGAAAATTAAGTCAAATATGGAGAATTTTGCTTATCTGGGCTTAAGCTACATGGATATCAATTTGTATAAGTTTATAGCATGTGGTAGAACCTGTAGGGACTAATTCAGGTAGTAGCCAAGAGTCAACACTAACTTGAAAGGACACACACACACAGTACAACAGTAGTTAGGATGCTGTTACAGTGTAGAATTCATCCATGAACACAATGAGCATTATAATTTTTTTTCTTAAAATATGCAGTTAAAAATAGAACTCTTTTGTTTTGCTTTATATCTTTGTCCTTATTTCCTTACTTCAAATTCACATTGCAAGGTTAGTTATTCAATGTTGTATCCATTTTACTGATATAGAAGTGAGTGTGAAGATATGGCCTACTGAAGACCACCGGAAATAAAATCTTAAGAAGGCAACCTGGTTGAACTTCCACAGTCCACTGACCAGGCTAGTTTGGACTGGTAAAGTGAAAGCATCTAGGGGTCCTAAGATTGCCTATCCCTATGCCTAGGTCTTTCTAGTATGTCCCAAAATGCAAAGGAAAATATACTAGATGTCATGTACCTAATTCATCTGCCATTACAGAATATTTCTTTTTATAATGGTTTTTTTTTTTTAAAAAAAATCACATCCTGCTATTTAAAATTCTTTTTAACTATGATAGCATATGGAAAACAAGTTCTGAATTTTAAAACATCTGCTGTTCAGCCCAAAGTACTGGTCAGAACTATTTCACTGAATATTGGTTTAATGTGAGAGAATTGTCCAAATGTAAAATGTTGAATAACACAGTATATAAAAATGTGTTCAAATATTCCAGGAAATACCAGGAAAAAATTCTAGAAAGCTGAGGTTAGAAATGTAATGATCTCCTTACACGTTCTCTTACAGTTATTGAATTTCATATTTCTTAATGCTTAATTATTTTCACACGTTTAAACAGAGGCATTTGAATTGCAGAAAGAAGACTTTGATAGACCACATCATAGCTGTCAAAAAAGAATCCCTGGTGAGTAACAATTACATCCTATGTAAGACAGAGTTTCTATGGTGGAAAAATGGATATGTAATGTATGTTATGTGCACCTTTAACTGCAAGGATGCCTCAGAAACTCACACAATTGGAAAAACTACTGCTTTGTCCAACACTGCAAGATACCTCAATTATAAATCTAGCAAAATAATTAAAACACCTTTTAAAAGACTATAGAAGACTAATAGTGAATTTAATAATGATTATGTTCTTTCTCCCTTGGTTTTATGAATGTTTAGAACTTTTATGCATTATCCTTGTGTGATACCACATTTATTAAGTTCTTCGTATATTTCTTCAAATCCCAATTCTTGGACAGAAAGAGTCTTTTCAGTTGTGAAAGGGTGTTCCTAAATATTATGCTGGAATAAAATAAAGTGCAAGATCAAGTTCTGAATGCAGCAGGTGTGAATTTCTCCATGTAAATTGGAATATAGTTGAAGCAGAATGTACTTTTGAGGCAGGCTATGGAGAACCTGCAAAATGGAATCAGAAAAACTTGTCCATAACAATGGATTGCTGTGTTGCATGATTTATGTCCTGAAAAATCTTGGAAACTCCAAGAAAGGCTGTTTGAAGAATGGTTTTGGCTCCAGCAAATACACAAGCTGCCAACATATACATAAGGAAGACAGTTGTGCCAATATGGCTTGGCCAGATTTATTGTATATATGGTAAGGCTTGTAGAAAGAATATGTTTGCATGCTGATTCAAACCATGGTTTCTGAACAGTGAGGTTCTGTTAAACCATTAATCTTTAAAAGCAAGTTGTTACATTGAAGGGAGGCATGTTATGCTTCACCTGTTTTGCAGATTATATGAAATGACATAAGACATTAGTTAGGATAGACTTGACAAGAGAAAAAAAAGGTTAACATTCCTGAGTGCAACATTGCTGCTTGTAAGTTTCTTTAAAATCAACAAATTTAGAGCAATGTGTGAAATTCATTGCTATTTAGGAATATCAACCAGTCTAATTCATCATCTGAGCCTATTTTAAATTTAAATTTTAAACCATTCATGTGTCTTGCATGAAAACAAGTGTGGCCTTATTTATCAGCATATATCTAAAAGATTAAAAATATTATGTGTGCTCTTTAATCTAAAAGAAACATAGGGCACAATCATGAAATTATCTATTTGAACTGTGGTCCCAAAATATATTTGTATATTATTTGTTTATTAAGAGTATATATTGCTTTCTTTAGTAAAAGCAATTCCTGTGCAGTATTCAAAAACTAATAACACCATCAAATTAAAAGAAATCTTGTAAAGTGCTGAAATCTAATAATTTGGTACAAAAAAACCCCAGTTAGAGCTAGTCCTGGGGCAGTCCAACATTGAAAAGACATAGTCTGATATTTGAACATAAACAATTATACCCATCAAGCTGAGTGTCTTCTAAACATCTCAATGCATGGGAAGGTGGACAACGGTCTTTTAACATATGGCTTTCCATACTGCATGATCTTTGCTCTTCTAGATCTGCTTTTTGAGAGAACATCTCTCAAAATGTCTCTCAAAATAACAGAAGAAAAATATCTCATGTTTCAAGAAGGGTAAAAAGCATTATAGATTGCACAAGAGTCAGATGGTAATTTCTGGACATCCACATTATGTTATCTACCCACATCAGAGGTGGGTTGCTACTGGTTCAACTCGGTTCGAGCGAACTGGTAGTGGAAATTAGGATTAGGTGACTGAACCGGTAGGGACGGCAGGTTAGCCACACCCCTGAACTGGTTCCCTGGTCACCCGTGCCATTGCCGGAATGTTCTTTAGTCATTTTATAATGTTTTGCGCATAACAATTTACAGGCAACTGCGCATGCGCAAGCAACATGCATGCAAAGCGAACTGGCAGTAATGCCAGCAGCAACCCACATCTGACCCACATGTCTAGGAATGACAGTGGGTATAAAACATAGATGCAAAACAAACAAACAAACAAACAAATAAATAAATAAATAAATAAATAAATAAATAAATAAATAAATCCTGTTTTGATACAGGAAAAGTTAATAAGCTGTTGCACATTTTCTGTCATTTTTGCATTATGAACCAAAAGACTCACAGAATTGTGCAATCTTAAAGAACACATAGATATCCCCCAAATGAAACAAACCATTTTTTCTGTCTTTCTCATTCTGAAATTGCAGATAGTTTCAGTGGGATGGTGTCTGACATCCTGCAGAAGAAAAGATCTGCAAAATCTTCCATATAATGTGGAACGTTTAAGAAGGTTAACTTATTACACATGCAAAGGAACTGCAGTGAAAAGCAGACAAATCTATATTGTACTGCAACATGCTATAGAATTAATCCCCCTTGCTAGCAAAATGTTGCATAAATAGCAAATGGAGGAGATATCCACAGTATTATACCTTATCACACTTTCTGTCAAAACATTCCCTGCAAGGAATCTTTCACATGATGATATATTCCAATAGTGAAGATGATTTTAACTAAATAGCAACTAACATCAACATATTTCTTAGAGAAGTGAATTAGTAGAAAGCTATTTTACAGTCATATATAGTTGTTTATTTTTCTCGGTGCATTTCTAAATTTTATGAGTCTGTGCATACAAAATATTCTACATCATTTATTGCTAATACAAGAGTTACTTACATCAACATAGCACTTTCCATTATAAAAAAATAGCTTTAAAAGACTAAAATCACTTAATCAATAATGTATTCCTGTTTCCTAGGCAAGGAACCTTTGAGATAAGGCAAATCAAAGTGCCATTCTACAGAGCTAGAAAAGCATAACTCCAAATGAATGAACATTCAGCTCAACGTGCCAAAAAGTCAAACAATCTTATCAATTAACTTTATTTTGTGAAATTTGCAAAATCATTATGCAGATGTTGTACTTCTTCAAATACCAGACACATTATTGGGGTGGGGGTGGGGTATTATGCTTTCAAACTTCAGAACTGCCATGTTGGTGATTTTTATATTCATGGTAATAAAACAGTTGTTCCCCACAGCTCTGAAGACACAAAGGTCAGGTGTCCCCAGTCTGATTCACTCAACCCACTAAGAAAGGGGAAAGCTGTTGCTTCTAGCCAGTCAGTGCTGCTGGCACTCATGGTCATTCTCACTTTTCTCTCTCACACACTAGAGTTCTGTTGTGAGAGCTGAAGGGGGGAGAAATAAGCCACTGCTGGGAAGAACAAGATAAAGTCAAAGTACAACTGTATATTGGCTTCTGGGGGAGGGGGGATTCTCAAGAGAGCATAATTAAAAGCAAAGGCAGAAAAAAGTACAGTGTCTTCTCTAGACTAGAAGCAAACTAATTAACATATAGAGTGAACCCCACAGCATCACGGGGACACACAAAGGCAGCGGTGATGTTACACTTATATGAAAAGGGCCCTAATTAAATCAGATTGTTATGAAATGCTCCTAAACAAATCCACATGCTTCTTTGCTCATAATAAGACATGTTTAGTTCATAATAGACACAATGCTTCAGGTTAAAGAAATCTGTTGCAAGATCTTGCCTTATTTTCTATTGCCTTACATTGTAGTAGTTACTTAATCACTTATTCTAAGACATTAGATGTTCTCCCTTTGTCCTGAAATATTTTTAAATAATAAAGCTATTTGATAAACTTATATACACAGAAATACATTTAATCCAGAAAGCATAAAATAATGTACTGAGAACATTACTGGGCAGTCCTAGATTCATATGTTCCATGATTTAATGAGAAACGAGTTAAATTGGGAAGCTGATGTAACTTTTTTCTCCAATCCAATTAGAGATAATTTAAACACGGATCTGCAAGTTGCCTCCACTGAGCTTGATCATGGAACTTCTGCCTTCTGGCTTTATGGCTGGTGCTGCACTGCAGTCACCTGGAACAGAGCCTGCTTATTACCACTTATTATTTCTTCTACTTCTTGATGCCTCAGATCAGTGACTCCAAACCTGTCATTCTATATTTGCCTTAGATGTTTTACACATGGTCAGATCAAAGCCATTGCAATTGATCTAAGCCAAGTCCCTACATTTAATCTTCATTCAACTATAACAAGATAGTTTTTTTCTTTTTTTATGTCAGTGGATGAGGCAAAATGCCCTTGCCGAGGCTGGCAAAGCTTTGGATTCAAGCTGTAAGTTACAGCAATTCTGTGGCCTATTGCCATTCTAGAACTAAACTGAAAACTTCTGGGCTTTGGTAAGAATAGGCTTGAGATGATAGAAAATGTAGTTCTTTGTAGAACTACTTTAACTCCAAATGACTGAAATAAAGCAAGGTCATAATGTTGAAAAATGAAGAACCTTGAAATGTAGTGCTTTGCCATGGCTTCCCCCAGATTTATATCTCTCATAATCCATTTGGTAACCTTTCTCAGCCACTAAAGAAACTCTAGACAATACACAAGAAAATAAGGATCAAAAATAGAAATACAGTCATAGAACAAAAATGCCATAAAATGTCATTGAGTGACACCCTACACCTACAAATCACCCTTCCAGAAAAGCGAGAACTGTCCAGCTCTTCTAAAAATCCAGCAGGATCAGAGTCATACTGACCTCCAGGATAGTATTAGTCCACAGGGTAGCAATAGCAATAGCAGTTAGACTTATATACCGCTTCATAGGGCTTTCAGCCCTCTCTAAGCAGTTTACAGAGTCAGCATATCGCCCCCACAATCTGGGTCCTCATTTTTACCCACCTCGGAAGGATGGAAGGCTGAGTCAACCCTGAGCCGGTGAGATTTGAACCGCTGAACTGCTGAACTAGCAGTCAGCTGAAGTGGCCTGCAGTACTCTACCCACTGCGCCACCTCGGCTCTCAGGGTGAGTGTGGCCACAGAGAAATTATGGCCTTGTGTTTCTCATGATGATTGTCTTTCTGCCAGATTACGTAGCAGATTCCATAGGAAGCCTAGAACTGCACTTGATTGAAATAGGCTTTGTTAATAGTATCATCCAAACTGTTAAGGTTTTGCCTCCCCCTTCTCTTTATTTCAATGAATCAAGGAGGAGCTGACCTGAAATTCTTTTGAATACTATTTTGTTTCCCATTTCTAAGGAATGTTTCAGGCCTCATTACTTATATAATAGTTCTTGCCAATTTAACTCAAGGTCACCTCCTTGATTCATGTATGAGATCCAGAGCATGCCACAAGAAGATGAATTATTCATGGAAGTATTCCTAGTTTGAAGATCAATTAAATTTTTAGGGCTGAGAGTGACTTGCCCAAAGATACTCTCATGGTTGAGGTTGAATTTATAAGCCACTCTGGTTATATTACTTCAACAAAATTTTATCCCAGCGGGCAGAAGACTGTTGACAACCAATAAAGAGCCTGCTTCAGTGTGACACAGTTCCTTTGCTTTAGCATATAGAAAAGCTATATTGGTATATTTCTTTGGTTTGCTGTAGCCCATTAAAGAACCATTTCTTAAAGTCTTCACTGAACTAAAGTGCCCTTTTGAAGCTTTGTACAGGCCTAATATCTATTCAACTGAAAAACCTTATTGTATGTTTTATTGCTTGTTTCCCCCCTGAAAATCAAGATTCTCTGAAATTTAACAATGCTAATTTTCATTTGGAGATAAAATCGATGCTATTCTTTATTTATGTGGCAGCCAGTTTAAGAAGCACTAGATGTAGAACTTCCTCAAAGTTACATATAATTACTTGCATATTCATTGAAAAACAAGTGCTCCAGAATCCACATGAATTTAAATAGGATAGTCCTTCGTTTATTTAGTCAAACATAATGAAATTGTTTTTCATTTTCATTTTCATTTTTTAAACATTTCAAAGTATGGGATTGAATTTAGATAAATACTGCATGTAATTTAATGCATGTGCCTAAATAACAAATAGTTATATTGTCTTATTTTTATTTTATTGGCATATAGTAGTACAACATAGAGATCCTTCTGAGGAAAGAAACATTTCACATTTAATTTCAATTGATGCAGAAAATATAGACTTATATACTGAATAAAATTCAATTTTATTGCACAAGCAATAAAAGTTTCAGATTATATTTCCTATTGGTAAAGCTGCTAGGCAAACCCAACCTATGCAGCTCTGGTTCAAGTATACATATCCAACTGGGGTAATGTTGAGTTTTGGTGATTAGGTGGACACAACTATGGTTTGGTTTTTTTTTACATTATTGGATAGCTGCAGTAGGTGGGAATGGTTGATCATGGTCTTCTTCTATGATATTTTTTATTGCCACATATTCGTCCCTCTCTGCAGTCCTGCTGAAGGAATCTTTTCCCCTCAGATTCTTGAATTCACATAGAATTGCTGTGTAAAAAAATCCTATGAGTTTTAAGTGTAATCCCACAGAATTCAGAATAAAGAACAAGTAGAACAGAATTTAAAGCGTGTATTTTAAAGTTACCTGCAATATTTACGACGAAAACAAAACTAAGTAGAAATAAAGATAAACAAAGTGGCTGTTTAAATTCACTGTGGGAAGCCAAAATAGCTCCTGTAAATATAAAAAGAATAAACTTGCCTTCAAGTCATCCATAACCTACTTGGCAGTGATAACGATGTAGTTTATTACTGTGTTATTTTGGAGTTGATGTTGTTTTTATTTTTCACATGGCATATTGCTTGCATACTCCTTTGCTATAATGGGATGGTATAAGATAGTAGACTGGTGAATACCAGTAAAATTTCTATGATTAAAATAGTTTTAATGAAATATAAACAATCATTAAGCTATTTTGTTTTTACTAACCTGCTACATTCAAACAAGCCAGTTTGGTATAGTGGTTAAAGCTAGAAATTAGGAGATTGTGGTAAAATCTAAAAAAAATCCCTACTGGTTTTGGGGGAATGGCTTGGTGGTCATGTGACTGGGTAGGCATGACTATGTAGTCATGTGACTAGGGGGGTCAAAAGACAAAAAACTCACTTTAATAATGTCCTGCTGGAGCAGAAGGTTGGATTAGATGACCTCCAGGTCCCTTCCAGCCCTAGATTGCTATGCTCTTTCAAGATATTCTCTGAAACTGTATCTAGTGCCAGGTTTGTGGTCCTTCCTCCCTCTCATTTTTCCCTCCCTCTTTCTTTCTTTCTTTCTTTCTTTCTTTCTTTCTTTCTTTCACACCCTTCCTCACCCCCCGTTTTTGGCCTAGCAGGCTTCAGGGAAGCTTCCTGGGAGCAAAACAGACCCCAAATGCTAAAAAAAAGTTTAAAAATGTTCCAACCATCATGCAACACAGCTGATCATCAGAACCTTTTTTTTTTTTTTACTTTGTTAAGCATTTTTTACTACCGGTTCGGGTGAACTGGACCAAACCGGTAGCATTTCTGGACTGTGACCTCTAGTCTCACCTTAGGCACAAAGTCAGCTGAGTAACCTTAGACTAGTCCCATGATGGTGAACCTATGGCACAAGTGCCACAGGTGGCACGCAGAGTCCTCTCTGTTGGCACACAAACCGTTGTTCAGCTCATCTCCACCAGGCATGTGTGCGCGCCTCCCGCCGGCCAGCTGATTTTCAGGTCTCTGTCACACATGCAGGAGACGTGCACTCATGAGGGGGGCACCCCCCTGCAGCCCATTTTTGATTTCAGGAGGCTTCAGGGAGGCCTGCTAATCCCAAAATCAGCCTCGGGGAGGGGGAAAGGATTAGGCATTACTGGACTAGTCACTTGCTGTGACCCGAGGAAAGAACCAATAGCAAATCTCTTCTGAAAAAACTTGCCAAGAAAACTGCAGAAAGTTGTCCAGGCAGTCTCTGAAAATCATAAATGACTGAGCAGGCAAAAAAAAACAACATTAAAACAAAGCAACTTACAAACTATTAAATCTTCCATTTCCAGAATAACTCAGATCCTATTTACTCAAAGTTTACCAAATTTAAAAGAAATGTTAATGAATTTTTTTAGAGCTAAATTTTTTATCAGTTCCTAGATTATTGTAAAGTTAATAAGTAGCTAATAAATATAAAGAATTCACACATGCATACAAAACACATTAAATAACACACACACACATCTCTATATCTATCTCTTTCTGTTTATCTAATTTTGGGGCAAACAGTTTGATATATTAGATGGAGTCATTTAAAACTGAAATAGATGAACAGATAAGGTCTAGAATGCATCAGCAAAAAATAGTTGACTGTTCCTGAATTCAAATTGGGATTTATTTCTAACTTAAATCTTTTTTGTATATGTGGATGCCAATAAAATACTATATATAAAGAGAACAATGTACTATACAAAATAAGAACAAATGATGAGTAGAGTATATATGATTTTTTTTTTAAAAAAAACACCCACATCATCAATTAAAGATAACTTCAAAATGGCTAAAATAAGAACAAATAAACATGTAAATTGAAATGCCTGAGGAATAACACTAAAGTCAATATTGACTTTAATTGTAGTGTTCCACGTGTTTTCTTTTATTTTGCCTTTCTTTCTTGTATCTAAATAACTTAAAACCCTCTGACTATCTTACCACACAGATAGTTGTATAAGAAGAGATCTTATTATAGAGAAGATTTTCAACTTAATACTAACAAAGCAAACTATGTGAAATAAGTGACACATTCAAGTGTTTAGATTTTATGCAATTTGTAGTTATCTTCATGGATAAATTCAATAGTCTCGGGTTATAATAAAATTTAATTCATATCCTCTTTTAGTGAATTATGCAATTATAGTAGATGGTAAAATCCATAGGATGGGAGGCTGGAGGCCTGAAACCTCCCTTTCACAGATGCCTTCTGGTCTTTCACTTTCTCATTCAACTGCCTAGCATAGGGGCTTGGTGATTCAAGATCTTCTATCTTTCAAGAGGACACCTTATTTGCTCCTCTACACTGTAACTTAAGTGTAAGAGAGACAGAGTATTCTCACAGGCTTCACTGCTTAGCGGTAATAAAAAGGTACATAATGCAAAAACTAAAATATTTCAATAGTACAATATCAAAGCAGCGTATTGTAGAGGCATAGGATTACATTGTTCAGTCCTTTCACACCAGTTACTGTTTTTTTTTTTTTAATCAAGCTTTAAAGACAAGGAAAAAATTTAAAGACCTTATTAACTCTAAGTATTAAAATATAAATATGATGGTAATTTTTAAAAAAAATAATTTTGAAATTAAATGTGAAATATTTCTTTCCTCAGAAGGATGCCTGTGTTGCACTACTATATGTCAATATAATAAAAAATAAGACAAACAGTCATGCAACAGGTGAAAAAACAAAATTATAAAATAAAATAAAAACTCCAGAGATGCCATGCAGTCTCTGTGATGACACTCTTCTGCTACAAATAGCTCCTTCTTTGCCACAAAACTCAATTGCAAGAGACTCACTAGATATTGTAAATTAATATTAGGGATTATAGGAACATTGTAGAGGAAAATGTCATACACCTGGATTGATACAAGGGGTTACAAGCTTTCATCAGAGGCTTTGGAGAAGAGAGATGGTCTGTTTCTTACCTAGTCACTTTTTCCAGACTAGGGAAAGAAGTCTCTGAGCTTCTTTTCTTAATTCTTTACTAGCTTTAAAGTGATCCTCTATATCTCCAATAGAAGCAAGGATTGGAAAATCTGTCTATGTACATGACCAAGATTCATTATTATATGAGGAGGTATGAATTCAGGCTGACACTATTGCTTGTACTAGAGAATGGTGAGCCTATCAGCCATCCATGGTTATGTTCACAGCAGGTGGGTTGTTCCTGCTTCGGCTTGGATCAGACGAACTGGTAGTGGCAGTGGCAGGAGGATCCACCCATCCACCTGGACACTTCTGCGCATGCACAGAAGTTTCTGCACATGTGCAGAAGTGTCATGTACATGAGCAAAGTAGTAAAAAAAAAAGGAAACACACCACTGGTTCACAGCAACTCATAATGTAAGATGGAATAAGAAAAGTTCTTTTTATAAAATAGTTACAGACATATTAGCATAGCCACTTAAAGCTATGTCATTTATAAATCTAAATATTTACATTTTATATAAATTCCAGAAATGTCACAATTATTCTTTAGGATCCAGAGACCCTTTGAGAAAAAAGTTAAGGCTATTCTGTTAGGGATTGGTACTTGATAAGGTACCTCTTAAAGAGTGGATCTATTGACAGAATGACAAAAAACATATCACCAGAGCGCTGGAATTCACAATCACATTCCTAGACCACAACTGTAAGCAAACCACTGTAACTGTAAAACTGTTTTTTTCTCTTGATGTCTGAAATAAGTACATTTTTAAAATGTTTTTAACAAAAAGCAGACATTCATAGCATTATTTGTTTAATTCCTTCAAGTCTGTGTCTCATTTTAAGCAGTGAAGGAGCATATTAGCAACAGTAACACTAACAGTTGCAGAACTTAAGTATTCGTACAAGGCCTTGCAAGACTCTCTACCTTCTTACAACAAAGCTCTATATGCTACTAATGGCAGAAAGTGCCACTGAATTTGTCAAATCAATCAATTTTCTCTTTAAAGAAACATATACCTACTTCTTTCTAAATCTAGTGACAATTTCTCGTTAGACACTGATTCAAAATAAGGAGGCAGCAGGCAGCTATCTAACCTTAATAACATAATTTCATGGTTCATGTATATTTCTAAATTTCCCTGAAACATCTAATAACACATCTGTGCTTTAACTCATTGTTAGATTACGAAAGTTAACTTTAGTCCACTTATTGCTTGCTACTTTTGTTCCCAACAGCAAGTTTCATGGACTTAGATTTTCTTATATATTTAAATACTAACGGATGTATTAGATCTTTCTGCATTTTTAAAGAGGATTAGAGAAACGCCTCTGTCTTTAACCCAGGTGGACAACTTCCAGTCAACATAAATACAGATTTAATTATCTGAGTCAATATAAAGGCCTTTTCTTTCTTTTTCAAAGGACATGATTAATTTTAAACTTCTGGGCACAGTCATCTCCCCAAACACAACATTCTTCCACATTCACATTCACACTATGTGCGATTGAAATCACATTAAAGTCATACATATTCAGATACAGCAAACTCTGTGGTAGACTATCTGGTCGCAAAAGGAAATGAGACATCTTATGATTTCATATAGCTCAACATTTTTGTTCCCTTAAAATAGCTGAGGAGTAAAACTCAAGATCAGAGAGCAGGCTAAAAATTACTCAGATTAGAAATTCAACCATCCTTTTTCTCTGCTGTAATATGCTTGCAAAAGAATTTCTGCCTTTCACACACATATATGCATCAACAAACATATCTGTATGACAGAAATAGTGAAAGAATCAAAATGTGAGTTTGGAAAAGATTGTGTCTACTGTCTAGTATGTACAACAGTATACCAAATATAGACTAATTTATATTTCTTGCCCAAACTGTATTTTGATTAGAATTTCTGGAACCGGGTATATGCAACACTTGAACCCTGGATTCTCTAGCTAGAATTTGCCTAATGGAACTGCTTAATTTTAGATAATTAACTATTTAATATTTGGCATTTTCTGTCCTGTTGGAAATCATCCATTATATTCTGAAGATGATAAATTCATCACTATCTGAATTTTGCTGTTCATATTGGAGATAGATAAACCAGTTACATCACCAAGGGAGTGTTTCCTGCTCAATGCAATCAGTACTAAGTTACACTGTGCACTATGGAGTCCCCTGACTACCTTCTTCATCTTAATTTGTTTATTTTGGAGAGTCCTGCACAGAATCCTTGGAGACTGGTGAAGAAATCAAAGTGAAGTCTGCTGCACTCAAAACTACTAAATTGTATTCTCAGCCTGACTGAAATAACAGAAAACAAGATTTGAAAGTCATGTTTGTAGATTTCAAGTAACAATAGTTAAATTAAAAGATTTCTAATCAAAACATATTATTCCGAATGGCCTAGGATTCATTTCATTAATACAATGTCTGGGTTCATATATTGGGTATGGCTATGTTGGCACAACAGAGCAAGCCATAAATAACAGTTTACAAAAGAGGCTTATGCAATGTCTTAAGTCAGAAGCAAACAAAACAAAACAAATCTTTGTGGCTTTGTGTGATGAACAAAATCATTCTGCACTGATGGAGAGTTTTGTTGCAGGGAGTAGGATTTTATGAAGTACTTAGTCATTTTAGGAGTCAATTAATGTAATAAATATGTCTTTAACCATATAAAGGAAACTGAAGACCTCTTCTCCAGATGAGGCTGGATTCCAACTTTCAGCCCATCCAAGCTTTTTGTTAAAACTTGCATGTTAGCAACAGCAGATTAATATAAACTTCCTTTAATCTAGACAGTTGATAGTCACTATTGTACTGGTACAGGACTGATTTAAGCAAAGAACACAGGAGATAGACAGCAGAGACAATGGTTTGTTAAAAACCCAACTACCATAACATTATCCCGGCAAATGAAGTCATAAATAGGCATTTTATTTGTAATTAAACTTGAGTCTGATAGTCATTTACAAGATCACCTTGCTAACAGGAAAACTCTGACAAGTTAAGCTACATAAGGAAAAGGATAATGGGGAAGTTAAAAGATGTAATGACAGTTATTCATTACATTATTGTTTTTTATGAGAGAGAGAGAGAGAGAATAACTGTGTATATTCTCTCTCTCTCTCTCTCTCTCTCTCTCTCTCTCTCTCTCTCTTCAACTCAAGACAGAAAACATGCATAAAATTGGAGAAGAAAGGAGTCATCCCTGCTGATTTTCATGTCTAAGAGTGCCTTAGAATTCAGCCTCATGATTTCTATATCACTACCACTGCTACCATAACAAACCTAGCAGAAAGTACAAACCGTTATTTTTAAAGAGTTAAAGCAGCTGTTTCTTTTTTCTATGTTTGTACAGCTGTTTTGTAAGTAGCTCTGAGCTGTTTCCCCATATGTGTGCATGCACACCTGTGGTTTACCTTTTCCCAGCAAAGTGAAATTGCTATGCATGTATTCACATAGGCAGAAACCAGGAACAGTTTACAAAGCAGCTACATGGCACTGGAAGAAGACGTGGCTGCTTTACCAGTTCAGAAACACTGCTTCATATACACTGAACTGTCTGAAGCACCTCTTTAGAAGTATTTGCACATCTAAATACTAAACCATTCCGTAATTATTAGCAGATCCTATATTTGGTTCATAAATATGCATCAGGAATATTTTTTAATGATTCATAATTCCAGATTTTTTGTTGTTTGGGAGGGATTTCTGGAGTGCAAACTTGATTTAAGAAAGATCATTCAGTACTATATAAATGAGCAATGCCATTTATTGTAAAACACAGAAACGGCTTGTAGCTTCATTGAACACATATTTTACTTTTATTCTTTTTGAAAAGTAACAATTACAGAATATTCACCGTATTCTGAGAACTCAACTCTACTGAATTTTCTATGAAGCATTTATAAAGCAAAGAATAGGCTGTAGCAGCAGCTTCATTTAGTAGCAGAAGCTTCTTTTATCTAAAGGAGGTTTGTTTTACACAGGCTTTCACACCATGACTGGGCAGCAGAACTGCATGAAGTACATTTTTAATTTTTACCTCTGTAGAATACAGAAACAAGAGCTATCAGTGGGTATAAACTGGAGGAACCATCACACCTAGAAGTAGCTGCTTCTGTGAAAGTGTCATTAACAAGCAATTGGAGGTAAAAGCAGCAGTTGTTCAGTGTATATTCTACTATATGTTTATTTGTTGATACTTTCTTTGCTTAGAAAAGAAGTCAGATGTGGAAGTATATAATAGGTGATAAAAATAGGCTTCATCCGGAGAGAATGGATAAGGACAAGGCTCGCCTAATGTAATATCAGGACATGGATCATCCAGTGAAACCAAATGGTGGAAGATTAAGAATAGAGACAAGGAATTTCTTCATTAAATTCTTAGCAAAACTATGGAATTCGCAACCACAAAGTGCAGTAATGACCACCAACTCGCCAATCTTAAAAGAAGATTCAGCATAATTGGTTTGAATTTCAGAAACAGTTTACTCTTCCTTATCAATTGACAAGGAGCCAATAATGGAAGAATACAATTGCATTCATGTTCTGCTTTTGGCCTTTTATTGTATTGGAATCTGCCATCCAATAGTTCCCTATTAGGAAAGAGTTTACATCAAGGTTGTAGCCTTTCCAATGTAAGCAATTTCAGCAGTGTTTTCTGCTAATAATGTCAGTAAGATTCATTGAAATTTTGATTTTTCATGAACAAAGTCTGATGTGATAACTGGGGCAATATGTGATCATGTTACCTCCTTTTCTCCTGTGAATTCTAATAATATGGATATTCTTTGCCATCTGTGCGCTCAATTCTTGCCTTTCCTCTAAGAGTTGCATAATCATGATAATGTGATCTGGAGCTATCAATGCTCATCCATGGAGGATTTTGTCAGGCATTCTTTAAAAGGCCTGTAGTGTGTTCCCCTTTAAAGAGATTCTGTCTTGATCCAGTTAATTTCAACAACTATTGCTTAGTCTTCAACATTCTTTCTAAGGAAGGTTGTTGAAATGGAAGGGAGGTAATAAGCAATTTGTTTTCCTTTCAGTCGGGTCCAATTTTCAGAGACTGCCTGGATAAGTCCCTATAGTTTTCTTGGCAAGGTTTTTCAGAGATGGATTCTCCTGACTACTTGCTTTAGTACATGACCCTCAGCTGGTTAGAAAACAGTACTTCTCATGATATTTCTAGTAATCTCAGCAGCCTTTGAGGCCATTGGCTTCTAGTCTAACTTTGTGCAATGGAAAAACTGTTTTGAAATTGTTATGTTCTTTCTTTAGTCGGGAGTTCCAGTCGGTGATTATTTGGGGGCAAATGATTGGATATTTATTGTCGGTGCCATGGAAATTGGTTTTTTATTTATTTGCATCTATATAAGGCTATTGATAATACTGTACCCTGCTTAGAGAGAGAGAGAGAGAGAGCAGCCTGAAAATTCAGGGTGTAGTGTCATCGATATGTTGATATATTACCATCCAGGCTCATTAAGGAGGTTCCAGAGATCTTGCTCCAGTGCCTAGAAGTTGAAAGGATCTATATGTCCAGGATTTGCAGCCCCACTGGATACATATTAGAGTAGCAGGCAGAGACTAGGGCCAAGAAGGTCTTTGCTCAGCTTGGGTAGTATATTAGTTCTGGCTTTACCTGAGATGGAAGGATTTTGTTACTGTAACTAATACCTCTATTATCTAGTGGGATTATTGTAATGTGCTCCACATGGGGATTCATTAAAGATGCTTGGGAAGCTGGAGTTGGTCTAGAATGCAGTGGTTCAATGTATTAATTGGAATACATTGCCAGGAACGCATAATTTATGTGCTGTGAGCTCTGTTCTGGCACCATATTGACTTCCAAGTGCAATTTAAACTTGAATTTTCAGTCTATAAAATGTGGCATCCTAGTACCTCCAAAATAAAACACTCTAACTATAATTATCCCAGCTAATGTAGCCATCTTGGGAAAGGCAGCAAATAGGGTTCTTCCTCTGGAAAGTGATGGGAGCTAGAAAGTGTTCATTTTTGGAATACTCTCCTAACTGAATTTTGACCTATCATTTTCTGGTATTACTCAGCAAATTATTAAAATCAATTTCTTTCATAGAGCATAGAATAGCAGAGTTGAAAGGGACCTTGGATATTTTCTAATCCAACCCCCTGCTCAAGTAGAATATATTATACCATTCTAGACAACTGGCTGTGCAGTCTCTTCTTAAAAGCCTCCAGAAGTTTTAGACTGAGAAGACAACATTGAGTCTGATTATTTATCACCTTGAGTTATATATTAACAAGGTGGGAATAAAAATTATCATCATCATCTTCATCATCATCATCAGTGCTAATGAACTGAGGATGTGTTACTAGTTAATTTATTATTACTACTGATTTATTAGTGATATTTTATTTTTATGCAATTTACTGTGGATTTATTTTAATTGTATTTTGTACACCACCTGGAGTGTTGATTGAAATATAATGATAGCTAAATGAAGTCAGTCAATCAGTCAAGCTGGCTACTGTTGGCAAGGATTCTTAACTAATTAGCTAGGGTTCATATGTTTTTATATAGCTATTTTAGGTCTCTGACTTCATTGGTAAAATGATCAGCTAATAATTCACTGGATTAGAACTGGACCTTAGTGACTCATCTTTCCCACTTCAGTGTTCACAGAATGAGCAATAAAAGAATGTCCATTATTATTGTTGTTGCAATAGTTTCTCTATCAACTGAAAGGAGCCAACCATTATGGCACATGTAATCCATGTGTTTCTGTGATTTTGTATATAAACAGAAAGTCAGCAGAAGTCCAGCTGTGCTGACAAGCTGGTTTGTGTGCATAAAAAGAAGTAATAGTTGTTCAAATGTGGATGATGGGAAATCAGTGCAGGACCATCACTTTTAAGGAACAATAATAATGCACAATGCAAAAGTTACAAGCTGGGAAGATAAAGTCAACTGTCCTGGCTAAATTAATTTGTCAAAATAGCTTATTACTATTTAAATAATAATAATTTTCACAGTTTTAAATTTGCTTCATTTTTTGTAGAATGTAATTTGTCACACTTCTCCTTAATAAAAGTGAGGAGAGGGAGATCTCATTGCCTGGAAAGTGTGTGTTCCAGTTGAATATTCATCTGCCTTGGGCTGCAACACAGCTGGGAAACAGCTGGGAGGACAAAACATATCCCCAATCATATAAAAATGGAAAGACATGAAGCAATGTTCTGTGGTTGTGGGCTGGAAACGTAACTCTGTAATTTACTGCCACAGATGTAGCTGAAACAAAACATCTCAGCAAGATACGCTGATGTACTTCATCTGCTGATGAAAGGAAAAATAACAATGTGCATTGTGGCATCTTTAAGGACAAAGGCTATGTTCACACAACACACTTAGCTATGATTTGTTTAACAAGGCACAATTGACTAAATTAACAATAAGAAAAAATGCTGAGCCACAAATCACTGTTTCTAAACCACAATTCTGGGTTCGTATTATATGTCAAACCCCAAATAATCACTTTTAGACTTAGTATGATATAGGAACCTGGTCTAGCACATTTGCCCAAAGAGAAGGGTTCCTTTGTTCTTAAAATGTTTTATGGTTTGTTGTAGGCCACCTAAAGTCATTGTATGAGATAGGCAACTATACAAGTCTTGTAAATAAGTAAATATTACATATACAGAATGCTTTTCTCCTTTTAATGACAGCCACAAAAGAAAGGCAAGTGATGAAACATATATTGTAATACTTCAACACACTGCACACCTTGTATGTATTTGCATACTAGGTACACACACACACACACACACACACACACATACCGAAATACACACACATACAATGTTAATATACAAGAATTAAACTATAATAATTAAAATAATATCCCATTGTGATATTGACATTTTCCAAAAAGCACATCAACAATTCAGCTAACTTAATGTCCTGACCCAAATTATTGTCACATTGTACATATGAAAGGCTGAAAATTGCACCATAATATCACACATATCATCATTTTGGCTTCAGTATGGTTAGCAATAGGTACTGTTTTTGCTAACATAGCTAACAATTTGGGGCCCATGGAAGTTGATTAAATGAAGTGCATAATTAAATTACATTGTTCATAATTAAATAATAACATTTGCTCTCCAAAATATGGTGATACAGCTTTTAATTCAAAGTTGATTAGATATAATTAATAAAAGAGTTTGTCACTAACTAATAGTTATTCTGGTTATCAATTTCTGAAGAAAACAAGAAGACTGTAATAATCAACTGGAATTCATACAAGGATCTTGGCGGGCTATTGTGGAAAAACAGAGTGAACTAGAACTCATCCAGCTTGGCTCTACTTATTCACCATCACAGTGGGTTATATTAAGGATATAGAAGATAATATCTCATAGAAGATTTCAACGATCTTAATGCTATTACTGTTTTCATTTATAAAGAATTTTGAGTGTGCTATACACAACATTTCCCCCTCTATGCATCATTGTTCCAAGTTGCATCAAACAATGCAATCATGAACATATCTTTATATCATCCATGCCCCCCCCCACTAATCATTTTAACAAGAGCTGCCATAAGAAGACTAAATCCCTGTAGAACTCCTTTTCAGACCTTTCAGTCCACACAGCAAAGTCTTGAAGGAGAAGGCATACAGTAGAAAGGATAAAGTAAATAAGCCTACATTCTTGTTGTGTCTTCTTGCATGATTTGCAACTTTCACATGTGTCTCTAAATGATACAGTAAGGTAACACCAATCTAAGATGTATTTACTTACATGCTCTCACAAAAAGTCTTTAGTTGAAAATAGAATGGAAAAGGTTGCAGAAAGTATTGTTAACACTTAACTTGATAATTGCTTTTCATGGCTACTATAAAGCAGAAATTCCCAACCTTTTTTGGCACCACGGACTGGTTTTGTGGAAGACAATTTTTCCACAAAACAGGAAGGGGGATGTTTTGCACACTACCTAGACCACATGAAGCCATATGAAGCTTTGCTCACTTCACGGTCTGGTTCCTAACAGACCAAAGACAGTTACCAGTCTGTGGACCGGGGACTGGGAATTGGGGACTCCTTATATAAAGCATTGTTTTCTAGAGTTTTACTGGCAACATTTTTTTACTGTTTGTTACTAGCACTGATGATGTTACCTAGTTGAGGTAATGAAATATCTGCAAGAAAACAAACAAACTCAGAGAGCTCCAAGGACCCTTCATTACTATTTGTTATTTTTTCTCTTATAACGTTTATTACAGGACAGATATATTTATTGTTTGGATTGTTATTGTTTGGGTCTTTTAGATGTGATGATTTATAAATGTTGTCAAACAACCATGAAAACATACCTAATGCAATGCAATCAAGCTACAGCATTATATTTCAATGGCAGCTGTTCAATTATCAGATTTGTCATTAGGATGTAGATAAAAGTCTCTCAAGTGCTACCTTACAAGATGGGGGGAAATGGAGAAAGTCTTGTATGCTTTCTTGAGCTCTTGAACAAGAGAAAGGATATAAATATATTGCATATAGACATAAATAAATAAATAATGTACAAGTAGGACAGGGTAGTTAGGAAAGATCCTAAACACAGTGATCCAGATTTTTGTGGCCCATTTGATTGATATCAACTGATTTCCTTGGTATACATAGGTTAGAGTTTGCAGTTGTTTCTCACAAATCATCCAAGTGGATGTTACCCTAGGATTGTTGTGTCACATGATTATATCCTAATGTAATTATATGCACACAGTCATAAGAAATTGGGCTTCAATGGCATTATGATATTTGAGCCAATGCTCTAATGTATTTACCGTAATGGATGTCATATGGTATTAAGAACTTTTGTTTTTGCATTGATGCAAAGGCAGTAACAAAGTTGAGCAAAACATAGTTAATGACTATTTACTAGGAAAGATAATTTCTACCCAGTTTTCTAATTTTAAACTGCAGGTCCTAACTTAGGTATTAATTCAGGACATATCAACAAACAATTCACAAGATATGAGCAAATATCCAGAAAAACCATTGTGATGTTATAATTTAAGTTTTTCTCATAAAGCACCATTCATTGTAATAATCTAGAAAGACCAGCATTAGTTTTTCTTTAAATATTTAGTTGAGCGTCCCTGGATCTGAATAATACTGAGATGTTTTAGCATCACTGTTTAATAAGTCACTGTTCCATTGGGTTTTTATTGCCTCTCCTCTTTGCTACTTGATTGGGTAAGATGCAGAAAATCCTCTCTAGAGCTAAAGGAATGATAAGTAATTTCACTTGCATTTCCAGCATTGTTTCCTAGTTAGAATTGCCCAAAAGGCCTGACAATAGTTTTCACATGACATGTATTGTTTATAATGAATAATGAGTGGGAGGGAGATGAAAGAAGATGCAGCACTTAAGATAATCTCATAATGTTTTACCTGTGACTGAGGAGGTCAACATGCAAAATTTCATAACTCAGAAGTTGGAATACCTCTATTTTATGAAGGTTTCATGGCTGAAATATTCTTGTTGTGGAAGTTTTATATGTTCATTTTAAAGAGATTCAACATGCTATTTTGGGCGCATTAACTCTCAAAATAAATGGCAGATTCTATACAGCCGCAGAAATGCTGGAAAGGAAATCTATATGGATTATTATATTTGTTATACGTCAGCAGCTGCAAAAGGAAGAGGTGGCTAGATCACAGTCTGAGGAGGGGAAGCAGAGAAAGCAAAAAAGGAGGATAAAGTTGATAGCACACAAAATAATCCAGTAACTCGGACATTACTTTGAAACACACCTCAATGTCACCCCACAAGTGGATTTAAGCAATTTCTTCTTTTAAGTAAAATAAAATATCAACTGCCAGTGATATTTTCATAGATCTAATGCATTGTATGAAGAGCTTGAATGTTCCTGTAGTCATTATATTTTTCTGTAGTAATATAAAATGCTACAGCAACATGGGAACCTGTTTATTTTAGATCAGATCACTGATCCACATAGTTCAGTAGTTGTAGGCTAGCTTTGGGGGTGAGGGATACATTGGAATTAGGTATGGGTATATTGAAATAGGGACGCGGTGGCCCAGTGGCTAAGATGCTGAGCTTGTCAATCAGAAATGTTGCAGTTTGACAGTTTGAATCCCTAGCGCTGTATAACAGAGTGATTTCCCATTACTTGTCTCAGCTTCTGCCAACCTAGCAGTTTGAAAGCATATAAAAATGCAAGTAGAAAAATAGGAATCACCTTTGGTGGGAAGGTAACAGTGTTCCGTGTGCCTTGGGCATTTAGTCATGCTGGCCATATGATCACAGAGACGTCTTCGGATAGCGCTGGCTCTTCAGCTTTAAAACGGAGATGAGCATGCTCCCTAGAGTCAGGAATAACTAGCACATATGTGCGAGGGGAACCTTTACCTTTAACTTATATTGAAAAAAATGCTGAAATATCTGCTTATTGGTTACCATGCTAGAAATGGCTATTCTCAAAACACTCACCCGAAGATGAAGTAGTTTGTAAGATGATCTCTGTCATCCCACAAAGAATAATTTTGCAAAATGTTATCCAGTAGATGGAGACTCACCGGAAAGTGTGATGTTCACAATCCTTTTTGAACAGACTTATGATTTCAATGCAAAAGCATGCTAATGCAAAGCAATGCATATGATTCTAGAGCCCTGTATAATGCCTATATGTTCTTTTGACTATTTTTTTTGACACTCTGCATTTGTCTTTCAAAAACCAGTAATCATGCCTGGAGGACATAAGGTGTTAATGGAAAGCACTAAGCATCTTGCAGAGGGAATTACAGATAGGAAGGGAAGAGAAATGAGGCTTGTGATTGCTTTTTCAGTACTGGAAAAGAAAGTGCCAAAAGTAACTCATAGCCTGCCAGTGCTTTGCAAGCTATAGCATTTATGGGACAATACAAGACAAACTGATTAAATGCAAAAAAGCATCTTTTTTGTTTTGTTTTTCATTCTTTGATGAATGAAAATTGCTGTCTTCAGAATGAAAACCTAATTTAGGAATTATGCAAAAGTAAGCTAATTCATTCTCATTTTAAATTTTTTTATATTTCATTGTGATTTTTTAATGAAGTACTTTTATTGTTTGTACAGTATAGCTTAAAATTACCTATTAAAATAAACTGTATATTGCCAAATCTCGTCCTTATGAAATGATTTATTTTATTCAATAGGAGTGTTACACATATTATTTTGATTTTTGATTTTTTAGGCTCATGGTATTATAAAGTTTGACAGTCTCTCTCATAGAGACTTCTGTGGGGTCACAAAGCATTCCTGCACATAAATGCTCACATAACCAACACATTTTTTTCAATGAGCCAGCTTTATAGTATGTTAGTTCAATCTTTATTTAATTTTTTTTTAAAAAAATAGGTAGAGTAGGAACTAGTTCCTATAGGAATTATCCAAGAGGACGTCAGTTCAAATTCGCTCCTCTCTCTCTCTCCCTCCCTTGTCCCATCTCACAACAGTAACACTTGCCAGAATAGAAAGATTAACACTCAACAATTAATATAATACTCTACACCAAATATAAAGGTTAAGCAGCTTCCATGTATGCCTTGTGCGTACTTTGAAACAAACACATACAAAATGTAAAAAATGGTTCTAGCAGATATGAGCTTTTCATACACCTATTTGAAGTTATCAGAGATTTAAACTGAAACTGTTTGTATGAGGCATGGAGAAGTTTTACTAAAACACTATAGCTCTTTGAGTCATGCACAGATTTATAAGCATCCATTAGACTTTCCCCACCTAGATGTATCCAAGTCACAAGTGAATATGGTAGAGTGCTCATTGAAATTTTCTTCTTTATGCTATTACTCTTTCATACTCCATTATTGTACTAGGCATTCTTCTTCCTTCTTCTAACTTTACTCATTCTGATGGGTGCTGACAAGAAAACTGTTCACAGACAACATCAACAGATTGCTAGAGGCAGAGAGTCAAATGATATATTTTTCTTCCTAATAGCATGGAGGTGTCTCTCCAGATTTGCTCTGCCCCCCCCCCCAAGCTATTCTTCCTACCATTACCACCTATCCTCCTGTGGTTTTAAAACAATATTGCAATTCTCAGTCCAACACTGAGAAAAGGAACTTTAATAAGAGTTGAAGTGACTTAAAGCAATTATTCTCAACTGGGGAAATGCAACAATGGAGTGGGTAGATTATTTTTGAAGCTTGATATAGAGCTGCTGATGTGGAGCAGTGCCTATTTAAATGTGAAAGAAATTTGTGATACATGATAAGAGCTTCAGCTACCTCAACACATATTCAATGAATAGGAGGCTGTTCATTCTAGGAAGGACAAGTTCCAAGGCCAGTATTTATTTTTTTATATGTCTGTATCATCTTCCTACTTAAAAAGTGCATCTAGATTTGAAAACCTTTCAGGTTCCTGCTAAGGTATAAAACAATTCAAAATACTAAAGAATAAAAACAAAACTACTGCAACAAGACTTGCTAAATATTTAAGATAATAAGAAAAGCAAAATTACTATGCTAAAGAAAAAATACTTTTAGTTATATTAGCTAAAGATAGAAGGCTTCAAGTAGCCTAAAAGGTTGTGATTTTTTCCCCTTATTTTCTTATTTTCCTACCATTTTTAAAAGAAAGAAGTGTTTATTTTAGTAGGCATCTGTCATGGTCTTGGGAGTAAGTGTGAACAACTTGTGACCTGCCAGGCCAACCTTATCTGCCACAAATGGCAGCCCTGAGCCTCAATAAACCTCTTTTTACTTTTTTACTGCTTGCCAGGGACTATGAAAACAAGGGGCTGTCAATTAGTCATCAATTCACCGTATGCAGTTAGAAGAGTTTCAAGTCATGCAAGATTCCCTTGTGGTGAAATGTGGACATTGTGGACAATATGCACAAATGTAATTGTTGTTGAGAAATTGGGAATATGATTGTAAGAAGCTGGCTCATTACCTTTAATTAAAGAGGCAAAAATGCCACTTGTGGTGGCCACTCCCTTCTTGGCTTGCTTCAGATTATTTGAAAACCAAAAATTTAATTTTCCTCCCTACCTCAAAAGAGAGAGAAATGTAGAAGATATCTTACCTTATTTCCAAGCCAAATCCAAATGTATCCTTCCATAAACTGTAAAGTGCGTGCAAAGCAAACCGGTAGTAACGCCGTCAGCAACCCACCTCTGAGTAGGAGGAATACAAAAACAAGGGGAGGGGGGAGTATAATCTCCAGAATTTGGGGAAGGAGTAAAGGAATTGCTTGCTCCTTATCCAGTTCAGATTCAGAATGTTACTTTGAGGCTCCTGAACTCAAAGGATAAGCTTCATCATCACCCTTATACATCATGGTAAATCACCACCATTTTGATCCTGTGCTGATGTCTCAGACAGGTATACTGCCTATGAAATCTTTGGAAATATCATTTAGCCATTACTCATACAGGCATGACTAATCTTTATATTTTATGAAGGGGAAGAATTTTCCTTGAGGTCACATTGGCTGTTTTCCCACGCAGTGTGTGGTTCCCCTTGCTTTCAACATTTCACACTAAATTTCTGTGGTAGTCTGGGTTTGTGGCATGCTGTGATCTGTCTTGCCTAGTCTGATGTGTGGTGGACCAATAAATTAAAAGCTCCTATTTCTTGGCATAGTGCAGGAACAGATAACATTTTGGTTCATTCCAACGTATGATTTGCATACAAGCTGCTAACCCCAAATCAAGGTGACTCAAACAGACATCTCATATTTGAATGATGGAAAGCTATTCACAAAGGCCTTTTACTGTCAGCTCCTGATTTATTTTTGCTCCAAATAAACTAGGAGACAACATGCATCAAATCCTGGGAAGCCTGTAATATCACTGTGGCAATTGGGGTTCAGTGACGGATTTCTAATGATCAGAATGGATAGATTCCTTTCAGCTTCATGTAGTTAAATATACACAGAGTAAATAAAAAAAGGAACACTTTTAAAGTTTTTGGGTGACCAAAAACTACAGCATAATGCAAAGTAGCTAGGCCATGTCATGAATATGGTGAGGCGACATTCCAGCTGCTCAACGGAGCATTGCGCAGGTGCCATACACCATACACTTCCACGTGCGTGGAAGCCCCGATTGGCTCAAATACCGATAAGGAGGACAGGTGGGCAGATGGGCCCTCCGGAGTACTGTACCAGAATGGTACCTGGTGCTCCCAGCAGGCATCGGTATGCCCATACCGGGGAATACCAGTCACATCCTACCACTGGTTAAGTGTAAATAATCAATGGCCCACAACTTCACTGAATTAAAAAAACGTTGTACAAAGATGCTGCAGCTAAAAGATCTGGGAATAAAGCTTCTAGTGACATAATCAAACAATTAAAAAATAGGCTATATGTATGACCATAATGAAAGTCATTATGTATAAATCGTGTATTTATCCATCTCTCATATAGATTTTATAAAATACTTTAGTGCTTTATATGCCTTAAAAGGCATATAAATTGTATGCTGAAGCACCAATAATACATGTTAGATACGTATCAGTTTTCAGTTTTATAGTACTGATATAAATAGTATTTATGCACTATTTACATAATAATGAATTGTCTTAATTTTTTCCCTTCCATTATTCAAGTTCACCACCCACAATATCCATTTTCTTTCCAAGGATTAAAAATAAAGATTAAACATCTGGTTGAAAAGTAAAGTGGTAACAGAATGAACCAAGTATACTATGGAATTTTGGGAAACAGTTAGGAATTAACTCTTGTATGTCATTTAACAACAAATCTTTAAAGATTGTCCTTTTCACAACTTGCTCATGTTCCAGTTCTACAGAAACAGTAGATTGCCAAATCTTCTTGGAAGTCTCTTTTCAAGCTTCCTATTCATCTGGCCAAATGTGCTTGCTAATCTACCATGCAATCTGGATCTGTAAGAATTCCAACTACCCTCCCCAGGCTGCATTTAGGAAGAATGATCATTTGCAGACTAGAACTACAAGCTTCAGACAAAGAAGGCCATAAAATACTAACAGCTGAAAAGCTTGGACCAGCTGCATGATAAGCTTACGGTAAAAAGGGTGGGATTAGATTAATCCTTTCAATATCAGTTTGACCTCTTAAAAATGATGGAGTGGGTAGGAGGTCTCATTGTCCTGAAGGAAAGCCAAGGGGATCAATAGAGTGCAGCATCTGCTAGTCCACACTGGTTCTGTTGTAATATCTACCATATTAACTAGGACCAGAGGCTAGAGGTTGCAGAACAACAATCTTCATAAAAAACAGTATGTCTATATATTAAAACTATGTGCTTAGAGGAAGTACCAAACAAGTGTGAAAATAAAAGAAAATTTGCTTCTTGGAAATGGAGAATCATTTCCTAACTGAGAAAAATATAGGTAGATGACTGACTTACTACAATTTGTTAGTGAATCTTTCACTACAAAGTTACTACAAAGTTACTACGAAGGCACTGGAAAAAGTGATTTATGTCCATTTTTCATATTTTTGAGACCACTGTAGCATCCATCATTTAGTTACATGATCAATAGATGCATGCTTGGCAACTGACTCATATTTATAATGGTTGCAGTGTCTCTGGGTCATGTGATCAACCTTTGAAATCTTCTGACAAGCAAAGTCAATGGGAATCCTGATTCATTTAACAATCATGTTATTCACTTAACAACTGCAGTGACTTGGGCAAGGCTCATTTAATAACTGTATTGCATAGCAATGAAAATTTGACAGTCAGTTGTAGCCATAAATTGGGGGCTACCTATATGTGCTTATAATTTTCTCTTCAATGTACAATCAATAAGAAAAGTTGTATCAAATTTATTGAATTTATTTAAGCTTTGAAACAAAGGATATTTCTATGTTTACCAGATATGTCAGGATATGGCCCACTAGGATCTTGCTGATAGTTGCTGCAAATCACAGTTTTCAATTCAGTAGTAAGGGATATACTATTGAATATATGGGCATTAATTTTAATTTCATTTAAATGTATGGTTGTATAAATGTATACATGTAGGTTTTGTCTAGGTCCTGGTCATATAATGTAACATAGATTTTTGGAATGCCAAAAGTGAACCCCAGCTTAAAATTTTCTCAGTTCAGCTGCCTGGGATTCTATACCACTTTGAAGCTGTTATTATTATTATGGTCCATCAAATCAACTCCCAGAAACTATAGGACCAGGACCTCATAGTTTTCTTGGCAACACTTTAGAAGCTCCATACCAGAATCTATGAGATGAAAGAGAGTAACAGGTCATAAATCACTTTGCTAGCTTTTGTAATTAAAGCAAGACTAGAACTCATAGTTTCCCCAATTCTAATCCAATATCTTAACCACTAGATCAAATTGGCTCTTTGATACTATTTTGAGGTACCAACATATTTTACTTGAGGGTAAAAGAAAAGATGCAAGTTATTTTTTACACAGTTGAAATAAGTACCCTGCTTCCCTGAAAATAAGACCTCCCTGGATAATAAGCCCAATCAGGCTTTTGAGTGCATGGGCTACAATAAGCCCTCCCCTGAAAATAAGCCCTCCCTAAAAATATTGCAGCACACAGCAGCCATGAGGCAACCACGCTTGCCATCTCCTGCTCCTCAAAAATAATAAGATCTCCCCCAAAATAAGTCTTAGCACTTATTTGGGGGGTCAGGAAAACACGGTAATGAAGAGGGAAATCTTTATACACACACACACATATCTATATGTCTTTTTATTTTATTTATTAAGAAAGTGTATCCTTTCAATTCCTTATTTGTGAGTTAGTAATTATTACAATAAATAGGCAGACCAATTAGGTAAGACTTTCTGATGTTAAATTACATCCAAGTTGCTATATCCCGTTATTCATTTATAAGAGAACATGAATCTCTTACAGAGCAAACCCTTTTGTACAAATCTCATTGTCAGATTTCAGAAAGCAATAGCTCAGTAGTTGCCTGGTTGGCTAAAATTGGAACCATCCAATGGACATCTGCCCATGATAGCAACACTAAACTAAGACCTATGGGTCTATTTTCACAGTCTTGTGAACAGCAATCTGACAATAATGACTTTTGACAACTACTGACCTGGGTAAAGGTCAAATCAGTGACCCAAAACAGAGGAGTTTCTCTAGCCTTTCACCAACCCTGAAGAGCCACACACAATTTGCTTTTATTTCTGAAAAGAAAACCTGACAAAGAAAACCTATACAAGTTCTGAACTGTATCACAGTAGTAACCCTATCAGCATGCACTCCTTTTAACCTGAAAAGGATCAAAGCCTCATTGATACCTAAATTATGAATGAAACATTAGGCTTTTAAACTTTTAACCTCTTGAATTGCTAAGAGAAAGTTTCCACAATGCATCCAGATCTTATAGCTCCTAGGGTGCTGTTCACTTTATGTCTCTTAGTAAGCATACTACAGAATACAGAAATCCTCAAACTAGACATGAAGCTTGTTAAAAAAAGATCTTTAAATGTCCTGCAGCCAATCATATATGTCACTTACAGCTCATCTTCACCTGTACAGTAACTAGAATTTTCTTGTAATTAGTCAGAAATAGTAAATTAGTCAGAATTTACATTTCCTTAGCTAGTGATTTTTAATAACCATTTTCTGCACTTGTGTGTCACCAGTGCATCCATTGCACTATGACAATGTAGCTTTTCAAAAATGCCTTCAAAGGTCTAAAGGTAAAGATAAAGGTTCCCCTCTCATATATGTGCTAGTCGTTCCCGACTAGGGGGCAATGCTCATCTCTGTTTCAAAGCTGAAGAGCCAGTGCTGTCCGAAGACATCTCCATGGTCATATGAGTGGCATGACTAAATCCCGAAGGGACACAGAACGCTGATTACAAATGGATTAATAGTGTTTTACAGTTCATAAGAAATATGAGGCTGACAGTTTCATCAAACCTCCTTGGACAATTCTTAAGGTCTATATTTGCCAATTCTATTATTTTATCACACACCTATGTGCTGATTTCCCTATATTTTGACTTTATCTTATGTAGGAATCTATTGAATTCAATTGCATTCTGGACAATTTAAAATGGTAGACACTTGCAGTTTCCTAACTAATGTTCATAAGTGGGAGCACTCGTCTTTTTTTTTATTATTATTATGGCTCCCAGGCTTAATTGGACACACTGAATTTGAACAAGCTTAGCATGGTAAATTCAGTTGGCTTTCAAATATTAGCTGCTTTAACAGCTGCAGTGATATAACAGTTTGAAGAACCAAAGTCTTAAAATGCTTTTATCCCTCTATTAATGTCAATTTTCATGCAGAAGTATATGGATATCAGTATTAGGTGCTAATTTTCTCATTGAATGTTGCAATGGAAAGATAATGACCTATCGAATTACTTCTGGCACAAACAATGACATCCAATCCCCAATCTTTGTGACAATAAAATATTATTTACTAGGTACATAGGCAATTTTCACTATAACCAAAAGTAATTATAAGTGTTAGCAGTAGTTTCTAGCTATGTCAACACACACACACACACACACACACACACACACACACACACACACACAGGTGTGTGTGCTATACAATTGCCACCATTCCTGCAAAGTAACATAGAAAACAACTCTGCAGATCAATCAAAATGTCACCTATTTGCTTGGAAATGTCATCAACACAATTTCTAACATACAAAGACTCATGCTAAGTGGAGAAACAAGGCTCTATTTTGTTATTTTCCTTTATCATGAAAGATGTCTGTTTCCTGTAGGGAAAAAAAAACTTTGTCATGATGTAGAGTGTAATGACACTACATTTGCATATTTATATTTGATTCCTGCACATTTGTACACCCAGGAAATTCCTCAGCAGATGTTTCCAATTGACATATCCAAGCACCACCAATCAAACTTCTTTCTTTTCTCGTGAGGAGGAAAGAAAGATCAGAAAAACATTATTCTTCTGGATCCCAGAAAAATGTCATAAATGAGTTTCATGTGGAAACACTCCTCCTCATGTCCTTTCTCCAGGCTCAACATGAAAATGTTTTTCCCCAGAGGTTTTTATTTGAGAGCTTTTCTATGCTTTCTGCAATGAACTTCTTCATTCTCCTGACATCCATACTATCTGAGGGAGAAACAAATATGCCTTTCAAACTTTTTCATTAAAAGCACAGAAATCATCACATTCTTCATACCCATACAACATTGAAGATTTCAGTGTCATGACCTGGTTTATCATGGATTCCAAATTGGACCATCATTTTGAACAGACTAAATGGAATTCTAAGAAATGTTTAAGGCCAGTAGGAAAGAAATTGTAATGACCTCATGTAAAGGTGGCTGAAAAAGAAACTTGTTCAAATAGCTTTAGAACAGAATATGCATAAATGCTTGGTTTTCAGTTACTCCAAAAAGACTGTGTTATCTAAGAAACTCTAAGAAAATGCATGCTTTTTGTAAGGATCTAGACAATTTTTGGATCTCTTCATTTACTTCCTATACTTTCTCCAGGTCTCACACTCTGACTTTCCTTTTTCTTATAATCTGCTGAAATACAAATAACACAGTCACCCAATCTAACACACTAACCATTTATATCATTTCTTCTTCACAATTCCCTTAATATGTTGTCATTCCTACTGATCAATGCTTAAAGAGTTTTAAACTGACTGAAATACACATTCTTTCTACATTTGGCATCAGATATATTTTCTTCTCTTTTATTCTGCTCTTTGTGTATTAAAAGTTATTTGGATGAACCAGGAACTTTTCTCATTATGATGTAGAATAGACTGAACATGCCATCAAAGATAGCATTATATGACAGGACCTCTTTTAAACTCCTGAAAGTAAGAGATGGGGCAGAGTACAGCCATATCTCTATTTGATTTCGTTGGGTTCAATCTTCACTTGGAAAGTATTCTATTTTACATTGATTGATTTGATTGATTATGTGCCATCAGGTTGTTTTCAACTCCTAGGGACTACAGAGATGTTCTCTTTCTATGGATAATCTATCCCCAACTCTCCTTCCAGTCTCCCATTGGTGCTCTCATTTCTGCTGAGTCCCTCCTGGTCATCCTTTTCTTCTCTTTCCTTCCATTTTTCCAAGGATTAGAGCCTTTTCAGAGACTTAGGACTCCTTATAATGCACCCTAAATAGTCTGATTTCAATCTATTCATTTGGGCTTCAAGTGAGAATTCTAAATTGATTTGTTTGATAATCCATCAGTTTGTTTTCTTGACTGTCTACAGTATTCTCTTTTTAAAATGTTCACTATTTTATAAGCTTCTACCTAAAGTATTTAAAACAGCTTTAGAAATCAGTTGCCTTGTTTTATGCAACATGCCAAGTTTTATTATAATTAGGCTTATTTTATTGATTTGTGTATATTATTTTCAGTTTGGAAAAAATTATATGGCTGCCAATTTCAAACAAGTAATGATGGGTGGCTAACAAACAACCATACTAATAAAAATAAAATAAAACAAATACTGTCAAAAATACTACCACCAAAATAACTCCCACTAATATCAGGTACATAGAATATGTCCTGACCCTAATGCCTAAGGAAAGAGTCAGATCTTTCTAACCTTTCAGGAGACTAGTAAGGTTGAAACCAACTGGATCCGAAGGGAAAAACTGTTCTGAAGTATGAGCACCCTGGCTGAGAATGTATGTGTCCTGGGTCCAAGAAGATAATGTTATTTCACAGAGCGAATGTAATCTACAATTACAAATTGTAGTTGACAATTTTGCTCCTTAAATTTACTCTGAGCTATCATCCTAGTTTATCTTACTTGTTTTTTTATTCCCTGTCATGAATGAAAATGTCTTGAATTTTAGATTCAGACTGAAAAATTTGGGAAGCCTAATAACGGAATCCTGTTTTTAATTGCAGCACATACAGTCTAGTTGTTATAGACATGAAAACAAAACGTTCAGGGTATAATATTGCAACATGACAGCTATTGTCTCTTCCCTGGTCCCTGTTATCTAATGATAGTTTACTTGGACTGTTTTTAGAATCCTGGCTCAATTCAAAAGAGATCAAATGGTGGATTTATTAATATAAAGCCATTCTGATATGAAGCTGCCAGAAATAGAGTTTCTGGACAACTGGGATGAACTTAGAATGACTTATCTGCATCTGTCTTACTTTGTCTCTATCCACTAACTCAGATACATGATGAGGCAGGCCATGCATTTAAAAAAATTACAATATAAATTACCCATAGCCTGACAATTGGTTTTAAAATTTAGCATCCTGAGGAACAATTTATTGCACCATAAATGACCATAGAGTATCCTTGCCATTATAGATTTGATGGTTCCTTGGTAATAATACGAACCCAAAATCTAATCAAGGCAATTTCCAAACTAACTGTGAACTTTTGACTGTCCTTTATCTAATTAGATAATTGGAACTACAAAAAATAATTATTATACTTGTATACATCACTCTTAACATTTTAGACATATGTCTGACATAAAAAGACTGCTGACTATTACACTTTGAATGTGAATTATAAAACAATAGGAGATCCCAAGAACAAGCCAAGAGTTGTTAGAGTTTGTTTTTTAAGGCAATGGTGTGGGGGATGAATTCACTCTTGCTGAAGAATTAACAATTCCATGTGAACTAAATATAGCACATAGAAGACAAAAGGACATAATTTGTATTTAAATCAGATAAAGATTTGCAGATCTATCCAAATTTAACTCAGATGAAAAATAGATCTGTGCAAGTGGTCACATTGATGGATATCTTTACTCTCAATTGTATGCCTGAATGCACATAAATTTTAAAGACTTGAATTCTGTTCAGTTAGGAATTCCTCCAAAAACAGAGTCTTCAGTCACATTTTGCAAATGAATAATGTTAAAGTGACACTGCAAAGGTTGCATACTCTCATTGTGCTTCTGATGCAAAATTATCACATTAGTTCAGCATCAGTATCAAACAGAAGTAGCCCCAGGATAGAACTACATGTACTGTACACCAATATAGAAGACTTCGGGTAAAATGGCAGCGAAGAGCATTTTGAGAGACATATATAAAGACTTTTCTTTTGGGGGCTGGGGTGGTTTTTTATTTGTTTATTTTTGGTGTATGTTTCAAGCACATTTTAGCTTTCAGACCAAATTAGCTTTACTAATTACTTTTAGGAACAGCAAATATAATCTGACTGCTGCTATCTCACTTTTTTTTCATAGCCATGTTAATGAAGTGAGTAGAGGTCAGAGCATAAGGCCACTTTACTAAGCCCGGGAGAAGTTGTTGAAAACTCAACTCAGAGAAGCTGCTAAAACTGATACGGTTATGCAACTCACACAGCTAATTTATTAGGAGAGAAGAAGAGGCAACAATTTGCAAGCAAGATTTTTCTTTTATTTCTAATTCTTCTGAATTAGATTTTGATTCTTTTTGAAAGAAATGTCTTTATTCATTAACAGGCTAACTATCATTACTATTACTTTTGCTTTGTATCTTTGCACTGTTTGCTTCTCATGTCTCTGACAGGATATTCATTGGAATGGTTTTTTTTTTTTTAACAAGAAAGGTAGGTGATTTGGTTTGGACCAGCCCTTGAAGGTACTGAAGAATGTTTTATGCAAAAACAAGTCATAATATAAGCTAGCAAAAGGTTACACACTTCTCATCTTGTGGTACTTCTTAGGTCCCTGGGGATGAGATTATTTTACAGTGAATCCATACTGAGTAGTAAATACAACTAATCTGCTCTGTATTTCTCAGCATATCATGAAGTAGTGAATAATTTGGCCAATAAAACAAACTGAAATGGAAGTTACCACAACAATACATTTTTTCTTCAGTGAGCCAGCAGCAAACTAGAGTGATGACTAAAGGACAAGTGAACAAATGGACAAGCCTTCAGAATCTGATATTGAGTTTGAGTATTCTGATGGGCAGCATGAGGCTGAACTCTAAAATATTGTAGAAGTAAAAGATGAGGATTAATGAACTTGCTTCAGTGTACAATTCATACATTCAAAGATCTTTTTTAGCAGACTGTGCAGTATTGTTAAGAAGGATGACTAATGTGGCTACCAAATGCTGAGCCCATCACCACGTACAAAACATAAAAGTGGGAAGAAGATACTATCTGAAGTCAATCAATCCACAGTGGAAGATTTGAATAATGAGATAACTGTCTAATAAAAAAAGGTCCAGAAACTAATTGGAAAATGTACAAAAAAACTAATAGAAAACATATCACCAACAAGCTAAAGGAGAAAATAAATTGAAAAAAATTGAAAAATATTCTTGTCAGAGAAAGTGAGTACAATTCCAGGAAGAACAAATCAGCTAAAAAAACCAAGACCTGAATATGGCCCCAAAACTAATTTAAAAGGTTGGGGGATAGGGCATCTGAAATCTGAGCCAAGGTGGCGCAGTGGTTATGGTGCAGTACTGCAGACCACTTCAGCTGACTGTTATCTGCAGTTCAGTGGTTCTAATCTCACTGGCTCAAGGTTGACTCAGCCTTCCATCCTTCCGAGGTGGGTGAAATGAGGACCCAGACTGTGATATGCTGACTCTGTAAACCGCTTAGAGAGGGCTGAAAGCCCTATGAAGCAGTATATAAGTCTAACTGCTATTGCTATACTTGGCCACCTTACTATCTCATGAAAATTTTATTTAAATTGTAAGAATGAAGATGTGAAGGACTTGTTTGAAGATAAAAGTCCCAGTGATACATTCCCTCCTTTTATCCAAGTTGAGCAGCAGCTCCAGCCACTTCTGATCTGCCAGGTAAGCCTTAAAACAAAGATAGAAGCTGCTTAAACTTTATCCACTCATATTTGATGTTTAGGCTGAAATTGATTAAGGGTGCCTCTCCAAAACTGGTAAACAAACATAAAATGGAATCCCCAAGATAAGTCTTTTATCACAATTCTTCACCCCAACATCAGAACCCTTCATAAAAATCCATATCTAGGAAAGGATCTGCAAAATCTAAGACCAACACACCCCACAGGGCAATGAACAATCTTCCTTTCCAGACTTCTTGGTGAACATTTTTTTATTTACACATCTAAACATGCCTGACTTCCAAATCCATTAATTCATGATTAAAGCCCATTCCTAGTATAAATATTTTTACTCTTAGCTTTCTAAACTATATAGCCTACCTTTGATAGCTATATTCCATATTATGTTGTTGAATAAACTATCTTCTGCTTCCAGCAGCTGCCCAGTGAATTTGTGACCTGGATTGGTATTGGGGCAAGAAAATTCTTCTAACAGACTCATTACATAACATGACCTGTCTTCTGCTGATTACACAGCACCTTTTGCCCTATAACAGGGTAAATAATTTGAAGCTTTTATTTCCTTTTTGCATAACACTAGTGTCAAAATCTCATGTCTGAAATATTTCTGACCACTGCATTTGCAACTGATTTGTGCAATACCTGTGTACAGTATGGACACATAAATTTGCAGAGGTAGCTGTCAACTATCAATTGATAACCCTAACCCTAACCCATTTTGGATGAAAAAAATGCACAAGACGGCCAAAATAAGCAGTTATAATTGATTGGTGCATGAAAACCTTTTGGCAGGCAAAAATGGAACAAGAGCCTAATTTTCTTTGGCGATTACAAATTGGCACAAGCAAGTTCATTTTTCTAATTAACTGAAGCCAAACAGCTATTTAACACAATCAGACTCCAGAACACATTTGCTCCATCTTAATCGTTTTTTGCTCCTCATTGGTGTTTTACTTCAAGGTTATCGTAATAATTATAATTGTAATAAACTATAATTTAAACAGAGCAATTACTTCTTCCTCAAGCAAAGTGCCACAAAGCATCACTCTGAAAAATGACTGGGAGATCTTTAGACTAAATGTTTCTTTCTTTCTTTCTTTCTTTCTTTCTTTCTTTCTTTCTTTCTTTCTTCTTTCTTTCTTTTTTTTCTTTTTTTCTTTTTATCAGCATGTCCTAATATTCAGGAGTTTCCAAAACTTGGACTCATCCATACAATCCTCTAAACCCTTGGTACTATATAATGGAAAAAAACATTAGAGGATTTTGCACCAGAAAAAAATGTAGCAATAATTTCTACAAGATTAGGAACTTCTCCCTTTAATGTCTCTTCTGATAATCAACATAATGTACAGAAAAAGAATATTGTAAATGGTGAGTCTGCAACTACACTGTCTTGTGCATCTCCACACCTTCTTTTTACTCTTTGCTTCCTGAAAAATTGGATGTAATTATACATTTTTAGACCTCAAGAACCTGGCCTATTTCCTCTTCCCATTCATTCGACTTCTCAAGGTATTTCAATAGAAACTGCTGTTGTAGCAAGTTTACACAAAGAATGTGCTTATTGATAAAACAGGGCTTTAAGTCTTGTTTAATATTTCTGACTGATATTTTATTTTACAAAATTACTTTAATTTTAATATAATTTCTTGGAATATTGGCTATTTGAAAAGCAATAGAATGGATAGCCTTAGAAACAAACTAATCCACTATTCCATTTTTAATTCAAGTAGATGTAGATGTAGATGTAGATAAGTTTATTTATAGGCCGCCCTTTTCCCTGAGGGGACTCAGGGCGGCTTACAACTTATGGGGAAGGGAATACACACAATGACATATAGAAACAATACATAATTAAAAATGGAAGCAACATTCATCATTCGGGCGGGGACGGATTATAATCTTTAACCCCAGGCCTGACGGGATAGCCAGATCTTGAGGGCTGTGCGGAAGGTCTGGAGGGTGGTGAGGGTACGAATCTCCACGGGGAGATCGTTCCAAAGGGTCGGAGCTACTACTGAAAAGGCTCTCCTCCGCGTAGTCGCCAGTCGACACTGACTGGCGGATGGAACTCGGAGGAGGCCTAATCTGTGTGATCTAATAGGTCGCGAGGAGGTAATTGGCAGGAGGCGGTCTCTCAAGTACCCAGATCCACTACCACGAAGGGCTTTATGGGTGGTGAGTAGCACCTTGAAGCGCACCCGGAGATCAACAGGTAGCCAGCGCAGCTCGCGGAGGATAAGTGTTATGTGGGCGAACCGAGGTGCACCCACAATCACTCGCGCGGCCGCATTCTGGACTAGCTGAAGTCACCAGATGCTCTTCAAGGGCAGCCCCATGTAGAGCACGTTGCAGTATTCCAGCCTAGAGGTCACAAGGGCATGAGTGACTGTTGTGAGAGCCTCCCGGTTCAGGTAGGGCCGCAACTGGCGCACCAGGCGAACCTGGGCAAATGCCCCCCTGGTCACAGCTGACAGATGATGATCAAAGGTCAGCTGTGGGTCCAGGAGGACTCCCAAGTTGCGAACCCTGTCTGAGGGGTATAATATTTGGCCCCCCAGCCTGAGTGATGGAACACTAGCCAAATTATTGGGAGGGAAACACAACAGCCACTCGGTCTTTTCCGGGTTGAGTACAAGCTTGTTAACCCTCATCCAGTCCCTAACGGCTTCAAGACCCCGGTTCATCACGTCCACCGCTTCATTAAGCAAGGTCCCAAATGATGTTTGAAATGTCTAAATTATTATGAGACATGAAGTGGCTAGGGTTTGTTACAATTGCATCACTTTCAGATTTTATAGATGTTGGTGGTATAAAACCACCTGGTTTTCATGTTAGCATAAGCACAAAGCAAAGGTTTATAATTATGCAATTAGAAAAAAAATTATCCTGATCTTAACTTCTTTGATCCAGCCAGTAGCATTCAGGACAACTTAAATGAGACATGGGAAATTTAAAACAAAAAGTGGAGACATTTGTAATCTTTTAAAAATTTGTTGGACATAAAAAGGAAAAACATTGTATACATATGATCTGATATCAAATGTATCTTGTTTAAGTGGAAATGAGCTACTTTGGACCCTGTCAGTCAATTAATTTTGGTTGGAGGTTTCCAGGAGAAAAGTCTTTTTCTGCTGTTGTTTTCACCCTCTGGAATATTCTCCCATCAGAGCTGAGATCTGCTCCATACTCCTGACCTTCCAGAAGAAACTAAAAATTTGTCCCCACCATTTGGCCTGAGCTCTGATAAGGGCCTGCTACATTTGGGGTGGCTGATGCAATAGAGAAATTTCTCTTCCTCAGGCTGCCTATCATCTTGGTTTTTAATTTTATGTTTTAACTTTTTATTCGCTTTTAATTACTTTTTGAACTTTTTAACTTTTATTATATTCTAAACTGCCCAGAGTCACTGTATCACTACGATGTGCAACATAGAAATCCAATTAATAAATAATGTATCAGGAGGCAAAGCCACCCTTCTAACTCAACATCCCCAAACATGGATAAGAGTAAGGAGAAATGTCCATTAAGGAGACATGTTACAAAAATAATGCCACACTTCTGGAAAATGATTTGCTGACAGTAGGATTTTGTTACTTAGGGAGGCTTAATAAAAGCAACCCTTTAAATGCCGTTGGCCCAAGAGTAGTGATTAATCAAATTGTACCAAGAATGAAATATGATAAAAGCCAAATTCTAAAATTACTTTTGTGCAATATAGCTGACTGGAGCAAGAAGACGAATGATGGGGAATTTTATTCATCTATGGAGTATTCTATTCTTTCACAAAACCCATCTTCAAGAAGAAATGAATATAAATGGTTATGAAATGTACTGTGTGCATACCCGTTCAGCAATAAAGAGAGGCATAAAACAGGGCTGGCATGCTGTGGGAGGTTGACTTTGAATATGGGAACAGCTAGGTTACCTTATCTGCTCCCTTGCACCTAGTTTGGTTCAGACCAAGAAAAGGGAGATTTTTCTTATTAACATCCTTCCATCCAGAAAATCTTCCAATATCATTAATTCCACCTCAGAACAATTAGACTCATATATATTGTAACTGATATTATGACCATTTTTCCCAGGTTGAATGATTTTAATTCAGGTATAGATCTGATTATTTAACTTTTGTAACTTCCACCCACTGACAATGGGGTGACTGGCAAAATAAGTATCTTGCTTTTCTGCATCTCTCTATGGATTGCAGTATAAATCATTCAAGAGTCTGCCTGGTCCATCCAATTGGGATGCTTTCCCTTAGTCCTGAATTATAATTTGCCCTTGAATACCTATGGAGAATATATATGTGTCTTCATCAAAGGTAGCAGTGCTATAGATTATGTAACAATAGCAGAAAAATTCTTTTCTCAAATTCTTCTTTCATTATTAAGAATTAAATAGCCAGCAATCATCTGCCATGACTTTTCTTTATTTTTTCCCCTATAATTTTATAATTTTGCTGACATTTTTATTATTACAATCTTATATTATTATAACACACAGTTAAATACATGCACACACACAATGTGTGTATATGTATATGCATATTGTCTCTTCAAATAAAATCAAATTATTCTTTATTCCATACCTCACCTCAGTTTTTATAAATCTATCTCTAAATTTTCATGTCTCCTATTAACCAACAAAATCCATTAGAGTAACCAGAAATAACAACTTAAATATTTGTATTTCTATGTCCATTTAAGCAAATTTTTCCAATCTCTCTCTTCAAATAAAGTTCAATCCCAATTAAATAATAATAATTTACTAAAAATAGTAAATAACTATTTACTAAAAATAGTCATGATCGCCCCCCTGTCCCAATCAAAAAAGCCAGTAAACATCACCAGAAATAGTACCCATATCTTATCATCAAAAATAACATAAATGAACAAAATAATTGCAAATTAATCCATTACAAATTACTAAAATAACTATCATTATCCAGTTCCAGTTAAAATAAATAGACATATTCAGAGATGCTCACCTGTCATTTAAACTATAATCAAGTAAATCTGCCATCAGTTTCCCATAGCCCCAAAACAGGACTCTAGTAGGTTTGGCTATCTTTACTTCTAGAGGCCTCAAGAAGCTTTTTTCCAGTGGCATTTGTTTTGGGACACATACAATGTGATCAGAAACTGGGGGACATCTAAGCTTTGCAACTTGTCATGAAAGGATAACTCTTGGATTTTTATAAAATATTGCAGTGTCACCCATCCACTTACCCATCAAGCACAGTGAGGATTGACCTATTAGATTGGTCTACCCCAACCTATTCTTTTCTAGGGAAAGTCTATTACTAGGAACACATGAAATTCTCATGTAACATTTGGAAGATGAAACAAAAAATGGATCCAAGCTAAGGGCCACTCTGGCTATTTAATGTCAGTGCAGATGACTGGGATGGATAACTACCTCTCATGGCTAGTTAAGGACCCTTGTGAATGATAGGAGTTTGGATTTGAGCAGTCAGAGCTGCTTTACGTGAGGAGGTATTTCCATCTCCTCTGAAGGAGTATGTAGTGTACCTCCTGCCCAAGGAATGATTGCTTGTTAGTTTGGCTAACTTTAGGCCTGTTTCTAATCTCTATAGTTGGGAAAAGAGGTGGAGAAAAGAAAGAAAAAGCTAAACATATAATAAAGAAAGAGAAAAGAAATATATGAAGAAGTGACTTCAATCTTTATCAAAACAAATATAAATAAATGTAGGGACTCTTTCCATTCCTTAAAGTTACAAACAATTATTTCTTCATTCTATATCCCATTCCATATCCAGCCAAATTTATAAAACATCATATTTTCATTGCTGGTGTCAACAAAAAGTCCATTAAGGTTGCCAGAAGTAATACATATCTTGTTTTAATCTTGATCAAATGAGCCAGCTACATATTCATTCATTTTAGTTATAATTCTGTTCTGACCTAGGCTTCCTGAGAAAAGCACAAATCACAAACTTAGTCCCAAAACCACTCTTTTATTTAAACATCAATGAATTATGGTCATTCACAGCTTGTAATGATTCACAAACAGTTTGTGAAGAGTCTGACCGATGTCTTCTCGAGTTGCAACAGTATTTTAGGGTAATGTTGATAAGCACCCATCTTTATCTCCCTTGAAATGCTGCCAGAGACCTAATTGCCAGTTTTGCAAAGCCAAATGTAACACAGAGTCAAACAGGACTTCTCAGAGCTTGAACCGACTATATGAACTAATTGCTCCATGCAAAGGCTCACGTCCGTTTGCTCCTCTTTTATGTCTTACTCCCAAATCAGCCTTTTTGTCTTAATTGTTCTTGCCTTCTGGGAGCTCTGTGCATGAAGACATTGAAAACAGGATCACACTGTTTTTCTGCCTCACTGATATCAGACTCCAGAGGCTCCAGAGGGAGCACTTAACTATAAGATGGCCCTGGCCCCATCTCTGCCTCTGACGTCCAAGCCTTCCCCAGACTCCAAGACTGGGCCATGTTCCTCCTCAACCTCCTCAACTGTTCCTCCTCAACTGTCCGACTCTGCTGCCAGCTCCGCAGGTTGCCAGTGGACCACAACAAATTCTTAGACAGGAGGTTGAACAACTAGCCTCGTGGTGCAACCGGAACAATCTGGAACTGAACACACTCAAAACTATAGAAATGGTAGTAGACTTTAGGAGAAACCCTACAATACTACCACCTCTTACAATACTAAACAACAGTATCAACAGTATAGACCTTCAAATTTCTAGGTTTTATCATATGTCAAGATCTAAAATTGACACCTAACATCAAAAATATCATCAAAAAAGCACAACAAAGAATGTTCTTTCTTTGCCAACTCAAGAAGCTCAAACTGCCCAATGAATTGCTGATACAGTTCTACAGAGGAATCATTGACTCCGCCATGTGCACCACTATAATTGTTTGGTTTAGTTCTGCAACCCAACAAGACAGACACAGAGTTCAGAGGATAATTAGAACAGCAGAAAAAAACAATTACTACCAACTTGCCTCCCATTGAGAACCTGTATACTGCATGAGTCAAAAAGAGGGCCACGAAAATATTTACAGATCCATCACATCCTGGACATAAATTGTTTCAACTCCTATCCTCAAAATGACACTACAGAGCACTGCACACCAAGACAACTAGAAACAAAAACAGTTTTTTTCCTAAATGCCATCACTCTGCTAAACAAATAATTCCCTCAACACTGTCAAACTATTCACTAAAGCTACATTACCATTACTATTAGTCTTCTCACCTTTCATGTCACCCATCTCCTCCCAGTTATAACTGCATGACTGTAACTTGTTGCTTGTATCCTTATGATTTATATTGATATTGATTGTTCCTGATTGCTTATTTGTACCCTATGGCTATCATTAAGTGTTGTACCTTATGATTCTTAACAAATGTATCTTGTCTTTTTATGTACACTGAGAGCAGATGCACCAATGACAAATTCTTTATGTGTCCAATCACATTTGGCCAATAAAGAATTCTATTCTATTCTATTCTATTCTATTCTATTCTATTCTATTCTATTCTATTCTATTCTATTAATTTAATATTTAATCCAAATATTCCTAATCATTCTCATGGGATTTTATTGCTCTTGTTTTCCTCTTTGTCTCATCATTCAGGGTTCTTTAAGATTTTAACAAGTGTTAAAACTAACTAAAATGCTTGGAAAGTTTTATTTAAAGCTCCATTGTTTTTGAGGCAATTGCACTGAACATGTTAATTTATTTATGTTTAAGTTAAACTGATTTTAATTAAGTTAATTTTATTTTATTTATTTAAGTATGATATTCCATTTATGGGGTTAATGCACTTTCTTTGTTAGTCAAAGACTAAGAAAATTCATTTTTCTGTACTGTATACCAATACAGAAGAAGGCATTCAGGTGAGCACATATTTAATGAAAATACTGTATATTTTGCTACTCTTACAGATTGTTAACAAACTAGATTTAGAAATGTGATAGGGAACAAAGAACATTCGATTCTTGGCATGATACTGAATAAATTAGAAAAAAAAATGAAAATATATGTAGAAAAAGCAGAAGTCTTTGCATTCCTCAAACCATTTGTTCTAAAAAAATAAGAGTTGTTCAAATCCTAATATGAACATATGTGTGTTAAATTCTTGGAGGTAGGATAGGATTAAAATAAAACTAGATTGCAAAAAAGTTGGCATATTACATATCATGCTTTGATATGTAAAAACAATGTTTAAGAGGAAAGGCTAATGACTAACACCAAGCCTGTTTTATACTAAGATATGTTTCCTAATCTGATATCTTCCAGATCTGCTGGGCTGTTAACTTGGAAGAGAAAGAATTGCAGTTCATCTCCTTCTATGTTGATATAAATGGATTGCAGTAGAACAGATGAACATGAAAGATTGCAAATTTCTGTCTTCCATCACAGAGATAGAAATCTTTAGTTCCAAAAAAGGAATATTTCTTTCTAACCTTAAGTCATAGATTATGTATTTGTGTAAGAAATCTATACAGTATGTGTCTGCACATCAGCTCCACAATCAGTTTCTCCATGTCAAGATTCTGAATGCTTAACAGAGAACCTTGAGCTTTAGATATACACTATATTCAACTCTCCTGAATACCTTGTGCAGATTCTGTGCAAAGCAGAAACAGTGAGAATGAATAAAATGTGCACATGGAGGAGAGGGCTTGGTTGCAAGCTCTTTTGGCCTCTCTTGACTCAGTAGGCCCAATCAAATGCTAATAATGTTCTTCACTGTCACATGCAGACGAGGAAAAATCAATCATCTATAAATTATAAATAGAGATGATGGAAGTTAAAAGAAAAAATGAGAAATCCCCAAGTGATCTACTGCCTGAGGCAACTCTGCTGACTAATTTTAGTTTCCTTTTTTGGCTGCTGTTTTGTCTGGTTCAGTGACTGCTTGCACTGGTCTTCTGGGGAAAGTTCTGTTATCAGAAAGTAACCTCAAGAAGAAATGTTGGAAGGGAATGGAAGATGGGGAATTGGTTTTAGTTCAGGTTTCCCGCAGATGTAACAGAATAATTGGAAGACTTTCTAAGCAAAATGCACCTGACATAAAAGAAGGGGGGTGAACAGTTTTAAAAATACTACTGTCTCCTTCATCTTAATAATGTTTATAAAAATAGACACACCTTGATGGCTCTTTAATCCCTGTAGAGAATATGTTTCCTTTTAAGAATGCTTAATAAATTTTTCAGACTAGTTTCCAGACTGGAATAAGAATAATAGACAAAAAATTCAAACTATTTGAAGTAGAGACCATTCAGGCATTTCTAGAAAATCCAGTATGTGATAATCTACAGTCCCCCACCACCTATCCATATTACCACACACAAAGCATCATACATTAAGTGGCATATTGCTTTGTGTACTGAAATTACACCAAGCTCTCATGATGAATCTATTGGTTACTACTTGAATGTGCTTAATCCTTTGTTCGAGTTATCCAAATCAGATACTATCATCATGTATTGCTTCTCTGTTAACTAGAGTAGCAAAGGAAATTATTTCTTTTATCTGGCCATGAAAAAAGGAACTGTATTGAATAAAGCTATCCAACATAGATTGTAGGAGCAAATCTTTTTCTCTTTGCAATTTTGTAACAGGAAAACAGAGAAAGCGAGACTTCAAAGAGCAGTTTATGTATTATCAGAGATACAGCCTCAGTATTTATTTTGCATGGTGAGGAAAATGCAGCAGTTTTATCAAAGTCTCTCCTATACAGTGGGATTTATTTAAATTACTAATGAAGGAATAAATCTAGGAAAGGGAGACATTTATGGCAACCTTATTCACATAGGGCTTTTGTGTACACTGGGCAAAGCGGTGCGGGGGGAGGGAAAGCTTTGTATTGCATTAAAACCCTTCTTTGCCAGAGTAATGAATTCTGCCAAGATTCTGTTAAAGGAAGAACCTACCTTTCAGGGAGAAAACTGAGCACTCCCCATGAGTATGTGCATGTGTGTTCCAGGAACAGACCCTTGATCAGGATAATGCCTGTCAGAAAAATACTCTTTTGCGGAAGTGAGATAGAAAAGGATCTCTTGTTTTTATAGCAAGAAAGATGTACACAGAAAGGTTAGTAGCAACCAGAGCTGCAGAAGCTTACCATGTTTGGGGTCTTACTGTTCTCTCCCTGGGCAATGTTCCCAGAACAGAGATGAGTTGATTGCACCTGAGGCGATTGTGGGATGGGTGTTTGCAGACAGTAGCCTCCTGCTTGCTCAAAGCAAACCTGATCTCTCTTTTCAGATGGAATTGCCCATGGGAAAGAGGATATAATTGGTAGTGAAAATGTGTGACTGTGTTTTCTGCAAATGTTGTGCCATTTGAGGTAACTTCCCAGGAGCATGGCTGTACTAATGCTATTAGTCATATTTATTTAATGCCTGTTCATCAATGCTGTTCACGTAGGGCAGTACAGTAAGCTATGCGAAGACATTTTAGTACATAGTACAATTTATGTTATATACATTTCAGGGATGCAAAACAGGTCTCGATCAAAATCCTGCACTGAATCAAGAGATTGAATCTTTGAGTCATATATAGACAAGACTTGAAGCTCTCATGGGTTTATAATGTGCTACGCCACCCTAATGAATGTTTCCACTTTCTGAGGTACAAAAGGTGATACAGTTTTTGCATAAAACAAATTTGCAGACAATTGATTGTCTGATGTTTTTTGCAGTTTTTACACCTTCTCTCTGATTATGATAAAAGACCAAGAAAAGAAAGTGTTGGAAAGATACCAGCTGAATATGGTTGAGATTCCAAGGATGTAATCATTTCTATAATTACAGATAAAGTCAAATAGGGAAGCATCCCATTTCACCTGTCTTCAAGGTCAAAAATCTATTTTGTTATTTTTATTATCAAGATCATAGGACTGCATATGCCTATTTGCGTGCACAACAAAATGCAAAAAGATAGCTCAAGGTGTGGAGCTGATTGCCTGCTGCATCAGAATGACCTACAAAACCAGGTATGAATCTATTTTTGAGTGACTATATATCAAAGACATTAATAGCTAAATTTGGAGAAGGCCAAATCCATTGTTGTTGTCATTGTTAAATCAGATCTATTTTTAATGCCTTGAATTGATTTGCAGAGGTTCCTTACGTGGCTCCTTCTTTTCTGTCCCTTTCCTCAAACTCATTTCTCTCTCTTTTTTCTCTCTCTCGCTCTCCTGCTTTTTCCTCCCCAGAATCCCTTCCTATCAATTCCCAGAAACAGTGTTTATTTCTGATGGGTGATGATCTCAAATATAGGGATACGATCAAGGGTGAGCTTTCCTTTTTTGAAACTTCATCTAATGACATCTTCCAGTTCACTGCTGATATATTGCAGCAATCTGGGCCTTCACGTCAGTATTAAATAAGATTCTAGAATCCTTGATGATCTATTGCAAAGTGCCCCGGGGAGTATAGACTTTCATTTATCTACTGCCCACCCCAGTGACAACTCAACTAAGTTTAGAAGACAGTGCCAAAAGGGAAGTAGAGGAGAACATGTGCAAGGGAGAGCAAGAATAGGAAGGCAAGCAAATATGCCATAAATCAGAACAACATAAAAATAACTAGGAAAAAAAGTTTTATCGTGGAGGCCTACTTTAAACACATTCCAGTCTGCATCTGCCAAGTGTGGATAAGGTCACATATGCCCAACTTTAGTAAGGTGTTAAAAGAACAAAACAAAACAGATCTGGGAACTTAGACAACTCTTTTATGTTCATATACAGTATATGTCTATATTTTTTTCTCTCTCTCCTCTATGAGACGAAAGGAAGCAGAATAGTATGTCTATATTGATGGAATAAAATTAGAAAGGAGAGGAGGGCAACATTTCTTCTTATCATAATATGTGTTCCTGTTAGGCAATTCCTTTTATTACACATGTAAACTTATTTGATTCAACATAAAGATAACCAGTTGCATTATATATTCACTCTTTTACATAACTGCTATCTTTGCATTAATCATTGATCTATTTGAAAAATAGTTAGCCATAACTAATCATATCCTATTAGATTCTAAATGCATTGTTTTTACTTCAGTTCCAAATATATGTATGTGTTATATACAGGTCCATTGAGGACCTGTTTATTGCAAGAGTCAAAAAGAGGGCTGTGAAAATATTTAGAGACCCCTCACATCCTGGACATAAACTGTTTCAACTCCTACTGCTATAGAGCACTGCACACCAGAACAACTAGAACAGTTTCCCCCCCCCCCGAACACCATCTCTCTGCTAAATAAATCATTCCTTCAACCCTGTCAAGTCTGCACTACTATTAATCTTCTCATCGTTCCCATCACCCACTCCTCCCACTTATGACTGTATGACTGTAACTTTTTTGCTTGTATCCTTATGATTTATACTGATTGTTTCCTAATATGATTTGATTGCTTATTTGTACCCTATGACTATCATTAAATGTTGTACCTTATGATTTTTGACAAATTATCTTTTCATGTCTTTTTATGTACACTGAGAGCATCTGCACCAAAAACAAATTTCTTGTGTCTCCAATTACACTTGGCCAATAAAGAATTCTATTCTATTCTAGTCTAGTCTATTCTAGTCTAGTCTATTCTAGTCTATTCTATGGTTCTATTCTAGAAGATGTTGGATAACCATTTGTCTGAAATGGTATAGAGTTTCCTGTCTAGGCAGGGGGTTGGACTAGAAGACCTCCAAGGTTCCTTCCAACTGTTATTTTATTTTATGCTATTTTATTTTCAGGGTCTCTGTTAACAAGAGGGCTAATAAAACATAAGCATCCCACAGACAATGTGCAGTCCCCAAAAATATTTTGCAGTCTCCAAAGATCCCCAAATCATCAAAACATTTCTGGTATTCCTTATTTAACATAACTAACAGAAATAGGATCTGTAATAGATGCATTATACCTATCTTATCTATATAAATATAGTTAAAATATATATTTAAACATGTATATGTATGTGTAAAAGGGGCCAAATCCTTCAAAAGTGAAAAAGGAGCGCAAAATCTTCCTCCTCTCCAATGATATCTTTGTAAAGCCATCTATAGCCCTCAAAGGCTTTAAAAAAAGGAGGCATAGGATGGTGGTTTCTGATTAAAATAACTCTAGGTCTTTGCAGTATGCCACATAGGAATAACCTCTTTCAAAGGAATCAAGATTTTTTTTTAATGGCAATGCAGATGAAAGTACAATTTTAAAAGAACTTGGTAGGGTTTTTCCTCCCCAGAAACAGAATGGTAATTTCTATTGGTATTCAAAAGGGAAACACTATCACCCACAAGAATAAGACACTTAAAGGAATGAGCCATTGGCTTCTTAAGCTCTTATGAGCGAGCACAGCCTGCAGAGAAGAAAGCGTCAAGATGGAATAAATGAAGCGATAACAGAAGGAAGTGTAGAGTCCCTGGCAGCACATCATTAACCACCGCAATAGGGTGAGCTGGAATGCAGAAATAACCAGGGGCTGAATGTGACCTCACATGGGCAGAGGGGGAGGGAGAAGAGAGTTGCAGAAAAGGAAGATTTGAGAGAGTTGCTACTGCGAGGGCCTCCCACACTGAAATTTCAGCAAAGGAACTACATCCATTATGCAGGCAGCTTCACTGTGGGGCAGGATTTGAACCCATTAAAAAATAGCCATATGATAGATCTGAGGCATAGATCCTATCAGCCACGTCATGCAGTGCCTGTTCCATTATATATCTTATGTAAATTAGTTACTGAGAAATTTACAGCTGAAGCAATATTTTAACTTTTCGCAGCACCAAACCTATTTCATAAAGCATTGTCCCCATCCAGGTGAAAGCACACATGGCAGGTCATTTCTCTCCTGGTAGAAGAAGGCTCCAGCATTCTCAGAAGTTGTGGCACACATGGTAAATCCATTCAGACTGTGTAAAGTGGAGCTGAAGGGGGTAGAGGGAAGTCACACTGCCTGCAAGCCATCAGCAGAAGAATTCAGCCGAACTCAAGAAGAGCAAGTGATAGATTTATGGTCCGTCTCTAACCTAAGATTCTGGTAAAACACCTAGATAAACAAAGAGCTCTGGTATCTGTGAAATTTTCTTCCCATTAATGTTAGGGTGTGAAGTGTAATACTAACTTGGGGAATTGTTTCACAAAACATTCAAGATCTATGGATGTTTTAGGACATACTGTAGTATAATATATATTTATTTCATAATAATATAATAATTATACACATGTTTGCATGCATCCTTCTCAATCCCAACCAATTTGGAATGTCGATTTAAGAAGGCACAAAATAACTACAACAGAGTCCCTCCAACTCCCAATTATAAAAGGTTATTTAAATGGATGCCACAGCTGATACTGAACATCAGAAAGATCCTCTCAGTTTTTATCCCACTACTTGCCATCCAGTCCAAGCCCATGCTTAACCAGACAAGGGGGTGGTTGGAGACATGGCAATAACTTCACAAAACAACTGGCTTGAATAATGGCCTTTTGAAAAGCACTGATATTTGTCAGGCCTAGCAGCATCATTCTGTCTCCCAAAGCAGCATTTCCACCTCTATAAAAATTAATCCTTTTCTGGCAACCTGGAGTAACAAGAAGGGGCAAGGATTCAGCTTACATATGGCAGAGCTTAACTCCCAGAGAATCTATACACTTTCTCATAGTTCACAGGCTTAAACGAATCCAAAGTGGCTTCACAAGGCAATGGCCATGTAATTGAACAGATTCTACCCAGTGTGTTCTTGAGACTCAAGTAGGATTGTTGAGAAAATCAAAGTACAGGAATGACAGCTTCTCATCTCATAGAATCCCATCTGTTTTTGCTATCCGCAGCATATTGGTGACTAGAAGATTTTATCGTCTTGTCACATCTCCATCCCCAAAGCCAATTTCAGCACATTGCCAAAGAAAGCAAAGGATCACATGAGAAAACCGAGGCAGAAAGATAAGAATTCTGGGCAGTTCTGATCTGAAATGAGAGTTCAATTGTATGTTTTATATTTCAGGAAATGACACATACCAGAATATTTTAAAACAAAAATCAATGTTGTCTGACGGAGACTTCCCAGCTGTGCCCACTGACTGTGAAACACACACGAGTTTTGCTTACAATATTCAGGCCACGCTCAGGACTATTATCTTTTGTTTCAAATGGCTGGTGTTTTCAAAGAACTCTTCAGATTGACCCTGCTCCCGTTTTATTAGTCCTGCCATTGAAAGGTCATCTCTGAAATCCCCATAAATGTCACACTGTCATAGGTGAAGAATTTCACCCTTCTTCCACATCTCATCTGGCAAAAGAGAAAGGGAGAGATGCTCTAAAAAAGTACTTAGGTTATATGTATGAACTGAGGAAACAAAGACTAAAGGAGGCAGCATTATTTCATTAGAAACAGGGTATGTTTGTATGTAGATAGGGTAGGCCTGTACATTTATTAAAGCAGTTTTTCCTTAAATTTGGCATATTTAAGCATGTGCATGTCCACAGAAATTATACCTCAACCTATTTTTTTTAAAGAACCAAATCCCCCCAAATAAAATCATAATGCAGAACCAAATAACAGAAAACAATAGAAGACAAATAAGAAAAAGGTTAGATCAGTGTTTCTCAAGCTTGACAACTTTAAGAAGTGTGGATTTCAACTCCCAGAATTCCGCAACCAGTCATGCTGCCAAGTTGAGGAACATTGGGCCAAAACAGAAACAAAAAGGCATTTCTTCCTTTCCTGCCAACTGTATTTTCAACTTACAAGAGCTCTCCTGTGTGCATCAAATATAATACAATACAATACAATAGCAGAGTTGGAAAGGACCTTGGAGGTCTTCTAGTCCAACCTCCTGCCTAGGCAGAAAACCCTAATGGGTGGACAAGTTCAGAATGAAAATGATCCTGGGGTGCTCTCATCCACTTGGAGTATTTCAGATAACAATAAACAATCCTCTTGTCTTGACTATACTCAAAATAGCTCTAGCTGACTATCCTTTGGACATTGCTGAAATACAATTGTAGGCATCCTTCATCACTGGCCAGGCTGTTTGCACTGGCTGGAGCATATAGACAGCCAAATATAACAACATTCAGAACAAGAATGTATGATCCCCTACTGATTATGTCAAACTCAATGTTATAATCATCTTTGTCTTGGTCTTTCAAAATCATCACACAGAAGGTATAAGTGTGATTATAACTTGCAATCTGAATAAATTGTTAAGTCTACAAGCTATATATATTATTTTTAATTTTTCTCACACATACTTTTAAAAAAATACAACTGTTTATAAAGAGTAGCCAAGTAATATACCCAATGCAACACAGACATTCACATTATTCTTTAAAAACTGTTTAAACTAGATTCTCCATGAGATAACAGAATTTGAAAAATATGCTAGTAACAAAAAATATTTTGTTAAAAAAAATTAAGTATCTGGGCTGTCCTATCACAAAAGGAGTGTATGAATGTATATCTGTATCTGCACCCAATTACACTAAATACTACAATAATAAAGCAGGCAGAGTAATGTTATAATGCAACATTTGTGCTTTCGTATTTAAATGGTCACATTGTACATAATAGGCAGAGTTTGTGCCATGATATTGCAGCATAGGTGTTATCACTTGTCCCCTTCTCTCCCTAAGTGACACCTTTGACTACTATCTGTTAAAAGTTTCCAGTTCAATTTCAGCTGGAAACTTTTTGTTAATAATTGTGGTTCAAAGAAACTAGTCAGGACAGCCTGAATGTTGCTTCTTCCACAGAACTATCATATTAGTAAATGCTACAGTATGTATTCCATATGCCAAATGGCTAGGTTTGAAGTTTTTATAGAAGGATCCTAGGTAGCATATATTATGGTTTTGGTGGGGATAGATATTTAATCTGTCCATTACTTGCATTTAGGAACAATTTCTCCCTGGTTAGGAAATCTCCCTGGTTAGATTTCCACTTTTCTCTGATTGACTCTATGTCATTGTTGAGAAGTCATATCCAACCTATCGCGACCTCCAAGGACAGCATTCCTCCAGGCATTCCTGTCCTCTACTGTTCTCTCGAATCAATTTAAGCTCACACCTACTGCTTCAGTGACTCCATCCAGCCACCTCATTCTCTGTTGTCCTCCTTTTCTTTTGCCCTCAATCGTTCCCAGCATTAGGCTCTTCTCCATTGAGTCCTTCCTTCTCATTAGGTGACCAAAGTATTTGAATTCATCGATGGACTCTATAGGTTCACCCTTATATTTGTATCCAGTCAAATGTTGATTGCTGTCAAAAAGATCTACAAGGTGATTCAGTCTAAATGTTTCTGTGTGCTCCAAAGCATCTCCCACATTCAAATTCACAAATATATTTGTATTCATTTCTTAATTTAGTCTATCACCCTGAGAATTCCTGGGGGCTCCCATCTATATCAACTTTTAACCAGGTCTAAATCTGCATAGGTATCCGTGGTCAGCAAAGATCAACTATATATTGCCATTTTTGCTGGACATCCTTCAGTTTAAGCAATGATAGCAATTTTTATTTTCTATAACAAAGTCACAATTTCTAAGATGGTCACTTAGACTTCAACAAAGAGAAAAAAATGTATCAACACAAAAGAAGATGCGGCTCTTCTAAAATGATGCCTACTTGCATGTGGCTTCCATATAGGAAGGCCATGCTGCAGATCAGTTCGTTCTTGAAGGGTATCTATGGAAAAGGTAAGTTACTGAGCCATGATGGGGATGGGGAGGAACGAATCACAGGACAGGAACAAGCCCAAGGCTTGTAAGAACCCAGTTGGGTGGGATGGAGGGAAGGTAGGTGGGGCACCTCTGCATCCCTTCAGTCATTCATACAGGTGGGCTGATTGCTATGCCTCTGAGTTTTAATCATGTGACTGAGAGGATACTGCAGCAACCATAACTTTGGCAGGAATCATAAGTCCTTTGTTCAGTGCTACTGTAATTTTTAATGGTTACTGAATGAATGATCATAAGCCGAGGACTACCTGTTCACACTTACCTAAATGTTCTTAGGGGGGAAATCAGGTCAGTGTATTAAACAAAAAAGTATTTCAACTTTGGTCTAAGATGCTTCTGATTTCTTTCCCTTTCTTCCTGTGTTGCAAAGCAAACAATCCAGTTTCCTCCATCATATTTCCCATATTTATTCTAGCTTGGTGTAATAGGAACTAAAGAGAATGGTTCTGCTTAGCATCAGATCTTTACCCATTTTTTTTTCTTTAAGAGTCTTAGCTAAATTGGCAAAGTTTCATCCAAACTGGTTTTTTTCTTAGTATAGTTGGCTAAAATCACATCAATCCCAATTCCATAGCATTGGATCATGGATAATTCTTGTCAGTTGCCTTGTCTTTTTTAAGCTGGTGACCAGCATATGAGATGAACTACACCTCCTCATCCTTCCTGTTGCCCCATTCGCAAACTTCAATGGGATGCTGGGACTTGAAGTGAGAAGGAAAGTAAATATTCCTGTCTCAGGGAAACTTTCAAACATGACTTTTCTTCTATTTTTATTTGCAGCAATGGAACTGTGGCCCTGACTTTATCTTTGTCCCAGTGATTCTGGTACAGATTGCCATTTTCCCATGATATTAAAATGGCTTTAAGGCTAAGACTAAAAACCTGTCACCCCACCATGCACATTGCACTACACTAATTGTGTCATAATGCCATGTTGCTTGTCTCTCAGCTTGTCTTCCACATCTGGAATTGTGCTTGGAAAGATTTCTGGAAATTCAAAACCAAACATTTCTGGATAGCACCAAAGAGGAAAAACAGCTTTAAGATGTTGCAAAGTCCTCCCCTCCCCCTTCTTTGCAGTAGTACAGATTTACCACAACTGTTCCACTGGAAACTTTTCCATGTAATTCTTCCAGTAAGCTCGGAAAGTCTGGATGTAGCACATTTCAAATACATTCACAGCAGATGCTTGTCAACTCCTGCTTACTCATCACTTGGCAAAGCAAGCCATATTTCATCTTCAGGAGCTAATTCTGGCTCCTTCAACATTTTTACTGCTTGCTTGAATCCTCTCCAACTTGGAACATCACAACAAATGTCTGGAAATGAACATGGTAATAAAAATGCACCCCAGATTAGAGAAAGTATTGCCTCCTATCTTGTTTTTCTAGTGGGATGCTTGCCAGGTACACCCAAAATAGCAAAATAGTCTATTTTTTTAATTAGTAGTCCACAATACCAAGTGGACAAGCTAAAATGCATCTAGATATAATGGGTGCATTCAAACATCACTTAATTATACAAAACAAAACAAATCACTATAGATCAGCTAGATATATGATCCTAGAGAATGACTTCTGACTGAGAACCATTCCTATCACTTTAGTCTCTTAGAATTTACATACTGGAGAAAACAATTTATAAGCACCCAGTGAAGTGTACCTTTTCTGTGAATACTTTCCTTTAAAATAAAAATAAAATCCCTGCATACACTTTGGATTTTTTCTTGCAGCTACTATTATATATATAAAAATCAGGTACTGTTTATCAAAGACTACTATCAATCATGTAGTCTCATCAAAACAGTATTTTCTATCTTAGTATAATTTTTTTTTCATTCATAGGCTCTGATTTTTTATTCAGTTAGCCTGGAGTAAATTCCATTGAATTGACTGAGTAAGTGGATTGCAATACAGATGGATAATAATAACACATGCACTAGAACACAAACACACAAACAAAATGGACACACACTTCTGTTATAATAGGACTGAAAGCAAGCAGTGCCTTTGAGACAGTAAATTGATTTTAAGTTGAAAAAGTGTTTGGGACCTTATGAACTCCTCATGTCCCAGAAAGAGCTTAGAATGCCAAATCAGAATATATCAGCAGCAGCCTATGTGTCTAAAAGTTAAAACAGTGATTGAATACTATTTTTTACTCCTCCCTTAACAAGAAATCTTGGCAGGTCTTTCCTTTGCTGGCTAAGTGGAAAGCATCATCTTTTTCTCCTGACAATAGAACACAGAAAGAGGAAAGCAACACATCCTTTTTAGCGGAAAACCTGTTGACCTTTTCTTAAAATCCCTGAAGCTCATTCTCATGCATACATCCACAAATAAGTTGGTTGTAACAACATCTTTCTCTCCTGAGGTAACTACTGTACCCATGAATGCAACCGGGTTCAGTGCTGTGAAATTGAAAATGAGTTCTGCTATCACTACACTACCAAATGCTGCCAAATGCACTACCAATAATAAGTTAACTGCCATAGCAATATGCCATGGTTTTATGATCTGTGCTATAGATTTCGTATCCAGTGGTAGGCTAAATTTACTGCAGGGAAGCCTGTCAAGTAAAAAAGTATCATACAGCCATCATCATCGTCGTCGTCATCATCATCATCATTGTAACAACATCATCAATATCAACATAAACATCATCATTACTGGAGCATTACATTATGGGGCTTGTGGGCTCTGAAGAAGATGAAAGCTATGCCAGATATTCAACCATATTGGTTGAGTCTCATCAAGACAGTCAGACAAAAAGTGTTTCTCACCTAACTTATACCCAATTGGTTGCCACTTGGCTCAACAAGAGTCATACTAGGAATTTTTGGTCATCTGGGACTTGCCAGGGACCAACAGCTGAAGACTAATGAAAGAAAGTTTCTTACAAATACACAAATTCTGAAAACAAAGATATAATGATTTGCTCTTATAAATCAAATCAAGAAGAGGATGTCTGAAAAGAAACCCTCAATTCTGAAAGAGCAACATCTAGAATCAGAAATAAAAGAACAGATGCTAGCAGATGAACACTGATTTAGAATATGAAATAAAGTGCTCACAGAAATATAATTGGAAGATCTTCAAAGGCCTAACCAGGTCTAATAAACTGAATCTTTGCCAGAAATAGCTCAGACAATTAGACAAACCAGGAGCATCAGGAGCAGAAGAAACCAGCATTTTAACTGAAGTATTTTCACTCTCAAACCAGACACCCACTCTTCTACCTTCTCTTCAAAAAGAATAAAGTTTTCTAACTGTAAAACAAAAGCAACTGAAATGAACAGTAATTGGACATATAGAACAGCACAAAAACAGAAGATTAAGGTTTATAAAGATAGCATGAGTACTAAAAGATGCCAATATCGGCATATCAAATATAGGCACAGAGCTCACTGGAAGGAGCAAGCTAATATATAATATAGTTTCAGTTATAACTGAATACCTGGGAAGCAAAATCAACAAACAAGGGGTTGCAGATGGAGTAAGCCAAATAATGCATCACTGAAATGGATTATTTGGCTATAATATTGAATTAGACAAACTTAAAAATGACACTATCAGTTGCATACAAGGAAAACCAGTACAAAATGTTTTACAGATGGCACCTGGCACCAACAAGGTTAGCTAAAATCTTAACAAATACCTCCCCAAAATGTTGGAAATGCGAATCAATACACATAACATATTACCATTTATGGTGTACCTATGAGGAGGCTAAAAGTTTTTGGAAAAGGATCAAAAATTGGCTGGAGGCAATAACAGGGGTTAAAATAGAATGAAAACCTGAAGTTTTTTTTAATTAGGAATAATGTCTGCAAAATACAAAAAAGAAACCCAGTATTTAATACTACATATAATTACAGCGGCAAGGATTGCCTTTGCCCAGAAACGGAAAAACAAATTAACTCCAAGCGAAGATGAAATAATAAGAAAGGTTATGGATTGTGCTGAATGGATAAAATAACTAAAGAAATCCAGGGAAAAGAAGAATCAGAATTCAACCAGATATAGCAATAGCAATAACAGTTAGACTTATATACCGCTTCATAGAGCTTTCAGCCTCTCTAAGCGGTTTACAGAGTCAGCATATTGCCCCCACAGTCTGGGTCCTCATTTCACCCACCTCGGAAGGATGGAAGGCTGAGTCAACCTTGAGCTGGTGAGATTTGAACCGCTGAACTGCAGCAGGCAGGCAGCTGAAGTGGCCTGCAGTACTGCACTCTAACCACTGTGCCACCTCAGCTACAAGATATGGGATAATTGGTATAGGTGGATGGAGGAAAGAAACAAGAATCAATGAAGGAATATAACAAAACTCAAAAATAATAGTTATGAGTAAAATAAGAGGGTTAAGAATGGTGAAATCCAAATGAAATACAATATAAGGGGAAATAATATAAGGTGAGCGATATTTATTGATAATTGCTATTAGAAAGAACAGGATGCTCCTGTTTGTATTGTATTGTGTAAATATGGTGTACGTCTAAGTTGTGTGTGTGTGTGTGTGTGTGTGTGTTTGTGTGTGTGTGTATTTTACATGTTTGTTAATAAAAAAAGAAATGTAAGATCCAGTTGGGGGGAAAAATCAGCATGCAAAGAACAGATGCAATCAAGGTAGAACAGATAACATGAAAGAAGCTGCATGATATCTGATCAAGAAATATGAGAGTCCCAGGAGAGCAAAAAATATGAAAAATAACAAAACAGCAAATAACAACCATAGTCAATCCATCAAGGGAGAGACTGCAATGAACCAGCTAACAGCTGACAAAGACACAATGCATTTCTGGCACAGCTATGGGACAATCCACAGAAATATAATAAGAATACATTTTGGATAAAAGATGTAGAGAAGGGGGAAAAACATAATAACAGCAGAAATGGTGGGGAAAGGGGCAAAGAAGATCAAGAATTGGTCAGCACCAGGTGAAGATGAAATCTGTTTTTTAGTTGAAATGCCTCACTAGTCTACACCTAGTCATTGCCAAGACGTTTAACAATATGCTATAAGGAGGAGAAACAGAAGTAGATTAACATATGGCAAAACTTACCTGATAATGAAAGATCCAAAAATGGGACCAGGCAACTACAGGCTAATTACCTGCTTACCAACAACTTTCAATTGTTACTGGTGGTGTAAAGTATCTGATCTCATAGCGTCTAGTTGAAAACAAGCTACTTCCATCTGAGCAGAAAGGAAACAAGATCTGGTAATGTCTAAGAGCAGGCAAGTTGAAGAATGAGACAAAGGGCTAATCGTGGCTGCACAAGACAGGGATGTTCAACCTATGACACGTGTTTGTCAGGGCATGCGAGGCCATTTTTTTATCCTCCAAAGCCTTCAGGAAAGCCTCCTGAAGGTCCCTGAAGGCTCTGGAGGACTAAAATCGGCACTATGGACAAACTGGAAGTGACTTCGGTTTGTTCGTAAGGTCGTTTTTCATCCTCTGGAGCCTTCAGGGAAGCCTCCTGAAAGTTCTTGAAGGCTCCAGAAGACTAAAATCGGCACTACAAGCAAACTGGAAGTCTGTTCCTGAACTTCGGTGTGCCCATAGGACCATTTTTTTTGTCCTCTGGGGGCTTCAGGGAAGCTCCAGAAGCCTCTGGAGAGCCTCTGGGAGGTCGGGGGGGGGACTGTTTGCACCCTCCACGGGCTCCTATAAAGCCTCTGGAGCCTGAGTAGGAAAAAAAGCATGCAAAAATGGGGGGAGCGCTGGTCATGTGTGCATGTGAGCTGGGGTTGTGCATTGCATTATGGGTGTGGCATGCCTGCGCACAAACCCCATGTGCTTCCTCTGCTTTTGGCACGCAAGCCAAAAAAGATTCGCCATCACTGTCTTAAGATGTCTTCTACATATAAAACCAGAACTGAGAAGAGAGCAGCAGGCAGCAAATGCCATTTCTGTAAAGAAGCTGAAAAAACAGTGGATCATCTTGTTAGCTGCTGCAAGATTCAGCTAATGAGACACAGCTAATTCAGACACAGACTCATTACAAACAATGGTGTCATGAAATAACAATAATAGTGTGTTAGAATATCTGCTAGAAATACCATTTGCCTGCAAGCAAGAATGGTAGGACCACAAAATAAACAGAATAATTAAAAAATGAAGGAACTAAAGTGCTATGGGAGTTTAAAATTTAACTCATCTTCCATACAACACCCCAGACATACCAGTTGTTGATAAGAAAGACAAAAAGTCTGGATAGTGTACAATGCAATACCTGGAGACATAAAAATAGAAGAAAAAGAACTGGTAAAAAGCTTTCCAGCTGACAAGCTCAGCATCTTTAATCACTGGATCATCACATCCCTTAACAAAATGTAGACTTGAAAATAGAAGAACAATTGGAGATGGGGGATCTCCAATTATTATTGGTATCCTCCAAGAGGATACCAATAATAATAAATGCCTTGGGTGCAATCCCAAAACAACTGGAGTGCCACTTAAATACCATTGACTGACAAAATCACCATCGGTCAACTGTAAAAAGCAGCTTAACTTGGAATAGCTTACATCCTGAAAGGATATCTTTAATATTATTAAACAACATGTTCCTATCCCAGTTCATTGGGAAGGGAGTGATAGGTAGATAAAAGTGCCAAATCCAAACTAAACTGTGCAACCAACTATAATAATAATAGCAATCTACAAGTTTTTTTTAATGCAAATGTAACTGAGGGTAATACTTAGTCAGAGATAGAAATCCTTTCTACATAAGCTTCACTCAAAAATTTAGCCCAGATATCAAATTTCCAATCTATAGCTGATGATCAGTTGGAAAATGCCAGAGTGAATGTTGTGCATAAAACACATATATAAATTTCTAAATATTCCAGAGAGACAGTGGAGCCTTCTCATAAGCCATGCAGTCCCAAAAATAGATACTCTGATGAATTGCACATGTTGATGTATATCCCAAAACAAATTTTCCTAACTGAATCCAGAATACTTCATAATACAAATTAAATACCCATTACCAAAATGCAATATAGTCTCATCACTCTCTAGTCACCCAGGATGGTTTCTATCATTTTAGTTTAGTTTTTGAAGAAAACTCTATGCTATCAGTCACCCAAAGCATCTAGGTGTCCCACAGTATTTATGATGCACAAAGATTATGGTTATTTTGAGCCAAATCTTCTTATTCATTGTTTCATTTATTTTTTAAAGTCTCTAATAGAACAAGGTATTGGGTTGGAACCATGGTGAGCTTCCAGTGGTTTAATACTACTGCTTTATCATCAAATGCACTGTGTCTTCCAAAGAGATATTTCAGGTCCAAGGTCTCAGAAAGAGATCAGCTTCAGCTTCATTATTACTTAGGGGTGTACTCACTTTTGTTGCCAGCAGTTTGGACATTAATGGCTGTGTATTGTGTTATTTTGAAGGGATATCACATTTACACTGTTATACAAGCTGTGTACTCACTACTTTAAATTGTAGCCAAGTGTCATTTCTTCAGTATTGTCACATGAAAAGATATACTTAAATATTTATAAAATGTGAGGGGGTGTACTCACTTCTGTGATATACTGTATGTGTGATGGTATAGGGTTCTGATATGATCCTACCCACAAAGTAGCTTTAGAAAAAGATTCTGATTTAGGCCAGATCTTCTAGTCCTGAAAATGCAAGAACATGTAGGATAGACCCTGTTTATCCTTATAGCCAATTGCTTTAGAGAGATTGCTTTATCTCTTTCCTCACAGTTTCTACTATAAGCAACAAGACAGGCTGAAATACAATCTATGTTTTGCACATCTTGCAGACAGAAAAGATGCAGAAAAGAAATGCCCAAACTGAATGTACTCCAAGAACAGGAGACTCCTATCCTATAAGAAGTTTTTCCAGACAATAAATTATGCCAAGACAGAAAATAATTGGTGGATGTCGTGTTTTAGAAGCTTGCCCAAAAGACTAGACTCATTTTTATAGTTCTACACATCTATAAACAAAGTGTTCTCTTTGTGCTCATCTATGTTTGATATTGAACAAGCAACTCACGACAAACATCAATCTTCAGTTGTTTTTCTAGTTAATGAAATGGAAAGATTAACTAATATTTAATCTATTGATATACGTGTGTGTGTGTGTGTCTGTGTGTGTGTGCAATTGTTTTGTTTTTTAGTTACCATGTGTTTTTGTTTATTCTTTTCAGCTTTTTCTTTTTGTATAATTCTGGGTATACTTTTTCTTTGTTTTTATTATTTAGTTAATTTTAAAAAATTCTCAGAAAAAAAAACCTTCGAAAATGTACCACAGGTGAAGAAAAAAACTTATCTTCTAAAGACTAACGGTGAATTTGGGAAGATTGAGGCCTAAAACTGTTGAGGTTTTTTAGAACTTAAAATGTTTGATTATTTTAAAAGATTAAGATGTATATCATTCCATGAAAGATAACTTTTACCAGCTCTGAAAGAGGATAATTCTATCTTTATTATCATACTTCTTTTTCAAGGATCAGAAATCATCAGATTAATTCTTCTGAATATCTTCTGAAAACAAGAGCTAAATGTCTTGTTTTAAAGAATGACCAAGATTAAGTTGGAAACTGGGGAGAAAATAGAAATGATAGAGTAATCAAATGATAGATGTAATAATTTTGTGACAGAAAAACTGTTAATTCCTTATGCTATTATACTGACAATATCCTGGAAAAGAAAAAGGGTTTTATCCATTTTCATGCTAATGTTATTCCCATCACTCATTGCAAACCCAGGTTTCTTTACAAAGCTAAGAAAGCCCTAATCCAAAGAAGGGGCTTTAATAGGCTGAATTTTATTCTGTCCCTTGTTGTCTCTGGCCCCCCTCTGTGCCCATATCAACTTCCCAAATCAAAGATGCTCTCTTTAGATTAATAAAAGCCTTTTTTCAACTGCAATCTCAAAGTGAAAAGAAGGGAAGAAGTATAGAAAACTTAAAGCATCCAAGACAGTTAGCACACTGCCCATTTTTCAGTTTGTGGAAAAAAGATGTGTATAATTGCTTTCCATTAGAAAACTGGAGGGGTGGGTGGTTTGGATACTTTGGTGTGGTTTCAATAATATATAACTTGCAGAGGTTAGCCACTCTCTGTTAAGTTCCTGGAAACTTCCCACAGTCATCTAGTCTAGACAGAAAGAAACTAAAACTATTCAAAGAACAAATGTACAAGGCACTCAAAGGTAAACTGTCCATAAGGAAACCACTTTGATCATCATATGTGCATGGCCACTCATTAATCTTGGCTTGGACATTATTTCTGATAGAGTCAAAAGGAAGCACCGTTTCACCATGCAGAAAGCAGCCCTATATGACCAACTTGGAGTCCACAGATCTGACCTTCAACATAAACACACAATATCAATAGTCAGTGATGTTAAACCACTGCAACCAGAATAAATGATGAGAGCAAATGGCTTTTGAATATATGTCGAAGCCACACAGTTCAAGCAGGCATCAGCCATAAAATAAGATCATCAGCCATTCAAAAGAGAAGAATTTTGGCTGAGGTCACAGAACTAAGATAATTGCCCCAAGGGGACAAAAGGTGAGAGGTAGAGGGGAGATAAAGAAGGCAGGAGAACCAAAGAAGACTACTTTGGCAAAAGTCCAAAGTTACAGATTATGGGAAATCAATGGCTGTTGAAGTCAGGACACTTATTTACTCTTGATAGAATAACAGTCTTTTTTTTCCTTTTTAATATGCAGCTTTGATTAGCTCACCATAAGGGGCTCCAGTCTGAGTTTTCCTGATTTAGCATGTTGATTCAGATATATCTGAAATATGTTTCTGTACTAATTTAGCCACCTAATATATAACATAACTCTACACGACATGAAAGAGTGCAATGCAAATATTTTGTATTATTATTATTGTTATCATTATTATCATTATCATTATTATGACATGAAAGTCCCCCAATTCATCAGGATTTTATAATAAGAAAAACACACAATCCTTCCATTTCTGGTTGCAAACATTTTAAATACCACAGATCTCCATATTGCCATTGGGGTTAGGTCGCAGTAAAACCTGCCATTGACACTACTGGGAACATTTACATTTTCCTATAATTAATTGCCATAAGAGAATACTTTTTTTGTTGTTGTTGCAATGTAGGGAAAGAAGGAATTAAATCTGTCTTTCCATGTGGTTAGTTCTTGATAATAAGAAAAAAAACAGGACTCTCTGTGCTGTAATTAAAAAAGTAAATCCGACAATGTGATAACATGTGATGGAATTAGTATCATAAGTAGTTGAGTACTGAATAATAATATTTCAAAAAATATTAGGAGAAGAAAAATGGAATAGCGCTATGCAAACTTTTACTTTTTTTCCAATTATATTCCGATATACTTATCTTATTATTGAGAAAGTTGGTATTTTTGTTTGTTTGAGGGAGGCAACAGTGTACATACTCACACAGACACACACAGACACACAGACAGATAGACAGACAGACAGACTGCTCAAGAATGGACTTAATGGTTTTGGAAAAAATTTACCTAGTTTCTTTAGAACATGGGTGTCAAACTCCATTTCATTGAGGGCTGCATCGGCATTGTGTTTGACCTCTGGAGACGGGGTTGGGATGGTCAACTGTGTGTCACTCATGTCAGGGGTCCCGGTGGTGGCCCCAGAACTCTGCCAGCAAAAATGGGCTGTTTTCAGGGTGGCTCTGCAGGTCAGATCTAAGCACCATGTGGGCCGGATGCGACCCCTGGGCCTTGAGTTTGACACTCCTGCATTAAAATGTCAGGAAGATGAACTTGATGCCAGAGGTGGTATTCAGCACGTCCTGACCAGTTCTGGAGAACTAGTAGCAGAAATTTTGTGTAGTTCAGAGAACTGATAAATACCATTTCTGACTGGCCCCGCCCCCATCTATTCTCTGTCTTCCGAGTCCCAGCTGATAGGGAGGACATGGAGATTTTTCAGTAACCTTCCCCTGGAGTGGGGAGGGAATGGAGATTTTACAGTATTCTTTCCCTGGCATGTACATCAAGCCACACCCACCAAGCCATGCCATGCACATCAAGCTATGCCTATAGAACCTGTAGTAAAAAATGTGAATCCCACCACTGTTTCATGCGAATATGGTATGGCATAGTACCTAGATATCTGAGACACATTTATCTCTGTGTGTTCTATACACGCAGTACAATCTAGCAGAATGGGTGTGTTCCACTGGTTCCCACTGCCATTTTGTGAGATCTCGGAACTGTGCCTTCTCTATTGTGCCTCCCACCCTTTGGATAGCATCCCCATAGATATAAGGATAGTACCTTCTCTCCTGAGGTTTCAGAAACTTTGAAAACCTGATCTTGGTCTTAGTCCTCTGACTCCGCAGAGTCGGACAGAAAGGAGGATGGGGAGGAACATGGGCCAGTCCTGGGTGTCGAGGAAAGCTCAGACAAGAGCTCTGCATTGGAGGCAAAGAGGGAGTTAGATAGCAGTGAGGCAGAAGAACAGCTGGAACCTGTTCACAGTGTGTGCATGCACAGAGCTGCCAGAAGACAAGAACAACTAAGAAAGCAGGGTTGACTTAAGAGTAAAGCCCAATCTTGGAGGTGATTGGCCCCTACCAGAGGAAGCAAAAGTGGGCTTTTAAAGAAAACAATTCAGTCTGGAAAGTTCTGTTTGTGATTATAAAAGACTCTGTGCCAAGTTTTGCTTTGCCCTGTGTTTGGAAACTAGTTATCTGGCAGCTCTCTAAATGAGATAAGGTCCGTGTGGATAAACATTCCTCTGAAAGACTGTTTCCTAAAGCCTTGCTGACTGTGAATGAAAGGAATTCAGTCATGTAAATTAAAGAGGTTTTGTCGGGACCAAGACTTTGCTTCTTGCTTTCTAAGGAAACCTGGGTCAGAACAGTTTCAACAGTTTTTTATTACGATCTTTTCCTTCTGGGCTGGCTATGGGATCTGAAGAAATAGTCCTCTTCTTTTCTCTGTGCCTCATTTCAGTTGATATGGACAAGTAAGGACAGACTAACCTGAAGTCCATGGTTTATATGGATGTCTCAAGGATCAACATTTCTTTAACATATAAGAAACCACTAGATAAGCCATCCATTGACATGGTTCAGGTATTATTGACATGAACCTGATATTCAGCTGTATATCTCTACCTCTGTTTGACCAAGCCATGCTGTTGAAATCTTGTCCCAATGTTTAGGAGATTTTTTGGTCTGGATGAGGAGGAACAGGCTAATTCAAATACGATATATGCAGTGATAGATTCCTACCGGTTTGGACCGATAAGTGATTTGGCAGCCTGTGTCACTGGAACCCTGAACCGGTTCTCCGGGCAGCACAATAAGTGCTGCCATCTTGCTTTTGGGTTCTGTGCATGTGCAGAACAATTTTAACTGCACTGCACATGTGCACGCAGCATACATCAAGTGCACACACATTCAGCATGCCCATGAGCGAACCGGCAGTAGTATCCGCCGGAACCCACCCCTGGGTATATGGTATTCTTGGAACTGGAGAGTCTCCTACTTTGGTTTTGAATTTGGTGCAGGATTTAGGGCTCTTCCTGGATCAATTGTGTGGCTTTTAAATATAAATTATAAATGTATTAATAATGAATATGGGATATTGATCCCAAGTACTCTATCTTTGCATCACTTCATTGCACTTATAGTTTATGGCAAATGATAAATGTGCTAAGAGTTTATAAGATATGGTAATCCGTGCCTCACAATAGGTATTGCATTACCATTGCACTTGAATCATTCCAATCTATTATATTTCACATGAGCTGGTTGTATAAACATTTATTTCAATTACAGAAGCATTCATTTCCTTTGCAGCACATATAGTGCCTCCCAAGAGATGTCCAATTTGGACATCAGGGCATCAGCTTTCTGGGATTTAATAGGTGCAAAAAAGTCTATAGTCCTTCATAAGCTGGGCAAATTCTGCTATCAACTGTAGACATAAAAAATGAGTTCATTATCCCAGCTTCTCCCTTCAAATCTTTTCATCTATTGAAATAGGCTCCATCTGTCCCTTCCTATTCAAACATAACAGAAACAGAGTTCCAGGAGCACAAACCTCCTTGCAATCACTTTATTTTGTATGAGCATAATTAGGATGGCAGCAATGAAATGAGGGAGAATTGCTTTCTCCAGGGGCTAGTACTAGTCTAGCACCACCAGACTGTTAAGCAAAAGTAATGTTTGCTAATCAAGAGATCAGCCCTGCTGTAATGCTTCTTTGTTTCCCATAGCTATGTCAGCAGGTGCTGTAAAGCTGTCAACAAGGCAGGCAGGAATAGAAGGCTATACTAAGAAGATATAGCCTGACAAGCAGACTTTCTCTGAGAATGAATGCAGAAGAAAACCCACTTCCTCCTCTTTAAATCTACTCAAGTCTCAGAACTGTTACCTCTGAAAAAGACTTTCTACTTGGATTTGTATGCCCTGTTACCTGATACCACTGTTGCTGTACCATTACAATCAAGTTTCTGCTAGAGATGCTGTTAATATATTGGATCAATAAACTTTCTTATTTTTATAGCAGTAGTTTTACTAAGCAAGGTCATTAATTGCCATCTGAAGCTTTGGTTTAAATCATAGAGCTGGTATGTGGTTATTTGTGTAGATACATACACACTCACTAATATGGATTGGTTACTTGTCTTGTCAGTTAGTGCTTTGGGCATTGTGCAACATATTCAGGTCACTCAAACGGATCATTTTCTGTACTGCTGCAATCTGTGTTCACATCCAACGTGAATGATTCTGGAAGTGAAAGCATCACATTATTCATAAGCTACAAATCAGAAGTCACTAGTGATGAAGAAATTAGCATTATTTACATATGAATTAATAGTCATTTTATTGTTACATAATAGATGTTAGTGGTCATCTGGATTTTTGTAGCCCAAGTTTGGTAGCTCTAAATTACATCTGACCACATGTAGCTACTTTTATTACAGGAATAAGTTGGAATTAAAAAAAAACAATGGGGAAGAGAACAGGAACTCTTAATTAGATAAGTTGCTCAAAACCAACTATTCAATAGTAAAGCTGTCCAAAGGATAGGATGAAATAAGGAACCAGCACATAGAGAAAAAGTAAATTCTTATAATTTCACTAGAAACTGCTCTTATTATGGAGAATTTAGTTTATCCCCCTTTTGTAACTGAGATCTTAGATTCAGAACACAAATTTAATTCTACATAGTAAAAGTAATAAAATAAGATTTATTTGAACTTGTGGTAGATTCCTAATAACCAGATGGACAACAATTCTCAGCAACAATGGAGAAGTACTTTATCATTGCCTTGCTCTGTGATGTTGTTTATTTGTTTGTTTGTTTTTATTTCAATGTCTAAGCGCCATTCTGGTGATCTTTTGTCTGGGTACTAATCAGGTCAAGCCCTGTCAAGTCCAAATAAGGATAGTCAGGTGATGCTTCTGCTTAGAAATTTCTAAGCTAGCAGGGGATTCAAATGGGTAACTAGTCAACAGGTATAGCAATTTTAACAGACAAGCAGGACTGGAGAAAGGAAGGCAAAGTAGACATTATTTTCTACCCTCTATAATAGATCAAAGGGTTTGTGTTATTTTGTTGCTATGTATTAGAATAAGCTTTCCAATCTCATGCTCTCCAGATGGGCTCAATTACACCTTCCAGTTAGATTGGAGCTGGCTGTCTCAGAGAAAAATCAGGTTAGCATGTACAAGACTTTTAGACAGCCTGTTTGCATACTTCAAAACGTAAGAAATTGCCTCTGTTTTCTCATCTTTTAATGTCCACATGTATTTTACATGCATCCTGCTTTTATTCATGTGTTTTCTTTTTTGCAGAAGCATGTAATTAGACAAATAGAAGAATTAGACTCATATCAGTTAAAAAGTTACAAGATAAACACTGTGGTAATATAGTAGATCCAACTCATTCATGAATTATCTTGTAGGTATTATTCTATACACCTTCTTAGCATTTTCCTGATTGCTGATGTAAATGTTGGAAGAATGTTAAATCCATCTTTGGCAATGTTATCCATTCTATCTGCTATAGGTTTTTTTAACTTTTCCTGTAAAATAGAACTAGTTGGCTTCCATCACCTTTTGTTCACTGAGATGACCTACGAGGATTAATAACTGAATGCTAAGAGAACTTTCAGGTAAGACCTGCTGAGGTCTGTAAAAAGAGCTCATTCACTTACTAGTGTGAACACACATTACATCTGATTTCATTTATTTCTAGAATGCCACTTATTTACAAAGTTTAAATGGGGTCATAGCCTATTTGTAAGTGGAACAATATTTAAAGAAGATTCTGAATTGAACAGATTATTATACAAAATAGCCTTTCTCAAAGCTACCAGATGCAAGGGATTGTAACACCCATGATCATAAGAGAACATGGCTAGGATTCATGGTTCATTTAATCCAAAAAATCTAGAGCTTGTCAGGATAGGGAAAAACAGGATGGGAAAAGGATAAACCTAAGAGAATATCAATTGCTTAATTTTGTTAGGGAAGTTAAAAGCTTCAGCCAGATATAAATATTTCAAAAATCTCCAGTGCATAAGCTGACAAATATATTGGAACAGGTAAAAGAAACATTACTCAGTCATACTCACTTCTAGAATATAAAGAGAAGAAAGAAATCCAAAAAACAAAAGAGCCAGCACATCACCAAACTGGAGAACAAACTTTATTTCAAAAACTGCTGCCCTGAAACAGAAAACTTTTAAATTTCCCCCTGCCTCCACCAAGTTGTAAGTTTCCTTTGGGCTTTTCACTCATGAATAGCCCATTAATAGGAAGGGTTTTGTCCCCTGGCTTCATAGATAGCAGCTCCTTGCTTGACCACTCACTGAACTGCTTCCCTTTACCATTTAAATTCCTACATTCTGAATAGCATATTAATGACTTTTCTAGAAGCAGAGAGAGAACACCCAATTTTTAGGTCCAATAATGTTTCCCTCAGGTAAGGAAGAGCTGCCTACCAGGATTTTCAGCAATATCTACTATAAAGAAATATAGGCTGGATTTGAAGTTGGGGAAGGAATAAGTAACTGTAAGGGGGGAAATTTCTCAAAAGATTATAAGGTAAAAGGTAAAGGTTCCCCTCGCACATATGTGCTAATTGTTCCCAACTCTAAGAGGCAGTGCTCATCTCCATTTTAAAGCCGAAGAGCCAGTGCTGTCCGAAGATGTCTCAATGGTCATGTAGCGGGATTGGATTTCTTTCTTTTCTTTATATTCTAGAAGTGAGTATGACTAAATGCCAAAGGTGCATGGAACGCTGTTACCTTCCTACCAAAGGTGGTTCCTATTTTTCTACTTGCATTTTTACATGCTTTTGAACTGCTACGTTAACAGAAGCTGGGACAAGTAATGGGAGCTCACTCCGTTACATGGCAATAGGGATTCGAACCGCCAAACTGCTAACCTTTCTGATCGACAAGCTCAGCATCTTTTGCACTGAGCCACCACATCCCCTCAAAAGTTTATAGGTAGTCCTTATTTAGTGACTGCCTAATTTAGTAATTGTTTGCAGTTACAATGGTGATGAAAAAGTAAGTTTATGACTAATCCTCGCATTTATGAGCTTTTCTGGTCTGTGAAGCAAAGCTGAAGATGATCATAAGCACAGTCATGATTTTGCTTTAGTCTTTAAACTCCAGCTCTTCTTCAAGGCATGGTACGATGATTAAAAGCCTTTTAGTGGGGGTCAATTAATTTGGGCAGGGATAACAACTAAAGTTATTGGGGAACACTTTGGTCCTTCAAAAAATCAAAGGCAACATAAAAGTTAGTGGCTATTATCACAAGCATGAACTAAAAGAAGCAGTTAGTGCCAAGTAGTCTTGACCAAAATGCCTATTTTGGTCATAAAGTGTCATCTCTGACTGAACAATAATGGCTATCGGATATGAATTATAGAATTTTGATTGACTGACTTGCTTTATTTAGGTCTTTGTGGACACCTGCTTCTCTCTGCAGCTTCTGCTAGTTAACTAGAAGCCAGATTTTTAATATCTACAACCAGGAAGAAAGGATCAGAAGTTTTAACTTCTGTTTTACATTTGTTAGTACATTTTTAAGCAAAGAATTGTGGTCAAAGAGGAGACATCGGGACAATTTGATATTTGCTTATTCCTTAAAGAATTGTTCAGAATAACTGCAGTTTGTTTAGATGCATACATAATATGGGCTATGATATCAGGTAGTCCTATCTAATTTAGAGGAAGGGATGCAAACTACATTAATGGTTTATGGTTTTATTTATTTTTTAACACCAAAATTTATTTTCTATACATTTAAGCTACTAAAATTCTAATAGATTTACTTTTTAAAAAAATGCTTTTGTAAAATAATAATAATTATGGACATACTGGTAATGAATATATATTTCTACTGAAATAATAATATACCCTTCATATGCTACAAATGTGCAGAATCTTTTTCTAGCTTTTCAAAGTGCTGGAGGAAATTAAGAAGGGTCTGTGAAGCATTGCAAAGCATTTTTTCAAGACAAACTCCCTCAGCTTTTTAATCTCAGGATGATTTTGCTATGCAAAGCACTTAGTGTAGTTAAATCATATCAGAGTGATCTTGCATTTGATTAGAGCAGTGATTCCCAAACTTGGCAACTTTAAGACTTGTGGACTTCAACTCCCAGAGTTCTCCAGCCAGAAGAGTTAGCTGGAAAATTCTGGGAGCTGAAGTCCACAAGTCTTAAAGTTGCCAAGTTTGGGAACCACTGGATTAGAGGATAGCAAACTTAAGCTTAGAAGTTAAAAATATGTGAGTATATTTTATATTCTTTTGCATATCTTTTATTTTTCCTAATAGATCCTAGGTGTATATTATTCCTTTGATTATACTTTAATTTCAACGAGTTTGTGTCGATGTTTGTGTCTGTGTTTTTATGTGTGCACATACAGTATATTTGATAATACACTAATTCTATGACTTCGTCTTTTTTCAGAAAAGAGATTTTGTATCACAAAACATGTTTCATTATACTTTTTTATTATAAAACTGTAAAACTAATACACACACTCAACTGTCTACAGAAACACCAATATCATGATAGTGACAAGCTCTGCTCTTTGATGTCTTTGACACATATACAAAAGGGGCAACACTTGCATTGTGGTATCACAATGTTATTTTCATAATTCTATCCTCCCTTTATACCTGAAGATATCACTATCCAAAAAATTTGATGTCTGCCTTTCAAAGGGGCATTAATAAAAAAGAAAGAATGGAGCTACCACATAATGACTAGAAAAATCTGACTGAGCAATAGATATAAATATTGCTCTTTTTTATTGGTACAGATACAACTAAGGTTAGTAATGCAGTCTTCACATTTTATCTCTGAATTGCTTCTTTGACTTCATGCTTGTGATCATCTCTATAGTCAATCTGAATATGATGGATTGTGGCTTGGAATGTAAAAAGAATAAATGCAAAATGAACCAATACATAAAATGACTGAAAGACAAATAGATTGTTGTGTGTGGTGATAACTAAGATACTAAGGTGAAGGACAAATAATTGTCCATATGAGTGAAGGTCCATATTGTGAACATTTGTTTTAAGAATATCTGTTTATATATACATACATATGTCCAAGAAATTCATATAAAACCACATGCAATATTGATTTTTGCAATGAAATATTGGGGAAATTAATAAAGAATGGCGACGTTCTGGTTGTAAAATTGGCCATTCCAGGAAAAAACTGGTACCGAAAGGAAAGCAAAGATGTAAAACAGACAAGGAATAGAAAGTGATAGAAAGTGATAAAAGCATATTAATCACAACAGAATTAATGTAAAATAAATGTAAAAAATGGAGGATGTTGAAACTTCTTTGACTACAGTGAAAATAATTATTTTACAGAGTGGCAAAGAAGTTATGCTAAGAGGGATAAAATGACGCTGAAGTAGAACGAGCAGTGGATAAGGAAAATATATGTAAGAAATGGTTGGAGCAAAGAAAATGAGATTGAAAGAAAAGTATTGTTCAGAGTAACACAAACCTATATAAGGAGAAATGTTGCAAAGTATGTAGTAAAACAGCAAGAAACAGTTAAAATTAAAAGAAGCAGAGAAAATTCAGAGCAATTTTGATGGAAATTAAAGTATTGTCTGGGATGTGGAAGAAAGTCATAAACAAGAGCCTACAGCAGAGTGAATGGAATTAAAAAGTAATGAAATAATTTGGTTAAGTGTCTATATAGAATGCATTTGTGCCTTATAATTAAAATGCTATTATTGTTCCTGTATACAAAGGGAAAATGGTAGTAATAGTGAATGGAATGATTAAATGTTGGTTGGATGATTTGCATGGATAGAAAGGTGTGGAGAAGTATAATGAGTTGCTTTAAAGTGTCTGTATATTTCCTTTTGTTACATTACATCTTCTATTACTCTGACAATTTTTTAACGCTCTTTCAATAAATATAATAAACCTCAACCCAGAACTAAATGGCATGATGGATATCTATAACCCTTGAACCAGCAAAGTATTATTTATTGTTCCAGAACAAGCAGTAATGGGCTTACATATCCTTGCTTCTTTGAAAAAAAATACTATCCATATTTTTTCTAGTTTAGAAAATGTGGGAATCTCTGATTTAATAGAAGATTGCACAATTTCTCAGCTTCCATTAAGGGAAAGAAAAAGAAGTTGTTTGTGGAGTCACAAAGTTCACCCATATAAAAAATGTCTTTGGCTAGAGGGCAATGGAAATAATTGCACTTGCTTCTATACACAGAAACAAGACAGTCTATTGAGATTGTTTAAGAGGTAAGCCTGCTTGGGGAGCTGAAGGGGGAAAAACCCCATAATTTATAACCACTATTATGGGACATAATTGTATCTTATACCTGTAGCAGTATAAAAGTTTGAAAATTAAGTTAACCTGAGAAATGTTCAATATTAGCTGTCGACAGAGAAATGATTACAAACTAAATAAAACTAGGCTTTTATTTATCTTTTAATGGCTTTAAATGCTCAGTTTCCTGATTCCTGTTTTTGAAGTTTTAAAACAGGCAGTTACTTAGTTTCACATTCATGCATTCAGCATAACTGAGTAGGCAAATATGTACTTTAGATGTGGACATAAACTGCATAGCAAATTATCAAAAAAAGAAAAGAAAAAGCAGCACCAAGGAATTCTTGGCTGAAGTCAAAAGCTAAGCAAGATAAGTTTAATACTTGGATATGAGTTTGGATGGAGGATTGGCTGGGAATTCTAGGACTGTTTCAAAGAGGGGGATACAACAGGAAAGTCCTTGAAGAGAGCAGAGACAAATCACTGCCATGACACTGTCAAGAAAATGACATGGCAGGAATCAAGTTTGACTACAGGGCATTTTCACATTTTAGATGATGATAGAACTCACACAATTTAACATTTGCTCTTTAAGGACCAGAGCACATACCTAGTAGTCAACATGCTCTGCTCTAAATGATGAAAAATATCTGATGTGCATTTTGAACTTTCATGGGCTGCCTCAAATAGCAGGAATGAGAGTTTGTTCCAACAGAAGCACAAGGAAAAAGAAGAAAAAAGATGTTCTGATAGTAAGAAGGATGAACATGCAAAGATGCACAATGGAGGAAGAAACAGAATTTAAGCATTATAAAGAACACCTTGGCAACCATTTTTAAAATTACATTAATGCTAATCCATTCTCAGCATGATAGGAAGCTTGAACATTGGTAAGAAATGCTGTTCACTAAAAAGAAAAAGAAACAAGTTCTTTTTTGCTATTTTCTAAAACATATAATTTTAAAAGATTGTGTGGGAGACTTGATGTACTAAGAGGCAAGTCTGTAGGAACACCAATAAGACAAAACATTATGTTTCATTTCTGTTTTAGAAAATTTTATACTTTCCAATTATGCTAGTGCAAGTTAAGTAAAATTTCTACTGATATAAATTAACTTTGCAGTATCTATATTGAGACAATGCATGCTCTTTTCATGACAATAATTCAGATTATTGGACCTGACTTAGTTCAAAGTCCAAATAAGATCTCCTTTGACATGATGGTACAAGAGAAGTAAACAAATAGTATCATCCTGACAACCTATACTAACATTTTCTAATGATAATAATTCACCAAAATTTACTCCCAGAAGATGTTTTATTTCCAATTATAATGACTGCAACATAATCCTATGAGAGATTTCTGTTACACCAACCAGAATGTGAATTAAATCAATAGATTGTGAAAATCATAATGTTAAAAATAATGAAACCAGTGTCTTCTGTTTAGGGGTGGGATTCAGCTGGTTCAGACCAGTTTGGGTGAACCAGTAGTTCCGTGGAACAGATTGCCCCGCCCACTTACCCCTGCTCTATTCTGTCCTATATTTCCTTTGTTTGAAGGTCAGCTGATTGGCCCAGCAGAGCGGATTGCTGCATCTCAGCTGTTTTACATGCTGGGGCTGCAGAAAAAGGTAAGATTTAGTGCTGATTTCAAATGCAATGTGTGCGCAAAGCTAACCGGTTGTTACACTGGTTCAATCCCACCACTGCTTCTGTTCTATAGTGTTGAGCAACTTGTGATCTATCCCCTAAGTAAATTCAAGAAGCTTGAAATTTAGAAAACCAATTTTCAAGATGGACCTGCATTCATTTTTTAAATTGTTTTATGGCTCTGAATCAGATCGCTAAACTTCACTATTGGCAGAATGGAATTGCTGCAGCTAATAGGCATAAGCAGAAAGTTCCAAATCATAGTCAATGTATATTTTCCAATTAAATTCTATGAAGTATATTGACATTTATGTAATTATTTATTGCTCACTTACGATGGTAACTACTATTGGATTTGCAATGACTATAGGAGGGTTTAGGATCTAAATAGTAGTGTCAGGTTTTTAATGATTTAAAGCATTTTCTAGCAAAAGTTAAGCACTTTTCACACCAATTATTTTCAGTGGGAGGGTTACAGCCTCTAATTTCTGCAGTGGAAATCAATGGGAATAAAGGACTTAGATTATATTTCTGAGTCTCAGGTGCTGTGTAATTGTTTCCATATAGCAAAAAGCATGACACATCTTCAGACACATTTATTATTGCAATATGCTATTCTCTGTAGCTTGCATGATGTTAATGCCAACCAAGTGTTTCAGGACAACAACTCTTTAGTAGTCTAGAGAAAACCACCGCAAGAAATAACAGGCAGTTAACTAGTATTCAGAATTTCAGAACTTTCCAGGAAAGACTTGTCAGATACTCAGGACATTGGACAGCTCCCAAGCAGCATAAAGCTTGTTAGGATTGAAATGCATTTCTTTCTACATAACTAGTTCTGACTACATGCTGGTCAAGTTTATTGCGTTGCTAGGAAATGGAGAATCTTAAAAACACAAGTACTTTATCATCTCTTAATGTCTCTCACCAGGAATTTGCAGTGAAAAATATTTATTCATTTATTTGTTACATTACTTATATACTGCCAACTTAAAAGTGGCTTTCAATACTTTATTTCTTTATCTTTTTCTTTAGGCAGTTCAATTCCATTCCACCTCTGGAAAGTGACAGTTTAGAGCCATAAAATAAAACCAAATTATAGCATCATAAACAATCAAATGACAATCAAAGTTAAATCAAATAATTACATGAAACCAAATAAAATAACCTCACAGATGAAGAAACTTTCTTGATGGAGCATTAAACCCAAAGGTCCTATATTTTAACAGTCTTCCTAATTGCAGAAAAGAAGTCATTCTGAATTCTGAGGGAAGCATGTTCCAAAATCAATGAGTAGCCACAAACTTGTGAGGAGGTCCCAATATGTCTTCTTGGGTTGTGTACATAGGGCAAGGAATTCCATCAGAAAGTAACAGTTACCTGGGAACCAATCATGTAGAGTTTAGAGGTAAACTAATACTTTGACTTGTGCTCAGAAACCTATTAGTAAGTGATGCAGAAACACATACACACAGAACCTATGCCCATGGCGCTGTGACATAGATTACTACTAACACATAGGCAATTGAATTCTGTATTGATTGTGATTCCAGATCAGCTCCAACAATAACTCCATATATAATTCATTTTAATACTCCAACATCAAGATGATAAGGGCACAAAGCCTTTGTGATGACAAAGCCTTTTACTCCAAATAGAACTGTGGTTGCCAAAGATAGGCAGAGGCTTGCTAGCCATTGACTTCATCTGCTGATTCAAAAGCCATGAATCTGGAAATTCTCCCAAGTCCCCCAGATCCTTCAAGAGGGGAAGGGTGCTAACCCAATCAAAGACAGACATGAATCAACAGAGTAATGTGGTTTTTCAGCTTTGTTGCAAAACAACTCCTGTATAAAATGCTATGAAGTGTATGGAAGATCAACATTTAACACGGTAACTGCAAATATGAGTCTAATTCTCACAGAAATTTCACATTGAATACTTACAGATATAATTGTAAATGATGCTTACAAAGTAATGTTACGCTTTTGACCCAATGGTTGTAAAATGCCCTTACAGATTGCTCTAAGCATAAAACAACTGACATTTCAAATTTCCTGCTTACCATTCTATCAAGAATACAATTTCTGAGCATTTCAGACTTTCATATTTTAACCTTGTATTAATCATCATGGCAAAAATAAATAAATGGATAAATAAAATTGTGTCTATTCCTGCTTTCATGTTGTTAAACATAGAACATAATAATTTCAGCATCAGTATATGCCTAAAGCCATTCCTGGGTTAGATTACTGAGGAAAAAGATCATAGAAAAGATGCTGTAGTAACCATTGTCAGCCCCAGTGAGAGGACCTCTTTACTGTTGTCTTACCATCTGCTGCCTCCTGGATGGTGATCAGAGCCCTTTGTGCCTAAGGACTCTTAAACTAAAACAAGGGGAAAGAATCTATTCAATTCACCTGTTGAAATGCCTCAAATTTAAAGTTATCCTGTCAAGAGAAAAAGGCAAATATCATCATTTTCCATTATTATTTAGCTAAGTAGAAAATGCTATTGTCTACAGCCTGTTGACTTATAAATACAGATATCAATAAGCACTGTGCAACATTCAATAGTTACATAAAGATAACTGTTTACAAACTTCAAGTTCCAAAATAAATATGGTATGTATCAAAGCAATCACATTTTAATAGCTACATGTATGGAAGAATCAATTCAAAAACTAATAATGAAAGACAAATTAAAAAACCCATAAGATTTTAGGAGAAGCTCTGCTATTCTACGATCCTTTACAACAGTAGAGGCATTCAGATTTCTGGGTTCTATAATCTCCCATAACTTGAAATGGACACCCAACATTAGAATCATTATTAAAAATGCATGACACAGATGTTCTACCTGCATCAACTCAGAAAATTCAGATTGCCCAAGGATCTGCTGATACAGTTCTACAGAGGAATTATTGACTCTGTCATTTGTAGCTCCGTAGCTGTCTGGTTTGGCACAGCAACCAAACAGGCCAGGTACAGACTTCAATGGATAGTTAGGACTGAGGAAAAAAAACCCTGCGACCAGCCTGACTTCCATTTAGGACCTGTATACTGTACAGACCAGAAAGAGGAAGTATATCCTGGGCATAAACTGTTTCAACTTCTCCCTTCAAGGCACCACTATAGGGCATTGAATGCCAAAATAATTAGACACAAAGATAGTTTCTTCCCCCATACCATCACTCTGCTAAATACCTAACTCCTACAGCACTGTTTTCTGTCTAAAGGTATTTGTCCATGTAGTAGGCTGTATTGCTATTATGCTTGTCATCTTCTCATTCTTCTCATCTTCTCATCTTTCTTACCTCTCATCTTTCTTACTATCTTCTCCTGATTTATAAATTGCTGTTGCACTTTGTGATTTATGATTCTATCTTATGATTTATGATCTATGACTTATCACTGTGTTGTTTGTAAGTACATTGAAAGCTTATGCACCAGACACAAATTCTTTGTGTGCCCACACTTGGCTAATAAAGAATTCTGTTCTGTTCTGTTCTATCCATTCCATTTCTTAAAAAGCTTCTTTACCGTACAGGAAGAAAGCATCACTTTCTAAACAATGATTCCCATGCCTAATACCTTTCCCCCCAAAATCTATACCATTGCTGGACATTTCCACCCTGCAACAGTTTCAGTTTCCACTCCCTGATCTCTTTAAAAGAGCTAACTACTATGAAGTATTGTTTTCACTTTGTGCAACTTCAAAATGTTGGGAAATGGGCAAAGAATTTTATTTGGTGACTATCCTTCTCTAAGATCCTGAAGTAGTAAAAACCTTTTCATTTCCACTCAACACAAAAGATACATAAAAATATTGCTTATCTGATCCCTATTCTGGATCTTAATTCATGTAGTATTCATTTGCACTCAATAGATAGATATCACTACCACTTTCCTCCAAGAATGCAGGAAGACAGCAGGGAGTAGAATATTGTAGCTGTTAAAGACATTTTCTCCTTAAAAGTACAGCTGTGTGATCAAAAAATTCAAGGTAGGATGAAATAAAAATTTCTGTAAATTAGAAAATAGACTGTCCATAAGCTCCAGAAGGCTATAAGCCTTCAGTAGTTTGACTGTATTTTCAAATACACTACAGTTGAGCCAAAAATAAATTGGCTTAGTTTTAAAACACAGTTGACATCACAGAAATACAGAAATCTGGGTCCATTTTCAAATTGGTGCAGAGCTTTTACATGAAAAGGACTTCAAGTTCCTCATTCAATTCTATCCTGTGTCTCTAGACTAATAAGCTATCAGGCTTTGCAAAGACTTTTAAGGAAAAGTATTCAGTACTTATAATCTTCCATTATGAATAAAGACAACTAACATGTGGGAGTAATGGTTACTGAGTAACAGTACTATATGGTATGAAATTCTACAATATAAAAGTTATAAACGACAAGGAGAGCACCAGATCAGGGCATTTACAGAAAAAAAAATCCATAGAGATTCATTTTTTTTCAGTCTGACTCTGACATAAGCCACTGTTCTATTAAACTCTTTTGGCAAACTGGCAAACTGCCAAGTATTCTATCATTGTTTATTTAATGACACACAAATTCATATTTCATGGTGCAAATGTGGTAATCCAAGCAATGTGGTAATTTCTCAGTTCAACAAAATATTTATTAAAGTCCAGAAAATACACTGGTTGAATGGATTTCAGAGAAATATGATTGAAAAGGATTTCACTGGATTCTACACTTTGTGTCCAGGAAGTAAATCCTGATTTGTTAAAAACGAAGTCAGAAGATTTTTCAGTTTTGCACAAATTACCATATTCTTAACTACAGGTGTTTGATTTAATGAAATTGGAGGAAGGGAAGGGGAGAAATGTTGCCGTAACTAGAGCTACAGGAACTTTGGAAGAAGCAGAAAATCATTGATGTTAAAGACTGCACTATATATAGATTGAGGTATTGGCAAATAAAAAGGATAACAATATGCAGCAATAAAGAGTAGTTAAATAATCTACATGGAAAGGACATATAAATGAATCATTAAATATAAATGATAATTTGAATTATTGTTATTATTTATTTTTGTGTCTGGAGCTATAGTTGGCTGACAACAGAGAGGCAATCCATTCCCAGATACAGATTTCAACTTCTTGATTGGATTGTCCTCCATGGACACCAGGGGATGATTGTCACAAATAAGACTTTGAATAAGGTTGAAGTCCTTACAACGAATCAAACTCAAAGTCTGCATGAAGTTTTGGATCCAAAGGATTTATTATTGTAATTTGAAATACCTATTACTTAAGTTTATTGTTGCATCTCCTCGATGGAAATAGTGTTGCAACAATTATCCACATTCTGGTTATTTTCTGCTGTTTAATGTACATGAAGTCCCATAATATTTGGTTCTAAATACAACTGTAAGAATACTAACTTGAATCAGTTGCTGGCTATATATTGTCTCCAATAGCAGAGACAGTGAGACTCTGAATGTCAGTCTAAGGAGAGCAAGTGGGAATGTGTGACTGCCTTTGTGCCCTGCAGAAGATACTGGCAACTGTATCCTTTGCCCTGATCCTTCAATGGGTCTCTCTGTATTCTTCAGTTTTTAAGGAAGATAATTATAATGTATTGTTTGTTACATACAAAATTACATAGATATTGATCAATAAATTTTTCTTTTGATTTTTTTTGTAATATTTACTTCCGAAGAAACCATTAAAAGCCATTCAATACAACATTTTTAATGTACAGATTGACTAAAATCTTTGTGACACGAGATGCTTCTTCTCAAAAGGATTGACTCATCTAGGCAGAAAACTCAGACCATTTAATCTAAAATTCCCACTAGAACATGAAGATCAAGTTTCATACCATGGAATTAATTTTATTCAAACGAGGACGCAAAACCATCTTCAAAGCTATTGATGCAAATGTTTTCTTGGTGTTTCTCTGATGCCCAACTGTTTGTGATCTATGTGTCTGAAGTTATCCAAGCAATCTCATTCTTCTTCTGACAGCAGATATAAACAGCAAGATGGCAAATTTATATATATACTTCTCTATGCCTGATAGCACTCTGGCCTTCATTTATTCTCAATTGCACAAACACTGTCCTCCACTGAGGAGCTGGATGAAGAGTACTTCGCTGATTTATTAGCTTTAAGAAGACACACTACTTCTTGGTATGAAAGACAAGATTGATTATTCACCCATGAGCTACCCAATCTACCCTAGTCATTCCATTTCTCCTGCTTTAACACAACAGGGGGCATGACCCCAACATAAGGAATGCAAAGCATGTGGGACTTGGTGAGATGATGACTAGAAGGAAAAAGTGTGAAATCTGCATTTAACCTGATAGAAAGTTAAGTGAAATACAATCAGACAAAACTAGTACTAGTCATAATATTTTCTTCATGTAATTTTTTCTAATGTATTGGCAAAGAAAAATTGGTATTACCCCATGTCTAGTTGTGCAACTGCATTTATTGTTTTTCTCAAATGAGTATCAACTAGTATATCAGTTTTAAATGCAGGTTTCCCTTCATTAATTTTAACCATGACTAGAACAATGTGTTTCCCACCAAACTATTTATATGTTGTGTTCTAAGCATACAATTCTTTATTCTAATAAAACAATCACAATGCACTTTGGATAATGGTATATCTAACAAGAAGATATCATTAGAAAGCAGTAGAACTAAGAACATATTTTAAAACCAGAGACAGCAGGCTTAAATTAGTTAGGCTCACAATGACACCAGTGCTTTAAATATTTGTTCCCATGACTCACACTTGGGAAAATAAAAAAATGCAACTCCCCCAGCTTTTATAGTTGACCTTTAGTAGAGTGATAAACTCAGCTCAGACATTTGGTGCTTTCACCAAAGCAAAATCAAAACATTGTTTTCCATATAGAGACACATTTTATCTCTAAAGCATACACAGCAAATTTGATATATTTACTATATTCATTTAGTTACCCATGAAAAGTTAGAGAGGGGAGGGAGGGGGGAAGAGATGGCTAGATAAGCAACTTGCCATGGGTACGTATTCATTGAATTCACTGGAGTTCAGATTTGACATGAGTTTGTTCTTTATTCTTGAAAAGACCAAGACAAAAATTGAATACAATCTTATTTAGGCTTTCTTTCAACATATTTAACAATTTTCCTCCTCTGTCATATTATTGTTTACAATTTGTTAGCATCTTTTGAGAAGGACTGCACTTCTTCCCAAGAACTCCTTATCTGTCTTAAATAATATCATATTGTTGAAATAATCTCTGAATATTAATGGTTATCCCCCTACCCTCCTGAAAAGCCTTTTCTTTCTGTTTCCTTGCAGAATGCTTTATGGCTCTGGGGGTTATGTAGCAACAAACCTAATTTTCCTGCGGTTTGGAAAATACTGTCACTAGCAGGTGAAACTGACAATAAATCTTTACTATAAGGTTGAAGGGGCTTTTTAGGCTTGCAAAGAAAGCTGTGTGCATATGTTTGTATGTAGTATTTTATTCATTTCATAGAATTCTCAGGACTTTAAGCAGTAGCATTTTGTATAGCTTTGTGCATGACCAAGAGGAGGGTTGGAGTAGTGATTAGTATTTGACTGAGAGTATACAGGGAAATATCACCTATAGGCTAGATTGGAAAATCTAAAAAAAATTCTAGGAGGAAGTAATGGCAAACTAATAGCTGTGTATTTTTCAAAGATACATGGTGCCTCTAGGAAATAACCTGGAGTTGGTTCAGTCTTTTGTGTAATACAGGTATCCATAGCAGCAAAATCATTATATTCACAAGAATTCCATCAAAAAATGTTCTTGTAAATGACAAAATTTCGTAAGAATGAAAAATTTAAAAATTTTCAAAACTGATTTTCAAATGAATTGTGTAGGCTGCCAAGACAACAATGGAATGAAAAGGATTTTTCTTTCCCTGCATGACTGTTCATTTACAAGATAAGTAAATGGAAGCTATATTGTCTTTTAGACTTGAAGGCATTGCTGAATAATGGGTCAGGGTGGGAAACAAATACTAAGCAGACAAAGAAGGACATGCTTAATTAGATATGAGGAAAAATTGATGAAAAGAAGGATACATTGTTTATTTTCTTGCCATCCACAACAAAAAATACAGCAAAATATGCAAATAAATGTACTTAGGACTGTGTATATGTGTGTATATGAAATTACTTTCCCAGCATTCAAAAGATTGATTTTTTCAATCACAATACTTTCCCAACAAATCTTTAATTTCAAGGATATATACTAGAGATAACGTAGTCAAAAATAAATGTTTTCAAAAATTTTACCACAGAAAGTTAGGATGTGTTCCATGGAGTGCAGGGATCATAGATTTGAAAAGACTGGATTGAAGCCAATTAATTAAATAACATAAATCTAGGTTAATGAGTCTAGTGACAGATGAGACACAGACCATTTATAAGGTCAGAGAATATACAAAATTTTGATAGACTAATGTTGGGAAAACTGTCACAGAAAGCACAAAAACACACAAAAAGTCAGACATTATGTGATGTTTAGATTTAGGTTAACCCCAGAGAGGAGATACAGATGAAAAGAAAGATATCTCCTCCTTTTGCTGGACTTCTGGCAATCTTAGCCAAGGGCCATACTACCCATGAACCATATACTGTATATGGCAGTGGCGTGCAGTCAGGGGAGACAGAGCTTCAACCTGTCATCATGAAAAGAAAAAAAAATGTAAAAGGAAAAAGGCAAGATCTGAGGTCAGGCTGAGCTCGTTGCTGCCAGAGTCACCATGGATGACTCTGCTTAGTGCTTAACTGTTTAAAAAAGCCTCTAAAAAAGTGCCCTCTACAGGAGGAGGCAGGAGAACGGTGTGCCTCACCTACGTCAGGAATTTTTAGGCTTTTAACCCTTGCTTAACTCTGCTTGAGTGATCATAAAATGCCTAAAAAGTCAGACTAGATGACGCATGCAGTTCTCCTGCCTCATAGTAGAGGGAGCTTTTTAGAGGCTTTTTTAAACAATTAAGCAGAGCCATCCATGGTGAGGCAGCAACTAACTCAGCCTGACCTCAGCTCTCACCTTTTACCTTTTACATTTTTTTTCTTTTCATGATGACAGGCAAGAGCGGAGTTGAAATCCCCTCTGAAACAGCTGGAAAAGGTACGTGTGTGGGTCGGAGGGAGGGGGAGGAATTCAAACTTCATCCTCCTGGTGCGGGGCTTTGGGCAAAGGCTGGAGGGAAGTGCTCTCCCTCCCAAAGTGTAGTTTGATTGCAGGCAGAGCCACGTTGTCTTTTCAAACCTGTAAACAGTGAAGCTGGGCTGGATTCTTCCAGGGCTGGGGCAAAGTGTGTGTGCTCCAGTATGGCTCTTTGACTGGCTTCCTGCCTCCTCCTGTGGTCTCCCTGACTCCCTCCAATCCAACTGTGTGTGTGTGTGTGTGTGTGTGTGTGTGTGTGCGCGTGCTTGTTTGAGATAGAGTTTGTTTGAGTGAGAGAGGGAAGGGGGTAGGAGAGATAGTCCAATCCAACTTCTCTCTGTGTGTGTCTGTGTATGTGTGTGTATTTGAGAGGGGGAGAGGGAGGGAGAGAGGGAGAAGGCGAGGAAGGGAGAAGAAAAAGAAAAAGAAAGAAGGAAACTTATTTTGCAAAGGAGAAAAACAAATGCTGTTACTTTAAATCGGAACTGAGCATGCCTGGCTGTGGAATTCTGGGAGTTGAAGTCCACAAGTCTAAAAAAATTTGAAACCCACCACTGTGTCACTGCCTCACCAGCCATAAACCTCACCGCACGTCACTGGTATATGGAAGCAAATAGGAACATACACAATCTTCTCTCTTCCCTTTGAATGTGAAACTAATTGGCAGAGACGGAAAATAAATAGATCTCTTGATCTACCATTTTTTCTAACTATTCTAGAAAGTTCCATGGAAAAGGCACAACAACTACTCTGTGCATTAATTAGTACATTGACTTCTGTTCTAAAAAGACTCTGCTACTAGGGCTTCAGAAACATAAAAACATTGATATATTTGATGGAACAAGCAAGTGGAAAAAATATAGGGAAATTCTGTGCATTCACAGTGGATCTTTAGAAAGTATCTAAAGATCACTTCTGATGTTAGAATCATAGGATCGCTTTCTGAAATTAATAGAATAGATATCAGCGTAGGATGTGGGAAAAATACATAAAAAATAAGAAACATCAGCCATCAATAACCATATAATTTATCATGGCATCTAGAATATTTTGCCCTTACAATTGCTAACAATTGCTTAGCATTTCTACATTAGAGAGTTTTCTCTAATTTGACATCAGCAAGATTTTCTCTCCCAGAGTATGAAAAAAAAATCCATAGCAGAGTTTTTTTTCAGATATCTACTAATATTCTGCCAGTTTAAATGCTGGTGCAAATCTCTTAGCTTGCTAAGGGCTTTTTTTTAAAAAAAAAACTCGTTTTCTAAGGACGTTAAAGTGGTTTAATCTCGCTGAAATTCCTCTGGGACTTAAATAAGTGCCTATCATCATTTCTGAAATTATGAGTTGGCTACCTTTGCATATTTAAACCATGTGTAAAACATGATTGAAATTGCCTTCTGTAAAAATGTGCATATGGAAGCATGCCAAGACAACTACAATTAGTGGTAGTAGAGAGACTACAGAAATAATGGGAAAGGATTATGAGAAAATATTATGCTGAATTACACAGATAGCATCGTAATACCCAGTTTCAAACAGTTGAACAAAACTTCTAGTCCCTTGCCAGAATTTAGATCTATCCGGCCCAGTTTATTTCTTGCTTAGGGAGAGCCAAGTATTCTGTGATTTGACATGGATAAAGTTTGGCCTAATCCCTGGAGGATCCAACAGTCCCTAAACTTGTCACAAAAATAAAGGTCTCCAATAGGTGGGTTGTAAACTGTAAATAAACTGCCAACACTGGCCTTGCCCAGGTTCCAAAAGCCCATCTCACTCGACCCGCTGGGGCTCATAAAATAACAAAACAAACAGCAAGCTCACTAGCAGGAATCTGGGAAACTCGCCAATCTCATTATGGGGGAAGCAGCATTAAGCTCTGGCTTTTTTAGAGCAGACAGAATGCCTTTTTTCCAGAAGTCAGTTATAGCTGTGACTGGCACATTGCTGGAGAAAAGGTGGGGAGGAGTTTCATAGCCACAGAGAACACAGCACTGAATATCACCCCACAACTCTCTCATATACATGCAGTTGCACGCCCACTTGCAATTGGTGGCAGACTTAAAGTTTTTCCACAACTCTCAAAAAACCAGGCTTGAATCACAATGACCATATGCTAGTTTCATAAACAAGCATTGAGTTTTCTGTATCCTTTGTTTATTCTTTCATCTTAAGCAGTGCTTTCCTACTGGACAACTGTGGTCACCAAAGCCATGTAAGCTTTACCTTATCCCAAATAAAACCATCCTAGATGATTTTATAGGGAAAACCTTAACCATAATCCTTTCTATAAAATATTAGAAGGTGGGGGACAGACAAAAATGAATTATCGTAAAAGTGATCTATTATATTCACCATAGGTCCAGGATTCTAAGTTTCTTTTGTTAAAGGAGGAAAAATATAACAAAGAAAACATGGGAAAATGTGGGATGATAAGAAATGGAGATGGACCCTTTTCCTCTGTAAATCTATATTTATGAGATGTGGCAACTCACAAAAGTTTCAATAGAAACACCAACAAGAGCTAGGTCTACTTTCCTTGAGAATGAAAAAATGGAAGTTGAATAAAGGCATTTCTGGCTCTAGTAAATTTATTAATTTGTAGGTTTCAAAATTAAACTTTCATCTTCATTCCTCTCTTCCTCAAGTGCAACCAGCCAAGACACACCAAGTCTACATAAAGAACTGTTGTTATAGATAATGAATTGTTATAAATATTAATTTTCTTCCAATATTGAGGCTATTGTTACCAGGACATTTATATATTGCTTTACTACAACTAGAGCAGGAATATCATCATGTTCTGTTTAGCTTTAAGATGGAATGTTTTGCAGTTAAATTTAGGCAAATTAGATACACCATTTATCAGGATATGATATAGCCTACACTAGGGAAGGTCTGCTGTTTCTTCAACCACAGTTCGATGTTTTGCAACATAGAAGCTAATAGAGAAAAATAAATAGATTAGTAATGAGGATTTCACAGAAACTGACTAATCGATTAAGAGGAAATAGCATACTGCCATAGGAGTGCAATGTTCTCAGTGACGAATCCTCCGAAGACACAGAGATATGTTTAGAAAATGATATGGTCAGAATAAGCTTCCCAAATCCTTTCCAGCAAGAAAATCCCCATAGGGCAAAAAGAGGAAGAAGAAAAAAAAACTTCATTCAGCAGAAGACCATAACTAATGGATTATTCTGGCAATCAAGATTGCCAGTTCTGAACTCTTATTGGTTCAGACTGGTCATCAAGTAATAGTTCTTTAAACTGTGTTTATATTTTACATGGCACTGTTTACACCATAATGTTTTTAGACTGGCAAGTTCTTAAAGCTCTAAAGTACTGCAATTCTTTTATAAGGAGAAATCATTGGCTCAACTCAATATCTTCATTTTAAAATAAATTCATCCTTACTTGAATGGCACGTTTGTACTATATCTGGCAATTTCCCCTTAAAACTCAGAGTTTCTTCCCACAACTAAAATGTAGTAATGAGAAAATCAGCAATTTCAATCAGGGTCACTGGGTTAGTGAGAGCCAAATCCCCTGCCCTGAGAATAAGTTGCTTAATTCCTGCTTTGAAAAACATGATTTTAAGCAGTGTGTGTGTGTGTGTGTGTGTGTGTGTGTGTGTGTGTGTAGGTATGTATGTGTGTATGTATGTGTGTGTACAATATATATATTGTATAAGATTTTTTTAGGATTTATAATTTTATTTATATTTTTTTAGAATTTTAGAATTTGTTCTAATTTTCAACAAATATTTTCTGACTTCTTGAATGTAACAGGCATTAACACTGATACACATTTCGTCTTTTTATATATTACTCTATGACACTGTTTCTCAATCTCAGCAATTTTAAGATGGGTGGATTTCAATTGGCAAGAGGAAGTTGGGGAGTTTTGAAATTTTTAACCCAAATGTGATGAACCTATGTGACTCTGTAATGACAGCAACAGCAGCCTAATTCCTAGACTTGGCATAAAAAATGCATCTGTTTAAAAAGTTTCCACTATAAAAATGCCATCCGGGATTAAACCATCCCAAAATGAGCAGTCCTTTAGTAATCCTACATAATTAATAGAACACAATTTCCCTTGGAACATTAAATTACCAAAATTCACATACAAGCTACTCTCTTTAAGTGCATTTTAAAGTAAAGACTTTCCAGCTAAAACTGCAGTAGTCTAAGCACACCCACATATACACTGATGTCACACACTATTTAATTGGTATACCTTTGAGAAATTTTGTTTCAAACAGAGTACTGAGACAAAGAGGTAAAGAACTGTACAATACTACCAGCAGTTGTGGTCAATATTAAGGATGTTACTGGTAATCCAACAATTATGGAATGACAAACCATCTGTAGTCTTGAAATTAAGATGAAGGTCAACAGCTCAGTTGCCTGCATAATCAGTGCAACTATTTTCAGAAAATGGGTCTATAAAAATGTAGACTCATTGAACACATTAATAAAATTTCTGTGCAAATATATATTAACAAATGTGTGGGATTATGTTCCAAGGAACACATGGGTCTTGCTTGTGAATAACTGCAAGTGGTTGTACTACCCTATTTTTTTTAAAGCACACTCAAAGTTTAATTATGCAATGTGGAATTCATCTCATCCACCAACTCATGAGGTTTAGTCAAGTATCACTTGACTTTATTGGGAAGGTGGTGAAAAATGAGCAGACCTACTTTCCTAAGCTAAAACTTTCTTGTGTCATCGTGTGAATTACAGTTATAACTGGAAAGCAAACCTGTTGGCAGAATTAATACCATACAGCCATAATGAGGTTTTCTCAATTTTGCTCCAACATGTCATATAAATGTAAATTTGTGGTTAGGAAATCAGGGCTCTTGCTTTAACATAATGCTTGAGCTGAGCCAATTATTGCTTATTTAAGAAATCATGGTGAAACAAATCACAGCCAAATAAATGATGACCTAGGATGCCCTGTGAATTCAGCCATAACATGCCTAATTCCTTAGCTAAGATTCATTATGTTAGTTAATGTAACAAATTACATTACATTCACTAGTGAATTCATTACATTTGATCATACCTCCTTCTGTAACGTCTCCTTTCACCTCATGTGTTCTGCAACTCCTGCACTACCATATTTGGGCTGTAAAAATCCATATGACCTCTAGATGGAAGCAAAGAATTTAGAGTTTCCTGTGTTCCTTTGCTGCTGCACAATGATTATCTGGATTTTTAAAACCTTATCCAACACCCCCAGAGCAAATTTTTAGATGCATGGAGACTGCATTGGGAAAATTACAGTCCTATTCCTTCCTCTACTCCTAAGAGGATATTATTACGACTTCTGATGGCGTATCAGGATTCATTCTCAACAGGCAAATGGGAAATGATATCACTCGGCAATGAGGTTATGTCCATAACTGATTGAAATTACCAATTTCTAAACTAAAGCTGTCAGAATGGAAAGTTTAAATTTATGTGAACATCTAATTTACCACAGAGCTTTATTGTTTTACCATGAATAAGTGTGAAGAAAAAGCCACAATGAATTACCTCTTCACTTCCTAAATTTCACAAAAAAAGAAGCCTTTGTTTAAAAGCTAAGGAATGAAAAATGCCCCTTGGGCAAGTACCCTGCTTCTACAACAAAGGCTATGAAGAATTTTATCTAATGGGTCAGTTGGTCATAGGATAAAGTCCATAGAAAGTGCAGAATGGTGAACAGCCAGATTAGAGTATAAAATAGCAATGCCTGAATTAGACTATGCATTTTTAAAAGGCTACCATTGTCCATATTAACTCTTATATTCCTCTTAAATATTATAAGAAGGTTGCTGTCAATATCAGGATTTCCACTGCTCAAAAGAAAAAAGTGAAATCAAGAATGCATGTTTCCAGAGACATCTACAGATGATAAGTCAGAAGAAATGTATTACTCTATCCATACTGTACAAAAATATGTGACCAAGCATAAAGAAACGAGCATTAAAGATAACAGATCTTCTAGATAATAATCTAAAAGTATTCAAATGTGATTTTAATATTGAAAATCTGAAAAATCATATGTGGCTTTTAATACTGAAAATCTTCATGTTTTTCCAGTTTCACAGAATCTATAGTGTAAAACTCCCCATTGAACCCCAAGTGCCTAGACACTCCCTACATGACTGTAGCAGTAGTAATGGTGATGTTGTAACAGCATGTCTTCAAAAGAACAAGTGCAAATAATTGGTTGAGATAGCCCTGAAAAATTGTGTGCCACAAAGCAGAAAGAGACTCAAACTTAGATCATGTTTGAAAAGTATGTTTGGAATGTTTGGAATGTTTATTATAATTTATAGGCCGCCCTTTTCCCTGAGGGGACTCAGGGCGGCTTACAAAACACGGGGAAGGGGGTACAAAGACAAAAAACATAAGACAATACATAATATTAAAAATAGAGCACAACATTCATTCATCATTCGGGAGGGGACGAACTAAATTTTTTTATCCCCAGGCCTGACGGGATAGCCAGATCTTAAGGGCCATGCGGAAGGCCTGGGCGGTGGTGAGGGTGCGGATCTCCACGGGGAGATTGTTCCATAGCGTCAGAGCTGCAACTGAGAAGGCTCTCCTCCGCGTAGTCGCCAGTCGGCACTGACTGGCGGATGGAATTCGGAGGAGGCCTACCCTGTGCGATCTGATGGGACGCAGGGAGGTAATTGGCAGAAGGCGGTCTCTCAAATAGTCAGATCCACTACCATGGAGCGCTTTGTGAGTGGTAAGTAGGACCTTGAAGTGCACCCGGAGATCAACAGGTAGCCAGCGCAGCTCACGGAGGATCGGTGTTATGTGGGCGAACCGTGGTGCGCCCACGATCACTCGCGCGGCCGCATTCTGGACTAGCTGAAGTCGCCGGATGCTCTTCAAGGGCAGCCCCATGTAGAGCACGTTGCAGTATTCCAGCCTGGAGATCACAAGGGCTCGAGTGACTGTTGTGAGTGCCTCCCGGTTCAGGTAGGGCCGCAACTGGCGCATCAGGCGAACCTGAGCAAATGCCCCCCTGGTCACAGCTGACAAATGATGGTCAAAACTCAGCTGTGGGTCCAGGAGGACTCCCAAGTTGCGGACCCTGTCTGAGGGGTATAAATTTTGTCCCCCCAGCCTGATTGATGGAACATTAGCCAAATTATTGGGAGGAAAACACAACAGCCACTCGGTCTTTTCCGGGTTGAGCACCAGTTTGTTAGCTCTCATCCAGTCTTTGACAGCCTCAAGGCCCCGGTTCATCACTTCCACCGCTTCATTGAGTTGGCACGGGGAGGACAGATACAACTGTGTATCGTCCGCATACTGATGGTATTTTATCCCGTGCCTCCGAATGATCTCGCCCAGCGGTTTCATGTATATGTTAAATAGTAGGGGGGATAAGACCGAGCCCTGTGGCACCCCACAAGTAAGGGGCCTCGGGGACGATCTCTGCCCCCCCACCAACACTGACTGCGACCTGTCCGAGAGGTAGGAGGAGAACCACTGCAAAACAGTGCCGCCCACCCCCACCTCCCGCAGTCGTCGCAGAAGGATACCATGGTCGATGGTATCGAAAGCCGCTGAGAGGTCAAGGAGAACCAGGATGGACGCATGGCCTCCATCTCTGGCTCTCCAGAGATCATCGGTCAATGCGACCAAAGCGGTTTCTGTGCTGTAACCGGGCCTGAAGCCAGACTGGAAGGGGTCAAGATAGTTAGCTTCCTCCAAGGTACGCTGAAGCTGGAAGGCCACCAAAGGGGAGGTTGGAGACTGGACGGTAGTTGTTAAGAACTGCTGGATCCAAGGACGGTTTCTTCAGGAGGGGTCTCACCACCGCTGCCTTCAGCGCAGTGGGGAGATGCCCCTCCCGAAGAGAGGTGGTAACAACCGCCTGGATCCAGCCTCGTGTCACCTCACTGCTGTTGGCAACCAGCCAGGAGGGACACGGGTCCAGTATACAGGTGGAGGCACTCACAGCTCGCATAGCCTTGTCCACATCCCCGGAGGCAACATCCTGAAACTCAACCCAGAGATGGTCTGCCAGATCATTCCCTTGTGTCTCGGCTGGATCTGCAGGAGTGGAGTCCAGGTCCGATCGAAACCGAGCAACTTTGTCCGCCAAGAACTGTACATACTCCTCAGCCTTACCCTGTAAGGGGTTCTCCGTCTCCCTCCTATTTAGGAGGGAGCGGGTTATCCTAAACAGGGCGGCTGGGCGGGACTCGGCGGACGCTACCAAGGAGGCAATGTGTGATCTTTTGGCTGTTCTTAGAGCCCAAATATACTCCTTGGTGCAAGATGTCAACAGTGCCCGGCTCGACTTGGACCTATCGGACCTCCACAGGTGCTCTAGGCGTCTCCTCCGGCGCTTTATCTCACGGAGCTCCTCGGTGAACCAAGGAGGCCTCCGTGGGCCGCTGACCCGGAGGGGCCGTAGTGGCGCAATCCGGTCCAGAGACTCTGATGCTGCCGAGTGCCAGGCAGCAGCAAGAGTCTCCGCCGAACTGTGGGCGAGAGCATCTGGAATAACCCCAAGCTCCGTCTGGAACCTTACTGGGTCCATAAGTCGCCTGGCGCGGAACCACCTGGTCGGTTCCTCCTCCCTACGGTGAGGGTTTGGCCTCCGGAAGTCTAGCCTCAGTAGGCAGTGGTCTGACCACGGCAGGGGAATGATCTCATTTCCCCTCAGACCAAGATCATAACTCCACTGCTCCGAGAGGAATACGAGGTCGAGCGTGTGACCCGCTGAGTGGGTTGGGCCTCGAATTACCTGGGTCAAGCCCATGGCTGTCATGGAGGCCATGAACTCCTGCGCTCCATCAGAGTGTTCACCGAGCGAAGGCAAATTGAAGTCCCCCAGAACCATAAGCCTAGGGAACTCAACTGCCAGCTCGGCTACTGACTCGAGGAGCGAGGGGAGGGCTGCTGCAACGCAGTTGGGAGGCAGGTACATAAGCAGCAAACCCACTTGACCCTTGAGGTCCAGCGTCACCAGTAGGGACTCACACCCGACAAGCTCCGGAGCAGGGATCCTACGAGGTACTAAAGACTCGAGGTATATTAAAATAAATTTGTCTTTTAAAAATATAACAATAAAATGACTTATTTAGCAAATGAAAACAGAAATATTGACTCATATGAACCCAGGAGTATTTTTATTTTATTTTTTAAAAAAACCAAACCCACAAGAATTTGAATATTTAATTCTTATATTTATATACCTCTCCAACAATTTTCAATTTACATACCTCTCCAACATTCTTCATTCTCCTTGGCTGCCCTTGCTTCCTGATCATAAAAAAGTCCATAGATCTTTATGATTTGGGGAAGCAAAAGTAGCCAAGGAAATCATGGTTGACTATGATAGATATGATTGCACAAGAAAAGAGGTATTTGAGAATCAAACATTTCTCAGATAATTCAAAATTAAAGTAGGTAAGGATAGAAACCCATTGCATGACCAAAATATGTTCTCAGTTCTCAGTTTTCTGAGAACATTTTTCAAACAAATAAACAATATCAAACAACATTCTCAGTTCTCTTTTTCCTAGAGCATCCTTTCTTAATTGGAATTTAGTTTCATGAGATATGACTAGGGGGAAAAAAGAATGTATGTGCCTTACAATGCTAACACTCCTACTAGTGGGAATTTTTATGCTGCAACAGTTGCTGGCTTGCCACTTTGTTGTTGTAAACACAAATATTCATACATGGATTCAACAGGTCATAAGCAGAACATTTTGTCAGGTTTTTGCAATATATTTAGGGATTTCTGAGGCCAAAAATCATTTTAAAGGTTCTTCCAGAATAAAAAGTTGAAAAAGGCTGCTCTAAAGCAATATATATTTCCTTAGGCAGGGAAGCCACCTGGGTGACTTTAAGCCAGTAAGCCTCTTAACCCACATATAGTCGTTTCATGAGATATAAGAAACAAGAGCAGTTGGTATGCATGCCATCTTGCGTTCAGCAAAAATACAGACAGGATAAAAATCTAATAAATGAATAGATGAAATGAATATTGGTTGAAAATATGGAAAATAACATTTTGTAAAACTTTTAACCATCAATGCCCATAGAGAAATGAAATATCTACAGTAAATAGTTGCCTTACCTTCTTTAACTTGCCACTCTTGGTACCCACAAATACCACACTGTAGCCATTGTAGACATATGATGTAACAGAAGTCATCCGATCACGACTGGATGTATACAGGGTCACTCCCTCTACTGGTATGGAGCCTCCCAGCGGCTGATTAATGTCCAATCCACAAAAGTTGTCATCTATTGGAACTGGCTGAAAATTTTCAAAAAATCTGCATTAGGAATGAAGCTGGCATTCTGAAAATTGCACAAGAAATAGGCCAGCGCAAGTCATTTGGTGAAATACCTCTGGCCTTCTTGTAACGTTGTGAAGAAATTAATTCTCAGTTCACCATAAGCATTCTCTGAATCTCACTAGTTTTTATCTTGAGTATAATTATAATTAAGTGCAGTGCTGGTAAATAAATATAATTATACACCACAAACCAGTACAAGCAATAAAGCAATATAATTAATATATTCCTATTTCTTCTCAATCATCCTCCCCAAAATAGAAGTTGATGGTTAGTAACATGTTAAAAGTAGCCAGATCCCTGCACTCTGAAGAAAACAAACTATGATTTTCTTCTTGTAAGCTTTTTGTCTTTTTCTAGAAACAGTCAATACATGTCTGCTTTAATGAGAAGCATTAATATCAGAGATGGGTTGTTGCCAGTTTGGGCTGGATTGGGTGAACCAGTAGTAGCGGCGGCAGAAGGCTCTGCCTGGATGCTTCTACATATGTGCAGAAATGTCACATGGCTGAACCGGTAGTAAAATTGGCAACCCACCACTGATTAACATCCCATTCTTTCTGACACCTTCTCTAGGAAGGAACTAATTAAGGACATGGCAATCTGAGGGAGAGCAGCCAGGATGGTCTGCATCATTTTACTCCAGCAAAATGTTGTAAACAAACTTTATCTTACTATATTTGAAGTATACAGGAATATATTATACTTACTGCCAATAATAGGAAATACAGTTTAATATTTTGTACGGTGATAAGATTGGAGAAGGTATCCTAAACAACCAGTAGAAAAACTCTCCTTCTCTAATCAGAATCTGTCTGGTTAGGCATTCTACTCTCCATCAACCAAATACTTCAAGGGTACAAAAGCAGAATATAAGCAAAAGAGCTTCGTGTTAACAGTATTGACTTGTGCAGTTAGGCTACATGCATGTAAAACATTAAAAGCAATGTCTCTAAGAGCCACTTCATTTCCTTTGTATGCTCCGATATAGAAATCAATTTTTATTTTGACCAGGATGAGCGGGGGATGACAAACACACATAACTCTTGCATTTATCATCCTGGGGCAGTTGTATTAACCAAGACAAAGAGTATAAAATGTCATTAAAATTGCCAGTGATGTTTAAGGTTTGTTTCCAGAAACCTTGAATTTCTGTGTATGAAGTGTTAAATATACAATTAAATATATAAGGAATAAATATGTAGAATAAAATATTCAATAAGTATTATAAATATAAATAAATATTTATACATATTAAAATAATGTAAGGCCTCCAAACTAATTTTTCCCCATTGTTTTAGTAACAAAATGACTTTTAGCCAATACAAACTTCACTTTTCTGTTATTATAATCCATGAATGAATTAGTGTTCAATTTCATGCATAAAAAAGCTGTGTAATCACAACACCTACAAATGGGAAAATGTTTGATCATTTCCATTCATACTTATTCTGCACAATCGGTAGATCAAGTTGAAACTCCAGCAGCAGCCTTTTTAATTCTGCCAGAAAATATTTTGAAAAAATGTTTGCCTGAGATAAATTAAAAACTGAGCTAACAGTCAAATCTGGTTTCTCTTTCAGAAGACTTCCTCAAAATTTTGTCAGGAAGCAAATACTTAAATCCCACAATTTCTAACAGCGATACTGCTAATATGCTTCTATCTTCCTCAAAGTAACCCTATTTAAAATACAGTAATCACTCTTACCGCCTTGGTACATTGGACATCTTTCCCTAGTAGCCAGTTGAGTTCCAAGTTGCCTTCCCCCTGGTAGCAAGATTGTAGCCGTTCCTTAATTTGGGCATTGATTGCACGGATGGGAAAGATGCAAAGAGCAGAGTCATCAGGGGGATGGTGATACTGCTTTTGTCCCTTGGAAAAAATAGCAAAAAGGACATCATCCTCGGCAGTGATGTTCAGGGATCTGGCAAGCACCTCCCCTGGCTTAGAAAGGTAAGCTGCCTGTAGTAGACGGTATTCCACGTCACCTTTGACACAACCAAAGGGCAGAGAAACATAGGAGTGGAATTTAGGGTCATCCTTGCAAAGACGCACAATCCGAGATGTGTAGAAAAGGTCACTGGCTGAATTGATAGAAACCCCTTCAGGAGTTTCTGGCTGGACAGTCAGAAAATAAACAAAATTTCCACTGGCAAATCCATAGATATAGAAGATATCAAAGTGAGATACTAAGGCCAATGTGTCTGAAGGGATTTTGATTAGTGATGAAACAAAATCACTGTGGAGCTCATAATCCAACATAGCTGAGGATTCTGGGTCACGAGGCAGCTTTCGGCTAGAGAGGGTGGGAAAGTAATCCTGCTTACCATCCACTGCTGTACCAATGAACAGCTTCCCATCTTCTCCCTCAGAACGAACTATAACTCCATACATAGTGCCTGTCTTGTTGACACTGGACAGATAGTGTTCTTTCTTGTGAGATGGCTCCACTAAGATGAAGAGGTCATCCAGGCGCAGCAATTTACAGACACCTTGATAGAGACTCCCGCAGGCCAGCAGCCTATTTTCTGAGTAATCAATGATCAGGAGCTTGTTAACATTGTTCGTCAGAGTCAGGATCTCAGTACAGGGTTGCACAATTAGTGGTGGATAGCAGGACTTGTTGTCTTCCTCAGGACCCGTCTTGTGATCTACCAAGACAGTCAAGTTTCCAGACAGCTTGTAAACCCGATTGATGGCTCCCACATAGACTGCCCCAGTCGTCTGATGGACTGTCAAGTGATTGAAAGTCCAGTCACGGTTCTCAGGATGAAACGTATTATAGATAGGAGTGCTGTTAATGTTCTGTAAAAAGACTAAGAAAAGAAATGCCAGGGCCACTGACCAGCCATCGGAGTCCCATGTCCGAGGCCAGAGCTTTCTCTGTTCCATCCTGTGGAGAAGAGCAAGGAAGAAAGGGAGCGTATATCTCAAAACTCCCTGTGTGCGACTCTAGCCACAGCAGCTTTCTTTACATGTTTCTACAGAAAGGAGGAAAAAGAACAAAATGCCAGAACAAAAGATTAGATGGATCTCATCTTAGAATTACAATTGAAACAGACATTTCCATTAAAGACTCTTTGAAATAAAACAAAGACGGTTCTAAATCCATAAGTGACCTTCCCATTTGAGTAAGTAGTAGAAGCGTTAACGCTCTGTTCTGCTTCTGTGTATTAATTATTACACAATTTAATTGCTCGTGATATGCTCTTAGCCATGATTTTAAAAACAAACATATTTTACACATTCACCTACCCAAACAGCAGGTCTAAAAACTCAAATGGAGCAGATATGTTTGTTCCCCTAGTCACAAGAAGATTTTTTTTCCAGATGGATTACAATTTAATTAGAAGATATCAAAAGTAGAGCAAGCTCAACTATCTGCAGTACTTCTGATTGTATATACTGCATTCGCATGCATACAAAACTTGACGCCTCAGGTTGCATCTGCATTATCTGTGATTGGCCAGACTAAAGGGTGCTAGCATAATCTATATCAGGGGTGCTTAAATCTGGCCTGAGGGGATGGCCTGGAAATAGCAAAGGATCGGTCCACGGTGCCCCTAGCAGCCATGCAGGGGCACCCTATGCCCCGTTTTTCTACTGGACAGCGTCCTGAAACACCCTGCCAGCCAAAATAGGTCAGGGGTGCATGCACAGTCTCCCCGGCCATTTTGGCTGGCAAAATGCTGCAGGAGACATCCATCCCATCTCCCCCCCCCCTTCCTGGCCCCAGTAACCTGTTTGGCCAGCAAAATGTTGCAGGAGGCCATCCAGGCCAAAAATAGGGCACAAGGGCCACATGCCCACCCCACACCCCTTTTGGCTGGCAGGATGCTGCAGGAGGCATCTGTCCTATCTCCCCCACAGCCAGCCGCAGAGAACTACAATGCTAATCGAAGAAATCTAGTTTGACATCTCTGCTCTATATTAATGGGCAAGTCAAATATGCATCAGTTACTTACAAATGTATACAGTCAACGAGGCATAGTAATCAGAACTTCTAAAGTCTCAAATTTCACACAGAAACCTTTATATAATATTTAAAAGCCTGTTAAGCAAATTGTACAGCTTTCATTAATAAGCACCTATCTAGAAAAGGGTCACTGACTGAGATATAAAATGCTGCTGCTGCATATCTACAGTACATTATATAGCTTATAATAAGTCTTCTTACATGACAGCAGTAAAAAGTATGAGCAGAACTTTGGAAGAATTTCAGAATATTGTTTTTTTATTATTCCAATAAAAATGGAAGGGGGTAAATATTGTTGATCAAGAACACTTGGCAATGTTTTTATTATTTGGCATTAATTTGTCTCAGAAGAGAGGTTTCCAATTTGTACTTCTAAAATTAGTTAATCTCTGCATGGTTAGAAAAGATACATTGGCCAACTTCAGAGAAGCTACTTAGGTGAGTTCTAGTTACATAATTATTCTTCTCCTTAAAGATATTTAACTTTAGCTATATCAGTGATAAGTGCCAGGAATCTCTCTATTCCTATTATCTGGGCTCTTTCAGCTGAGATTGAATTAGATAGCTTTTGCCTCTTTTTTCCTTCCTTCCCTGTAAAAAGAAGCACTAAAGATTTCGCACACAGTGATGAAACCCAATATCACTTATTACATATTGTTCTTTGATGCTTACATATTGGAGTCCTTGATGCTTTCTGAGCTTTGCTGTTTTTGTGCAAATGTTTCACAATGTTACATGGCTAAGTAACGTTTTCAGTGTTAGAAGGCAATCGGGTTTGCTCTGTATTTATATAGAGTAGCTTTCCTTCTTATTCCTTTTCCTGCACCAATTTTGTACTCAGGGTGATTGTAATCTAACTTCTGTCACCATCTGCTAGGATTGCCTTAGTCTTCTAGAGCAGGTTTACCCAAATTAAATCCAAACAGTAACAGAAAAAAATGAGAAAAATACTGGAGTATTTCGAGGATTGCACAAGAATCCTTTCAATTTAATAAATAGATGAACTGAACCTAGTATTATTATTTTGAGATCTTAAAGTATTTTCCCTCCCTGTTTCAGAATTTGAGTTAAAGGGAAATAAATCAGACATCTGCCTGAAAAATCAAACTGAAAGATGGAAGTTTTATATAACTAAGATGCTCTGCTCTTATCTGCAAACTCTATTCTTGCTGTCACAGTCGTCTGTGGCAAGTCCTGTATAGTTCTTTCAATACTAATTTGCATTTCTTTTTTATCTGTAGGGTGACCATTCAGTTGGGTATCATACCTGTCTGAAAAAAAACACATTAATTGTAAGGGTTGAATTTAGCAGCTACATTGAAGTCCTCATATAAAAAAAAAATTGGAAGATGCAAGCAAAAGCAAGTGCTATTTAGACAGATCAGAAAGAGCTGTGATTCTCAGTTTAGTGGTGATGGACATAAATTTTCATGCTCTGATGCTAATCTATATAGCACTTACTACATCTATTTCTAGTAATTTAAAGTTTAAGGCTCAGTTAAAGGTTATAATTACTGCAGATACAATAATTATACCAAATTTGCATTCCATATGTAAAGCAAATTTATTTTCAAATCTGGTACCTTGGATATTTGCATTAGATTGCCCAAATGTGTGTACTCAGATACCGAGAAATGAATGCATATGTATTTCCTGGAATTAAGGTATTTAAAGCAGAGTTTTTTAGCAGACGGCAGAACCTAGTTGTTCTTAGCTGATCTCAAAAAAACTAAGCAGAATTAGGCCTGATTAACATTTAGTTGGGAGACCAGGACATCCATCCCAGACAGAGGTAATAACTATGTCCATATTGTTGTGGAGAAAACAAATCAATTTGTCTATATAATCCCAAGAGATTGATATAGGCTAAAGGGAATACAATGTATAATTACCAATCAGCTATTAAATGTTCATACAAAAGTGTACCTGATATGCTAAATTAAAGACCTAAACGTGGAGAGTGATGGCTTACAGCTAAATCTCTTCCAGATCCTTTCTCCTACTTATTTGAAAATAACCATGTTAAACAGAATGACAACTCATAAAGCTATGATTTCCTTAAGAAATAGGAGTTTTGCCCTAGAAAAACACTGTGGTTGTATAGTGCTAGCTTATATCAGAAAATCTTTTAATCACTCTTTTGGAATATGAATTTATGCAAAACCAGATATTTGTGTGCATCTGGTTGTGTGTGGTATGTGTGTGTGTTTTCCATAAATGCCCACCCCCTTCCTCAAGCTATACAAGGAAAAAACAAAGACAAGAAAATAAGATGAAATGCATCATAATCCCTTTTTACATCCAAGAAGTTGCCATTAACCTGAAGCACTTTGGAATGCAGTTCTAGAATATTATTTACAAAACCATAGTAGCCAAGAGAAATCTGAACTTCTTTTAACTTAATCCTGTGAATATGCTTTAACAAAAGTACTAAAAAAAAGCTTCCTATCTGAATGATGATTCTAATATATTGTCATCTGGCTGGGTGATGGAGAGGGAGAAGTGTGTGTTTCTTTACACTATGATAATTCAAGTTTTAGTTCATGAAATGGTATGGTTATCAAATGAACAGAAATTATAAACTTTTATTCTATGATAATTACCACCACACCCAGTAGGTTCTTTGATATAGGTGGTATTCCATAAAAACAAAAGCAGTTCTATTTCCGATTACTGCAATTTTCTGTATTGAAAATTTATGTCACCAATCTCCAGTGTTTTATATGCTGCTTTTCACAAGTGGAAACTACATTGAATTGCTAAGAAAATCCACTCTCTTTTCAGCTTGCATATTTCTACTGGGAATTTTTAAGCAACCGAAAGGGCATTATCACTGTGCAAGGAACTTGGGAGAACTCAAGGCTGTAGAAGTACCATAAACATGCAGGGAGAAAAACCTAAATAATGAACCTTTTTCTTACATTCCCCAAAAGTCTTGATAATGTTGAATGTATTTTGTGGAGAAAAGAAAAAAGAAAATCAAGGGAAGAATAATTCTGTCAACAAAGCAGGAGATCACCACATTGCAATATTTCTTTTAACTTCAGTTTGCTGATTCTATAAAGACCAGTCATTTCCATACTTGCCCTGTGAATGTGACCTTTTCTAAAGATAATAGTTGATAGGCACATAGCATACAAATGGAGTAGAAAGTTGATGCTATTATACTAATGCAATAGCAATTCTCCTTTCCTCCTTACATTTATATGAAAATTCTGAGAAATCACAAGGTGAAAACTGATAATTTTGCAACCAATTTTGGCATATAGATGCTTTGAAAATAGGGCTGAGAGTTCACAGGTCCAATAGGGCACTGTTTACCCCATCTTAGAGGGAAAAGTTCTCACCTCCTTAACTATTCACTGTAACAGAGAGAAAATAATTCAAGGATTAATCCACAATTTTCTGTTTTCAACAGGGCCAAATTTATACCATTAGATCAAATCATAAACACATGAAAAGAATACTATAACCTATTGCCAGTATCTGATACATAGAGATATCTTAATGATGTAAATGGAGGTTCCATTTAGCTGTCACAATGTATAGCTACAAATACATTCATACAATAATTGTATCTTAATATATTATGATATTGTAATAGCAAATTAAGCACTATCACATGAGCCTACATCCCAACATCCTTTAGGAAGAAACTAATTCTATTCACTATTCTATCTATCATTTAACAGCACTGAATGACATCAGTTATGCCATGCAATGGTACCTGAATATACAAGAAAGGAATATCTACAGGATGGAGGAACTCCAAATTTTATAAAAGAAAAAATTACCCCATTTTCAAAAACAGAAACAAAGCCTGTAAGTATTACAAGCACTGAGATGGAATAATCAGAATCCTGAAGATCACTTCTTACTTAATATGGTTGTAGATTCCAATTGCTTTCTTTGTAATTATAACTTTACAATTTAGTACAGGTAGTCCTCGGTTTACAACCACAATTAAGCCCAAAATTTATGTTGTGAGTGAGACATTTGCTAATTGAGCTTTGCCCCACTTATGACCTTTCCTGCTACCATTATCAAATGAATCATTGCTGCTGTTAAACTTAGTAACATGGTTGTTAAATGGAATCTGGACTCCCTGTTGAGTTTGCTTGTCAGAAGGTTGCACATGACCCAGGGATACTACATCTCTAATTTCTAAGTATCCAGATTTTGATCATGTGACCATGTTGCAACAGTTGTATATATGAAAAACAGTCATAAGTCAGAGATGAAGAAGCTTCTTGGATGAGAAGCAAAACATCTTAAAAGTAAAAACAAGAAAGTCCAGTTGCACCTTTGGGACAACCATGACCTGGATGACTGAGAATCTCTACAGAATCATAAGTCATTTTTTTAGTGCCCTTGTATTCTCTTGCCTGAACTAAAAGTCATATTTTATCTTTTCCTTTAAGTTACAATATTTTTTTCTAGTTTTGAATTACCATGTTCAATAATATATGGGGATGAACCCACTAATCTTATATTTCTAAAATTCCTTAACAGTAATAAGATGATTTCTACTAGAAACCTAAGTTCATTAGACTGTTGATCCTTTTTAGCAAGGCAGAATGAATGGACTCAATTGGAATCTGAATGTTTCCTGCAGCATCAAGTAGCCTAATTCAAACCTGTAGCTTAGAACTGTCCCTCAGGCTAGAAGAAAAGCAGAAAGGAGCTGAAAGGACAATACAGCAAGTCACAGTCCAAGATTTAGCACTTCAAGATAAAGATCATCTGCAATAACCTTATTTTTGCAATTCAGCAATTCTGATGCAAAGTAGGTTAAGAAGCTGTGTTAGCAAAGACAGTCAACTTTCTGGAAGTGTCAAGTCAATTTGGCTTTCAAAAAATATAGTTGTAAAGACATGCACCCTATTACTCTGTGAACAAGATAATGAAGGATGATATAATGTTAGTCTAAATACAATTCACTACAGAAGGAAATGGCAACTAATTCTAGATTTCTGCCAAGATACTACAAGATTAGTTCCCCATGACTGCCTTATGAAATATATCCACTGAAAAAGAGAAGAAGGCAAGTATGTGTAATGCTGCTGCTTTAAGATGTGGCTGGATTAAAGTTGAAAAGATGTCTAGCTGCTGATGTGTCCATAGGCAAAATAAAAGCTCTATGCTCTCTGTGTGTGTTTGTGGTGTGTGTGTGTGTGTCTGTGTGTACACCAAAGGAATGTGAAATAGTAGAACCATGAACTAAGAAAATTTGATGTTATCACAGCAAAAATGTCAAGACTGAACATTGACATTCTGGGAATCAACAAACTAAAATTGACTGAAATGGGTCATTTCACATCAGAGGAGCATTATATCTTCTGTTGCAGAAAGGAGGTGAAGAAGAAATTCATTAGCAACCTTTATTAACAAAGCGGTGTCAAAAATATGATCTTAGACACAACCTTTCCCAGCTCCCCCCTACCCATAAGATGATTTTAATTTAAGTCCAAGGCAAGCTAATCAATATTATGCTGATTTAGGTCTATGCTCCAGTCACAGATCCAAAGGAACTAAAAGTTGAAATTTGATAGAATGCTTTAAAAAAAAGGTATCTGAGATCATGGGAAAATTTGATCTCAGAATGTGAAGTGACTTCACAGATGAACAATGTCAGATGTGCAACACTGAAATCAAACGGTTTATGTATTCTGCAAGGAAAGGTGGATAGGTCTTTCATTAGCACACCTGGTGCTGACTAAAGCTCAAATCATGAACTCCTTGCAAAATAATAATTGCTACCAAGACTCATCAGGCTCAAAACCCAGATGGACATATTTTCAAGACAATAACCTTCCAATTCTGAGCCAACAAGTAATGAGTAATGCAAGGCATGTCAGCTGCCACGACTGCTATTAACTTGCAGATAAGAATGTATTTATTTCAGACCAATATGACATTCACCAACTGAAGGTAGAACCTATCAAGTATCCTGTAGCCTAGTCCTGATGGGCATGGATGCTAGGATTGTTCTAAACCAGGGGTATCAAACTTGATTTCATGTAATGCTGCTTCAGGGTTAAGTTTGACCTTGGAGGGTTGTGGGGCTGTGGACAGCATGACATCACTCATGTCAGGGGTCCCTGTGCTGGCCTGAGTGCTCTACCGGTGAAAACAGGTGCCCGAGTTCTGTTTTTGGCTGTGATGGCCTCCTGCATCCCTCTGCCAGTGAAAACAGAGCTTGTGGGGCTGTGCGAGCTCTGTTTTCTCTGGCAGAGGACCACAGACTGGTCCTTCATTATTTCCAGGGCAGCCCTATGGGCCAGATCTAAGCACCTTGTGGCCCAGATCAAGCCCCCAGGCCTTGAGTTTGACTAAACCAACAAACCCAACTACAGCTCTGAAGACAGTCTACCTCTCAGGAGCCTGCCATATTGCCCTCTGTCCATTGCAGTCTCAACCTTCTAGTTTGCTCTATCATTTATCCCAAGATGCTCCCTATAAAAAGTAAATTTGACCTTTCTGCAGATATTCAAGTTTTGCTACCTAAGTGAAAAGGGGGGTGAAATCTATCTCAAGTCCACAACAGACAGAAAAAAGAAACCTGAATTCACTGAAATGTAAAGAGTGGGAAGAATGACAGCACAACAAGACTTGTACAATTGTTGTCAGTCTTGCTAAATGGACCAGACCAGAAAATCAACTTCACTAGGAAGCTAGTGAGTCTTAGACTGGTTATAACATTGCAAGCTGTCTTGCAGGGCACAGGGATTTATATGTGCCATTAGTTTGCAATTTCCTACACAAATATGTCTTTTTTCTGAATTATGAAGGAGTCAGCTGCTTGATCCTGAGAAAACATTCCAAAATGCACACAGTAATTAAGATCTGTATGTCAAAAAGAATCTAGAGTGTTTTGTCTACTCCCACAGAATTACCCCATAGATGTCTGGATTTTAGAGGAATCTCATCAAGAGATTTTAATGTTTGTGGCTATGGAGATTTTCAGTCACCCAGGTCATGCTTGTCCCAAAGGTGCTTTTTGAAGAGGCAACTGGACTTTCTGGTGGTTTTTTTTAAAGATGTTTCACTTCTCATCCCAGAAGCTTCTTCACCTGAAAGATCTTTTTGTTGCCTCTTCAAAAAGCACCTTTGGGATATGAATGTCTATGCAACTAAAAGATGCATTCTTACCTAAGAATGTTGGGTTGCTAGGAACCATCATGTTATATTTCCAACAAAACCAATTTGGCGATTCTGTTGGAATTTTAAAATAACTTTTCCAGACTTAGCTGGAAATGAAGAATGATGAAATTGCATGCAAGAATCCAAGAGAAGACTGGTAAGAGCAAACAACATAACTGGTGGATGGCATTACTGGGCTTTCTCCCATTTTTAGCATAAAGATTTGATTTTGAAGAACACAGACACAGATTACAGGGAAAATGCCTTTGAAATACTTGGAATAAACTGATCTTGCACTTTGCTTGCACATAATTTATTGGATCACAAAAACGACTCTCAGATTGCTTAACTATATTTTTTAATCTTCTTTTCCTGGCCTTTAAATCATTGTCAGTCAAATATTAAAATATAACATTTTCAAAATTTTAAGGCTACAATCCACAAATAAGCATGGCTGAGTAAACTGATACTGAAAATTTAAGAATCTCAATTAGTCACATTTCTGATCTACCATCAGATCTGAAAGCTCTACCTGATGCTTTAACATGTCAAAAGTTGTGTTCTAATGTTTCCAAAGCTTACTTCCCTTGCAAAAAGAAGAAAAGAGAGAAGGAAAAAGCAAACCCAAAAGTGATGTATTGTACATTTTCCCTTTTCCTGCACTCTTTTATAAAGTATTTCTTGTGCTGAGAGCTACCAAGGTATTTTTGAGCACAACCATATCTATTCTATAATCTTAATATGGCACATCCCACAAAATATTTAATATCTGTATTAACCTTAGATTTGTCAAAGCATAAATATCCATGTCAACTGCATCTCAAACCATGCCATTCTAACTCCAAAAATCTATTTTGACAATATCTAACAAGCTGCAAAGTTAACATTTTCTTTGATGCAGTTTTAGTTACTATTAAAAGGCAGAGGGTGCTGGTATTTGAGTTTTTTGTTGTATACCTCTCTATTTTTCCTTAGCCTTGTTAAAATAATCCATAGGAGAAGTTCTCTCAAGATCTCTTTCTTTGGAATTGAACTGAAGTGTTTAAACCCCCCAAAGCTATAAAACACTGGAGACAGGACCAGTGAGTGAAAAAAAGATTATGTACATTTCCTTTTGGTCACCCTGTAATTAAGAAAAGCACAAAAACCTTGCATGGAATATTGAGAAAAAACAAATTGAAGCAATATCCCTTACATCAGCATAAATGAGAATCACTAAAGTATGGCATTTTTAAAACAGCACAAGAATAAACCATATATTTATGATTTTATGCCAATTATAAAAAATGTGCAGCTGCTTCTTACTCTTTTTTTACACCAAAGTAAGCAGAGATATTGGTTTGGATTGCAAGAGTCATACAAGAATTGGAATATTAACCTTTCCCTTCCCATTTCATCATTTTTTTTTTAGAAAAAGATCTCAAATGGTTCTTTAAGCAAACAACCCTGCAAATGAAGCAGGAAGGTGGTGAACGAAAGAACCCTCTTTTTTCTGATCCACAGGGGGCTATCCCTCCAGTTACATGCCTTTGTAATTATTTTGGAGTTGTTTTTTTTAAAAAAATCAAGCAAGTCAGCCGCACTTTAATCCTGTTGTATAGTAAGATTTCACAATATACTCTGTTGTTTATACTACGTAATTTACACAACTTCATTAAAAGGTAAAGGTTCCCCTTGCACATATGTGCTAGTCATTCCTGATTCTAGGGGATGCTGCTCATCTCTGTTTCAAAACTGAAGAGCCAGCGTTGACCAAATACATTTCCATGGTCATGTGGCTGGCATGACTAAACACCAAAGGTGCACGGAACGCTGTAACCAAAGATTTTTCTACTGGCATTTTTTACATGCTTTCGAACTGCTAGGTTGGCAGAATTTGGGACAAGTAACAGGAGCTCACCCCACTACGTGGCACTAGGGTTTCGAATTGCCAAACTGCCGGCCTTTCGATCAACAAGCTCAGCATCTTAGCCACTGAGCCATCACTTCCCCAACTTCATTAGCACTCATTAGTATTTAATAGGGTACATTTGACTATTCTAACTGGAGAATATCTTTGCAGGACTATATGGCATGAAAAAGCAGGGGGTAAAAAGTATCAGATGGTACTACCTTAAAATGCAAACAACTAATGTTGGGTTTCTTTATGTGAACTCCACTCTTTACAGAATGGAATGAGACATTGGTCTTGAAGTGAGCTTTGGGGGAGTATGTGCAGCAGAACCCAAGAATCTTGGTCATGTTTCCACATTTGTCTTGCATACAGGCATGTAACACATCTAAACCTTCTCTTATGTTTAGGGAACTGAGGTTCCTGGAAGCTAAAATTCCTCCACACTGTTATATTCATGTAGAATTGGCTAAATAAAAAATGGCTATACAGTACCAGCAACCCCCAAAGTGAAAATAGAGACTTTGGAAAGAGTCCATTATATTGATTTTGTTTCCCTTAATTTTTTTAAAAAATCCAGGTAGTCTTTGGCTTACAACAGTTCATTTAGTGACCATTCAAAGTTACAACATCACTGAAAAAAGGGACTTTTTTCATACTTAAGACCATTGCAGCATGCCCAGGATCACAAGATCAAAATTCAGATGTTTGGCAACTGGTTCATATTTATGACAGCTGCAATGTCCCAGGGTCATGTGATCCTTTTTTCTGACCTTCTGGCAAGCAAAGCCAACGAGGAAGCCAGATTCATTTAACAACCTTGTTATCCACTTAGCAATTGCAGTGATTCATTTAGCAACTGTGGCATGAAAGGTCATAAAATGGGGAAAACTCACTTAACAAATGTTTCCCTTAACAATAGAAATTGTGGACTCAATTGTCGCCATAAATCAAGGACTACCTGGGGATTCAACAAGGTCTGTCCAAAACTAGACTTGCTAAATAAGATACATTGACTGGTTTCATCTTTAGGATTTGAGAGCATTTCTCTGCAACAGGAAAACTACGAAGAGGCAGCTGTTTTTAAATGAGTCTAAGACACATTTGGGGATCTGGGAAGTAGAGGACAATGAGCATAGGAAACCAGTTCAGCCAGCTAAGTAGTGACTTCTCTTCTTGGAGGCTTCTTCTTTTTTTCTCTCTTCTTTGCTGCAATGGATATATCTTGGTGTTAATGAAAGGACAACTGTAGATCTTGTTATATGAAAAAAGACTGCTGCAGTGAATTGGAGAGTTACTGTGAGAAGAACATGAATCAGAGAGTAGAAACAGAATGGGACTGGAATTCAAGGTTACCGGCTAACCTTTTAGTCAACCTCACTCACATATTTCCTCTCATTAATTTTCCAAGCCAACTTTCACAAAATGAAATTCGCCTTCCTCTTTACTGAAGAAAAGAGTATTTCCAAAGGGCAAAATCAAGTGGCTCAGGTGCTTCTGCTCTAAGGAAGACATTTGAGGCTGCTAACTGCTTTTCAAATGTACAAAAGGCACCTGATAACCTGTAATAAACACTAGTGACCTGAACAGGAGATTCATTGCTTCTGAGCAGCTTTGTTCTCTGATAAAATGACAGTAGAGCCTGAAAGATGGCAAGGAGTGTGCATAGACACACATAAAAAGGATGTGTGTGCATTTGTGTGTCTAAGACATTCATCATTGTCTTGCTATTCTACAGTAGAGGAATGGTTATATTGTAGTGTACATGAAGATAGAACAGGAAATTTTGGCAAACAAATTGTTGAAGGTATGAATATATTTGAACAAAGAGTAACATGGAGGAAATCTAAAGCACTTCAAGTTTAAATAATCTTTGCTTTGCAGAAATGTAAAATGGATTGTGTGTGTATGTGTATGTGTGAGAGAAAGAGAGAGAGGAAAAAGGAGGGAGAGAGAATGGGGGGAGAAGGTAGCTTCATACTCAATAAAGATCCCAAAAAAGCAAAATTAGGTACTGGCAACACGTCATTTCTAATATCATTTCTATAGCTATTACTTAATCATCTTCCTCAAGTTCTGAAGTGCAACAGATATAGAAATATTTTTGTGACCTGTTGTTCATATGAACTTCCAGCTGCTTGCAGTGTCACTCTTAGCCAGTAATTTATTAGTTTACCAACAAATCATCCTGCTATTTTATACAAACAGAAAACAAATCACATTCATATGTTGTACTGTGACTGGTAGTTATCTATCATGACTATTTAACTGTTGTTTCCTAAGGTTTTTCTTTATTTTCTCAATTGCTATAGCTACTGAATTTAACATGCATAGTCAGGAGATTTCATATCGATGCTAAAATCAGATGGAGATAGATTTAAAATTATTAGGAAGATTATTTTAACAAAGCCAGCAGTGTGCTGACTTCTAAAATAATTTCTAGATAAAAGAACCTAGTTTGCATAGCATGGACATTCTTAGATAAAACTGGATACATTGTCAAGCATACCAATCAAATTGTGTGAAAACTCAGCAATATAGCCTTATCATTAGCAAGGAATAATGCAAGTGGATCAAATGCAGTGAAGGTTAGTAATCTAATCTATACTTACACTTTATCTTATTAAATACCATTATATGAAACCAATGATGGGTCAAAACCATGATGGAAAGTGGGAGTCAATATCTATGGATCCACTTGGTATTTTAATTTTCTATTTCTTATGTCATGCTTTATTTTGGAAGAGTTGGGTGGGAAGGGAAATTATTGTTCCCTAACCCTATTCAGTGCTTCCTTTGGAAGTAATAGCATGATAATTCTTTAGGTATGCCATAAAGAATTATGTATCAAACTCTGATTTATTCCATCTCTCTCTAGCCTGTTTGCTTGGTTGTATCTATTAATATATAATTCAGTAAAAGTCAATACTGACATTTAGTATACAGACCTAAGATCTATAGTAGGAGATTTTAATACAGAACCTATTCCTTGAACATTACAGGAATATAGAAAGTCATTATAAGACCATATAACTCCATTTTCAATTGCTGGACTGGAACAGAAGTATGTGTCAAGCAAGCCAATCAAACATGATTCACATGAGTAACTTACTGGTAACTACATTTTCTTATGGTGGTTCAGAATTTATTTATTTTTTTAACAGAAAAACTGCAAGTGGGATTGGGATGTAGAACACAGGAATCCTATGACTATTTCAGCAATTCCAGAAAATTTCAGGTTTTTTCACCTTTTTAAAGGTGCACTTGTACAATGCTTTTTTCAATGCAACTACTGTCCCAAAAACAAAGATGAATGGCACACTTAGAACTCATCAGTTTCAAATTCCATCCACCCACCCACCCATTCATCCAATTTCAAGTTGAAATTTAAATGTAAATCCTTAAGAAATATATAAGAAATACATTATTTTTACTTCTGTTGCATTATAGTAGTTCTAGATGTATCACACATTCAGACAGGAGTAAAAACTCCAATAACATTGAGAATGCATTTTGATATCTGAAGTCACCCTGGTTTACTTTTTAAAGACTTATTTAGAAATGTTTCACTTACCATATAAAAAGAAAGCTACACTATTCAATTTATAAAGCATATAGCCTAGTTTCTACAAATCCAACTCTTCTTGCTTAGTGTACATAAGATCCTTAATTCAGTTCCAAATATCTATAAGTAGAGCTGGACAAAATTACATCTCAATCCAGGAATGAAGAGCTGCTATTAGTCATAATCCAGGGTTAGAAGGCAATTATATGAGACTGAATTTCTATAAACTGTTCTTTATCTTGATAAAACAATTTAGAAAGCATCCCTATCCCAACTTCCTGAAAAAAATCTTAGTAATAGCAAGAGCTAGTAATCACAAATGTAAAAAAGAAAATCACCCCAATTTAAGGAGTAACATCTTAAAATCTTTTGAGCTAATATTTTTGATGCTATCATCCTACTTTAATCTATTTCTTGAGTGTATGGCATCCAATGTACCCGCTCTCCTCCTCCTTTGCCTTATTTTGCAAACAGAATAATACAAGGAAATACACAAGCAGGATCAATCATTTATATTGTTCGGTCACTTCATGGGGTTGGCTTGTATGGAGAGGAGAGTGCTCTGTAATTTATGTAGCAGATAAATGCAATTTTAAAAGCAATTTGGACCTATTTAGAAAAGGAACTGGAGATGAAGTAAATGTAGCCATGTTATCACAGGCAACCAGCTGAAAGGTCTCAATTAGTTCAAAAGGTGTTATCTGGCATTTAAATAATTATTAGATTGAAAGCATAATCACAGGGTTAGAGCTGATTTTTCTGCCACTGTTATCTTAATGGAAACCATAGTATTTTGTCTCCAATGTCTGTGATTCTTACTGAAGAAAAAAACAGGAATCAGACTTGGCAGGAGAAGAAAAGAGTGTCATTTAATCATCATGCAATGGCAGGAGGTATGATTAGTCTCTAACTTTTCACTTTTAGTATCACACAGATCATATGGGCTCCCATTAGAGTCATGAGAAAACTATTAGGAATAGATACCCAAGAACATCCTTCAAAAATGGAAATGAAATAAAGTATTGGGTATTCTGTTGTTATTTACAGTTTATTGCATCAGATGTACTTTGAAAAGAAAGGAAAGGCAAATTTATTTTCTAGTCTACAATTATTCGACTGTTTCTTTCTTTCTTTCTTTTCCAGAAGTCCCTACAGTTGGGTGAAAAAGCATTTGTCCCCTTTCATATTGCATTTTCACATTTCCTTCCTTCAGAATGTCTTCTGAGGTTCTTTTTGACCTGAAGGAAATCTGAGTGAAGAACTAACACCAAAACACGGACCTTCTTTGATAAGCAAAGTCATACAACATGCACTGTTGTCCTAGCATGAACAAATCTTTTCTCTCAATTTAGTCAGTTAAATTAAAAGCATGTCAAGGGCTAATTCTTAGTTAAACAATCAAGTCTGGTTTGGGGCATGGTTGCTATGTCAAAGATTTTGGCTTCAAAGCTCCATAATTTCCATCATACAGAGCCTAGAAATATATTGTTCCTACTTTTAAAATATCTTAAGAACTCTTACAAAGCATGCTACACTTGCCCATCAGTCTAAAAATGACCACAAAACCATTTTTAAAATTGTGAGCTTCACCAAAGATGTAGTCTAGAAATAGAAAGCATGGAACAAAAGGGAGCTTTCCAAGTTTGGCTGTCCTGTCAAAATTTCCTGATGAAGACAGTAGAAAATTGGTCAGAAAGTCATAAAAAAAGAAAAGAAACAAACATGCAAGATTCTAAAGAACTCTCCTGTCTTAAGTCAGAGTTCATTACAGATCTGAAATGCACTGGATAAAAATGGTTCTTCAATATATGAAGGGATATTTTGTTGTCACATGAGTCACACACGGGATTTTTAAAGCTATATATGTGTTGGTATATGTGGTTTAGGCCAGGTACTGCATTTCCTAATAAGGATTTCATACTTACTGTCAAGCATGAAAGTGATAGTGTCATAGTTTGTAGTTACTTTGTTGCTGTAATATCTGGACTACTTGCCATAGTGGAAGAAAATGGTGGTTTTTTAAAAAAAATATAAAAATATTCTAGAGGACAATATCAGCTCCTCAGTTGAAACTGAAGGTACAGGTAGCCTATTAAGTAAGCAACGATTCAAATCAAATTTAAAGAAGAGTAAGTGCAGAAAAATAAATCCAATGTTTTACAATGGCCAAGTCAACACCCAGATAGAAATCTAATAGATGAAGGACGTCTGGAGGGCGGGGGAAGTATAGAGAATTGAAGACTGCTCTGGAAAAAAAACATGCAAATAACAAAGGAAATGGTGAATGGACTGGTTCTTTGGAACCTCTCTGTGTAAGGTGAGATTGGGAGATTGTCCATATGTGCTATGGACAGCTGCTTTCTGTGAGGATTTTCCGTGGATTTGAGTGCCTGGAGGTGAGGCAATTAGCCATCTTGTTCACTACAGACTTTTGGTGGTAGAGACTTTTAAAGAACACTAAGTTTGCAAACCTCATTTCCTAATAGCTTTTGTAAATTGCCTATTAACTACTTCTAAGTTAGTTGGAATGAAAGTTTTAAAATGCTGTGCGACTATGTCTTTACTCTTGAATGAAATAAAACTTTTAACATAAAAATTTAAGATTTGAAATAAACTTACTTTCAGTTACTTTCAGTTACTTTCTAGAAATTTGATTTCTTTTTGTTTCTTGCTATGATTATTTCTATACTGGGTTTTTTAAAAACAATATTGTTGGCATTTAACATAACATAAGCAAGATTTCTGAGTTTTTAGAGAAAATATACATTGAAATTTGTGTGCTGCTTGTATTTAACAGTGTAGTTAACAGTGTAATTGAGCATAATGTTTTTTGTAAAATGCAATGTCCAATTAAACTGACTATAGGTATAAGCCTACATGAACACAAGCAGCACATTTCTAGCAATTAAAGATTCCATTTGAGTTGAAGTTAGAAAAAAAATTAACAAGCTCTGAAGACAAAAACTCTGTAGATTGGATCATTATTGTGGCACACATATAAGGTAAAAGTAAAGGTTCCCCTCACACATATGTGCTAATCGTTCCCGATTCTAGAGGGTGGTGCTCATCTCCATTTCAAAGCTGAAGAGCCAGCACTGTCCGAAGATGTCTCTGTAGTCATGTGGCTGGTATGACTAAATGCCGAAGGCACACAGAACTTTGTTACCTTCCCACCAAAGTGGTCCCTATTTTTCTACTTGCATTTTTTACATGCTTTCGAACTGCTAGGTTGGCAGAAGCTGGGACAAGTAACTGGAGCTCACTCTGTTATGCAGCACTAAGGATTTGAACTGCCAAATTGTTGATCTTTCTGATTGACAACCTCAACATCTTAGCCACTGAGCCACCACATCCCTATATATTCACCTTTATTTTGTAAAAAATGTTTCTCTTTGAGAATGTTGGGTATACCTTGTAACATTTTGTTAGAATTTCTTCATGCAGATTTGGAACATTTTAATAAGTAAATCTGAAAATAATCGTAGCTTAGAATGGACAAAATATTTTTAAAAACTTTGGTAGAAATAGGGTTAAATTAAGAATGGAAATACATAGATCACTGAGAAGAAATACATATTTGCCTCTTACATGGATTTATATGTCTGCAATCTGATACACTGCAAGTTGTGTTTCAGTAAGCATTCTAAGGATTGCAATGTACATGTGTTTATTTTCTCTTTCTGATAAATTCTGAGATGTAACTACTTGTAAAGCTTTGGTGATAAGTACTGAACAACATATAAACACAAAGCATTTTCAAGCAGTAAATAGAGGGAAGGAGTAAAAAATGCAAGGAAAAGGAAAGGAAAAGAGGAAAACGAAAACAAGAAAGTAAATTTCTAGAAAGAAACTGAAAATAAATTATATTACTGGACATAGGATAGATGGACAAGCTGACCATTACAAGACAACTGTGATGGAATTGATGCCTAGCAATTACCTTCTACTTTTACAGACACTTTTGCTTCACTCATTTTATGTCAAAGTATGATTAATTACTGGCTAGCAAAGAACAGAGGGATGCACTGTTTCACGCTACCGACCAGAGTTATATGTCACCAGCTTGTCAGAAATTCCCTAGAATTCTATATATTGTAACAAGGTTCATCAAAAGGGCAGGACTTGCAAGCCTCACTGATTTCAACTCTTTAAAAAATGTGTATGAGGATTCTTATTGAAACAGTTTCAATCTTTCCCACTTTTTATGAAGCTATGTTATCTGCTCCTGTTTACTCTAGCTTCTTAGTGGCTTAAATAGCTATAAAGGGCTTAACTGGATTGAGAATGGGGAGTATGTAACTGAGAAGATCAAGAAATCCAGGTTCCTTCTTAGCATCATTTGTTTTTATTTCAACAAGCACTGAAAAATGACACTCAAAGCCACCTATTGGGCAGGATTGGAGCATATGGCCCAATTGTGTGATTCAGTATAAAGCTACATGAAGACATAACTCAAATTAAATAGTTGGTAAAAGATTTAGTTGCCTTCCAGATCTTTTAAACAGCAGCTTTCAAAACTCTTAGCCAGCAAAGACAATGATGAATAATTCTGAATAATACCTGAAGGGTATCAGATTGTCCATCCCTGAGCTAGATGAAAAAATCATCTAGCAGTGAAGTGACATCACCAATACAGTCCAGATAGTTTTTCTTAAATGTCTTAACTGGAAATTTTTCTTCTTGTATAACTGCATCAGTTAACATGCCTGGAAGTTCAGGCTTAGCTCATCTCTTCTTATATTAATATAATAATCCTTCCAGCCAAAGAATTCAAGCTGATGAATATTTAAAACAGATATGGAATTCAGATATTTATACTTACTATTTAGAGACAGGAAGCTGCAGGTGTTACAGTTTTGGAATTTAGTTAAATCTTAAACCAAAACAATATTTATCAAAAATTCCTAAAGAAAGAACCCCAGTAATTCAAAGATACAAGATTTTGGAGCTTAGTCTAACTAAATAATCTTAGGCCAATCCAATCTTCAAATGAGGCCCACCCAGTAGAGTCCTACCTCTGTACACTTGGTAAGAACAGCTAATTTTCAACATCAAATAAGTGAAAAGTGACAGAAACTATGAATTGCCATTAAATTTATTTTTCCAGTACACCCTCCTATGGTAGAATAAGAAGAAAATTATTCTAATTTTAAGATATGAGAATCTATAGCAGTTCTTTTCTATTTCTTTTACTAAAGCTACCGAGTCTTGGCTGCAAAAATCTGGACAAGCACTAGATGGCAGTAAGTATCTGTATCTCTGCTGACAGAGGAAATTTTGCAGCCCAGATCTAATAATCCCAGCAGATCCTAGCAGAATATGTCACAGTATAGAATGGCCACTTGTTCCCATGACAGGTGTCAGACAAAGCACAGGAATGTAGCAATTGAAACAGCAGAAACTAGCAGAAACATTTTCCTAGTCATAAAGATAAGTGGAGTCAATTGCTTTCTATATATGTTTGTCTTGTTTTATAAGGCTTGAACGATAGAAATACAGCTATAGTTCTAATATGGGCTAATATATATTTTTTTCAAATTAATAAAGTGGAGATGGGAATGATCAGCCTAGGTCAGCGATGACAAACCTTTTTTGGCTTGTGTGCCATAAGCAGGGGGAGTGCAGGAGGGTTGTGCATGGACATGTCGCACCCATAATGCAATGTGTGACACCCCCCAGCCCGCATGCATGCATGACAGGCACTCCCCCCCCCATTTTTTACATGCTTTTGTCACCCTCCCCAGGCTCCAGAGGCTTTATAGGAGCCTGGAGAGGGCAAAAACAGTCTCACGGAGGCTTCAGGAGCTTCCCTGAGGCCTCCAGAGGGAAAAAACTGACTCTATGAGCAAAGGGGAAGTCACTTCCAGGTTGCTTGTTTGGCCAATTTTAGCCCTCCAGAGTGTTCAGGAGCCCTCAGGAGGCTTCCCTGAAGGCCCCGGAGGACCAAAAATGACCCTACAAGCAACCTGGAAGTGACTTCTGGTTTGTTCGTAGGGCCGTTTTTAGTCCTCCGGAGCCTTCAAGGACCTTCAGAAGGTTTCCCTGAAGGCTCTGGAAGACTAAAAATGGCTTTACGAGCAAACTGGAAGTCCATTCCTGAACTTCCAGTTTGCCAGTGGGCCCGATTTTTTGCACTCCAGTGGCTTCAGGGAAGCTCCTGAAGCCTCTGGAAGGTCTCCGGGAAGGGAGGCTGTTTTTGCTCTCCCCAGGCCCCAGAGGCTTTATAGGAGCTTTAAAAAAGGATGAACTCAGCTTGCCAATGTGCCCTGACAAATGGCTCCACGTGCCAGCTGTAGCACACGTGCCATAGGTTTATCATCCCGGGGCTAGGTGGATACCACTGATTTAAGTGGAAAAGAGTTAACAATAATCAAGCAATGTTTTATCACTGAAATACTGCTGTAGAAAAGTGCTCCATTTTGGGCTGGGTGACTTTCCACATGTTCATGTTTATATGATTATTCCCATATATATGTGGACTTTATTATTTTTTCACCTTGGTTAGCTCTGAAAGCAACCCAAAAAAATTAAAAAGGAGTCTAAGAATCAGCCTCACAAATCAGAATCACTAGTGGGGCTAATCAAGGTCTACAAGCAATAGGGCAACCAGAGTTCCCTATGTTATTTTTAATAACTGTTCATACATCATTTCCAAGTATGCAAACAATGACAATAATAAGAAAGATTAGTCTCCATTTGTTTTACCTTGGGATCTTGATGTTAAGGGGAGACTTCCTGTTGAATATGTTGTGAGGGAAAGACGCAGGAGCCATGGAATCAGAGAGTAAGATGTTCATTGCGAGATGACAAGCGATTCAAAACATCCCTGCAACTGTCAGGGTATTTATACTCGAGCCGAAACTCGAGCCCAAAGCAACTGTCAAATGACCAGCCAATCAGAGAGCTGGTAACAGGGAACATTTGCATATATAACACTTCCCATCAGCAGCTGGCACTGAGCAAAAAACAACCATAACTTCCTTTATTCTTGGCCACAAACCCAAGAGAAACCTACTGGTCCAAATGAACTGAAACTGCCATGATTTTGATGAATAGTTACAGCATTAGATGGACTATATGCATTTGAACTGCTAACAAGGACAATAAAATTTATAGTTATAGTAACATTTAGTGCTTAGGACTTGCTGATCCAATTCTCCTTCTACATATAGACTTATATACCAGGATAATATTTTGCAACATTGTCTCCACAAGTTTGAGAAATAGTTGGCAGGGCTAAGTACAGTTTTGTGATAATTGCTTGAAAAAAAGCAGAGTGAGGAGGAGGGGTTCAAAGAGGAGCGAGCTGGAGGGAAGGAATGAAACCCAGCTGTGAAAAGGCATTTCCCTGATAACAAACATAATCACATGAATTATGGACTTAATTCTCACTTATTGTCCCAGTTATTGTTTTTCCAACAAGTCTACCGGATGAGCCTTTACTTTTTTTGTCTCCTACCTTCTACCTCATATCTCTACTTTGCACACATTTGTTTGGGGGAAAAGGAAGAAGCAGAATCAGTCCATAAGCATCACTGTGGGCAAATTGCAAGTTATGACAGCACTGAGCTGGAACCACATTGTTTGGGAGACAAGTGTTTTTCAATCAAAGAGATCCAGCTCTAGTTTTCCCAGTGACTAACTGAATGATTCTGAATGAGTTACTTCCAGTAATTGAGCTTTTCTTGCTATGGTTGAGACATCTTACTACAGTAGGAGCATAACATATAAAGCAGGAACATGTCCTAAGGCTCCAACAAGTAGCAGCATGTCCAAAAATGAGCTCCATCAGAATTCTTTCTCAAACTAACCCAACTAGAAAGCTATCTTCTACTGAGATAAAATAATGGGCCACCTAATTCAGTATTACCAATTACTAACATGATAATTGTTGGTTATCATTATCAACCAATTATAAATAATAAATATTCAGTATTATTAATGATTAGTGGGAACTCTCCAAGTTAAGACTCCTTTGTTACTCCATCTACAGATGCCAAAAAATGAGGCAGCTGCTATCTTCATGCACATCATATTTCTCAACTAGCTAAAGTCAAAAGTAGAAAGCATTACTTGGGGCAGTCTTCTTCAATCTGATGCTTCCAGGGGTATGTGGCCACAAGTGAAGAATTCCCACCTAGTATGCAATCCTGTCTGGGAATTTACATTTTGTGGGTAACATGTTAAGGAAAGCTAGTCTTCAAAAAATGTACACATACCTAATTCCGTGTTCTGTACTGTTAATGCAGAAAGGGTGTACAAACTAGCACCTTTTGTGATAACAATAGACAAGGCTTCAACTAACAGGATTTCCCAAAGTGCCTGAATTTATAAGCAGAAAGAATAGAGTTCCATTTCTCAGAAGGATGACTATGTCTAGCTGAGCCATGGGTTCCTATCCAAACACATAATGTGCCTTGGTACTTAAGGTTATAATTTCAGCCTTGTGATCTAGATATATATAACATTTAGCACAGTGGGGAATTTAAGTAAACAATAATTTGAAGAAAGCTGCAACCAGCTCAAAGAACTCTTGCCCAATAGCGTATAATGTCTGTTGAGATCATTTAAGATTCATTTGAGAAACTAGACTGAAATTACATCATTGATTCTCAGTAGGACTCTAAACTTCAGAATCATCTGCCTTCAACTGACTTATCTGATATACCAGGTTCAGAATGACCTGAAAAAAAATTCCTAACTTTGAAGTCAGTCTTTTATGACAACTCTTTAAAAATGAGACCGATTATAGATATGGAATCAGAAATTATTTTTTCCAAATTTTCTTTAGTGAATTTTAAAGTAAATTTACATTATATATTCTCTTGTATAAAAAGAATGAGGGACAAAGGGAAAAAATAAAAAGGTGTATATGAATGATGGATTTTATCCAGCCTTAGCTGTACTTAGTGTAAGCCTCCGAAATCAGTGTTAAGTCAGGTTGCTCAATGTACCATTACAGCTGGACTCTTACATTGCATTAAGACACAACATGAGAGTTTTGGTTTTGGTTTAGAAATGATGGCTAAACCAAGCCTTGTAGATTATAAACCATAATTACGGCTTAGTGCAACTAGAATGGATACTGCCCTGAATTCCTAATTCTAATTTGCAATAACAGTTACAAGTTATTGGCATTTCTAATTAAAAGCAAAAGGTTGTATTTTAGCTTGCAAAAAAAATGTAAAGCTCAACATGGCTAATGCAGTAAAAATACCCACCACTAAGTCCAGTCGTTTTTATTCCCAAGAAACTATATATGTGAATAATATTTGTGTGTGTGCACGTGAATTATGCATGTACCTACATTTTTGGACACTTCTTAGAGATATGAATAGGGATGATATCATGATGAGCTGCTTAATTTCCTGCTATACATCCCTGAAACTATGTAGTTCTACATGGTTTCCTAAATTGCTTCAGCATTCAGTTGGGTTTCTCCTTTTTGTAGATAAAAAAGAAGTTGGTTTTTTACTATCCCCTCTTACTTTACTATGAACATATCATGACAGAAACAACAACTAAGCTTCTGTAATTCCACATGGTAAGTAGAACACAAGATTTGCCCCAGGACTTCAAGTGTAGAGTTTTTTTGTCAGCTCTGAAAGGTGATGGCAGCATGGAAGCATTTAAGAAGAAGAAAAAACAGATACTGAGTAACATAACCTTGTCCAAGGTCATGAAGAGAATCTATATCAAAAATTGACTTCAAATAAATTGAATTTAAGACTTGGATGTCAAAGTTCAGCCTACAAACTGCTAGGCTGCCACAAAACACATCACAGAAGTAGTCCAAGAGAATATTTGTTTTCTGCCAGCTGCATGCTAAAAAAAATATCGGCAGCAAACAATCCCTCCCAGCACCAAATTAAATGAGTCCCCAGGCTCCCCATTAAAACAACACAAGCCTTTGGCTGTGCCAACTCTTTAAAAGAGAGTGGTGTTAGTTATCTTGAATGTTCCCTATGGCGGCTAGACAGAAGCCACAGAGCTGTTACCTAAGTAAACCAGGAAATTGTACATTTGTTTAAATTAGGTTCTGAAATTCTGAATTCTGGCTGTGCGGCTATATAGTTCATTCTGCTGCCAGCACTGATGTTATTAAGAAGCAAACCCTGAAATATTTTCTCAAGTTACTGGATAAATAATTCTAGGCTTATGTTTGGAGTTTCTGCGCAGTATGCACCCAACAAAGTCAAAAGAAATGGAACTCTGCTGCCTGTCAACATTCTAGCTCTTCATTGCGTTTCAGGGGAAAGAAAGGAACAGAGGATGAAAAGGGCATTAAAAAAATCAGAGGTCAGAGGGACACGTGCTGTCAGGCCTGCAGCGGTTCCTTTAAGAATCTTTGGCCTGCCACACTCTCATTAAAGGGGGGGGAGAGCAAGGGGTAGAATGTGTTTTTTTCAAAATAAAAAATTCCTTTCTAGAAGCTCAAGGTCATCTTTTGTCTCCGTACCTTTGCACCTGATCAGAAGCAGTTGGCCGTAGGTGCTAGCATGGAAGAAGAAGATTGGACCATGTTATGGATTATGGGTGTGGGGACAAGATCATGAACTTTTAACTGGGTGGAATTCTGATGTAACTTCCAGAACTGGGATTTCATAGCATAATGCCAAGATGTCTGATTTATTAAATTGGAATTTTAAGGATCGTTTTGCCTTGGACTCTGATTTAATTCTACATGGTACTTGGAACACTGACACGTGCACTCCGATGTGACTGAGGTTTCAAAAAATGTTTCTATTGGATCAAAATACCTGAATGGCCAAAATGTGCATCTCATTTAAATTTTGTCTAATGTTTAGAAAAGCCTTACACACATTGCTATCTAAACTAATTAGCATACCCGGATGAAAAATTAATTTGGACTAATAATCATTAATACGTCTAAAAATGAGGGTGAGAGGAATCATCTCCTTCCCTCTTAGCCTCCTTTTTTAGCCTTTGTGTGAACAAAATATCTGACAGTTTATATCAGTGGTGTCCTGCAGTCCTCCTCCAAAGCCATTAACACTAAGGTATTTTTAATTTACTTATCAGATATATATCCTGCTTTTCTTCAGGGAAACACAGTAGCTGGCAGGAAGGGATAGCCCATCATTTTGTCCACACAACAATCATGAAGCGGGTTGGCTTGAGAGAAGGGGGATGGACTCAGTGAACTGTTCAACTCTGCTATAAGGATAATAAAGCAAATGCAGGTAGTCCTCGACTTACAATAGTTCATTTAGTGATCGTTCAAAGTTACAATAGCACTGAAAAAAAGTGCCTTATGACTATTTTTCACACTTACAACCTTTGTAGCAGCCCCACAATCATGTGATTCAAATTCAAATGCTTAGCAATTGGTCCATACTTATGACCGTTCCTATGTCCCAAAGTCATGTAAAATTACCTTTTGCAAACTTTTGACAAGCAAAATCAATTGGGAAGCCAGATTCACTTAACAACCAGGTTACTAACTTATCAACTGCAGTGGTCCACTTAACAACTGTGGCAAGAAAGATCATAAAATGGGGCAAAACTCAATTAACAAATGTCTTACTTCACAACAGAAATTTTGGGCTCAATTGTGGTTGTAAGTTGAGGACTATCTGTATTGTGTACAGGGACATTAGTGCGCTGGGACCAAAAAGTATTTTTATGGTCCTGCCTTGATCAAAATTATCATTTTCTGCACTGCATTCACAACAGTCAGTTAAAGAAAGTTAACTCCATGTCAATCTTCTGTACAGTCTATGTCAAAGTTACTTTGGACTTCAGGGTAAGTGATTCATTTCCTTCCTCTGTTCAAGCCTCAAAACTGAATCCAGCATCAGCTGGAATGCAAATAAATCTTTCAAAACCTCCTGATTTGTTGGTGGGACTTTTCTTCATGGGAACACAGGAAAACCAGCCCAGTCCCAAAATTCCTGGAACTCTTTTCCCATCCTGTTACTAATCAAAAGTAGCATTTGTGATTGAACAAGGAGGATTTGCCAGCAGATCTGGGATTTCTGAATGTGGATTTGCATGTGTTATGGGAGGGGAGAAGAATAGTCTTTCCTGTTTCAGTAGTCAAAAACCAACTTAGGTTACATTCCCCAAAATGTGACTGAGTACATTTGGAAATCCCAATAAAATTTCTTAATGCAGACATGGTCCGATATTCAGCATTTGCATACAAATGCACACATATACATCAGAAGTTATAAAATCTCAAGTCTTATATTTTGGGGACAATAAAGAAATATCTTTCAAACAGAAAATAATCCGAAGCTAATGCAAAATATCCTACTTATCAGTTCACTGATTTTTTTTCTTAGCAAAAATACATGAAAAGGAATAATTAAGTATGACCATGTTATGAGTCAGTATACCACAGGTTTCTTCTTACATTTTTTTCATCATTAAAAACAAATTTAAACAAACAGAGGAAGGAACTCATGTCAGACATTTTAGAGGATGTTTGTTTTAAACATACAGTCATTTACTGCCTGAGTTAACGATGATGTAAAAACGTTTTGATCTACAGCAGTTAATGATCAGAAAAGAAATGGCTAAAACCTGTCTGGAAGCAATGTGTTGTCATCTGAAAATCCCTAATCTTTCAGTTATTGGTTATTGAGCATCACAAAATTGCATTCTGCATATGCTCAGGTAAACTCTGCATGACACAGCATAAGCAATCTGCTGTTGCAAGACTTGGACATAGTTTCTGTGGAGGAACACCCTACATCAATGTTGGCGAACCTTTTTGGCACCAAGTGCCGAAACAGGAGCATGCGTGCATGTGCTGGAAACTGGCTGCCTGGTCTTCCAGTTTCTGGTATGCATGTGTGCGTGAAGAGTAGCTGGCCAATGCACATGCGTGTGCCAAAACCCAGAAGATCATGTTCCCGGCACATGCATGCATGCTGGATGGCTGCTCTTCCAGTTTCTGGTGCTCCTGCATGTGTCAAAACCAGCTGGCCAGCGCCAGAACCAGAAGAGCAATAGGAAACAGTTCATGTGGCCAGAGAAATGGCTTCTGCATGCCACTTCTGGCACACACACCATAGATTCGCCATCATGGCCCTACAAGATTGCACAGTTTACACTTTGCAAGACAATCCTATATATCCCGGGGACAACTCTGGGTGAAGTCACTCTACAGTAGTTAGGATGAGGAGGGAATGGTGGCCTTGATTTCTTTGTCAGAAGTTTTTGGGCTTTTAATTTTCATCTGCCAGTAAAATACATTGGCAATATATTCTGTTAGCCTTGAAGCTGGGGCCATTTTACAGCCTGCCAGCCCCTTCTTCTGCCACTTTATAGTCTGCTTTTTCTCTGAGAGAATAACAAGGCATGGTAAGAAACGAGACTTTGTCTCTCTTTATCCTGACAATAAGAAGCATTTGAGATAAGACATGTGAACACAGGACATACAGCACCTTCCCTATTTTGTCTTAGCACTAGGGAGAAAACCAACCTGCAATTTTACCCACAGAGGTTGAAACATTTTTCAGATCCATAACCCACTCTCAGGGAGCACAGGACTGTATCATCCCAGGCTTCTTAAAGCAAATATTAGACCAAGGATGTCTCCTGATATTTGGGATTTGGTTTAATTTCTCAAACAAAAGGGGCAGTTTCTTGCACCAGATACAGGATCCCATAAAGGATGAGAAAAGGATAGCATCACTGTGGGAATGAACTCATGGGAGGAAGGGAGGAAGGGAGGGAGGGAGGGAGGGAGGAAAGAAGGAAGGAAGGAAGGAAGGAAGGAAGGAAGGAAGGAAGGAAGGAAGGAAGGAAGGATCGATCTATATGCATTTCCCGGACAGAGCTTTGCACAGGAGTCATATGCTGAATTGGTCTGTGCTCTGATTTCATGATTAAGACTCATGTCCTACCTGATACTTTGATTCAAACCAAATCAGAAACTATTCTCTTTCTTATTTCAGTAAAACCTGAACCCTACTTTTAGTGCACAACAATAAAGAAAAGAAATAGAATAAAGTATTGGAGAAAAATATAAGCTTGCTGACCTTAGTTTTTTTATGAACATTGTGCATACATTTACAACCAAACATTGATTCAGAGTGCCAAAGTAAAATTGGAAAATTAAATTAAAAAATTTAATTTACAACACAATCAGATCTGAACCTTGTGTGTTTACTAATAATCATAGATACAGTCCAATACAATTCACTAGTTACACAGTCGGTGTTATATTTGTAACTATCATGAGAGAGATGAAAGTTGCAGTAGGACCACTGTAGTGCTCCCCATATAGGAAAGAGATCACATATAGGAACTCCTATAGAGTCTCTGATTCCAGGCAGTGACCAGCCTGCTTAAATATTAATGAAGTAACAAAAATACTTTCTAATAATTCCCTAGAATTCCTTTTGTTTTTACAGCAGGTTTATAGATTTAACTGTTTCTAGCTATTTTACTGCTGTACCAGCTCGAATAGAACATTAAATTGGAACTAGAATAATCATCTTTTTTAAACAAAAAAAATGTGCTGAATGTCAATAAGACATTTGAAAATAAAGAGTGGGGAGAGGTTTTAAAAAGCTGAGATTGTTGCTTAGAAAAAGCTGAGATTCTTGCTAAGAAAAAGCTTGGGAGAAAACACAACCATTCATCCCTGCCTCTTTTGAGAAGCTAAGTGGTATGAGAAGAGGAAACATCAACCAGTCCACTTGTGTGTGGGGCAGGATGGTATGTGGGCTTAAATATTTATTGGCCTTTTACTTCATTCCACCCCAATTTCTGAGTCTTTAAACAGTCGCCGCCTTTACTGCAGAGAGTTGGTTTGATGCTTTATAGCCGAGGCTGCCACAATCTGTGACCATCTCCAAGTCAGAAAATTTATTTGGTGGAACTGATGCACTAGAATTGTCCATGCCATGTGATTTCTATGCTTTAAAAAGCTGTGTTGCAGAGACCTTTCTATCAGAACATTATTACATGGAGAGCAGCCAAGCAAGTAAGAACTCCTACACTGTTCTTTTACTGCAAAGAAATTTCAGATTCTTCACCATTGCTACACAGTTTAAAGATGGCATGGGCATGAATTCTGCCTAGACAGGTGGTGGCATTATACTGAGAACATTAGGCACTGGAGAAGGATGGATATGACATAAGTGAGAATCTTCTATAAGTTTTAAAAGAAAACAAGTGGTAACTAGGAAGTGTATAAAACCACACATATTCCATAATAAAGAATTATATTTATTCAATCAATCGTAGGATTATGAAACTGTGCAATTTTTGCATTTTTAAAACTTCTTCATTAAGTTATAGACATAGCATACAATCTTTCTGTTCCCTTCCCTAAATCCAATATGGAATATTAAATACCTTCACAAGTGAAATATATTTGGTAACTTGACAGCTTGCATTTATATATAATGTGTGTAAAGCACTTTCCAAAATTTGATTAGGAAGAATTCCACCAAGAAATGTTATTGAACTTTGGCATGGTGTGAAATGCTTGCTGTTTAGTTTGACTAAAAGCACAAAAAAAACCCTCTGATAAGAATGCTTTACTATGGTCATGTTTGAACTGCATAGTAAATCTGTAATTACTTGTGGATGTACCTGGGGTTACTCGTTCTAGGTTTAATGGGGGCCCTATTAATCCAAGTGTTGGATGTTGCCATATGGTGCTACAGTATATATGTTCTAAGCAAGCAGGTTTTAGATAATTCTGCTTTATCTGACTTGTGGTTAGAAAAAAAATCATTTGGATAACATGGCAGCTCAAAGAAAATTATGGGTAGTTTGAAGCTGTGCCATAGAAGGGCAGAGGGGATCCTCCAGGTATATGTGCAGCTAGGTTGTAAGTCAATTTATGTTATCTAAATGTATTCCATCTATATTAATAAGTAGTGTAATGTATATGCACTGGACATACTTTTGCATTTAAGAAGATCTGCATCATTTGTGAGTTATCTACACATTGTAATGCTGTGTGGCCTTAAAACCTCATAATTTTGCATCTTGCTTGAGAGCTCTAGAAGAGTGTTGAGATGGCTTAGTGATCCATTTGTAATAAAAACTCATAGCAGAAAGAATCTTAATTAATCCCTTCTGCAAGTTAAAGGATGCATACTATGGCTTCTGTTTTTTTCCTTCTATGCACCCATAATGACACAGTCACAGTTCATTTGCAGCGAAAACCATTAAATCATACCCTGCAAATCTGTACTGCTGTGTAGTTCTAGGTTTGAAATGTTTTAGGTTATCTGAATAACCCCAAAATGCATTAAATGAAAATAGAAATGTTTAGACTGTGGAAAGGAAGAGATAAAATAAAGTCAGGAGAAATATACCAAAAGACACAAAACATACCACTAATGATAAGAAGCATTAACTGAGGTTTGATTTAAAAAATTCACAGAATTATGATTTTAACAAAGACCAGATATTAAGGCCCTAGACTGAAGCATATGTTTCCTCTCAAAGCTAGGCACAATAGTTAGAAAAGACTTGCCCATCCAAAGGTGCAGAGGACAAAACAGCCTTAGGGCTATGAAAGTTACATCTAAAAGTCTCCATGGTCTACTGCTTGCAATTACCAAATAACAGCATGTTAAACTTTCTTACAACTTACTCCCACCTGATAATCTGCTACTGGGCTGTAACTAAGGTAACTGTAAATAAGACCATTATGGATAGCAGAATTGCTTTTTAATCTCCCCAGAAACTAGTTGTTTGGGACTTAAGATACAGATTACTTAGGATGAAAACAATTTAATATGGATTTGTTTGCTGTAAGAAAATGAAACCCAGCTTTTGTTTCTGCTTGCCCAGTTAGTGTGATCACTGCCTTTAAAAATTGTCACTTGGCAAAGACAGTAAAAATACATGCAAATGTTCTATTGTTTTCTGTTACCTGAAAGGTTTGTCAATGAAAATCAGATTTTGCTTGTGACGTTCAATCACGTAATCTCACTTTGAGATCAAGGTGATCTTCTGTTATAGATGTTAAGATGGAAAGTTGGATGTAGTGGTTAATAGCACAATGTTAGAAACTGAGGGATTATGAGTTTCAGTTCTGCTTTGGGAACAAAGTCAAAGGTTACTCTGGACCAGTCACTCTCTCTTAGCCCTCAGAAGACAGCAATGGCAAAAACCCATAAGGATTAGGTAGTTGCCAGGAGTTGCCAGGTAGTTGCCAGGATTCAAAACTGACTTCAAGGCACTTCATGGCCGTGTGCTAAACTGAGACACATTTGAATCTATCTGACTTTGTAATAACCACAATCTCTCAACTCAACTTATCTTCCATGGTATTATGTGAAAAATGAAGCAGGGAATACTATCTATACTCCCCTGAGCATAGATAGGAAAAATGGAGTATAAAAATAATGAATAAATAATGCATAAACAATTCAATCATAAGTGACACATTACCATGAAGCATTCTGATGGACAGATATGAATAAAAGATGCAACATATTATGCATCGTTCTGGTCAATTGGGGTTTTTTAAATTGAAGGGGTTTAAAACCCGTTGTCTTTTTAAAAGTGTCCCTTTTTCCAGTGTTGATGTTAACTGAATGAAAAAGCAAAATAAGTGCTTGTTAAATTTCATAGCCCCGTGACAAAACAGGGGAAATGACTTCTAGCTAAATATATGCTATCTCAAGCAAGCAAGAAGATTTTTCCTGGAGGCATTTATTTCTCAGAGATCATACTTGGAAACACCCAGAATAAACTGTTCCAAAATGAGTCGCCTACCAAGTCCTGATATTTCTGAATAGATGACTAGCACATACTTTCCTTGAGAACTGTGGCCCGCAGAACATTCTGTGAATATGCACTGTTTCCTACAGGTTTCCTGTTTTTCTCAGCTTCCTGAAAATGGTAAAGAGGCTGAGAGTTTAGCTCTTTTATGTTTTCAGTGGATATGAGGAGATGATATTAAAGATATATATTCCCAGCAGTTATTAAAAATTAATATAATATAATAATATAATATAATGATAAAGAGTTAAGCTGAAAGCAATTCACTGGTTGAAATTATACTTCAGCCATGAATTTCCCAGGTGGTCTTAAAATAAACTCTGTTCCCCAGTCTATCAATTGGTTGAGTTTATACTGTACAATATGTGACCCACCAAGCCACTTTCTGCAGCCTTGCAGCATTTTTGGAAAAATAAACCACTGAGCCACCAAATTTTGCTGCTCCAGGAAAGATCTACCACCATCTAGATTTCAGCCGCCACTTTGTCGCTGAAGGAGACATTGGCATTGCCTCCAAATGCCTCAAGGACTGCCCTATGGACACTACCATCTCCAATGCCGCCATGTGCCACTAGCCACCAAACAGCTGATCAGCACATCGGCTATTCGTTTGTGGCCCCAATTATTTGGAAGACATCAGTCTGGCCCATTCTTCTATATGAACTATGCACACTTGGTCTGAACCTTAAACCAGAAATAACACAATATAACTGCTGGGTTCACCTAAGGTGATATGTCCTAAAAAATGAACCATACTTTGATAGCTATCAGGTCTAAAAGGTACAACACACAAAAACAACTATGGGGAAATGAATGCAGATGTTTTGCCTGTACAGCTCTGATTTTAAAACAGTGTCTTTGAATTTTCACTGAGCTAATCATTTACTTTCATTTCTAGTTTAGCTCTTGATCTGTTTTTCTGATCTATTTCTCTAAGTATGTGACTCACCATAAATTTCTCTGTCTCTGTCTCTCTCTTTCTTTACACACACACACACACACACACACACACACACACACACACACACACCTTGCACGACATTCATTTTATCTCTGTTCTCAGGTTGCTTCATCAGCAGTGTATGAATTTTCCATTCAATCAACTCAGTTACCTGTTTCTCTTGTGTATATACAATTTAGCACTATCTTTCAAATTGATACATATAAATATGTAAAGCAGTATTTAACTTTCCCAAGTCAGCATGTATGAATCCAATCTGGGTCAGTCACTGGGAGCAGAGCTTTTGGGCTCATACTGGACTCCATCTTCAGGAAACTTCTCTCTAGCTAGATGGGCTCTCGCATGAGTCCGAAAGCTTGTAAGACAAAACCTCTGCTCCCAGTGATCAACCCAGATTGGATCCTGCAACATTATCCTGGGACACATATATTGGCCTTCATCCAGTGTATCTGAGCTCATTTTTTAAAACATAGTTTAAAAGCTATAGTTTTAATGCATATGAAAAACACCAAGTTGGGTAACCTGAATTATGACTTCAGGATATTTGTTTCATTTAGCATACTTCTGTTTCCTTGTCTACTACCAGATCAATTTGTAGTTCCACACCATTCATTATTTTATACTGATCAAATTGGCACAGAGTCTAAGTAATAGGAGTTACGCTACCATTACATGCTTTCTGACATGTGAATTACACAAAACTCCCAGGTGACCAAGGCCACTCAGTTGCTATGTTCATGGAAGACAATTCATAAGCAAGAGTGCTGGACAATGGTGGGTTTCAAATAATTTAACAACCGGTTCTCTGTCATAATGATTTCTTCCAACAACCAGTTCACCAAACTGGTTAGAAAATTAACAACCAATTCTTCCGAAGTGGTTCGAACTGGCTGAATCCCACCACTGGTGCTGGGGATGTCTCCTCCCCCTTGCAGAAGATGTCCTCTAAGCCCTGCTTATCTTTGACATTTTTTTTATTTGGATCAGTAATCGCTCTGCCAAATGAAGCACCTTGTTGCAGCTGCCTGTCATTTTATTATGGGGCTCAAAGGTATTTTTGAAAATAAAGAAGGCAAATAAAGAAGGCATCAGAGTGGCACTTTCATGCCATATCTATAAATCTAATAAATGTGTTCTGCTCCCCCTCTCTGCCACACACACCCGAGAAAAAGGAGACAAACAAAACGGAGCTATCAGACTAAAATGTCATTTTGCTAGTATGGAAGAGATGAGATTTTCTTATAAATATAAAAATGCTAGTCCCTGTGCAATGGAAGCTTTGTTGTTATTATGGACATTTTTTATGTGCTGTTTGCTTTACTGATTTGCTGTGGTCATTACACCAGGCTAAAAACAAGGGGTGTTTACAGCCCAGCTTTCAAGAGGATTTTGTATGACCTAGTGCTATTTACCTTCTTTTCCCATTTGAAAACCTTCTCCTTTATTAACCACATGAACTTCCTTTTTTTTTTTTGCTTCATGAAACTCTGGAAACTCTATATTGGCTTGCTTTCTTATTCTCCAACATCTCTTATTCCCTTTTTAATGAATCAAATCAATTGCAACCTTCAGATAGAGGTTGTATTATTGCTTAATCATTAGTTATGCATTATAGCCATGGTGGCGCAGGGGTTAGAATACAGTATTACAGGCTAATTCTGCCCACAGCCAGGAGTTTGATCCTCTACATCTGGAGGTTGACTCAGCCTTCCATCTATCGAGGTAAGTAAAATTTGGACCCAGATTGTTGGGGGCAATATGCTGGCTCTTTAAACTGCTTAGAGATGGCTGTAAAGCACTATGAAGCAGTATATAAGCCTAAGTGCTGCTGCTATGGCTGTTGGATACACACATTAATTCTGATTTATAATGCAAACCTGAAATTATCTATACAGAAGCCAAATTGAATTCAATGTAGTTTACCTCCAATTAATCAAGCAGATGGTGATTCGTTTTTATATTATTTTTATGCCACTTACTCTTTAAATTCTGTGACTTACATTCATAAAAACACAATCATAGCAAATAAGTTATAACAAATCATACTGCTACCCATCCAACTGGAGTTCTTCTAATCAAAGGCTCTACCTGTGAATATTTTAGTGATGTGTGAATATTTCCTTCTAAAGCATCTTTATCATCGTTCAATGTTTTCTCTACCAACATATTGCACTGTCCGGATAACAATAGTCTGATGTAGCTCTTATTGCTGACCCTGTTCCTTAACAAATGTGTTGTCCTCACTAGCAGGGGGAAGATTATACTTTGAGGAAGCTATTTGTCTGGCTAATGGCATGTATTTAACATACCCTGAAAGATGGAGAACCGTCTCCTAGAAATCTTCCAGTGACTGATGAAATCTGGCTTGGTTATGTGAACACATTGCCCAGAGCGTAGAAAAAGCAGCATAAACTTTTATACGCTTTAATTCCATAATGGAGTAAACAGGGCAAAACCATTTTTCTGGATATTAAAGGAACAACATAAGATTGCCCGCACAAGACTGAGATAAGATCCATATCATCTGTTCAAGGACAAACCTTTGGATTGCCAGGGTGTTGTGGTGCTATGTAAAGTACAAGTGAAGCAAAAGGCCTTTTTCACAAAGGCCGCAATGCGAAGCTCACCAAGCTGCTCTCTATCATGGGATAGATGCCTTCATGTGCACAGAGTTCTGCCAAAACCAGCTTAGGAAGGTGCTTGGCTAACATCCTATAGCTGAAATCAGCCTATGGAATTAAACATCAGCTAAAAGACAGCACAAGTCCTTACTTATTTAACAGAATTTTTACCCTGAAATATTTGTTTTGCCAAAATTGTATAATGTGGTAACTACAAAGAAAGAATCTTTTGGGGTATTTTTTAAAAAAGAATTTTTGATTGTAGTTTTTTTTTTAAAAAAAAAACAATATTAAGACTATGCAAATAAATATTTTCCCTCCTTTTATATAGAATGTTACTTCTAATTGAAAACACACATACAGAGAGAGAAAGTGAAAGAAAAAGAAGCAAACCCATCATTATTTCAGCTGCACCATTGTGAGTGACCCACAGATAACTTTGATTAAGTTAATTCATTAGCGCTTAGCAGGTATTGGTTTAGTCTGTAGGGGATGTCATGAAATCTTGTACTCATAACTGACAACATCACCTACTGACTCAGTCTAATAACCACTTAGAACATAATTTTAATTTCAACTGAGATACCAGAAAAATTAGAAACTATTGAGGTCTAAATCAGCCTTCCCCAACTCTAAGCCCTCCAACTCACTCGCTTTTAATGGCTGATAATTTTAGCAGATTATACAATAAATGCACCTGGCAAGTACCAGTTTAGAAAGGATTACTGAATGATTAATTCATCATATCATATTTCAGTAAAGAAAACAGGATGGATAATTTCAATCCTGCGCCATTTTGCTTCCATAATCTTGATTGACAGTAGATCAATTCCATCACCTAAGACTGGTGAGGAAGTACAAAGAAATAAGTAAGCTTCATAGGTTGCGTGCACATAATAATCAAGGGAGTCCAAGACAATCATATCTAGACAGTGATGGGTTCTGGGTGGCTTTACTGCCGGTTCGCTTGGGCACATGCACAGAACTAAAAAAAAAAAAGATGGCGGCAGTAACAACCGTGGAATAGGGGCATGGCAGGCCTGGGTCGCTGCTGATTCCAGTGACCCAGACTGCCATAACTCTACCAGTTCGGCCGAACTGTTCCAAACCAGTAGGAACCCACCTCTGCATCTAGACATCTTCAATATCTTTAGGATTATAGCTCCAATTCCTATCGGCATGTTGGTTAAGGATTCTAGTAACTTAGCCTAACGCTTCTGAAAGAGAGACATGCTAAGGAAGCTTACCCTAAAAATACCAGGCAATAAACCGTTGGAAAACTATCCCCCCCCAAAAAAAGATTTGAATAATAATAATTTAAAACAATTGAATTGGATCTGATTAAGTGCACATATAACTTTATTTGAACAAACCTCCTAAGCCACACAAACCACTGACAACTTTCCATTATTTCACTCTTTTTGTGTTTTGTCCTTCCCACTTACTTCACCTGACCTTTTTAGGCTAACTCTGGTCCCTAGAAACTTTTGGGACCCCTGGTGTGATTATTTACCCCAGATTGTAGAACTGTTGCCATTGAGCACCTCCTATTCAAGGTTCTATCCTACAAAGAGTATGCCAATATCCTGAAGAGAAGCAAATATCAACCAGGTCCTGGTTTCTGTGCCAAGCTTCTTCTCCCCCACCCGCTGCAGAACGTCAGCAATATTAGGCAGGAGAAAAACAGGCAGCATACTTCATTTGCTTCTTTCCCCAGGAAATGCCTCTGTGTGAGAGCAATGGATTGATAGCTTGTCTGACTTGGCTCGCTATCACTTTGCCTTTTAAGATGATCTGGCTTTTTTTTTATAACATTACTCCAATGTCTTTTATCTCCAGCTTCGAATGTAATTTTAGCCACAGCAAGCAGGATTAAACTTTCCTAGCATGATACATTTATCTTTCTTTTCATATTTTCAGCCTGTCCCCCTCCCCTGGTTCAGTTTCCACCCAAAAAAAGAAGAAGCAGAGATTAAGCTGAAACATGATCTGGGCCAGATCAGATCAGACCATGGGAGACCACTTCTTTCTCAGCAACCCCGTCCCTGGCTTGCATGATCACACAGCAACAGCAGCCAAATCTTCTTCCAACCAATGGAATACAAGCGTGGGGCAGAATTCAAGCCAAGCAGCAGGCAGCATAGTACAAGATACAATAGATCATCCTGGATTAGAGAGACATTTACATCTGGGATCTGGGAGACTACCTTGCTACATTTCTGAGTTTTCCAAATACAATTTCACTATCATTTGTGAGAACGGGGAGAGCAGGGGAAGCTTTAGATTGAAAGCAAACTAGAAAGATTAGTGATTCTAGCACCAGGCTGGAAATCGGGAGACTTTGACTTCTAAAAAGGTAAAAGTTCCTCTCGCACATACAGTATGTGCTACTTGTTCCCGATTCTAGGGGGTGGTACTCATATCTGTTCAAAAGCTGAAGAGCCAGCACTGTTCGAAGATGTCTCTGTGGTCATGTGGCTGGCATGACTAAACACTGAAGGCACACAGAACACTTTTATCTTCCCACCAAAGTGGTTCCTATTTTTTTTCTACTCGCATTTCTTATGTGCTTTCAAACTGCTAGATTGGTAGAAGCTGGGAAAGGAACAGCTTACTTTGTTACACGGCACTAGGGATTCGAACCGCCAAATTGCCGACCTTTCTGATCGACAGACTCAGCATCTTAGCAACTGAGCCACCATGTCCCCTTCGCATCTTATAAAGTCAGCTGGATGACCTTGGACCAGTCACTCTCTGCAAATTAACCCACTACACAGATCGTGGTTGTCTTAAAACATAGGCCTGAAGGGCACTTGCCCGTGGGCCTCACAAGCATAGGGGCCCCATACTAATCTATGTATGTTAACCCTGTAATGCACCTTGTATCATATAAATACAGCAACATAGTTATTTTACTGCATTTTTATTAATATTAACATGCAAATATGTGCTTAACTTTATTTACATTTTTATTCCTGTGAGGAGTTGTTATAGGGGCCCCGAGTACCCTGCTTTGCCCAGGGGTCCATAATGCTGTTAAGGCAGCCCTGACACAGGTTTGTTATTGTGGACAAAATAGGAAGAGGAAGGAGCATTAGATATGTTAATTATAAAGGAACAAAGGTGGGATAAAAAAATGTCTAATTAAAAATGAGATCAGAGGAAAAAATATCAACTTATTATATCCACTTGTCATGCGCCCCATTGTTTTCCCCTGCAGTAATGCAATTTTCATTCACAGCTAGACAATAAGTCAAATTCCTCACTTAAATTCCTTACACAAAACAATAAGTCAAATGTCTTACACATTTTGGACCCACAAGTGTGTGTACAGGACAGGTACAAAAACCTCACGATACACGGAAGACCGACCAATTTAGCAGATTCTTCAGACAAGTCTTTCCCTCATGCTCCATGCAAAATACTGTGTAACAACCTTAATCTGCAGGAGTCCCCCTCTAGTGGGGAAAAGTGGCACTGACGTATTTCAAAACTTTTACAAAGGGAATGAAAAATGTCAAGTTTTGGGGAGGAAAATTTGAATATCTTAAAGACAAGGTTTTTGATTGGATGTTGTTTTTTAAAGTAAAAATATATCATTGCTAACTGATATTCATGCATTAATGAATTGGCAGATGAAAAAAAATTATGAAAGGAACTCACAATGGAGGTAAAGGAGAATTAAAGGGCACCGGGCTGTGGAAAGCTTGTGGAAAGTAATATCTAAAATGAAAGTAATTAAAGTAATATCTAACTTCAGAACAGATGTTTAGCTGCTTGTATGAATTTTTCATACTTCAGCAGTCCATACCTGACAAAGACCATATGCTGTTTTGACTCCCTGTGTTGAATCTTTTGAGCAGTCACTTTTCTTATAACAGGAAAACATTCAGTTTGCTTACTTTTTATGGACACTGCATCACATCTGAACTAAAGCTGTGATTACAGCAGATTCAGTCATCATCATCTTTTAACGGCCCCATAATCCCTTGCGGAGTGAAGTCTGGGCAACTGAGTTACCCAGTTCAGTTACAGCAGATTCAGTGAAGCTACTAAAACAGGGTTATGACTAATCTGCTCAATTGATTTAAGTTATATTGGACAATTGTGCTTTGAAACATATATTAAGCTAAATAATATAACTTGGATAGTTTTGAGAAAGATGACCATCTACTGCTTCTGATATATCCCCTTACAAGAAAGTGTCATGTGGGTGAAGAGATTAACACTTAGAAAGCCACCTTTATTTTAATTAGTCATGAAATGTTTGTTCTGTTTACTACATTTTGAATGGTAGGGTTATTGGAGAAGAGGGGAGCAAGTTTAAAGTAAAGACAAGTAGATGGGGGAAGAATATAAGAAGGAGCAAGAAGAGAAGAAAAATCAAATTGAATGGATTAATAACAGAATCTTGGAGGATAAAAACACAATCTTTGGGCAGAAAATACAGGTATCTGAAAAGAAGACATGGTGAGTTTCCTTTCTTCTGTCTAGCTAAACATATGACTGTGAATAATTTCTAGTTAGCAGATGGTAACACAATGCATTGGCCTCTATGATGTGTGTAGTAGTTTCGTTAACAGTTCCTGGGTTTTCCCATTTGTAGTGATGGACAGAAGTACATTGTACCCCCTGGCTATGAACGTAAACAGCTGTGTGTGGCTACATGCAGAGACAGCTGGCAGAGAGGGAAAGTATCAGAAAGAACAGTCCTCTCTTAAATGGTTTCAATCTTATTTTACTGAGAAGTGCAAAATTACACTAAATGTGTAAATAAAGTAATGACAATTGGTGAGAGAAGCAAAAGGAAAAAGGAGAGATCCTCATAAGCTGAGTCAAAGTTGACTCAGCCTTCCATCTTTCCAAGGTTGGTAAAATAGGACCCAGTTGGTGGGAGCAATATGCTGACTCTGTAAACCACTTAGAGTGGGCTGCAAAGCACTGTGAAGCGGTATATAAGTCTAAGTGCTATTGCTATAATAGCTGCTAGCTATACATATTCATGTCAGCAGAATAAAGATATTTCTGCTAGCACCTTTTTTGTGTACTTCCAGTGTATCACGACCTTCAGCTTTCTCTCTGTCTGTTTCTTCTAAAATGCCCATGAAATAAAGATTAGTTGAACAATCAGTAATGTTTCAAAGAGAAAATTGGCCTGTCTCAAGCACCCCTGTCTCAATTTGGGGAGACTGCTTTGCACTTTGTTCTTACAACACTAACAGGCAGGAAGCAGCTTATTCCCCAAAGAGGGAATAAGCTTGGTGGTGAGAAACAGGAGCATTACAACTGGTGCAATTTCTTAGGCTGAGATGGAGAGAAGAAGAAAAAGGGAGACTAAACAAGAAAAGTGGAGGCAGTGAACTTTTAGGACAGACACATTGATCCATATCCTTCTCTGAATCAGTAAACAAGGAAGTAAGGATGGGGGAAGTTACAACCATTGTTTCTTCTAGAATCTGATCCTTTTCTGCCACTCTTTGAGAAGATCATCTTTTTGAAGAATTGCAAAAAAATTAAGAAAAAAGACAAATAGAATATCTAGGGAGTCACTACAGAATTCCAGAAATGTATCGTTCACCCACATTCCCCACAATGCTTGGGATACAGATGTAATAGCAATGAAGGATTGAAAAATCCTAATATAACTTTTATCACTGCTTTAAGTGTCATTCACTGGCTTTAAAGCAGTAACTTCTTTCAGCAGCATTTGCACAAATTCCTAAACATTGCAATGGAGAACACTTAGTAACATCTCTTAGAACATTCAAGCAATCTTGAAACTCTGAATGGAGCAGAAAACTCCATTCAGCACCAAAACTTTCAGATTACATGAGACATGTTCAGAAAACTCAGCAGTCCAAGTGTCTCCTTTGCAACCAATACAGATAACATTTTCATTTAGCTGCTTTGGGAGCCAATTTATCCAGAATTACAAGGTGATTTACTAGAACAGAAGCAAAGAGCCAAAGGCAGGTGGAGACATTTGCTCACCAGCCAAAGAGTGATTGGAACTGTAGGATATCTTGCTTTATGCTGCTTCTTGTTTATATTCTACGAAAATTGGAAGGACAGGATTAACGGAAGAGGTGATTAGATATACTCAAGAGAAGTAGAGTTGGTGGAGATGAGGGGTAAGAAATAAGAAATAATCTCAAGGTTCTAAAAAGCATCTGCCATTTGTTTGAACTTTACAGATGTATTGAAGTAGGATGGAAAGACACCTCAAATAATTAGGCAGGGAGCATTAGCAAAATGGATAACTTTTTCCCATATGCTGATTTTAAGTCCTTAAAGCTTTTGACTGCACTTTTATCTTCAACTAGATGTTACTTTCTGGTTCACCTGGGAGATATTAATTCAGTTAAGCAAATGACCCTCAAGATATTTACAGAAAGAACAAAAAAAATCAGCTGCCTATTGGGGAAAAAACTTAACTGTTTAAGATAATTATGTTCTGATTTAATGACATTTGTATTCCAATATACATTATTCAGTTGCCTGATCCTAGAATAAAAGAAGGTCATTGACTTATCACTGGAAGACAATATCAATTAAGCAGCCCAGTCAATGATGGCACATCAATCACAATCAGAACTGATCAAGTCACAGGTTACACAAATCCCAGGGAAATGGAAGCAAATACAAGATTACTTTGGGTGTGCAGATAGGTGTGTAATCAGTCTTCTTTCCTAGAATGCTTTATGTCCATGTATTGATCCATGCCACCAAAGGGATCAACAACCCTCCATCCTTCTGTTCCTATGAATGTGCAGGTTTTCATGAGATTTGGAAAGCTAAGCAAGGTCATTACCATTTGGATGGACGAACTAGGCTAGACTGGGAAATAAGGCAATGGGAAGAAAGACAATGGTCATTCACACCCTCATCTTGCTAACCAAAGTACCTGGTTGTATCCAAGTAAGTCTCCAAAAATCAAGCTCAGGTGGAAAGGGACTTTATTTTACTTTTTAGTCTCTGAGGTAACCATCCAGGCTTGAAGTTTTGTAGCAACCTTCACTGCGAAGTAGACACACTGGGCAAAGAGGCCAGAACTCTCCCATGTACCTTGTCGAGATAAGACCGGTTTCCGTGGCAGACTGACTAGGAAGCCAATAATTTGGATTCTGAGAAAACACACGCAGCAGTGTTTGGGCCAACCTCCTGGACAGTTCGAATTCAGTTACTGCCCCAAGAGAAGCTTCTGGGTTAGGAAACCGACGATTTCCTAGGGACAGAAAGGCTGGCATGTGTGAAAGCCATTGAAAACTAGCCACGCGTTCGCGCGCTCCTTCTCTCTGGGAACTTTCTTGTTTGTACCTGTTCTCTTTACAGTTCTCGCCACCTTTAGATGGGAAGCGGGCTCTGGCGAAGGCGCAGCACCTCTGGATTTAGGATGGAGCAGCGGCGGACTGGTAGCAAAGTAGCCAACCCGAAGAGCCCCCACCTGGGTCGGGATGCTGGCTGCGGGGCGCGCGCAAAATAAAACCACCCTTTCTCCTGCAGCGCTAGAAAGCCGCCGGTGAACAGCGCCAAAGCCAAGCGGGGCGCATGTCCTAACGGTACTCAGAAATAACCGCCGTAGCACTGGTTGGGTGTAGACTCCCGACTGCCCTCGGAGAGGACTAAATCCCATCCATCCATCCATCCATCCATCCACCCACCTTCATCCCGGAACAGACTCGCACAGCCAGCTCTAGGCTGGCGCTACGCTCACTACACAATACAACCAGAACCAGAGGTCGAGGGGAGGAAGATCGGGGGACGAGCTTCTTCCCACCGCTATCCCTCCGGCGGCAGGCAGAACAAGCGGGAAGCAGGCTTGGGAGAAAAGCTCCGACATGCCAAGGCTGGCCGGGCTCGGAGTCTACTTACCTCTGCTCGGAGAAGGACTCTCTTGTTGCGCTCCTTTTGGGGGGGGGAGGGGGGAGGGACCCCGTCTCCCTCCCCACTCCTCTCCCTCCTCCGCCTCGGAATTACGGAGCACTAATCCACCCAGATCCCCAAATCATTGAAATCCTCCACTGCAAGTCCCCAGCGCTGGCATCGATCGGTATTCCTAAAGTCGTTCAGCTGCTGCTGCTCCTGCCAGCCTTCACTCCGTCATGCCGCCAAGAAGAGCTCCTCCGGGCGCTGGTGCTGGTGCTGGTGCTGGTGCTGGTGCCGGCTGCCGGCGTTCTAGCTGGGGCTGGCGAAGGCTTTGCCTAGTCAGCGGCCTTTCGGACTCCCGCCTGGCATCGGCAGTTCCCAGAAGAAGCCTTGCCTTGCTGGCTGCCGTCCCCGCGGGCTTCCCTTCCAGCTCCGCTTCCTCCGGGGATGTGGATGGGCTGGTTTCCCCCCTCTCCCTCCCCTCCCACCCTTTCCTCAGCCTGCCGCTCGCTGGCTCGCTTGCTGCCAGCGCCACAGCCGCTCTGCACTCCTTCCTCGGCTCTAGCCTGGCACGGCGCTCATCAGGCCCCCCACCGGTGGGAGCAGCGGCGGCGGCGGCGGCGGTAGCGCCAGCAGCCTGACGGCTAAAGCCGGCCTCCTTGGATCGCCGTGCTGCTCATTAACATACAGTCACAGCGGGTTAACCCTTCCCCAGCCAGTCTTCGATCGTGCCAGGCCTTCCCCAATTTGCTGCAGTCTCGCCTCCCCCCACTTTCTCTTGTCTGTCTCCCTCTCCCACTCCCGGCGACGTCAGAGCCGAGCGAAATCAAACGTGGGTATGCGTGTGTGTGTGTGTGTGTGTGTGTATGTGTGTGTGTGTGTGTGTGTGTGTGTGTCCGTCCGTCCGTCCGTCCGAGGGAACGGGCGCAGGGGACCGTTTAAAAATCGGTCTGCGCCAGCAGTTGGGATCCCCGGGGGCTAAGAGGAAAGAGCCCCCCTCGCCCATCCATCGGTGTCCGCTACTTGGTGGAGGAGGATTTGGGGAGGAAGGGGGAGGACTGCTCCTTTGCTAGAAGGGAGAGGAGGAGGAGGAAGAGGCCACCCCAACTCAAAGCCAACCCAAAGACCAACCCACCCAGACGGTCGGAGGTGGGATGAAAGGGCCGAAAGGTAAAAGGGGCGGGTGACCTCCCGTCGCCCCAACCTGCCCAGGTACACGCAGCTGGGCCGCTCTTGAGAGGTGGCTCTTATACGGCCCAAAAGAAGTCCAACAAGGGAGTAAAAAAAAGGGGGGGGTGCGGAAGGAATCTCGCCGCCTCTGCCTGCAGCCTTGCGGTTTATTCGAGCGCTGGCTTCTGCTCCCGGAGGGTTGAAAACTCGGAAGCGAGCGCCTCCGGTTCCACTGCATCTTTCACCCGAGTAGCGAGCGAGCGTGGGATCGCCCGCCTTCTAAGGATACCCGCGGGAGTCTTGCCTGGATTTTTTTTCTCCCCCCCCCCCCCCCAAGCTTCCTTTCTGCTTGTTGCGCGTTCTAATTAAAGTCTCCGGCGAGAGTTGCAATTATTTAATGGAAGGGTTGAAGTTTCTAATAGAGGAGGTTATTGGGCATAGCCTTGACAATTTGTCATATCCTACCATCCTACCTGCCTACAAGTACCGTAAGGAGAATTATTATTTTTTTTCAGATTGAAGTGCACCAGACTTCTGAGCCAGGGAAGGGAGGCGGGGGACAATGCAATAATCTCTCCTTCACTCTCAAAAAGCAGCAAACAGCAATTTTCGCTCGGTCTCTCTGAAAATGCAGCGAACAAGGTGAGCAGGTTTCTTGGGGGAAGACAAGAATTAAAGAAGTCAACAGTACCATGTTTAAAAGGCGCTGTGAAGAAAAGAGGAAACAACAACACCGCAGCCTTACAGCTCTAGAGGTGCGCTCATGGGAGATCTTGGTGGCAATCTAAAACAACAGATTAAAAAAATTGTGAACATTAAAATGCAGCAAGAATAAACCTCTTTGTTAGACAAACAAACATGATTTAGGAGATCCTTTGGCAAAGGAGCTGGGAAGAAAAAGAACATTAAAAAGTGATTAATCAATCTGCTCTACCAGTCAAAAGGATTTTCTGATTGCGATGGTTCTTTTAATTTAGCAGCCAAAGGGAGAGAGGGGAAAGTCAACAAATGAAAGCCAAGCAAAACTGGGCTGCATCCACCTCTTGGTTGTCCCAAAGCCCTGCTGTTTTGCAATATGAGCACCCACGTGGAGGCTAAACCCTTTCATCCCCCTCTGTTTCCCCAAGGAAAAAAGTAAGGGCTCTGTGCAATTCAGCTTTTATGCTGCCTTGCAGAAACTTGTGTTCAACTAATTCTTTCCAACTTTTGCTTCTGGTGCTGGATCTCTGTGCCAATGGAGAAGAGAATGACAGAGTTAAGGCTGGGATTCCAAGGTAGATTATTATTATTATTTTGCAGGCTGTTATCTTCTGATCATTTATTAGCAATGGCAACATTAGTGTTTGAATATTATGTGTTGCGGAATAATGTCTGGATAAGAAGTCCAGGGAAATATCCACTGAGGTTATCCCATCTTATACAACAGCCCAGCTCTCCTGGGTTCAAATCAAACAGTCTAGCTATTATCCCACCAGGCTGTCTTGAACATTCTGGCACCGAATCAGTGTAAATTATATGCTCAGCCAGAAGCTTTGGGCTCAATTAGGAGGAGATTTAAGGACTAGCAAGGATTCAGTATAATCTCAACACCCTATTATTTATTATAGCTAAAGAAAATAGTTTCAGCATAGGGTCTTCTATAGCAAGCCTCATGGCAGAATACTGACTGGGTTCACACATTGTGCTAAGTGATAGTATGTGCAATAATGGTTAATTGAAATAAGCCATAATTGGCTGGCTTTGCACACATAAGTCATAAGCCATGTTTTTACAAACCATAGCGTTTGAGTTTGCATCACATACTTAGCTAAAACCAAACAAATCACAGAAACCAGCATGTGATGTATACTTTTGAAATATATGAATTATTCAGTATAGCCACATAAAGGATTGTATGCTCTTAGTTTTATTTCCAAGGCAGCTTAAGGCACTGAAGTGAGCAGCAAGAAAATGGTCAGTTTCTAAAGAACCTAAAGGAATTTTGGTTTTAAGTTTTTTCCCCAAAGTCTGTGGAGTGAAGCAACTTTGTCACTCATTACCAACAGTATTATGCAACTTCTGTGCAGGCCTACATATGCTTTGTAACTGAAGTAAGAAACTACTTCTCAGGCACAAATAACAGAGTTGGGAGGTGTACTGAAGGAGGTTTCAGTAAATAAATACTTATCAATAACTATAGATTATAGCTATGCTAACGTAAAAAATGAACTTCAGCGGAAAGGTACACATTAAGATGTTCAATCAGCACAAAATGAAGCATGACTTAATTCATTTAAACCTATGTATATCGAGATTTTAATATGACTTTAAAAGGGCAAAAGAGAGTAGAACTGATTCTGTAGGACTGCTTAGAGAGTAAAAGCAATATGAAGCGGTATATTAGGCTAAGTGCTAAGATGGAAGTTTTTGCAATGCATTCTGATTTAAAAGTAAAATTCAACTGAGTCCAATGGAACTAGCTCCTAAATAAGTATATCTTGAGTAAATTTTATTGGTTTTTTGTGAGACACACTTAGTAACAGATTGCAGAATTACATTGTAACATACCTAAAACACATGCCAAAAAGACCTGCGAGAAAGAACAAATGAAATTCTTTGTAGAGATTTCCAAAATAGGACTAACACTAAACAGTGTACCATGGGTAAGCCTCAACTTACATTAGTACATTTAATGACTGTCCGAAGTCACAACATCACTCAAAAAGTGACTTATGACCGTTTTCACATTTACGACCATTGCAGCATCTCCATGGTCACATGATCAAAATCAGATGCTTAGTAACTGACTCATGGTGGGTTGCAATGTCCTGGGGTATGTGATCATCTTTTGCAACCTTCTGACAAGCAAAGTCAAGAAGCCAGATTCACTTTACAATCATGTTATTAACTTAGCAACTGCAGTGATTCACTTAATAACCGTGGCAAGAAAAATTGTAAAATGGTACAAAATCACTTAACAAATGTCTCACTTAGCAACAAAAAATTGGGGTGCAGTTGTGGTCGTAAGTCAAGGACTACCTGTATTCCTTTTGTTGCTTCTGGTTTCAGCACATAATTGTAGCATTCGGGCAGGAAAAAGCTCTCCTATGAATTAAACTCCATATCAGGTTTGATTGAGAAATGAACAGTCTTAAACTTCCTCTAATAAAAAGTGATGTTATAAAAAGCTTTTATAGAATCATGAGCGAGAACTAGCAATTGTGAATTATTATACCTAGGGGAAAAAACCAATGAGGAAAGTGTTAATAAAGCACAAATTCTATATTTGGTTAATGACTCCTGCATATCAAATCTCTCCCTAAAAACAGTCAGACTGACTATGGCACACTGATGGCATAATGTAGTACAGATATAACATTCTTAATATTTAACCATCTCACCATATCATGGCCTGAAGGAAACTGTGCAATGTTTTTTTTCTTCTTCTTAGACACACCCAAGATTCGTTTCCAGGCCAACTGTTGATAAAAATCATTCCAGTGTGAGCAAAACATATTTGTTCCTTACCTTAAAGGGTCCTCAATTTGAGCTCAGATTTAAACTTATGCATCTTTCTTGCAATAATATACTGTAGAATAAATTTTCATTATTGTGCTTATATTTTCTCTTGGATTTTTTTTCTGTTGTTGTTCAACTTCACTGCCTAATGTCAGCACTGGAATGCTATGTGTTGTGGTTTATTATTCAAATTCTTATCTGTGTCAACATCTCTAAGTTCAGATGTCACTTGCTGAGACCTGTAACATAGTAAATACAAAGCATTTCACTCCACTTTTGAGAATTTGTCCACTTTCCCCTCCTTTGAAATAATTTCTAAAGCAAATTCTGTGTCATCACACAAAATGAAAATTGGCAGGAAAAAAAATACAAACGTATACATAACATACAATCATAGGATTGGAAGCAGTGGTAGGATTCTTTTTTTTTTTACTACCAGTTCTGTGGGCATGACTTGGTGAGCATGGAGTGACTTAGTGGGCATGATGTGGTGGTTGTGGCAGGGGAAGGATACTGCAAATCCCCATTCCCTCCCGATCAGTTGGGACTCAGGAGGCAGAGAATAGATGGGGGCGGGGACCAGTCAGAGGTGGATATTTACCGGTTCTCCGAACTACTCAAAATTTCTACTACCGGTTCTCCAGAACTGGTCAGAACCTGCTGAATGCCACCTCTGCTTGAAAGGGACCTTGGATGTCTTCTAATCCAACACCTGCTCAAGCCAGAGATTCTATATCATTCTGGACAAATGTTTGTGTAGTCTCTTCTTAAAAACCTCCAGTGTTTTGCCTCCATAATTTCTGGAGGCAAGCTGTTCTACTAATTAATTCTTGACAAATTCTCATTTCTATCTTGGTTCTCTCCTTGATTAGTTTCTATCCACTGAGGTTTGTGGATTAAATCTTCTCTCTGTAGGTGTCAAGAAGTTCCTTGGTTCTTTTCTCTGTCTACTGTCTACTACTACATTTTTAGTAGCAATAGAATAGACCAAAGTTATGAGAATCCTAGGACTATGTTTAATATTCCTTCTCTGATGATCAGATTTCAATATTTTCTTGCAGGTTTTTTAAGGATGGGAAGAACCCAGATTAAAATATACAACGCTTCTACTGCTGGAAGATATCGGAGTAGGACTTTGATACATCAGCCATGATATCCTTCTATGCCAGTAGGGGGTTTGAGTTTAGACGTATTGTTCTGTACTGGTTCTGCTCCTTCCTTCGTGGGTAGTTCCTGTTGTGAGAGAGGAGAATCTGTTGGCATCTACACTCTGTAGGATGCCACAGGGCTTGCTCATCTCCCTTTGCTTTTCAATATCTATGTACATTTGTTGGATATAATCATCTATCAGTTCAGGGTGCAGTATCATAAATCATCTGTACATAACTACCACAGGATGAATAAGAGAATCTATCAAAATCTCATTTTAATATGCAGGCTACAAATCTAAGCAAGATGGAGTTATTTTCTATTGCAGGTTTTTTTTTTCATACCCTACATTCCTCTTGATGTTCCCTGTGCCATCTTTTTGAGGTAGCCCAGGTCACTGCATGGCTGGAATATTGTTTATATACTGTAGGCTACAGTGACAGTATCTTGAAAGTCTGTGTTTTACCTTTCCTGCCTCTCTATATCCCAAGGAGTTAAGGTGGAGCCAGCTTGAGTTTCTTTCCCCTGCTTTTTTCCTGCTTTATGGGCTTAAAACATGTTTTTGCAACTATTGTTGCATAGTTTATCTGTCTTTGTGGCGCTCCCTACCCTGAAGACCTGGGAATACTCTGGGATTCATAACTTGATAGGTAAACAGAAGCTGTGGCTGGGGAAGAAGGGGGGTGTCTTTTGCAGCTCCAGCTGGTACCCAGTTGCAATCTTTCCTGGAATGTGAGAATCTTGCCAAACAAAAAAAAATACCCTCATGCTTTCATTATCCCTTTTCTGGATCACTGTAATGCTTTCCCTCATTGGGCTATTTTCAAGATATACAACTTACATTAATCTAAAATGTAGTGGCCCAGATATTAATGGGTACATGGTTCCACTGCTCCAGTCCTTATACTGACTGGAGCTTAGAAACTATATTGGCTTCAGAGTACAGTTCAGGTTAAGGCTGTACATTGCTTGATTCTGATATAGCTCCAAGGCTGCTCTCTCCACCCAGTATCCACCCATTCAACCGTCAACCTCCCAAGTAGACCGACAGGAAACACAACAGGATAAGTTAATTCTACTTTATTGAAGACTACATTAACTGAACATTGCAAGTTTCAAAATACAAATTTCTTGCCATTTTTTTTACCATCTGATAATTTAGGGCAAATCGTTTCTAAGTTTCTTTCTCTGCCTGCTAGTCAGTTGTGGGCGCCTCCACTTTTTATCTGATTGTTTCCTAGCCAGCATCTTTTCTCCCAATCTTCCAAGATCATTGTCACATTGCATGATGCCAGCACATGGGTCCTGGGAAAATGTGTTAATAGTTCTTCACTTTAGAAGAAGGTATACAGAGGCTTATGAATATGTTTTCTCTGTTGCAGTACCTGCTCTTTGAACTATCCTTCCTCAGATATTCAGTCAGCTCCCACTCTTTTACTTTGCAGACATTATTGAAAGCAGATTGAGAACAATTTTTTGAAATATAAATATCGATGTCTATATGTTGGTTTTATTCTCTAGGGGTTTTCTTTAAATAAGCTCTAATATGGAATTTTAATTGTTCTTTATTTCTTATATCGATCTAACTAAAAATGTTTTGGGTAATGGATATTTTACCCAAAACATTTTAGTGCTAATAGCTTGCTAATAATCTTCCATTTGTGATGGGAAATGATTGAATAAATGACATGTTTAAAAGGTAATTGTTCCAAAATGGCTTGATATCTGGTTGTTCTCTCAATAAACCTTTACCAGGGGGATGCAAAGCTTTAAAGATGCTATGACTTTTTCTCCAGGCAATGAAACCTCTGTTCTAGAAGCCAATGGCCAGATTGCTACTCTTTCTGCCCTTTTCTGCTCACCTTTGGCTGCATAGATTTTTCTATGTGCCTCTTCTGACTCTTCCTATCAGCTTCTGGAAGTAGTGGAAAAGGTATTTGCATCTGCATAATATGCTGGAAGCCTCTTCAGCTGCATGAGTGGTTGGATGGAGCCTTAGAATGACACAAAGAACCTTAAAAGGCAAATCAAATCAATGACACAAAGGGACCTCCATGAGCTGAAGTTCAGCTGCCTTGCAGCCCTTCTTTATTTCCCTGGGCAGGTCCCTTAAGAATAAAGAGAAAGATTCCCTGACATTTTCAATTTTAAGAAAACTGAATGTTAACAAACGTACCTTTCAAGCATCTACTGTAATATTTTCTTTAAGAATACACACAAATATACAAACATACACAGTATATATACATGTGTGGTGTATATATGTGTGAGCATATGTGTGTATGTGTGTGTATATATACACACATATGTATACACACATACTGCATACATACATACATACATAGATACATACAAGATATATATATATATATATATATATATATATATATATATATATATATATATATAGATGATATAGATATAGATAGATATATAGATATGTGTATGTATCCCCCACTGTTTGTGTGTTGTGTTGCTGTGTGTGTGTGTGTGTGTGTGTGTGTGTGTGTGTGTGCATTTCCTTGCAAGTGCAGAATGCGGTATAAATCTCTAGATTTTTAAAAAATGGATCATAAAATTAATAGAGTACATTTCTATCAATGTCTATTAATCAAAAGAGCCAAAAATGAAACATCTATTTTCAGTGCTTATAGGCTAGCCGCACACTGTAAATATATGCATGCTGTTGCTAACATCAGCATTCTCTGCTGCTATCTTGACTCTTAAAATCGTCCCCATAACAACAATCATACATATATTTAAGGTATGATTACACATAGATCATATTTAATAGGTGTAAATGAAGTTTTACACCTTGTTTCAAAGTCAAATGAATATTTTTCTTAGGATATAACCTTTTTAGGGCACGGGGAAAAACACATTTTAATAAATTGATAGACTTATTGCAACTTTAGTGACATGATTCATTTTCTATATAAACACAGTAAGTTCAAAATAGTCAAATGAATTATAGTCTAGGATATTTTTTACAGAAAACCTGTACAAATTTTACAGTTTAAATACTGCCAATTTGTTTTGTCCTTAAAACTTCCTCAGTACCAAACTCCTCCCATTAAACAAACAAATAAACATTCATGGTGGGATTGTGATAGTGCACAAAAAATACGGGACATGGTGTTTAGAGAAATTAAAGCACTCTTGAATGTAAATTTAGACATGTCAGCGAGAATTATATTATTGTTACTGGTGGAAAAACAGGATATAAATGAAATAAATAGGAATTGATTGTAAATTTGATAATGGCAGCTAGATTAGTGATGGCTAAATATTGGGATATTCAAAGAAGTGAGTGGTATAATGAAATTTGGAGTATGGCAATAAATGATACTTTAACAATGGAAATTTAATTTAAAAGAGGGATGATCAAAACAAACAATTATAATGAAATGGGAGGGAGGGATTTTATAAAATCAGTATCCCAGGCAAAGGGAATTAACCTACTCAAGAATATATGTTGTTTTGGAGGGGAAAAGGGCACAATTGGAATATATTGTATATTCTTTAGTTTTTAGTTGTCTTAGTTGTAAGAAGAAATATAAGGGGAAAAAACAGGGTCTCAGAAAGCACTGTAACATTAGTTTTTCCCCTTTTTCCTTTTGTATTTAGATGTACATGCCTGTTTGTATTATTTGCATTTAAAAATAATAAAAAAATTATTTTAAAAAAAACAAATAAATCTTTCTGGAAAAAAACACCCCAAACCCAACAACATCACAATGCCGAGCTTTGCCTCCTCCAGTGATAAAATGATAGGTCTATATCTTAATCCAGTGTTCTCAACCTTGGCAACTTGAAGATGTCCGGACTTCAACTCCCAGAATTCGCTGGCTGGGGAATTCTGGGAGTTGAAGTCCAGACATCTTCAAGTTACCAAGGTTGAGAAACACTGTCTTAATCATACCTTCTGGGCATATTAAGGTAAAAACAAACAAACCAACCCTAAACATTGGGTTGGTTAGATATGCAGCATGATGAAGGTTTCTAATCAGCCACCATGTTTACTTTCTGAGAATGCCTCTCCTATTTTTAGTATGTAGTTCTAACTGATTACACTCAGGGAAATGTGGCAAAGGAAAAAAAACATTCCTGGTCAACATCACAGAATATATGAGTTGGATCTTCAGGAAATGTACTGAAATCTCTGACATAATTTACACCCAGATGTGTCTTTATATTCTACTTAGAAAAAAAAGAGAGGGAATACATCTCAAGCTACAAATAATTTTAGGTGATGGTTAGGAAGTGCCCCTGATACTTTGCTTTATCTTTTCAGGAAAGGAATTACATGAGAGGAAAAATGCAGGAGCAGCAGCAGCAGAAAGGAGCTCTGGACTGGATCAAAATGTATCTGTAAGGAGATTATGGCAAATTATTCACACATGCCTGGAACACATATATTGATGAAATGAGACATAGCTAGCACTGGAGGTCAACAGTACAAATAAATCTAGGATTCTGCTTCTGGCTTTTTCAAATACCCAGAGAAAAAAGAAAGGTTATATTTTCCCCTAAATCCTTGAGAGGAATGAAGGATGAAGAGTTCCACTTAGAGCACATTATTTTCCTTCTACTTTCAGTCAAGGAATAATAGTTATTACAGTTTAACACAGTAGCCCTAAGAATCCCAGAATTTCATACTCCAGAAATCTGAAGAATTATCTCAATAAGGCTAGAGGTTTTTGGGATGTTTAGTTGCAGTTTCCTTTCTCATTTTATACTCCTTTTTAATTAAAATTTAATTCTAAAATTAGATATTTGGGTGGATGCAGTACATATTGCTTTATGAGTGTGCTGCCCACAGTTTTTTATTTGTTGGACTACAGTAAATTATGTTCAGAGTGATGATGATGATCATCACCATCATAATATTGTTTCTATTTTAATAAAGAATACATGAGAATCAGCAATTACACAATACAGCAATTCATTTATTTGTCCAATTTATATAGTCATTCATCTCACAAACACATGATTCCGAATGGCTTACAACAAAGCTAAAACAATCAATAAATATTTAATGCAATTAATATCACATAATTAAAATATTAAAATCTATGTGCAAAACTAAAAGAGAAGATAAGTAGTATGTCTTCATGTATTTGGGAAACCATTTTCTCTCCCCATTCGAAGTGGGACAGATGGCTATGAGTTGGGCAGCATATATGTCGTAGTACAGCCTTTTCAAAATAAGATTAAAATATCATGTATTCATGCAGGGATTAATTCTTTAGGCCTAAAAGAGGCAAAAGCTAATGGAGCAATTCAGCAGCTTGCTGAGTAATCAGCCTGTCTCTTTATCAGTGTGCTACATTGTCTGAGATTAAGACCTGCTTATTGTTTCTAGACAGAATTAAAGGGTACTTGTACACTTATGAAGGATGGCAGCAACAATTCAGAGTGAATTAATCCAATATAACCTCAGCTGATGACCATCCCTTCCTCCATTCTGATCAGCTGAAAGGCAATACGTCAACCTGGATACAAATCCCATTGCATAGGTAGCTTTCGGAAGCAGCCAGTAACATTGTAGGAACACTTATATGGATAAACAAAGTCATTTCTCCATTATTTGTAAACAGACAGGTTACATACTCTAGGATACTCTTAAGATTTTTAAAGACCATATAGGGAACAAAATATCTTGCATGTGCAAAAATGTAATGTTTAATCATATAAAGCAAAAGTTTATTTATTATTTGCTTGCTTATTTATTTATCAAACTTGTATGCTTCCCATTTTGCCAAAGGCTACTCTAGACATTGAAAGCAATACAAAATAAAATACTGAAGCAATAAAGATCTATAATTTTAAAAACTCAATTAAAATAATTAAGCAGCTGCATAGGGTAGAGCAAAGTGTGTGTAGAGAGGAGATGGAGTATTCTCTACTCAATTAGTCACCTCCAATGCAAAGGTGAAATGCTGCCAGTTCGGATAGGTTCGCCCAAACTGGCAGTAAAAAATTGCTACCGTTTGGGTGAACTGGTAGCATTTTTTACTACTGGTTTGGTTCCAACAGTCAGATTTCTACCCCCCTCACTGTTCGACTTACCTTTACACTCAGAAAAGGCTTCTTAATCCTCCCTTTTCAGCACTGCGCATGCGCACGTGAAACAAACAAGAAACTAAGTGAACCGGTAGCAGACTTCAGAGCATATCACCCCAGCTCCAATGTGCTATACCCCTATTAGGGCCCAAAGCTATTTGGCATACCATGCCTTCAGGTCTTTTAAAAGGCTAAAAGAGTGGCAGCAGATCAGACCTTGCAGGGACAAGATGTTTCAGAGGGTGAGAGCCACAACAGAAAAGTCTCTGAATCTGGACCTCCCCAGCTGAAATTCCTTAGCTGATGTATCCGCAGCATGCCCCATCTGCCAGCATCAGTGTTAATCCCATCAGAGTGCACTGGAATCTAAACATCTAAATACCTTAAACAAATGAGAAATGTACACATGTATGCTATGCATGTTTATAAACACATAATCATTTGAATGCTGGCATCTGCTCCTGTGGGAGAGATTGCTGAATAAACTTTTTCTCCTTACCTGTTGGCCTTTTCTGCTTCTCATGTGGAGAATCACTATTCCATCACAAACTGCTACGTGCTTGAGGAAAACATTTATATGTTTCTGGCTTTCTAATAAACATGGTAATTTCAAGCAGTCAGGAGTCTCCTGGGCTGCCTTACTGCAAATATCAAAAGTATTCTCGCACTATGCCAAGGCTAACCAGTTTTGGAGAAACATGATTCCAGATGGATTGCTGAACACGCAACCAATCGAACAAAACAAAATAGCAAAAATATGTTTTCCAGACCTCTAGAGATTCATTTGACATTAATAAATCTCTCATCTAGAAAAGCACAAAGAATGAAAACTATGACAAAACAACAGCCATATGTGCAGGAGCAGCTGAGGTTATTAGCCAACCAAACCTGAAGAAAACTCCAATAAGAAAACTATTTTCTCTTTCATTTTTGTTTTTTGAGAACAATGATCACACCTCAACTAGAGAGTAGGTGCTATTGGCTATAGTGTCTAAATTCAAATTCAGTTCTTAAACAATTTGCAGATGAAGGTTGGGAATGGGAAGGTTATTCTGCCTATTCTTTCATTTGTGAGTCATAGAATAAGTGATGGAATTAATAAAGATACATTTGTTATACATATATCTGATTTTCTTGACATTTTCTTGGGGGAAAGTAAGTTTGAGTAATTTGATTTCCCCTAATGGTAGGTTGCATCCTATAATGATGAAATAATCCATAACAGCATTAAACTATTTTAAATAGACCTTACCAAAAAGTCAGTATCTGTCTGTCTGTCTTCTTTTGTCTGTCTCTCTCTCTCTCCCTGTCTCTCTCTGTCTTTCTCTCTGTCTCCTCTCTCTCATTCTTTTCCTTTCCCCCTTTCCCCCTCCTCTGTATTGATGGAGGAGAGAATCACCAAAAATATTTAAGGAAAATTCTCAGATCCTCAACCAGGTATTTTACTTAAGCTATAATAGTTAAATTGATGTATCATTGAGAAGAGGAAGACAAAGTCTAAATCAAACTTGAGGCAGCAGCAGCTGCTGATAAGGATTATTTTGTATTGGATTAGAGAGTTAGAGGATTCTGGTGTTTTGTTTACTGTGAATGTGAAATTGACCATAGGATGGAATTCCAGGACAGCCGGTTGAAAGCTACAGTGAAGATCATTTTTTGTGCTATTTGATAGCGTTCCCAACAAATTCTCAAGTGGTGAAGGTTTCTAAAAGCTTCACCCATGGATGTTGAAGACAATAGTGGCTTCCATTTTTTTAGGCTATTTTTCTTAAGTGCAGGCCATATTGACTCATTCATTTACACTAACCCTTTAAATATAATTTTATAAAACAAAAGAAAGCAAAACAGTCAGTGTTTCCCTCCCTCCCTCTTTTAATTTATATAAAGTAAAGGTTTTTCTTTCAGTCATATTCAACTCTAGGGTACTGTGTTCATCTCCCTTTCTTGCCCGAGGGAGCCAGTGTTAATAGAGGACAATTTCCAGGGTCATGTGGCCAGCATGGCTATATGCCAAAGATTCATGGAATGCTGTTACTTTCCCACCAAAATGGTATCTATTAATCTGCTTTCAAAATGCTAGGTGGGGAGGACCTAAGGGAAGTAACAGGAGCTCACGCCATTGTGAAGAACCTGGGTCTCAAAACAGCTCTCCAACTGACAACTCAGTGTCTTTAACCACTGAGCCATTGTGCCCTCTTTAATTTATATACAAAGATGTAAATATAGTTCTTTAGATTTAAAATTAAACCTTTTGATTGCCTATAAGCCATGTATGTATTGAAGTGGTATACATTTGTATTTTTATTATATTTACAATGAATAATACCCATAATTTAGTTAAATCTCTCTGTAGTGACTGTGGATGTGTGTAAAAACTGACTACTGTACATGACTCATTCAGTTACCTTATGGCCATGCAAACAGTTCGTTTTTTTTCTTGCTGTGATTAGTTTATGTAGGACCCAGACTGAGGATCCAGATTGTTGGGGGCAATATGCTGACTCTGTAAACCACTTAGAGAGGGCCATAAAAGCACTATGAAGCGATATATAAGTCTAAGTGCTGTAAGTGTCTGACATAAATATCTTTAAAAAAATCAAACCTATGGATAATAATAACTGAAATGTGAACTCTAACATGCACTTAATATTATTTTGTTGCCCTGTTGTTTATGTGTTGGGATTAAAATTCAAATGATAAGAAGGTAGGATGTGCATTAAACAGAACTATAGATATATCAAAATCTGCTCTTTTTTGCTTAAATAAGGAACGTGGGTTCCCATCATGATTTTATTAACAGTCAATACTTTACCAATAATTTTCTAATGTATATGAATAATGTATTGCCCTGAATTGTGGGACAAAGGCTTGATCTATGGATGAGATAGCAGAACAAAGTTAGTGCTAGGAGGTTCAGAGTATAGGTAATGGGGATGTTTCATACAGCAACTAATTAAATTATGCAATTTTCTACAGGATGTAGTGAAGTACACTAACTTTGATGGCTTTCTGAGGAGCAATCAAATTCATGATGTGTATTATCCACTACTACTATGATCAGATTGCCTCTGAATTCCAATTCTTGGAAAATTGCAACCTTAAATTCTTTGGGTCCCTCTAGACAGAAAAGTTCCTCATAAGACATCACTGAGACCCTGGGAATAATCTGTTTTCAGTGCCCTTATTTCCTAAATCTGGACATTTTTATCTGTTATTACCTTTTGGAATGCCTGGTCGTCATGGGCATCTTGATGCAGCCCTTGAGAATGGAAAGCAACGTGCAAAATTATATAATCATGCAAACGATGGGAATTATGCACTTGCATTAGATTTGCTGACACAAATATGTAATTGTGGTATTTACATAGTCATACAGGTGGTGGCACAGTGATGTCATTGTGGCTTCTGTTGCCTATTATAGAATGAGCTCTAGTCTTCCCTTAGGGATAAATGTTGGCTAAAGATTTTGTACCAGCCATTTTTAATTAACCCAATCCACTTTTCAGGGTTGTTGTGGGAAAAATACGAGGAAACAGCATTATGTATGCTACCTTGAATTGTAGAAAATAAAGGTGGGACAGACATCTAGTTAATAAATGTGAGAATTACAAGAACAACAACAGCAAAGAGCCCAAAGCAGCTCTCAAAGAAAAAGGCATTTGGAATCCAGCAGAACAGAGGCATTTTAAAGATGTTGTCGACATCTTATGCTGAAGTACACTCCATTTCAAACCAACTGAAACATCTGCTTTGGTTAAGCATCATATACCACTAATGCAGTTGCTCCTTACACAGCAAGTTATCCAAGGCAGGGCTAGAGCATCGCCATCATTTCTCTTGCTTGACTGTCTGCATCCTGTCTATTATTTACTGATTGCAAATTGCTTCTTTTCTGAGCACACTGGACAGCTGAGTAGAGGCTTCTGCGAAAGCAGCTTGACAGCTGATTTTACAACCATTTCGTGTTATGAGAGGATGCAGATGCAAGCTTCCATGGTCTTCTATACACTGTATTTGCCTGTACATAAAGCAATGAATGTGCAGTTTGTGTAATCAGTTCTCACGCTTATTTGGCATTCAGGACACAGTCTTAAAACAAACATGTTTTCACCTGAATTTATGTAATGTGGAGGGGTGATCACCTACCATTCAACACAGCGCCAGTGTTTATGGGAAAAGCATCAATCCTTGGATAAAAACTTCCTTTCAGAGCTTACTTTTACTGCTTGTTCTACTCTGTACAGTTGGGACATATGAAAAGAAACCGTTAGAATTGGTTTCATAGTAATGGCAAATATAATTCAGATATGCTTGTTAGCCACACATTCATCTGTTCTCAAATGGTTTGTGATTATGTGTGTCATCTATTTGATAGGCTGAAGGAGGGCAATGTTATTTTGATTTAGCTGATATTTAGCTGATGTATTAGGTGACAGTGTTGCCTGCTTTGGGTAATAAAACGTCTGCAAGAAAACAACAAATGTAGATAAAAAGCAAGTATGTGAGAGGAAAAGATTCCATAGCAAAAAAAAGAAAAAGTCTTCTACTCACTCGTGGAGATATTTATCCTGGTGGATATGTGGATTAGGCTTTCACTTGAATGGAGGTCGTCACCAACATTCTGAAGGTTTTTTTTCCCATAGGGAAATGTTTGGGTTTTATTTTTCTGAGCTCTCTATCCTGGAAAAGCTTGAATATGATCTTTCTTCTAACTTCTTCCACACAACATATTTATTTGCTTGTTTATTTAATTAATGAAACAAATTTATAACCCACTTAATTCACACATAGGTCACCAGACTTTGGTTCTATTCTAGACTGTTTTCAAAGTTAGTGTGCTAATGAGCATAAAGTATGTCCAGAATCCTGATCCACTTTATCAATTTCTTTCCAACATTCCATGGTTTATCCCATCATCTCAGTCTCTGGGAATTTCAATAGGGATGCTGCTGGAAGTATTTCATGATGACTGCCATTTTTTCCCCCCCAGACATAAGAAAATGGGACTGATTCAAGCAACATACTGACTCCTAAACTGAGGTTAATGAAGCATCATTTTTATGGTCACATAATATGCAGTGCCCCATAGAATATTATATGTAATAAAACGATAAGGCTGGTTCAAGTGAGGTGCTAAGGCAATGGCAAGGTTCCCACAGCCCTCTGAATCACAAACTGTCAAAATCCATTTTAGTCTTGTTTAGCATATAGCCCAAAACAAGTCTTCCTGAGTCATTTTTCTCTCAAGGATTTTGAATCATTCTGATGTACAATTTCCTTACCTTAAAAAAAAACTGTTAGAGAATATGTTCCACACTGTCCCTATGTATCTTCAAGCAGGGTGTCAGAAGAACATTTAGAGCTTTTTCAGAGGAGATAATGGAAAATATGTAGCTTGTGAAGTACAGATGCTTTTTTTATCTTGTTATAAAAAAGCCAATGTAGCATTGGTTCCCCAGTAGATTTATTCACGACAAGATACCAGAGAGTAGCTAAACAATTACCTGCTTGACACTCAGTCACCTTCAGACAACTTCTACCTGAAATTCTTCTCATATGTGATACATTACTTACAATAGTTTGTGTTCAAGCCAGCACTGTTATAATTTGTTTGGCTTGCTGTGATTTTGAGATCAGATGCAAACTTTTCAAAATAATTCTCTGGGTTTCTGTTTGAAGAAAAAAAAATGAATTGCTGTTGTTAACAAATCCATATTATTCTTTACTGATTATAGACTAAACCTTTCACAGTATTTAGTTTACTGTTAATTTGTGGCATTATAATGTCTGAAAACTATTTTAGAAAAAAGGAGGACATTTAGATTTAAAAAATGCTAAATATTATAGTTACTATTTTAGGCAGAGTCAGAGTAAACTGAACTAACATAATTTGCCTTTGGATCTAATAATGCCATTGTTTTTCATCCTGATATTTTCTCTAATTGATTAAACGGTCCATTTTATATTATACATAGGAGAAATATATTTCCTGCATTATTCCAGAATGTGTCTGCTGAGAATGCCTGGTTTATCTGGAAATAGAGAAAATAGCACCATCTATAGGGCTCTTGGTGTACAAAGTAGACATTTATAGTGGGGACTACAACAGAAAGCTGTGCTCAGAGGCATTGATAGCGCTTCAAAGTAATATTCGGAAGCTAATAATTATTTAACTGTAATTACTACTATAGGAGAATCACAGGCAATTACTTTAAAAATTATTTCCACTCAGTTACTGCCTTCAACAGAAAATGGAAATATTAAGCATGAAAGTGTACATACATAAACACCGAGCAAATGACTGTTAAAAAGTAGCTTTTACTTTATATTTTCCCTCATTATTCCCCCTCTTCCATTTTAAGCTGTTTGCTCATTCAGTTTGCTCTGCCTGTATTTTTATTTGAAAGGAAATAAATATTCTTTTGCTTTGCAATGTGCAACTTTTCCACTATAAAAACTATTATGCCATTACTTTGTAGTAAGTAAATATGAAAAAAGGATTCAATTCCTTCCATATTAAGGAAGAATATGGAAAATAAAGGAGCCAAAATTAGTTGGGGAATGTATTAGAAAAAGAGATAAGTGGTTTAAGCAATGGATAACACGGTATATAACATAACTTGTAAACAGACTAGTTAAGGCTAAAACCTGTAAATTCAGATCAGAATGAGTGGAAGGGATCTTGGAGGTCTTCTAGTTCAACCCCTGTTCAAGCAGAAGACTATACAATTATGATAGGTGGCTGTCTAGACTCTTTTAGAAAACCTTCAATGGGATGACCCATAATCTAAGCTTTCCAATGGTCAATTGTTCTCGACTGTTAGAAGTTTTCCTTAATACCAGTTGCTTCTCTCCTTGATTAGTTCATCCATTGTTTCTTGTCTTGTCTGCTGGTTCTTTGGAAGATAACTTGACCCTCTCTTCCTTGTGGTAGCCCCTCAAATACTGGAATACGGCTAGTTACCCTAGTCCTAATTTTCCTAGAACAACCATAACCAATTCTTGCAACCATGCTTCGTATGTTTTAGTCTCCAGGCCCTTAATCATCTCAGTTGCTCTTCTCTTCACTTTTCCAAAATCTCAATATCTTTCTTGTAATGCAATGGCCAGAACTGGATGCAGTATTACAGGTATGGTCTATTAGTGTTTATAAAGTTTTGTGTTGGTGTCAGAAATCTGAACCTTATTTCAGCTTTGGAAATTCTTGGGCATACAATCAGAAACCTAAATCCTTTACAAACCTAGCAGCATAGGTATCTACAGGTGGGGTCAAAATCTACAAGATGGCTAATATGGTATTGCAATCCAAGCACTGCCCCTTTTGTACATTTATGCAGAGCCTACACATATACAAAACAGGTGGGGGTTGGATTTGATGCCATATCTACCATTTCACAGATTTTGACCCTCTTTTATGGACTCTGTATTTAGCACAGCAAGAGTTTTTTCCCATTCTATACTTTTTTCTTTTAGCAGACATATTAGACAATCTGATTGGAAGAAGAGGTTCTCCATTTAGATGTGCTCCAAAACTGAATGCAGAATGAAAAATCCAGATATACTGTATGTATTATTTTTCTCAGAGGCATAGAGACAGCAACAGAGCAACATTTTATCACTTTGCCTTTTGTTGCTGTAGTAGATAAGGGTGACGGTCATTTTGCCACCAAAGTAAATGGAAGAGTGGAGAATTAATGAGATCTATACTAGATGGCACAAGAAAATGAAAGCAAAAGGATCTTGAGTTTCAATGCATGCAAAAGGTAGTTAAAATTGTTGAATACCATTAATATAAGAACATGAGTAACTTTGCATGCTAAGGTGATTGGAAAATATGATGAAGCCAATAGGTATATCTTTTAACTATGTATGTCCAGATGGTACAAGCAATTATGGGAAATATCTTGGCAAGTCTATGTCCATGCAGCTACTCTAAAATTGACATGGTTAATATAGTTGTGTTTCAGAATATAGAACACAGAATAACAGTGTTGGAGGGGACCTTGGTGGTCTTCTAGTCTGACCCACTGCCAAGCAGGGCCCTATGCCATTCTAGACAAATAGCTATTCTATCTCTTCTTATAAAAACCTCCAGTGTTGGAGCATCCACACTTTCCAAGAGCAACCCATTCCACAGATGAATCATTTTCAGTGTCAGGAAATTTCTTAATTCTAAGTTGGATCTCTCTTTGATAAGTTTCCATCCGTTACTTCTTGTCTTGACCTAAGGTGCTTTGGAGAAGAGATTTTCACCTCTTCTCTGTGACAGACTCTCAAATATTAGAAGATTGCTATCATGTCACCACTACTTCTTCTCTTCATTAGAGAAGAATACTTAGTTCCCGCAACTGTTCATCGTATGTTTTAGTCTCCAGACCAGTGGTGGGTTCCGGATCCCTTTCCAACTGATACAGTTGGAATGGGCCTGGCGGCATCCACATGGACCTGGTGGCATTCACATGGACATGCGCAGCATGCACATGCATCTCAGTGCCTCCGCGAGCCACTGTGATGCTCCAGCTGATCAGGCACTATACGCGCTGAAGACTTAAAAGACCATTAAGTGGGCCCTCTGGAGCACTGTACTGGAATGGTATCAAGTGCTCTGGACAGGTTCTGGTATGCCCATACCGCGGTATACCACCTGCAACCCACCACTACTACAGACCCTTAATTTTTTTTGTTGTACTTCTCTGCATGCTTTTATATCATGGTGACCAGCACTGTACAAATTAATATCTAAATTAAAAAGAGTATCTTGGTTCAGTGTATCATGTGTTTGGTTCTCCTAAAGTATCTTTATTAGAAGCATTCTTAATATATACCAGTGGTATCAAACTCGATTTCATTGGTGGCTGCATCAGGGTTGTGTTTGAACTTGGGGGGCTGGGGTTAGCATGGCTAGAGTGAGTGCATGTCCAGCTTGACGTCACTTGTGTTGAGGGTGCCTCTAGACCCAAGCACTCTGCCAGGAAAATGGGCTGCCAAACTCCCTTTTCAGCTGCAATGGCCTCCTGCAACCCTCTGCCAGCAAAAACGGAGCTTGGGAGGGTCGCCCGCAATCCTCCTGAGCTCTGTTTTTGCTGGCAGAAGTACTGTGGGCTGGACCTTTGCTGCTTCCAGGGCAGACCCACAGGCCAGATCTAAGCACTCCGTGGGCTGGATCCAATCCTAGGCCTTGAGTTTGACATTCCTAAATCAGAAGACACTGGCTTTTCTGCAAAAAAGTGGATGAATTTCAGAGATATTCCAGAGACTTCTGATGAGATGACTATCATCCAGTCATAGTTCCTGTAGTGTATTCTTTCCCAAACACCAATTAAAATTGTCTGATTTAAATTCAGTTTAACTTTCAGAAGAGGTAGAGAGCTAATAAAAATACTGTATGCTTCAAAGTATTTATGACTCATTTCTTTAGTATTCTGCACCAGGCTTGCAGGCAATGTTAAACCTTATAAAATGGTTAGCCATTAAAGGCAGGCAGCATGCCTAGCATATTCCACTCATTCTTTGAAGATAGGATGACTTACACTATCACAGGAACTAATACTTTATGTTAACAGAATTGTTATTCCAGCTGAGATAAATATGAACTGGAAATACTTAATGGGAGCCATTTCAACACCGCCAAATGCATGGCTTTGTGATCACAGTTGAATACCACTGTAATTCTTGTTAAAAGACAAACATCTTCTTAGCAGAAAGAACCACTTATGGTTACATCAAGTCAAGACAAGTTGTGAAAAAGAACTGGAGTGATATTTGTGAACTTGGCAATCATAAGTACTAAGTGATCTTTATTTTTTATAGAATATTTCAGAATGCCACTGTGATCAAACATTCAAGATGCATCACCATTGATTGCTTTAAAAATACAGTATCTAAATGAGATTGTCCTGCTGAATTCAAGACATAATTCCTCCCATTTCACAGGATAAATACTTGTCTGTTTTGCTAACAAGTATAATTTTGCTATATTACAATTACACTTCACTATCTACGAGTCAAGAAGCAAACAAAAATTGGTGATTTACATTGCATAGCAAAATTTAGCACAAAAAGACCCAGTCTTCATTAAGAAGGCATTAAGGCATTTTTCCTAATCTACCAGATATAATCCCAGGTCAGCAAGTATAAATCCCAGTTCCAACTCTGGAAATAAACTTGTTCTTTCACTCATTGGTTTGTTAAGGAAGTTTATACATTAGGCACAAAAATAATACTAGTCCAGAATTTCTACTTTGACAATCATCAAATATGCTTTGGCAGAATTGCATCCAATATCCCAAGTACAAATTAAATTAAATGGCCAATGGGGATGGTCAGAACCAGAAATCTTGTAGGAACTTTTTATAAAGTACAAACATTGCCATTTAAATGGAACAAAAAAAATGATATAGATTCCTTCCCTGCTGTTGAAATATGTTTTCATTACATTCAGTGACAGCAGAACAGAATGCCTAGGACTTTTGAGTTACAGAATGTCTTATTACTGTCAAATACACAATTGCCAACATTCCTGCACAGATATCAAAAATTGAAGGCTTGGATAACATAGTGCTTTAACTTGCCTTCAGAAGCTACTTAAGAATGGTTCTAAGAAAAAAGGGAGAATATATAGAAAATGATAGAATTATATTTGAATTGTGCTGTATCCTAATGTTGTTAAGTGACATACTGTAAGAATAGGGTGAATGTTATGCCAGATATTTACGTTAGTGTGAATCTTAATTTGCATTATTTGTTCTCCACATTAAAAGTGTGAGGCAACAGTACAGCAGATGGTATACTTTTATCTGGCATTTTCTTAACTGTGATAGTAACTCATACTATCATACAATCTACTAATTGTTTGCATCTTTTGATGTGTGAATCCTTTCTGTGCAGAAAGTATTGAAAATACATTGGGAATGTCTTCTGAAAGAATGGAAAGAATCCCAACTGAGCCATGAAAATTGAGATGAACTGGTGCCATTTTAATGAGAAGAGAGAGACAGAGACAGAGACAGAGACAGAGACTGAGACAGAGACAACTAAAATTATGCTAAGGGGAAAATGGATGGGAAGTTATTTTGAAACAAGAGCCCAATCAAAGATATTGAATGTCTTTCAAGGCCATTCCATCTTCCCATAGCCGTATCCTTTCTATTGACAATTAAACTTTCTTGAGCAATTTTATGGTGAGAGTATTAGCTACCACACTCGACAGATACATTTAGAATCCATCAACCAGGGATGACTACCTCACTCTACCTAATTAAAATGCCAGTATGGTCTATAAATTAATCTATTACCCCATTACTTCAATTCATAATTGAAATGGCTTATTTGAAAGCAGGGGAAACATTATTGGATTTGAGAGAAATTTGGCATATAGTAGTTTCAATTCAGATCCATGTCAGTCTTATAACCAAAAGCCTTGGACTGTTTTAAGCACTGTCCACTTATATTTAGGTCTATTTTATTGTTAATAGAAAGACATATAAAAATCAGAAGCTCTGAATTAACTTGTGCTTTAAGCAGTCCAAGGCTTTTGGTTCATGGAAAATGGACAAATTATTATACTTATAATATATGTATACCATAAGAGTGTTTTCACTCTTCTTATTCTTACAAAGTTTGATGAAATCCATAGTAATTTTTCCTGAATGAATGAATATCAGGAAGAAGAAAGTAGGAATAAATGGACACCTTCATGTTGGAGAAGTGTGTAAAATGAAAACAGGTGAACCTGGTTAGGGCTGCCAAAATAATTAATTAATTGTAAATGTCTAATGATGATGATTGATTAGTATAGTAAACTATAGTCATAATAGATATCCCAGGAAAATATGTCAATCTTGTGTGTGGCTGTAAGAAAGGTTAATTCATGCTATCTATCATTAGGGAAGCAGTTGAAAATGAAACTGACAATAACTAATGCCTTTACATAAATCTATTGTGCACATGGAATACCAAGGTCAGCTGTGGTCACTGAATCCAAAAAAGGATATTGTAGACATGAAAAAGTTACAAAAGGAAGGAATGAAAATGGTCAAGCAAAGAGGCCTATAGCTTTTGTTCTTTTCTTGACCTAAAGAGAAGTTGTGGAAGAAGAAAGATAAATGCATAGAAAATACGGAATGGCATATGTTTCCTCATCAAAAGAATACGGAACTATTGAGAACTGATTAAGTGAATAGTTTTTAAACATAATCAATTAAATTCACAGATAATGCACCCTGTATGATAGTTTTAAATGTGGCTAGTAGATTCATGGAGGAAAGAGAGGCTAAGTGGCTAATAGACCACTTTCTGAATCATATGTAGCGTACATTTGGTATCTAGTACTAGAAAGCAGCAATTAGGCGAATGTTTTGAACTCATGCCCTTTTATGAACTTATTGGCTCAATCTTTGGCCTGATCTAGTTGTTTTTCCATTATTTTAATTAATGGCCTAGAAGCAATAGCTATATTTCTCTAATTGATACTTCATGAATTCATTATTATTGTTGATTTACTCCTATTACCCATTGACACATATATTATAATCAATCAGAGTTTATTCCAGGGGTGGGTTCCTACCAGTTTGAACCAGTTTGGCTGAACCGGTAGTGGTTTGGCAGCCTGGGTCACTGGAACCGGCAGCAACCCAGGCCTGCCATGCCCCTGAACCGGTTCTCTGGACAGCGCCAATGCACTGCCATCTTGTTTTTTGCTTCTGCATGTGTGCAGAACAATTTTTATTGTACTGCACAGGTGCTGCACCCATGGTGAATGGGCAGTAGTGACTGCCGGAACCCACCCCTGGTTTATTCCTATTTGGAATGAAGTTAACATAGCAAGGAAACTGCATGTTCAACTTGGCTGCATTTACTTTATAGTCAATTTGCAAAATAGTTTTGTAGAATATGCATAAGATGTTGCTAGCATAATTCTTTTCAGCAATACTCTGATACTACTTACAAGTATAATAGCAATAATAATAACAGTAGACTTATATACCGCTTCATAGGGCTTTCAGCCCTCTCTAAGTGGTTTACAGAGTCAGCATATTGCCCCCAACAACAATCCGGGTCCTCATTTTACCCACCTCGGAAGGATGGAAGGCTGAGTCAACCCTGAGCCGGTGAGATTTGAACCGCTGAACTGCTGATCTAGCAGTCAGCCTGCGTGCTGCATTAACCACTGCGCCACCTTGGCTCCTGAATAAGTATAGTATTAGTAAAATTTATTGTCATCTTTAAACCTGTTTGTTCGGCTGGCTATACTTTGATGTCTTCTGCCCGATGGTATAAATGCAAAGAGATATTGACCAGGGTGAATCATCTCTGAGTATCTTCTTTACTCTGCTAAACAGCGAGATCTGGTGATGTCATCCAGTGGTGTCAGAGGGCAACCAATGGTTTCTGTCCTAATTGACCATTCTCTGTAGTGCCTTCTAGTCCGCAGCTGTTAAACCAGCAATTACTGTAATCAGTATGTGAGGGACACTTCTATGGTGGACCAATAGAAAGAGGTCATCAGCCATTGTTCCACCTGATTTTTTCGCAGGACTCTAAGGAAATGAAGTCTGTGTTGGGCCTTTCCAATCACCAGAGACATGTTGTTTTACAGGTGAGATCTTGACTAATAAGCACTCCCAAGAATTTAAAAAGTAAACCCTCTCCACACAGCCCCCCTCTTTGATATACAGTGGGGCAGGTTCCACTTTGTGCTTCCTGAAATCTAGCATCATCTCCTTTGACTTACTAGTGTTTAGATGTAAGTTGTTTCTTGAGCACCATGCAGATGTCTTCTGGACTTCTTCCATGTATGCTGATTCATCCCCTCCAGTTATGACCCAGCACTGTTGTGTCATCTGAAAACTTTATTATGATGTTGGATAGATCAGAGGATATGCAGTCATATGTATACAGCGAGTACATGTATGGGCTGAGCACACAGCCCTGAGGGGAGTCTGTGCTGAGCTTCAGCATGGAAGATGTAAAGGACCCAACCCTTACTGTTTGTGGATGATCCGTCAGGAAGTCTTTCATGTGAGAATGTATGTTGGGAAATATTGAGTGCAAAGAAGAAGGGGACGACAGAAAATGGCTGGATGGAGTCACTGAAGCAGTAGGCGTGAGCTTAAATGGACTCCAGAAGATGGTAGAGGACAGGAAGGCCTGGAGTAACGTTGTCCATGGGTTGGACATGACTTCGCAACTAATAACAACAACAAAATGAGAAGAAAAATAGACAGCACCATGCCTTAATTTCTACATTTTCATTTAATATTCTACAAAAATAAGGGGGAAAAACCTTATGTCTACTCATTTTCCTTGAGCAAATGCTTCAGTCTGTCCTTGAATAAGTTTCTGAAGGAAGTAAATTTAACTGAATGTCTAGATGTGTGCACATACTTAGTTATACTACTTTGTTATCTGTTCTTGTTAAGCTGTTAGACCAACACCTCTTTTATATATATATATATATATTATATATATATATATATATATATATAATATATATATTATATATTATATAATTATATATATATATATATATATATATATTTAAAGTCACAACCCCTGGTATGCCCAAATATGGGAGGAAGGTCGCACTTCCACTCTCTGTCTTCGGCTCGTCACAAGAGACCATCCAGACAGAAACCCAATATTTTTTACTGTTGCCTTTTTGTTACATTTGTTATATTTATGCTGATAAATAATAAAGGGAGACTAGTATAGATCTATTTCAAGCTATTAGCTCTCATCAGCTAGCCATACCCAAGTTTGGGTATATGTTCTTTTATGTATATGTAATATATGTATATGTTATGTATATATGTATATATATGTATATGTATATGTATATGTATGTATGTATATGTATATTATATGTTATGTAATGTATATGTATATGTCTATTATATATATATCTATTACATTGACCCAGTTTAGGGAAGGGGAAAACCCTGATACATCACTTGACACCACCATGACAATGCACGTTTGACACCCCTGTCATAGACAATTTTATATTTTCCTAGAAGGATTGGGGAGATGGTTTATTTAAAAAAAAACTAAGATACAAAACTGAAACATACCAACAAATATATGCAGTTCTATGTGTATTGCCTTATCCTATTTATATTACTATTTATACTACACAATATATTCTATTGTTAAACTGTACCCCATACTATTACTTATACCCCTCTGATATATTAAACTATACTACTAATACTTCACAATAGCATTTTAACTCTTACAGACTGTTTAATCTTCAAATTATCTCTCTCCTCTCCCACTCCCTCCCTCTCCCTCTCCCTCTCTCTCTCTCTCTCTCTCTCTCTCTCTCTCTCTCTCTCTCTGATTTTCTTCAATTGCTGTTTTCTTCTTTATTAATAAGTAGTAGTTAAAGCACTGGCATTTTCCCAACATGGGGCTTTGGCTTGCCCTTCTTTTATTTCCTGACCCTTTCATTACTGTTAAGAAAACTCTTCCTTTCATTTGGTGGTGGCAGCTGAATTTCCAATACACCATGTTTTCTCCTTGCTCCGCCTGTTTTAAAGTTTCAGCTTTTATCAGCAACCCTGCCAAGTTGAGTTGGGGAGAAGGCTCAAATAGGAAGCGACAGTATAGGTACTAGCAAATTCTTTTTCAGCCTGTTCTTCCAAAGGAAGCCTGCTATTTTACATGCCTTGGGCTTATGACCCATCTTAAAAGGGGAGGGAGTTCAGTCACAATGTAATGGCAGCCATCTTGACTTGCACTCACCTATGCTGTTGTTTTAAGGTGAAAATATCACTTTAACATCAATACAGACTCCATAAGGCTTGTTCCTCCATGGGCAACAAGCCAAAGGTTAATGAGAGGAAGACAACGTTTTGGGGAAAAAGAAAAGAAGAGGTTGTTAGACAGTGGAAGTGGAAAAAATTGTCACCATGTAAGCAATGGCAATTAAAGGAGACAGAATAGCAAAGCCCAATTTTCTATCTGTCACAGAAATGTCCCTTGTTCAAAACTGTGGACTAAGAATATGTTTTATTAGTAAATCAATTAAACTTATTTAAATCTTTTCCCTTACTATAAGAAAAATAGGACATTTTGAGGTGATTCAGGGAAGTGCCTGATACTGTCATCATTTAATAGGCAAAGGATTGGTAAGAAAATAATTTCACCCATTAGGAGACCCTCTTATATCTATGGAAGACTTCTCTAACCACAGATTCATTTGCAGAAAATAAATATTCCTTCCCAGTGATTAGTTTGGCAGATTCATTAGTGAAGCTACTGTGTGTGTTGAATATGGAGATGAATTGGTTTGTCACATTTCTTAAAGCCTGTTAACATCTTTGTCATTAGTTGGAAGTCTGGTATTTATTGTCAAATTTTAATGTACGGAGGCAATATATATTGCTGAAATTAGACCAAAACAGATATAGTACAAGTTGCAAATCAGTTGCAGCCAGTCGCTATCTGTTAATCTAATCTATTTCCCAAGCGGTTGTGAGGGTCATATTTGTTGTTCTGATATCCTTAATAGTGAAAGGCAGGATATAAAGGACAATAAATAAACATAGTATCATAAAATTGGAAGAGGCCTCAGAGGTCTTTTGTTTAATCCTCTGCTCAAGAAAGGAGATATATAGGCTACAAATTTTTTTTTGCAAGCTACAATTTCTTCAGTTTTTAATGCTTGAATATCTCATTAAATAATGAAATCATAATAGTACAAAGGTTCACCAGAAATATTTTAGTCCAACTACCTTCTTGATCTGAGATCTGCTAAACCATTTAGTGCAATTAGCCAGACACATTCAGTTGGAGTTAGTGGACATCAACATTGAATAAATAAAATAGAGGTTGTCCTTGACTTGTGACCAAAACGTTTAACAACCTTTTGAAGTTACAATGGTGCTGAAATGAGTGACTTATGACCAGTCATTGCAGTTGCAAGTATTAGAGCATCACCATGGACATGTGTCCTAGAAGGCTTGGGTTTCTTCAGGCAAGTCCAGTGAATCACACCGGAGAGGTGGAAAGGAAAGGAAAAGGTTTATTTCCAAATGGAAAGGTTACTTGGTGGCAAGTTCCTCTTTTATACAATTTTGCCATGAACCAATCATGGGAACATACATTATTATAACTAAGGTGACCAGATTTTCAGATTGGAAAAGAGGGACGCCCTTGACCGGGGGGGTGGGGGCTTGATTAAAAACAATTTTTTTGTCAAAAGGTCACCCCAGGACACTGAAACCAGCATAAATACGAATCTGTTGCCAAACAAAATTTTGATCACGTGACCATGAGGATGCTGCAACGGTCGCTAAGTGTGAAAAATGGTCGCAACGGTCACTAAGTGTTAAAATGGTCATCAGTCACTTTTTTCAATGCCATTGTATCTTCCTGATTATTAAAAGTGCAAATTCACTCAGTGTCAATCATGACTCCTGAGTCCATTTCAAAGTATTGTGCATAGAAATTTTAAAAATGGCTTGTTTCAATTTATTTTGGATAGAATCTTTTTTTAAATAGTCTAAGACAATTTAAAAAAGAATCAACACAGAATACCACTATTTAAAAAAATCATATGCACAATAAATACAATATTATTTTAAAATACATTAAAAAAATAAAAGAGAAAACCCGGCTCACTTACCAGGAGGCAGGCAGAGTCAGCAGATCTTCGTAGCGATGGATGGAAGCACACAGGGAGCCTATATACGCAACTGCAGTAACAATGACAATGATGAAGGATTGGATTGAGTTAAAGAATAAAAGAATTCTGATCTTAGAAGGCCATGACCTGCAGGCAGGCTGGCATAATTTCTTATGGAATGAATGACAAACATAAAATGCACAAATACTTTCAAAATCATTTAATTAGAACTTTACTGCAACAATGGCTCAAAATAAAAAAAATCCACTATGTGAAAACCCCAAATTGGCTATCACCAACAGAAAGAACGACACACCCAAATTTTACAGATTGGAACAAATTCTAAGATACAGAGATCTAATTGACAGACAGGGAAATTTAAAAACAATTGAAGAATTGGCAGATCAGAATATGAAAGGTGATTGGCTAACCTACCTCCAAATTAAAACTAAATACAATAAAGACACTAAAATTATGGTATTGAAACAGAACCACACGAATTGAATAAAATTATTCAAAGTCTGGACAGAAAGATGATAGGGAAAATATACAAATTCCTCTTGAAATATCAAATGGAAGAGGAAATTGGAAACTGTAAAAGAACCAATGATAAAATGGGCACAGAACTTTGGCTATAACATTGAACTAGACAAATGGGAAAAATTTGGGGGAATAAATTTAAGAATGACACTATCAATCCCATACAAGGAAAACCAGTACAAAATGCTTTATTATAGATGGCATCTGGCACCGTCAAGGTTGGCCAAAATTTCAACAAATACCTCGCTAAATTGCTGGAAATGTGATTCAATACATCATGGCACATATTATCATTTATGGTGGACTTGTGAAGAGGCAAAAAAATTCTGGAAAAGGATCAAAAATTGAAGAAATAACAAAGGTTAAGTTAAGGCGGCTGCCAGCGCCCCAACCTCTCCTCCTGCCGCGGTGATCCATTTTGATTCACGAACGGACTCCGCGGCAGGAGGAGCTGGGGGCTCTGGCAGCCGCCCGCAGACAACTTCCAAGCGGTTCAGGGCTTCTGCCGGGCCGGGAGCCCCGGAAGCAAGAGGAAGTTGTCTGCGGGCGGCTGCCAGCCCCAACCTCTCCTCCTGCCGCGGCGATCCATTTTGATTCACGAACGGACTCCGCGGCAGGAGGAGAGCTGGGGCGCTGGCAGCCACCGCAGACAACTTCCAAGCGGTTCAGGGACTTCTGCCGGGCGGCGGGAGCCCCGGAAGCGAGAGGAAGTTGTCTGCGGGCGGCTGCCAGCGCCCCCAGCTCTCCTCCTGCTGCGGCGATCCATTTTGATTCATGAACGGACTCCGTGGCAGGAGGAGAGCTGGGGGCGCTGGCAGCCGCCCACAGACAACTTCCAAGTGGTTCAGGGGCTTCTGCCGGGTGACGGGAGCCCCGGAAGCGAGAGGAAGTTGTCTGCGGGCGGCTGCCAGCGCCCCAACCTCTCCTCCTGCCGTGGCGATCCATTTTGATTCATGAACGGACTCGGCAGCAGGAGGAGAGCTGGGGCGCTGGCAGCCGCCCGCAGACAACTTCCAAGCAGTTCAGGGGCTTCGGCCGGGCGGCAGGAGCCCCGGAAGTGAGAGGAAGTTGTCTGCGGGCAGCTGCAAGCGCCCCCAGCTCTCCTCCTGCCGCAGCGAGCGGAAAATTTGATTAGAATTAGATTACTCACCAGTCAGCGCAGCTGCAACCTCTTTCGTCTTTTGGCGAAAGGAAATGGAGACTCGCGCAGGCGTGTTGAAAATTTCCCATCCCAGCCAGCTCACTGATTGGCTGGAGTCCAGGCCAATCCAATCAGTGAGCGGCAGGTTGGGCTGGCTTAAATTTGTAGGTAGTAGGTAAAAGGCTAAAAGCACGCTTTTTTTGGCGCTCGCAGCTCCTGCCCATCAGCTGCTAGCTTGCTGGGCTGGCTCATCTGGTAGGATAGAGAACAGAACGATGAGCCAGCCCAGCAAGCTAGCAGCTGATGGGCGGGAGCTGCGAGCGCCAAAAAAAGCGTGCTTTTTAAAAAAGCGTGCGGGACGCGGGAAAATGCATTGGAAAGCAGGGGTGTCCCGCCAAAAGCGGGACGTCTGGTCACCTTATTATAACCCAATCATTAAGAGTAACATTATGCATACATCTTAAGTGGGCATAGTAACATAGTTTAAGAAAAATATGACAGGGTAGGTTGAGATCTCTGACCTATCAGCCACATTTCTTATCAGAAAAACTTAGTACCAGGGCTTCACCTATCACCCTAGGTGACCTGCACTTCTGAGCAGCAAGGCAGATGATTTAACTCAAAGTGTTATCATCTCTGTCTGACAAAGCAGTTCAACTCTATGAAAGTTCATGCCACTCCCTTCCAACTATTTCTTCGTTATTTCTATACGCTAAATAACAAGCCATATCTTAATATATAACTAACAAACAATTTATTAATGGATAAGTGTAATTGGACTAAGACTAAATAGCTAAATGAATTTTAACTATTTAGCCTATTTAGGCTATTTGGGCTTTCCCAACAGTCACATGATCAAAATTGGACCACTTGGCCAATATTGATTTATATTGATTTCAGTGATCTGTTGTCTGTGATCAGCATTTCTGATCTTTCCAGAGGCTTCTAATAGGCAAAGTCAATGTGGCAAACTGGATTCTCTTAACATCTTAACATCTGCATTGTTTACTTAATGACATTGCCAAAAAAAGATCCTAAAATCAGGTACAACTCATTTAACTTAGAGACAATCCCAATTGTGGATGTAAGTTGAGGACTACCAGTATAAATTGATTTCAGTGATCTGTTGTCTGTGATCACCATTTCTGATCTTTCCAGAGGCTTCTAATAGGCAAAGTCAATGTGGCAAACTGGATTCTCTTAACATCTGCATTGTTTACTTAATGACATTGCCAAAAAAAGATCCTAAAATCAGGTACAACTCATTTAACTTAGAGACAATCCCAATTGTGGATGTAAGTTGAGGACTACCAGTATAAATAATAGGTCAGGGCACAACTTCATTATCAAGCTGTTTCTTTTGGCTAATTTTAAAATTTACTTTTAACTTTTATTTTGATGGTAAATCATTTTAAATGTTTATATCCCTTGGATACCCTGGGATAAAGCATATACAATCATTAAATAAATATAATACATTCTTGAATTTAAAGACTTTCCCCCAAAGATATATGTTTATACACAGATACGCCATGACTGAATATCTTTGCTGCAACATGTCAGGTATTGATAGTTCTTTCCCCTAAGGTATAGTATGAAAAGAGTTGAATCAGCTGTCTCACCAAATAAACTTTCTGGCTCAATGTTTTTAAATTATATCCAATGCAGTGAAAAATATTTTCTCTAAACAAAAAAAAAGTATGATATAATAGTGAAACGAACAATGCCAAAGATTCCCAAATGATTAAAAGTTGAAAACTTTCAAATCCAACATCCTGCTGTTCTATGTATGCTCTGAGGGCAGCTATACCATTTCTACTACTTTTCTACTTAAATACAGCAATTCTTGATACTGTTCTGTTATCAATAGCTTTTGCAGATAGGGAGTTTTCCTGATGCTTAGCGGTAATCTTTTTCCTCAGCAACCATTCCTACCTTTTGGTTCTTGTCTTCTGTTCCATTTTCTGAATATCTGTCTGAAATATTATGTATCCTTTTTTTTTTAATTATTTTTTCTAGGCTAAACAGCTCTTGCAATCATTCATTCTAAGGTTTGGTTTCTAGCCCCTTCACTATTCTGATCATTCTTCTGTGGATGCATTTTCAATGTTCATTGTAAAATACGGCATCCACACCAGACCTGGACATCGTACTTCAATATGAAACATAACTAATACAGAATAGAATGAGATTAAACCTGTGACCTGTATATTACACTTCTGTTCTATTTATATTTCATCTAGTTCTGGTCATCACAATATAAAAAGATGTTGAGAATCTAGAAAGAGTGCAGAAAAGAGCAACAAGAATTATTAGGGGGCTGGAGGCTAAAACATACAAAGAATGGTTTCAGGAACTGGTTATATCTAGTCTAGTGAAAAGAAGGAGCAGGGGAGACATGATAGTGGTGTTCCAAAATTTGAGGAGCTACTACAAAGAGATCAAACTATTTTCCAAAGTAACAAAAGGCAAGACAAGAACAATGAATGGAAACAGAGAGAAGCAACCTAGAACAAAGGAGAAATTTCCTAATGGTGAAAGCAATCAATCAATGGAATGGCTTGCTTTCAGAAGTTGTGAGTACTCCATCACTGGAGGCTTTCCAAAAGACACTGGGACAGCCATTTGTCAGAAATGGCATATGGTCTCCTGCTCGACCAGGGGGTTTGGGGAGAAGAGCTTCAAGGCCCCTTCCAACTTCTACCCTATCCTACCCTACCCTACCCTACCCCCCTACCCTACCCTACCCTATCAAGAGCACATCTCCCCACTTCTAGCTTGCGGGAAAACTGGAAGTTGCCTCTTTACAGAAAAGTCAAAAAATAAAGAACCATCATTAATGATGACCAAGTTTCTGTGGTTGATTTTCCAATTCAAAGAGAATCTACTTTTCATTGTAGTTCAGATTTAGCAAACTGTAAATATATAATTAGGTTTTACGGCTTCTCATGGAATCCAATCTAAAGAAAATCAACTGCATTAAATTTATGTGACTGGATGAACAGAGAACCTATACAGGTTTCTACTATGTCATCATTTACTGAATATTTGCCCAATGGACTGTATCTGATCAGTATGAGCCATTATAGTGCTAGACTCAATTATTGATTAATTAAGAAGACACTTTCCCATAGCACTTGAGTTTAAACAGACAAACTGAGTTATTCTACTCCTTTTACAATTTAATATCATTTAACTGTCAACTTGTGCATTCAACTGGGAACTTATCCTGTCAGAATACATAGGAGTGCAGTGTGGACATGCATATATGCCAGAATTTCCAGTTATCATTTATTGTAAAGAAACATCCTTTATTCCTGAAAATGACATTCTTGAGAATAATATACTTTTCCTTTTAGAAAACAATACTGTAGTCCAAAGCAAATCCATAAGCTTTTTTGAAATTTAACAATATAGCTCAATTATGATTTCATAATACACATTTGCATAATTCATATGTAGCATTATGTATACATATAAGTTTCCGCATTTAATATAGTTGTTAAATTATAGGAAGTATTTGTATTTGTATTTATTTGTTTTGTATGCCGCCCACTCCCGAAGGACTCCGGGCGGCTCACAATAGACAACACTCCCGAAGGACTCCGGGCGGCTCACAATAGACAAGGGAAGGGGAAAACTGGACAAAGACAACACTTTAAAAACAAAATCGCAACATTCACAATTTCCGTGGGGCTGGATGTTTCACAAGCCCCCCAGCCTGCTGGAGCAGCCAGGACTTGATGGCTTTGTGGAAGGCCGGGAAGGTATGAGAAAGAAAGTGGAGGACTTGGCCCCTTTATTTTTTATATTGACCCCTCTAGCATGATAACTATGATATCACTGAAATCAATATGATGATGGCTTTTGTTAAGTGTCTGCTTCCCTGTACTCATATAATCTGTGTGAGGAGATCCACATCTATGTGACAGACTGTGAAAAAGGCAGTCTCTTCTGCCTTCTGAAATCAGTTTTTTTTAAAGTGTAAGACATTAGTTTGATTTGGTTCTATTGCTTGTGTCTGTATTATATTGAATTCCAATATGACATGGACATTCTCCCTCAAAGTTTCTGCAACGTCAACCCTTTATATCATATTGTCTCTGTTAGTAAGAACGTCTAGTACAGCTGACCCTCTACTTCCCTCCCTTACCTTTGGGCAATGAAGTTGTCAACTAGGCTCATAAGTAACCTGTTTGATCTTGATGCAGAGTTTGTTTTCCAGTTGATGTCAGGGTAGTTAAAGTGTCCCCCCCCCTAACTATTAATATATCCTAGCCCATCCCATCCCGTACTATCCCATTTTATCCCTCCATGAATAAGAAAACAATTGCCAGCTTGAGAGAGGAAAAAGGTAATCTAGGCAAATTGTTTCTATTTATTTCTATATCCTATCCAAATAATGGATAGAATATAGGAGCAACTGTATCCATATTTAGTCAATTATCTACACTAAACTTATTACAAGGTAGAACTTATTAAAATAAGTAGTAAAGAAATCCTGAGATTAGAAATGTCTAATAATCATGTATCAGTTCAGTGTGTGTTGATTTTACTGTGTATTTTGATTTTACAACTGTTTTACACATCTTATCAGTAAAGTAGATGGGACAACAGGAAACAAGGAGTGCTTCCTGGAGTCAAAACTAAAAGCTTCGGTTGCTTTGTCTGCCTCAAAATGAGAAAATAACTCTCATACTTGTGCGCTCTACATGGGGCTGCCCCTGTAGAGTGTTCGGAGAACAGTTGGTCCAGAATGCAGCCGTGCGAGTGATATCGGGTGTACCTAGATACACCCATGTTACACCTATCTTCCGCGAGCTGCACTGGCTTCCTATCGGTCTCTGGACGTGCTTCAAGGTGCTGGTTATTACGACTTCCTGTGGGAAGCCTGTCGCCGAAGGAGCTCAACGGAGCCCCTCTCAGAGTTCTGGTCTGTATATCTAATTAAGATCAATAGATATCACCCCTTTCTGGCAGAAAGGGGCAGGCAGAAGCTCAGGTGCTAGGATTTATTCGTAGTTCACAGCCCCCTTTCTTTTTTTTTGGGCTGCGAACGGAGAAGATCCAGCGTAACTGAGCTCTTATCTCCAGCCAGTTCCTCGCAGCTGCCTTTTTGCAGCCCTAGACAGGCGACCCCCCCCCACTCAGGACAATGATAAATTGTTTAAAGCAACTTAAGCTAACACGAGCGGGTCTCACTCCTGTGATTTTTTTTTTTTTATAACTATCTAAACACCAGCCTTGTTTTTCCTTTGAAACTTCTCTGTGCAATTGGGATACAAAATGGCGTTTTTACTGTGTTGTGATTGATGACGTAATTAACCGGCTTTATCTCCCCGGAGACTGCTACTCATTAACAAGCAAAATCTACAAATAATTTATTGAGAACTGACCAGCTGAAGACACTGTTTATCTGTTTATTCTCAGCTTTTATCTATAATGCCTCCCAGGTCTAAGCAGGCAAAAAAATCCCCCCCGCATGTGCTTAAAGAACTTGTTAGTAAATCGCTGCCTTTGTCTCCTACACCACCTACTGGAGATTCCTTGACACAGGAGCTTTTCTTTCAAATAATTAATGACTTTAAACAAGAAATTAAAGAATTTGTGCTGGATTTATGCGATAAAATACAGACTAAAATTGCCCAAATAAAGGCGGATATGTTTGAAGTTACGTCTACTTTGACAGATTATATCGAAGAAATGGAGACTAAACTGGAAACTTTGGAGGGGGCTAATTTTAATTTGACTTCTAATATCCAAGCATTACAACAAGAGATTAGAAATACTCAAACACAACTTACAATGATAAATTATAACAGAAAGGCGTCTGCAATAAGAGTCAGAGGACTGCCCGAAAAGAAAGGAGAGAACTTGAAACAGACATTTGTAGAAGCTTTCAGCCAAGCAGTGGGAGGTCCGGGACTCAATTTTGATTGGAATATTCGAAAAATCTATCGCCAGAATTCGCGTGTAGCAGAGCAACGACAGCTTCCAAGAGACATAATTATATACTTTTTCACAAGAGAATCCAGAAATGCGATCACTCAAAAGTTTTACAATAACAGGCTCCGAATCGATGGCCATGATTGTTTGTCTTTAAAGAAATCCCGCTCCAGATGCTGCAAGCAAGGAGAGGCTATACTTTTTTAACCCGAACTTAGAAATCGTCAAATACAGTATAAATGGGAAGCTCCAGTTGGAATCACAGTTACATTTGAAAATCAAAGATTTCGTATTAATTCTGTCTCGGAAGCTCGGGACTTTATTATAAACTCTGAAGGCGGGGCTTCTTGACTCACTCGGAAATGCGGAGGGACAAGGTGAAGGAAAGACAAGCAGCAATTCACTTGGTTACAAGAAGGAGGGAGTTGTTCTCCCCCTAATGGAGAGGCAGAAGAGCGGAAACTGAGGATTCAGTCATATTTTCAAAGCAGCGGGACACGTGGTTATAAGGGAGAGGGTAGCCCTCTCTTTCCGAAAGGGCAGAAGAGTAAAGAATATAGATCCAGCGATGTCTTTAAAATACTTTCTAAGCTTTTGGACTGATTAAAACTTTAGGATTTCTGTTTGGTATGAAATGGTAAAGCTGTGTACTGATGAGGAATGGAAAGAAGCATTGCTTATTCTAGACAGATATTATACGGGACTTTTACAAGACTTATTTGAATCTCAATCCAAACTGCGCATGAAGTGTTTTCTGTGAGGAAAGCGGGGACTAAGATTTATTTGAATTGCGGTTTGGGATGAATGGAGATGGGAGGAGTGGGGCAGAAAGGAAGGTGGAGCGGGATATTGATGAAGGGATCTTGGGATTGAATGAACTGGTATGGATTTTGGGCACACATTTTACGGATTTACATGCTTGAAGTATAACATAAAAAGCTCAGGATTTTAAAGTGAAGAGCGAGATCCTAATCTTATGCAATTTGGGCTTGGGAGGAATGGAGACGTGAAACGAAGGGTAGGAAGATGAGTAGCGAAAGTATGATTAGACTGCTCTGTATTTGAAGATAAATTGATTTTTGTATAAACTAATATTTGAATATAAGGTTAAGAAAGGCTATCTGGAGAGTCTACAGGAAGATGGGGGTAAATATCAAAGAAGTAAGGGACGAGGACAAAATATAAATGGAATGATTCACACTGTTTAAATTTTAAGAATGATGGGAGGCTGAGCATAATGCAAAAGATTTTTAAATTTTTTTTTTATTTACTTTTTCGTTTTTTTCTTTTCTTTTTCGGAGTGTTCTTTTTATTTTATTTTTATTATTATTGTTAATAAGATATTTTGAAGGTGAATGGTACTGAACGGTGCCGGTGTGGGACCTGGGAAGTCGGAGGGGTTAGGGAGGGGGTTCATTGGGGGGTGTGGGCGGGTGGAGATATAGTTTCAATATATAGAATAAGAAATACACTTGTATACTGTTGATCCTTATATTTTCTTTTTATTTTTCTCTTTTTTTTTCTTTTTGCTTTTTTCCTTTCTTTTTTTCTTTTTAGCGTAACTGAATAGATTAAGGAATAGAGAAATGCACCATAGTGAGAAGTAGAGGAAAGGAAGAGGAGAAGTAAGGAGGGAGGAAGAGGGGAATGTAAGGAGGTTGAGAGGGGAAGGAGGGTGAGGAAGGCGAGAAAGGAAGATAGGAGGGGAAAGGGAAGTAGGAGGGTGATCGTTGGAGGGAGAAAGGAAAGTTGGAGGGGGAGAAGAAGGGGTGTATGAAAGCGATAGGTTGGGTTTATGAGTTGTGTTTAGGTTGGGGTTTTTCTTTTCTTACTATTATATTATTATTATTGCAAATATACAGTATATAAGTGAATGTACAAAATTGAAAATGAAAATGAATAAAATTTAATAAAAAAAAAAAGGTGCTGGTTATTACCTTTAAAGCCCTACATGGCCTAGGACCTGATTATCTGCGAGAGCGCCTCCTGCCACATACTTCCCAACGGTCGATAAGATCTTACAGGCTGGGCCTCCTCCGGGTGCTGTCGACTGGACAATGCAGGCTGGCGACCCCTCGGGGAGGGCCTTCTCTGTAGCTGCTCTGGCCCTGTGGAACGATCTGCCCGCAGAGATCCGGACCTTTCCCACTCTCTCGGCCTTCCAAAAAGCCACTAAAACCTGGGGCTGTTGACCCTTGAATGAGGTCCAGCCCCCATCTAGGCTTGAGTGCATGGTGTTTTGTTTTTAAATTTGTTTTTGTTTTCCCCTATATTTTATTTTATTTTACTCTTGTATTTGTAAGCCGCCTGGAGTCCTACGGGATTGGGCGTCATATAAATTTATTAAATTATGAATTAATTATGACTTATAGACTGTTTTATGTCAAAAATCAAAAAGCTACTCATATGCTATATCAATAAACAAACAAACAAATAAATCCAGAGAAGACAAAGGCTATAAACTAAGAATTTGTTTGAAACCCTTTGCCAGTGTGAATGACTCCAATCTTTGAAATCTCTTGAGGACATCAATCATAATTGAACAAGTATAATCTTGTCTCCTTTGTTTACTTCCCATGCCACTCCTCATGTAGACACCTTTGCAAGTTTCTTTGATGCCAAGAAATGCCCAAATGCTCCCAAATGCTACCTTTGGGAGAACCTTCTCAATAGAGGTACCTTCACTACTGAATTCCTTGTATTTCAGGCATAACCAGTAATTCACTTTAAAATGTGCCTTGTCACACAGGCTTTGGATCTTGACATTGATTATGTATGTGCAGGGTTTTAGAAATTGCTTTTTAGTACTTGAAGATTTTAATTTTATATGTTCTTTTTTCACTTGTAAAACGTTTGTGATTCTTTAAGGAAACCAATCAATGAGAGAATCAACCTAGAACTAAGGAAAATTTTCCTGATAGAACAATTAATCAATTTGCCTCCAGACATTGTGGTTGCTCCATCACAAATTTAAGAAGAGATTGGACAGTTATTTGTCTGGAAAGCTATAGCGTATCCTACTTGATCCTTATACTAGAAGATCTCCAAGGTTTCTTCCCCTTCTGTTATAAATGATATACACAAACCATTTTCATTGAAAATAGTGTTTAGAAGATAAATCTGATATATCTTAAAAGAATTGGGTTATATATTTCCAAATTGATTGTACAACAGGATAAGTGGCCTGTTTGCTTATCATTTTACAGAATATTTGGTGGCTCTTAAATGTTTTGATCGACATGGAGGTAATCTTCTTAAATATAAACTTTAAAAACTTAACTGAAAACCTATGTCTTTATTTTACCCCTTATTGTGCAGATGTAATAGAGGGCACAATCCATCTGGAGGGTTTTTCATTTTTAAACAAATCGAAGCAATATGAAAGCACAATACTGTATTAGGAAAATGTGCAGCTAGACTGTGTACAATACTTTAAGGATATGGATTTGTATTGCAGAAACATTTTGAATTATGATACAATCTGACAATGCTATTCCTAGACATATGCCTTTAAGATTAGGCATGCATGGGCAGCTGAGATACAAGACATCAAAACAACCATTCTAGGTTATGTGACTGAATAATAGTAATTATTTCTTCTTTGCTGAGCTGATATACATGTATATATATCTCCGACATGCAAAATAGTGATGTGAGGAACAAAGAAATGATCACTGAAAGAGATTTGTTGTGTGCCTTAGTAATTATTGAAGAAAGGTCTGTCAAGTTTAATTGATGTATTGGGTTATTGTATGATAAATGTACCTAGGGAGTTTTAGCTTTATGGTCAAATGTATAAGAGAAATTACCACTGGCATTTTTCTGTAGCTGAACACTCAGCAAGGGGCCCTTGCATGTTGGGAGATTAGTTGTACAGCAAAGGCTGGAAAATTCAGCTGCTGCATACATTTTAACATTTTTATTTCACCTGAACACTAATTAAATGCAGCCCTTTTTTTTGCAGATTTCAAAAACAGTAATAGCAATATGGTCAAAATGGGTCCCTATGGAGTCTTTGACAGACAGCTGATCTTTCCGTTCTTTACCTTGGAAATCACTGAGGAAAACAGTCATGAAACTGAAACCGCATTTTAAAAGCAAATTTGGGGAAATAAGTGTTCTTTATTTAAACTAAACATTTGATTCCTAACCACCATCCTACCCCACCCCCTGTCACAACCCATTTTGATTTTTCATTGGCAGTGGCCAATTTGTGGTTTCCCCAGCTCTTTATTAGGAAAAAAAAACTCAGATCCCGAAGCAAAGATTGTATCTATTCTTTTATAGATGTGTAGAAAGATGTTCATATAATTTGTACACATAACTGCTTATTGAAAGGGTGCCTTGAAGAAGATATTCATTAAAAAACTGATGCAGTTCTTCCTGTTACCCACAGCAGATTCAGTATTCAGAGGCAGTCATTCAAGACCCCATCAATAGTAATGTGTATTGAGCTGTTCAGTCATCTTTCTAGCTGCCCAATGGAGAGGAATTCAGGATGCAAACAAAGAAAGAGACATAGTGTATATCATGGAAAGAGAATGAAGTGAAATTCAGACAAGCTGTAGTTCAGGGGATGATGAATGCTATATGTCTTTGTGGAAAAATGATTCAGCAACTCCCACGATGTCCAGGCTAGCTTGATCTGCTCCGAGTAGTCCAGCAACACCTACTGCTACAATTGCCGCACCTTGTTTTTGATAATTGTAGGTGACTGCAAAGCCTATTAGTGACTCCTCATCTGCCTTGTATCTCTTAAGTGTGTATACGTAAAGTCTCATATATGCATATTTCTGTATCTGTGAACTGAAAATTGTGCTTCTTCCTCATTAAATTAAACTCTAATCCCAAGTCTTATTAAAATATTACACCACAAACCATTGGGATTTGCAAGTGTAAGCAGAACACTAAGAGGTAGAGACCCAAACCTATTTACTCCAGTAGCCATTTACTCCATGAATGCAACACCATATTGCCTGAGGTATCCCCATAAAGAAGGTTGACTGTTTTTTCTCCAGTGATCCCTGTAGGCTAGAAATCCTGTTTGTTTGCTACTAATGCTGCTGTCCTACATATTTTCTTCATAATGGTAATTTCCTCATAGTGCTTTTGCTATTCCCTGCTATTTTAAGATGAAATTGGGATTTCTGGGGAAGGGAAGGTTTAAACTTTCCTCCTACTGCAGTGACTCTGACTAAGATCACAATTTTCCCTGCGAAGAAATAGTATTCATGAGCATTGTGAAGAGATCTGTAAGTGTGCCACAAATATTTTAACTTACTTTGACTGAAGAAATTAACATGCCTACAAGGTATGTTCTGGCTCTGTTTCCTATAAGTGCAGCATTCTGAGGAGACAGTGGCACAGCCAAATAGTGACATAAAACTGTCATCTACACTTTGTGACCTGGCAAAGAATTTGAATCCCTAGTCTGCCTGATATGAGGTTGAATATTGGTGGAGGACTACTGTTTCAGTGAAGGACAAGTTAAGAATACTGGATAGATTCCTCTGGGTTCATTTTCTTTACCCTGAAGCTTTGCCTGTTGGTAGGAAAACAGCTAACAGTGACTCTCCTTAACATGGAGAGAAATGAAGTTGAGCAAGTGCTGGAGTTGCTCAGTTAATATCACATGCTGAGTTTATCTAAAAAAGTTGGAGGGATGCAGATATTCCATTTCATCCTCTATGTGACAGGCTCATTTCTGAATGTGTATTTAATGTTTTCTGAAAGACACTGAACATGTATCCAAAAATAGAGTTGCTGAAAGGAAAAGAGATAGGGGGGCAACAAGCAAACACCTGGGCATAACCATGCAGACATCAATTCCAATCCTGTCCTCATGTCTAGCATCATTCAGAAATACATTATGTCAAATATGGCTACCATGCAGTAGGTAAATGCTACCTCCATAGCAAAATATATTGTCAAATGAAGCACCTTGTTGGTACAACCTGCAATATATCCAGTTATGATACAATCAGCAGTTGACATGTGGAGGAATCTGCAAGTCCTTCCTGCTTTAAAACTGACCTTGGATATAGCAAGGACTAGGACAATCTCAAGAATTTTTCTTTGAAAAATAGTTGAGAACCCTTAAAATGTGTTAAACCCATGTTTATAAGGAGCTCATGTAAGACATGATGGAAAACTTCAGTCAGCCATTGCATGGGAAAATGCCTCTGTGGAAGTTCAGTGTATGACCTGTGTTGCAGCCCAAATGAATTAAAGAAGGGACTTGCCTATAGAACTTAGATAGATTGTGCCCTATTTAGGCTGAACATGCATTTCCATGGCAAATTGTAGCTGGTTTAATGATGAGCTTGTACTTTAAACAACTAAAATGGCAAATCGATACCCAGCTAAGCAGTTGCACAGTTAATTCCAGAGAAAACAGGGAAGGAGAGATTTTTCCTCAGCAACTGAGACTCAGTGTGTGTACACACACACACACACACGGAAGTATTTGGTCAAGGGAACTGACATCCAACCAACATAGACACCCACATAATATATACACATATCATACAGACTTCACCATTTGACATGCTAGCAAAGTTATGCTCAAAATCCTACAAGGTAGGCTACAGCAGTATGTGGACTGAGAACTACCAGAAGGCAGGATTTCAAAGAGGCAGAGGAACTAGAGATCAAATTGCATACACTGGATCATGGAGAAAGCTAGAGAGTTCCAGAAAAACATCTACTTTTGCTTAGTGATTATGCTAAAGCCGTTGATTGTGTGGATCACAACAAATTGTGGCAAGTGCTTAAAGAGATGGGAGTACCAGACCATATTATTTGTCTCTTGAGAACCTATAGTGGGTCAAGAAGCACAGTGAAAACTGGACACAGAATCATTGATTGGTTCAAAATTGCCAGTGATGGCTAACCTTATTGTCGAGGTGTGACAAAGCATGGGGGAAGCATGGGGGGGTTGCGTCTGCACATGCAAAAACATCCATATGCAATGTCCCCCTTCCCTCCAAATGCATGCACACCCTCCTCGTGCATGTGCTCATACCTCACTGAAGCCTCCGGACTTCAGAGAGATGCGTGGGGTATTTTCTGCCTTCCCCCCCCCCGCAGGCTTCAGAAAAGCCTCCTGAAGCCTCCAGAGGGAGAAATACAGCCCAACGGACAACCCAGAAGTTTGTTCCTGAATTTTGGTGGGCTCGTTTGGCCATTTTTTGCCCTACCCAGCTTCAGGGAAGTCTCCTGAAGCCTGGGGAGGATGAAAAATGGCTCAACATGCAAACCAGAAGTTGGGAATGGGCTTCTGGGTTCCCATTGGGCTGGATTTTTCCCTTCAGAGGCTTCACGAGGCCTCTCTGAAGCCTCCGGAGAGCAAAAAAACAGCCCAATGATTGAGGGCAAAAGAGAAGGAATGGGCAGAGAAGAGGTGGCTGGATGGAGTCACTGAAGCAGTCAGTGTGAGCTTAAATGGACTCTGGGGGATAATAGAGGACAGGAAGGCCTGGAGGAACATTCTCCAAGTGTCCATTGTCCATGTGATGAGTCGGACACAACTTTGCGACTAGCAACAACAATAAAGACAGACAGACATTGTCCTATTATATAAAGTGTGTAGGCTAATTATAAAATTACATCTTACATTTCAGTGGGATAATAATGAGATTGACATCTGGGAATCAATCAGAGAAAGTGGAAGTGTATGATTTGCATTAATTTTTAATCTAATTTAATTCAATTTATTCAATTGGTAAGTGAGGATTCTGTTTTCCTTGTTATCTGCACTCCAGTGATAACTTTTTCAGATCAAAGTATGAAGCTATAGAAATCTTTTCCTGATTATGTCTCCAGAGGCATCTAAGTGATTCTTTTTTTAATAAAAGTTTTTTTATTTTTAATTTTCAAAACAGACACAAAAAATCCTCTTTCTATACACTGTAGAAAGTGTATCAGTGGTTACAAAAAAATTTCGTGCATTTCTTTCACAGTCACCCATGATTCATACTAATTCTAGTATTTAAATCAAATATATTTGTACATATTACCATCATCCTACCCCCATTCTCGTTTGACTATAATTGTTTAAACGTCCTTCATCATAAAACATTCCAAAACTAAAGACATAACCACACGCTGACATCTCATTTGCTGTTTCTAGTATCCCAATAACACTATTCCTTATGGCCTATTCTAGCTAAACATCAATAACATTTAGTAACAAAGATTCTAATCTTCCTTTCCAAATTACTGTTTACAATTTACATCCAATTTCCCTATGTTGTACCCATACCTATAGATACATTGTTATCATTATCTCTCCTTTATTTGACTATATCCATAATTAGTTTTTTTATTAATCTTTATATGTAACCAAAGCATTTATCATCTTCCTTTCAAAGGTACCATTGAATATTCATATCCAATTACTACTTGTTATACCAATACTTATGTATACATTATTATAATTTTCAATTGTTTATTTAACCATATCTATTGTCACTAAATTTCACTAAGTCCAACTAGTTTTAGATTAACACTTTCATCTATCAGCCTGTATCTTCCAGTAGTGAAATAGTCTCATGTCTTCTGCCATTTGTGGCATCAGTCCTCTAATCGTCTCCTTAATCAAGTTTGTATGGACTCTTCTTTGCAACGCCTTGTTTATTGATTCTCTCATGTAATTTCGATGCCCTTTTTCTTTTTCCTTAATTAGCTTGTCTTTAATTGTCAGTGTTGTTATTGATGGTATACTAATAAAATTTCTCCGTTTAAATCCATCAATTCTTTTCTTCTTCTTCTTCTTCTTCTTCTTCTTCTTCTTCTTCTTCTTCTTCTTCTTCTTCTTCTTCTTCTTCTTCTTCTTCTTCTTCTTCTTCTGTGTCTTTCCATCTAAGGTTCTCATCCATCTGGTTCCCCTTTCCATATTCCACTTTTTCCATTTCCAGACAAAAACCATTCACCATAGATGTCAACAAATTTGATTTCTTTGAGGTCATTTTTCTCTTTATTGCTTGGGACTCTACCCTCTTTTTTCCCATTTGATAAGCATCTCCATTTTTTTCATCATACTTTTCTGTCAGGTGCTCTAATTTTTCAAATGTATTTGATAATTTCTGTATTGCAAATATTATCTCTTGCAAGCTGACAGTTTCTGTTGTTGGAAATAACCCATTGTTTCTAGCTGTTAAAACACTGCTGCTCTGACTTGGAAGATTTTTACAAGGTTACACCTAGGTTCACCATGAGATCTCTGGTTAAGGATATACTTCAAAGGAACATTCATATAAACAAATGGTGCTTTACTTCTTATCACTTTCTATAAACAAACTGTAAGACTTTAAAGTTCCAGACCAGAATAATCAGTAGTGAAAGTAAAAGTATTTTGTTTTGAATACTCAAGTTTCCAGTCTTCGAGTAGCAGTTCTCTCTCCCTTTGTTGTTACAATTGTTGCAATTCTTTGTTCTTTTGTATCTTTTAATATTCCAAGTTTTCAAAAAAAGTCAAACTCTTACATGAAATAGAGACGAAAGAGTAAAAGACACATGTAGGGATGAATAAGGAGAAGTTTAGTCCATAGGTTGTGAAAGTAATAGTAAAAATTTTAGAAGAAGAAAACTTGATCCATTCATTTCAAACTGTTTGCATAAATTCAATCCATGAAAATAACATTTAAAAATTGAGATAACACACTGACCAAAACCATCCAAAGCTTAATTCCACTGCTTATTTCTTTTATTCTTAGATTTAAATTAGCTTTAAGGTTTTTTTTATAGGCAGGCTCTTTTAAAACGGGTAAAAATTCTTCACCAGCTGTAAACACTTTCTCTTCCATTTCCTTCTATTTTGGAGCCATCCCTACTTCATCAGCCTGGGGGCAGAGCTTTTAACGCCAGCTGAGAGACCTTCTCCTGCATCAATCAGGGACTTTGCTATGTCCCTGTGATCAGCAGAATGTAGTCTTCCCACCGTCTCTCTGGGACAGTTTAGGACCGATTGGACCACCCAGCGAGAAAAGTATTGGCGGCAATTTCGGAGTATCAAGATCGGGTGACCATTTCATAGCGACATAGGCTCCTCCTTTGGCATCTAAATGATTCTGATTAACTAGGCTAATATCAATTTTATCAAGAGATCATACAGTCAAAAATAAAAATAAAAATAAATGGAAAGAAAATATTCCTGCTATTTGTCCTGGACTGATCACTAGTGTTCAGTGTTATCTCTTAGATTGTTTGATGTAACTTGGCCTTGAAAGCATTATATTTCAAGTGGATCCAGTCCTATCTGTCAGGACATGCATAGATGATACAGGAGACTTGTTATCACCTATCTGTAGTGTTCTATCAGCATCTTCATTTCAGTCTCCTCCTTTTTATGATCCTATAATTTTTTAATTCGAGCTAGAGTTGGGGTGATTGGATGGAACGGAGAATTTACTGGACGAATGCTCTTCCTGATGCCACACGGTGTGCGCAGCAGTTTTTTTCCCCTGAGCTCTGGGAGAGAAACCTCTGCCGCCACCTAGGATTGAACTCTCAACCTTCTGAATGGGAGATGAATATCTTCACCAATAGGTCACCACACTACTGTATTTCTGTCTGTTCAGTATTTATATGAGATCATTGTGGAAAGCATTAGAAACTTTGGTGTTTATGCTATCAGTATCAAATGAGAGCCACTTTGTAGTAGTGGTTAAGGTGCTGGACTTGAAACCAGGAGATAATAGTTCTAGGTCTCCCTTAGGCATGAAAACAGCTGGATATTTTTGGCCCATTCATTGACTGTCATCCCAGCCCAACTCATATGGTGGTTGTTGTGGGGAAAACAAGAGACAAAATATAACACAGGATATAAATGTAATATAGAAAAATAAATATGGTGATTTTATTCAATCTTGTTACTATCCAATTTTTACTAAACAATATAATAGCAGAGTTGGAAGGGACTTTGGAGATCTTCTAGTCCAATCCCCTGCCTAGGCAGGAAACCTTATACCGTTTCAGACAAATGGCTATCCAGCATTTTCTTAAAGACTTCCAGTGTTGGGACATTCACAACCTCTGGAGGCAAGCTATTCCACTGATTAATTGTTCTAACTGTCAGGAAATTTCTCCTCAGTTCTAAGTTGCTTCTCTCCTTGATTAGTTTCCACCCATTGCTTCTTGTTCTACACTCAGGTGCCTTGGAGAATAGTTTGACTTCCTCTTCTTTGTGGCAGCCCCTGAGATATTGGAACACTGCTATCATGTCTTCCCTAGTCCTTCTTTTCATTAAACTAGACATACCCAGTTCCTGCAACGGTTCTTCATATGTTTTACTCTCCAGTCTGTTCTGTTCAATTCTATGGAAGCAATCAGAAGAAATTCTTGATTCTAAGATGATATAGATAAAAGAGAATACACTGAATTGTTCATCCATAATGAAGGATAAAAAGATTTTTCATAATCATGCATCAATTTTCACAATTTAATTTCCTTTTCATATAATAATTTTATAAAAGTTTACAAATTCAAAGATAAAGAACCAACACAACTAAGAAAATTATAAAATGCAAAGAGAAAGAAAAAAAGAAATATAAAGTATGACTTTCTCCTCATTACAGACGAGTATAAGCAACTTCAATAATTTAGCACTTCTCTAAAGTAGTTCAGTGAAAAAAGAAAAAATACCTCTTCATTCCATATCTCATTATTTCTCTATAAGCAAATTGTAAAAAATCATCATTCATTCCCAATCAGCAAAATACATTAAGAGCTACCAGAAATGATAACTATATGTTATAATCTTAATCAAATAAATTCATTATGTATTCCAATTTGTCATCTTCTCTGAAAAATAAAGTAAGAGAAATTTCTCCCATTTGTAAATAACTTTTTGAAACCTTACTATTCAGTCTTGATCAATAACAACAACCATTAATAGTATCAAAACCACAACATATTGATTTTAACCCTGGTTAAACAAGACCACTTCATATTCCTCAAGCCCTGATCTTTATTCTCTTAAAATAATAACATCAATAACTGATTTCTTATCATTTTCTCTTTGTTCTTTTGGGGAACAGTTTAACACATCTCTACTGTAATCCAAAATAAAAAGGCTTCCTCAGTCACTTTTCTGAATTAAGCTATTGGTATTATTGTGGATCGAAGGAAAGGAAGAGACGAGAGCCAGGACATCCAAAAAATCAGGTTTATTCGAAAGCAACTATGTACAGCAATTCAAATGTATTCCCCGCTTGACAGCTATTTAAACAGGCTGTCAGAGCAGAGGAACCAATGGGCGCTCTCCCGGCATCTGGCAACTGATGACGCTGCACCCTGGCCAATCCGGGTGGCTCTAGCGGCTTGCAACAGGCTATGCTGCGCCCCAGCCAATCAGGGCGCAGCCTGGGCTGTTGCTGGCCTCCCAGTCGTAACTCGAGGACTTTATGAGTCCTCAACACCCCTTTTCCCCGAGTTAGAGCGCATGCCTAATGCTGGAGCATGCGTAGTTGGTGAGATAGGCGGGGCGACGCTGGACCCACCCAGAACGCCTCAGTTCTCAGGAGTCATCGGAGGGGTGAGACCTGCTCATCGTAGCTCCTCCCCAAAGGGAGTGAAGCTCTGAGCGATGCCCATCTTGGGACGGCCCAGAAGGCGGGCTCAACACAACAGGTAGGCTGGCCGCGGAGAGGCCAGGGCTCTGGCAGATGCAAACATGGCAGGACCGCAGCAACTCAGGAAGAAACTGCACTTCTCTTCCTGGGTTGGTTATGGTCTTTGAGGCTATGAGGTAGCACTCAAAGTGCTCAAGAAAACCTTCCCATGTCTCTCCGGCGGTCCCAAAAGGAGCAAAAGGCGGTAAGGGCGGATGCCATACTAGCACAGGAGGAGATTCTCTCGGTTAGGCAGAGAGAGAGAGAGAGAGAGAACGGGGAAGAAAAAAAACGTCAGCGGTTTGCCGCACTGGCAGTATTCTTCGCGGCTTGAGCGGCTAGGCGGCTGATTTCCTTCTCGTTCTATCCTAGGCTCTGCTATTGGAATCACTGGATCCCATCCTCGTCACCAGTTTTATGGATTGAAGGAAAGGAAGAGACGAGAGCCAGGACGTCCAAAAAATCAGGTTTATTTGAAAGCAACTATGTACAGCGATTCAAATGTATTCCCCGCTTGACAGCTATTTAAACAGGCTGTCAGAGCGGGGGAACCAATGGGCGCTCTCCCAGCGTCTAGCAACTGATGACGCTGTGCCCTGGCCAATCCGGGTGGCTCTAGCAGCTAGCAACAGGCTATGCTGCGCCCCAGCCAATCAGGGCGCAGCCTGGGCTGTTGCTGGCCTCCCGGTCGTAACTCGAGGACTTTATGAGTCCTCAACACCATTTACTTTAGAAGCTCTAGGCAAACTGATATTCTGCCATCTCAGGGTGCCACCTCTGTGTTTATGAACCTGTTGAATTGTTACTATTTGTAAATAAGAATTTACCTCCCATCAGAAACCCATGTCTTTGGCATATGGGAGAGACATTTTTGCATTAGTGGTGAATATCTGTAGCTTGGGTGTATGATGAGGCTGAAGGTTTGTTCTCTGAGCTTGTGGGTTGGTTTCTGAATGTTTCATTACTAGGCTAGGTAACATCTTCAATGGAGTTTAGGGGATCCCCTGAACTTTACTGAAGATGTTTTCTAGTCTGGTAACAAAACATTTGGAAACCACCCACAAGCTCAGAACACAAACTTTCACCCTCAGCGAACTTTTTCCCTGTTCCTCCTAGGTCTTGGGAAAATGCTAATCTGGGAGAACATTTAACTCCCATTTTATCTGTGTTTAAGAAAATCTGTAAAGATGCATCACTTTTGCCCAGAATTCAGTCGCTTAATATTGATTTCAGTGTACATCTTATCTTTTGTTAGCTGTCTTGAATCTGTGCTTGAACAGATAGACATAATTAATAAATAAACACGTTCTACATGGTTGTACAAAGTCTCCAGGCTTCAGATGTAACCGAGGCATTTTCATATCCTCAACAATCTCCTTATCATGGTTGGTTATCTAATATTTTCTTGCTTGTTGGTGTACTGCATGCTTTTTCCTGTTATTTCCAGGGCAAAACGTAGTGAAATGGCCCTCTGGTTCATTCCATATTTCTCCTGTTCCCCCTAGTATCACATTTGGGCTGCAAAACATAGGTGAAAAAAATGGTGGCAAAGAGTCAGAATATCTGAATCTTTCTGCTGCCATCTGATGGTTGCCTGTAGTTTTGCAGCCCAGATTTGGTAGACCTAAGTGGAGGAGGTAACCTTTATCTCTTAAATTTGCCTCCTGGCATCACACAATATTACTGAAGCAGATGAAAGACTTGATCCTCCTTCTGGACCACTTCCAGTTCCCCTCCCCAGCTTAAAGGATTACAGGTAACTGCTTAATGCTTAAACCATTGCCACTCAAAATAGAGACAATTAGCCCAAGAGTGTAAGGTTTTTCCCCCAGTATGAGGAGTTTTGTCTGTTTCACAATCTCAATTATGAAAAAAGTACTTACTGATAACCAGTTGTGTCAAAACATGAACATGAGTTATTTTTTCCCCTTTACAGCAGGAGAGACTCATAGCACCCACACCCTCACAAAATCAGATTTATATCCATATATAGGTGTAGCATATTTATTCCAGAATTAGTCAGCGTTGAAACAATTGAACATACTGTATTTCTAATTAGGAAGCATTGGACATATCAAATATAATGGTTGTCTAAAAAAGGGAATTTAGAACATAGCATAAACTGATTTGCAATGAAAATGTGAACTTAGTGTAAATGTACAGCACATTCATCATGAGTATCTGACGGAGTTTAATATGAAATTTTGGAGCAAGATTCAGGCTAATAGGAGTCACAATATTTCCACAAAATGGAAGACATCAGGAAAGAAACCATATAGTCAAAAGCAATAAATTCACCAAAAATAAAGATGTGTTTTGAGATCTGGAAGAAGGAAGGGGGAGAATGAAAGCCATGTTTAGGGGAAGAAATATGGTAGTCAAAGAAAAAGAGTTTCATTGTTTTCAATAAATCAAATAGGGAATGGGAAACACTCTTGTTTGTGTAAGGTAAGCATCTGTTTTTAACTAGCATTTTCTTATCTTGGCTGTATCTGCCTGGAGGTTTAGTTGTTATGCCTTGCAAAAACTAGTGTTTTCCAGTGGTACCACAACCATTTCTTTGCTCTTGTAAAATAATCTACTAGGCTAAGTTACAACAAACCACAGCCACTCCCTTCCTAGAAGTCAAATTGAATATAATTATGTTAAATGCTATGATAAATCGGAAACCTGCAATAAAGGCAGCTTCATTGATTCAATGTAATGTTTACGAATTTATTTACTTGGCCTGTATGCTGACTTAATTTCTTCTCTATTCAGAATGCTGGTAGCTTTCTCATACTTGCCCCTATTTGATGCTATGGATGTTTAGGCTATGTCCTAGATTTCTATGTTTTTGAAGTATGTCTTGCAATTCTCATTTTGAATGTGAGATTTTTTGGGGGAATTATTACTGTGGTCTATTAGTGATAAAATGACTAACATATATATTAGTGAAAGATGAAATAAGCACATAATAGGAAAACAAACTGCTTTGTTTTCCATCATGGAAATATATACCAAGTGCTCCTCAAGCAATATGTCCTGTTGGACATATAGCTAAGTAGGCCAGCTATCTATTTCAGGCAACAGTATAAATAAAAAGTTGGATCAAAGTGAAATGGTTACTCTTCCTCATGACTAAAATTCTATGAGCAAATCCAGGAGTCTCTGCCAAGTCCCATTTCCTGACCCTTCTTGTGTTTAGTTAAAGGGAAAGTTTAAACAAGAACATTTTGTTTGGAAAAAAAAAGTTTCCAATCAGGTGCCTTCAGCACCTAATGAGCTAACTTTAACAGCCCTGATTATAAGGAAGGACTGTTTTTAATTATATTTTTGTTGTTATTATTTTTGCATGCCTCCTGATGGTATCTGAAGTAGGAAAGGAAAAAAAATAGATTGGCAGTAATAAAACCAGAGTTGTCTGCCAATACTTGAACTTTAAAGTTGCTGAACATTTTAGTACTTGAAATTCCTTGGAGATCAATTTCTAGAATCCCAAAATGTGTAAATGATTTAAACATACTCTGTATAGCAGGATAGAGCTAGCTGTCAGTTATTATGCTAGCTAGGCATGCAGAGTGCTACGATTCAGTCAGGAGGTTGTAGAAGACTAAATTTGATGATTTTCTTAAGAACAAAACAAGAAAGATTATATATGTGATAATCTTCTTACAATCCAACCTCTGAGTTCAAAATACCTTAAAATACAGTCTTCATGAAGTCATGCAGTTTATAAGACACTTGAATAGTTCTATGACAAAATAAGAAGCAGATATTTATCTAATTGTTGTTCTTATTGAGAAGCAACTTCAGTATTATGACATTCAGAAGCAAGGTTTTTATGCTAAATGGTTTTTGCCATGAAAGCTGGCTGGGTGACTTTGGGCTGGTCACATTCGCTCAGCCCATCCCACAGCACAGGGAAGTAGGAGGAGGAAGTAGTATTATGTATGCCTTGATTTACTTTCAAGGTAATAAAAGTGGGATAAAAAAATCAAACAAAATCTGGGGATATTTTAACAAAATTATAGCAAACAAAATTATCATATGTCCACAGCAACCAAATGTTAGATTCCATGCACAAAGGGGCCACATTCTACCTGTTTGCTACAGACCTGTTAAACAAAGAGAAGAAGCCTAACTAAATTATGGGGACTCAAACTCAGGCCTTTACAATCTAAGCAAGCCAAAAATCTTCCTGAAGTGAAAGTTCTGCTAATTTTTTGTTTTCACATATTCTCCCATTAATGAAAAAATAGGTGTAACCTTAATAAAGTCACATTTTAAAAAATGAACTGAAAGAAATCCTGAATCCTCCTTTCATCTTTCTAATTCATTTCAAAACCAGTCCATCAAAGGAACCCATGACTGAGCTGGAATCTGACCTCATCTTAACATGATTTCTTGATGTGTTTATAGACTCTGGTCTTATAGTATCTTCATCATGGTTTTGGAATTCCTTATAGATCATAGTGTCCTAATATTCACAGAATTGCCAACTTCAAAAATGGTCAACAGCAGAGAACAAAGTGAAGTCACTCTTACAAGAGTTAAATAGTGATACAGTTTACCAAGGATAACAACAGTGCCTGACTTCATTGTCAGGAAAGAAAAGAAAAGAAAAGGAGGGAGGGGGACCCTCAGTGAAGTGCTTTATGCTATACCAGAGAGGCTCTCAGTTTATCTTTTCTTATATACAAAAAAAAAAATACTCTCTAATTGTTCTGTAGGAAAATCCACTTATCTTTCCACTACAAACCTCTGTCTAGTCTTCATTATGAAAAAGAAAGAAATGTACATCATTGTTTTTTGTTTCATCATGATTAATAATCAAGTGTGAACCACTTCACTTTTCTTTAAAAGAAATAAGAGGCTAAGAAAAGTGTCACATCTTATTAAAAGGAATCTGAATGTGTTTCGCAAAGTCAATGATTTGTTACCTAATAAAGGGACTAACAAAAGAACTATTTGATGTTCAGGGAGGATGATTTATCCTCTTGAGCCAATGAGCATCCAAATATTTACAAGCTGTTTTGAACAGAATGATTGCAGCCAAAGCCTGATATTATTTGTATGGAGGGGGGAGGAAAGGGAGAAGGAGCGGAAGAGGAAGAGAAAGAGAGGGAGAGAAAGAAAGAAAATATTCCGAATGGTTCTTCAAACCTAGTACAAGGTCTTTTCATTAGTATAGATTGTTTCAGCAATTTTTTTCTTCCATTCCCCGCAATGTAGTTGCTTGCTTTCTTTTAGGATAATTTATGTCAGCTTAAAGTTGAAATCCGTGATCTGCAACATCCTTAGCTTTATTTTTTTTCCTCGCCTGCTCTCCCTCCCTCTGTATTTCTCTTAGCAAGGAAATGAATTCAAATCATTTGCATTTATTGCTAAGAATCTACTGCTTTGTCTGCAGTCGTTAGTCTGATGGAAATGCTTTTCTGCTTCGCAAGACACATAGCATGGGGGTAAAGTGTGCCCTCTGTGCCTCCTCGCTTTAGTGAAAAATAATGCATTTTGACTTGCAAGTTTTTAAAAATAATATTTATCATCCCAAGACAGATACAATAAGCAAATGTATTACAGAATGCAATGATGTGATACTTGACATGGACCAGATCAATCACCTGGCAGGTAACCTTGAAAAAAGATTTTTCTTAAATGATTTCCAAAGTTGATTTTCTTCCTGGATAGAATTCTCATCAACCAAAGCACCCTGGAGAGCAAGCACGCCGTTTCAAAAATCTTTCTTCCTCTTCTCCCAACAATCTCATCCTGAAATTAATGCCAGCATATTCAAAATTCAAAGGCCATCACTTTTGTTCTGCTTAACTTTATTACAAACTAGTAAAAAAAAGTTACAGACTAGGTTGTTTTCTTTTTTGCTCGATGCCATTTCTCATAACTTTTATTGACATATGGGTTTTTTTAAAAGGAATAAACTATCAAGTAAATAATTAAACCAATTAAACAGTGGTCTTGTTGCTTATGGGAAGTATCTGCACTGAATCAGCACATCGGAGTGCTCATTAAAAGCCTGTCTGTCCATATACATAGATCTGTTTGCCAGCAGCAAATTATAACTCTGGAGTAAATTATCTATCAACCAAACTATTAAGTAGTGCTTAACTCAGGGACATATGCCAATTTGCTATGCAATAGAATGCCATGGGTTAGCATCTGACTGTGGTGCCAGCATCTTTTCCATAACAAGTTTTGTCATACAGTGTCTATAATACTACAGATATTTAATTGTATTTATTTAATATGAAGATATATTAATTCTTTTGAAAAATGAAACCATTTTAGCATGAGTTTTGTTACGGTCACAAGCCATCTCCAAGTGATCCAACCCACCTCTACTCTATGAGGACCCGGATTGTTGTTGGGGGCAATATGCTGACTCTGTAAACTGCTTAGAGAGGGCTGAAAGCCCTATGAAGTGGTATATAAGTCTAACTGCTATTGCTATTGCTATATCACTCTCATTTCCATGTTCAATCTCTGACTTAAGGCTTAGCGGGATTCAGACAGGACACACCCTTTCCAATTGAAACAGAAATAGTGGCAAGAACTATGGAAGACATTATTGCTTAATCATGCAATTTGCCTCTTGAAATGTTTGATTTCAAAACAGACTTGCTGTACCCTCAATTTAATCCAATACATTTAGATGCATACTAACGCATTACACACACACACACACACATATATGTACATGTACATGTACATACTTGCCTTATATTAAGATACTAATTAAACTTTCTAATGGAACGGCCTTACTCTATAACAGGCATGATTAAGGGTACCAGAGCCTTCTTCATTGATATGATAAAAAGAATCATGTCCTAAGATATCAGATACCTCAAGGACAATTGAATGGCCTACATAACTTTATCCTTATCCTTTTTAAAAAATGTGTTTGTGTGTGTTCTTTTGAATCAGGGTTGATTTATGGTGAGTGCTTGGAGAGGTCCCTGCAATTTTATTGACAAAGTGAAAATGAAGTGCTTTATCATCCCTTCTGAGGGCTGAGAGGTAATGATTGGCCAAAGATCACCCAGCTGGCTTCATGCCAGGGGTGGGTTCCGGCAGTCCCTACTGTCAGTTCACTCATGAGTGCGCTGTGTGTACACATGCTTGAAGTGTGCTGCATGTGCTTGCACAGTGCAATAAATATTGCTCTGCGCATGTGCAGAAGCAAAAAACAAGATGGCAGCACGAGAACCAGTTGGGGGGCGTGGCAGGCCTGGGTTGCTGCCGGTTCCAGCGACCCAGGCCATCAAACCACTACTGGTTCGGCTGATAGGAAGGAACTGGTAGGAACCCACCACTGCTTCATGGCCAAGGTGAGTCTAGAATTCAGACCCCTAGTTTCTAGCCAGGTAATCTAACCGTACCTTTGCCATGTATATTCCCTAAAAAATGCATACTAAACCAGCATTTCTAGTATTTTTATTGCAGAATTTAGGGGCTTATCAGAAAATTATCTCATTTAATACATTATCTACTTATTAGCTCTCTCTCTCCCCCTCCTTATACACACAGATAAAATAATGTTACAATAATCTAGTTGTCCTCCCTTATGACTCTGGTTCTAAAACAATGGTTTTGATCCTGTGTAGTTATTTGGGCATGTTTTTAGGTGTACTTTCCACTATACAAGATAGATAAAAGCATGCTGTTCACAAAACATAGTTGTGGGAACAAATAAATCTTATTTACAGCTATTTCTGAATAGCTAATTTCTAACTGCTTATCATCTGCTATTGCCAGCTTGAAATTTTTTAAATATAATGTACTACATATTCTATCATATATATATATATATATATATATATATATATATATATATATATATATATATATATATATATATATATATATATATATATATATATAAAAGAATATTGGAAGCTAATAAAAATTAATATAGTACAATGTTTCTACTTTTTATATAAAAGTAGTACTATTGTTTTTGTACAAATCACTATAAAAGTGAGATTGGTAAATTTCATTCAATCAACTTTTAGAATTTGGTACACAAACATTTTTTTCAAGAATATATAATTATTCCCCCCCCCAAAAAAAAAAATAATTTAGGCTGATACGTTCTGTCTTTATAAAACTGAATTCCAGATTTTCAGGATGTAATTTAAAAATAAGTTCTTTAAACATTTGGCTTCTTTCTAAGTACTTAGTCCACCATAGTCCTAATATCTAATCTAACCTAGAAGGAACTATCAAAGGATACAACCATACAACAGATATACCATTGTACACCTGCCTCAGCATCCCCATTTGACAGCCCTGTTTTTTAAACTGCACTGGTTGCCCAGATTCTTCCACAGTTGTCACTGGCTGCTTTCATGTGCAATTCTACTTATGTCTTGCGGCTTTTGCCAGGTAGTAAAATATGACAGTCAGTTTGCTCTGGGTCTCCTGAATTGAATAGTATCTTATTCCATGACCCAGGAAGTTCATCTTCTCTGACATGGTACATGGCCTCTGGAATGAATTTTCCCCGAGAGCATTCCAGAAGACCTTAAAGACCAGTCTGTTCTCATGGCCTTGAGATAGAACAGGTAAAGCCTCCTTTGTTATATGTTACATATGTTCTAATAAATTTCTCTGGATTTGTCATTTTTTATTTCCTTTATTGTATTTCCATTTATTTTGTTTTATTTCTGTTGTTTCTATATTGTGAGGTATCTGGAATTAGCCTATGGTTGGATGGAACCACAGATAAAATTTATAATAACTGTGATATTAACAATAGATGGAATTGTGATAATATATAAACTAACATATTTACACAAGGAAACAAATAATGGCTTTGTCAAATTCCTGTGTAGCATGCTATTTGCTAAGACTTTGGGGGGCCTGAATATATACTTGAAGATACTTTGCTTCTAAAAACCTGACTTAAAGCTTTTTATATATGTAGTAAATATCTTATTTTCCTAATCTCAGCTTCAAAATGAAGCAAAAGTCATATGTACTCAAAATACTTAACTGGAGAAAAATATGATTTTAATGTATGTAGATATTTAAATGTGGATTTTTATTTTAAATGTATAATGGCTCATCCAGCTTCCTGAAACCCTTCCATCAAATTTTAGGTGAATCAGATGAAGCAAATTAAACTGTCCAGCTTGTACCCAGTGGGGGAAATTGGTGGATAACTCTTCAGCAGTCTTCATGAAAAGAAGGGCCCTGTCTTTCTCTTTTCTGCTCAAAAAATGCTTTCTTATTTTAATCATATGAAAACTTGCCAATAGGGAAAACAGTCAGGTTCGCTCCTGTGCTGATTGCTATTACTATGATAGAGATCTTTATGCATCTTGCAATTCATGTATTACACCACCCATGCTAGTTTCCTGCTAAGTCAGTTATCTCTACAGATCTTGTAGTTTACTCCACATAAAAATAAGACATTTTAGCCATTAGTGTTATTTTGTCCAAACATAGCCTTTATTCAGAACCATTTAAAAGTAAATCCATTATGACAGGTCGAGCAATCAGCAAACTCAAAACAATATAATCTTGCCATCAATAGAGACAAGTTTACAGCATGTCAGATTTTTATCCATTTTTAACACAACAAAATGTGCATGGTCATATATAGAATCAGACAATTGATTTGTTTCTCTACCTTCTGACTGAACATTAAGTAGCAGGGATGCAAGTTTATCTTTAAGTACTTTGCCCAGTTCTACTGAAAATGCTTTGAGTCCTGGAGCTTTCATGATGCTACATTGTCTAGCAAAGTTTCAATTTCAGACTATTTCAAGGATGACCTTAGTACAGATTTTTGTTTATTGTAAGAAAAACAGAAGATGGGGGAAGAAATAGGGAAGGAGACAAAAATAATGTTATTTACTGCAAATGAATCAAAATACTCCAAATGAATACAAAATACTATTTCTAATGAGATGGGTTACTTATACAGATTTATCTGTCTAACTGAAAAACAACTCTTGCTTTATTTGGATAATTTACAATTTTAGTTTCTAATGTTTTTACAACTAATTCTTTGGATTCCTGGTAATGTTCCTAAATGTTTGGCCTAAGTTGAGTCTTTTTATTTAGTTCATGTTGTAAAATTACTGAATGCTTATTATATTTATTTTTCTTATTTTGGATGGCAGATGGAACACAGTTTTGTGATCTTCATTGAAGTGTTGAGTCTTATAGTATTAGGTTTGCATTTCTATATGAGATATATGAGTTTTGGGATAAGTCTTGGATCCTGGCAAGTATATGAAGAAGTCCATATGGTGTTCTTGTATAATATTTTTCAAAAGTGGTTTGATGTCGCCTGCTTCCTAGGGGTGAGGCTCTGGCTCAGAATCACCCAGCTGGATTCATGTCTGAGGAAGAACTAGAACTCATATACTCTACGTTTTTAGCCCAGTCCCTTTAATCACTATGTCAAAGTGACTTTCACATAAAAATGCAAGTAATAATATATTCCTGCATCTGAATATTTAAAAAATACTGCAATTCATTTGCTTGTAAATTAAATCACTGTATTAATCCCTTAATTACTCATTTTGAAAGAAAAATTCAAAAGAAGTCTATCATTATTATTAAATTGTCACTTTAAAAATCTGAAAATGTATTGGAACTTCAATTTTCCAAGTCGCTCTATTGGGGAGATGGGCTGCATATGAATTAATTAAGTAAATAAGAAAATAAATAAATAAATAAATAAATAAATAAATAAATAAATGAAACCCCATGAAGGCCATGATGATTGGGACTCGTGAGAGTGCAATAACAACATATCTAAAGGGCATTCTATTTGTGAATACTAACTTAAAGTTCTTTGAATTTTTTGAGAAGCATCCTAGCATAGCTGTCAAATATTAAATGGAAAATAAGAGTTGTTGTAAAGTTTTGTTTTGTTATATTTTTTAAAAAACTTGATAGCAAGACAGTTGGTTTCTCCCACACATTCAATGTCAGTGTGCTGCAGAAGGAACATAGTGACATATTGCCATCCACTCATTTCCACTTAGTGACTGTTTCCAACATAAACATCAACGCATCCTCATAAATACTATTGTGTGGGCCATAAAATATACACGGTTGTTTTTTTTTTAAAAAAAAAAAACTTGTATTATAATTTAGTTTAAAGGCAGGCAAATTAAAAAAAGAATGGGGTAAAAGGATTAGTAAAAATATTTTCTTTTGGGCTGTCCTGCTTAGTTCAGAAATAAATTGTACTATGCCTTAACAAGATCCACAGAAAGCTAATTATTGTATAGTTGCTTCAGGATTAATGGAAATCCTCTGTTCAGATTAATAATTAACATTCACAAAATTTCAGCAAGAATGTTTCCTGATGTTCTTTATCCAGTCTAAAATATAACCAAATTATTTCTATTGATAGAAGTATAGTGAAAAATTCTGCCTTAAAATAATTAACATATGAGCAAATATACATAAAAATCATCAGTCTATAATTATTTTTAACTGAGAGAACTCACAGCTGCCTTAATGTAGAAATGAGAAGGAATAACTGATTTTTTTGATTAAAAAAAGAAAGCACAAAGTCAATGAGAAGATTGGAAAATGATACAAAGAAAGAAATAGTAGAGATCTGCAAAGAACTAATAGTTAATTGCAGCTGTGTTTTGTTTATTAAAAAGGCTAAATGAATAAATCTTCAACACCTATTTGGAAAAATTGACAGACTAAGATGAATGGCCTAGCATCCCTGTGATTAACTTGCTTGCTTATTTAATTTATTTTAATTGATTTTTTTCATTTCCCTGTTATAATCATGAGGAGAATAGAAATATTCAGATTTCCCAATAGCAAGATTCTAATTTGTACTTCAGTCAAATATAGAAATGACGGAGAGTTTTCTAAAGATAATGACCTAAGTGCCTAATAGTTATTGTGGTTTGTAGAAGTGGGTTCATAGAACAAAGTAGTTATGAAACTGAATTCATCTCCTTGTGTCTTAATGGATACAACTTTTTATCCAAATATGGAAAAAAATCCAAAACTCATTGCATTTCCAACAATTTATAGATAATGAATTATTCATTCTAGTGATTAGGACTGGTGCAGTCTACAATGATAAACATAATGATTTTCTTTGAGTATAATATTTGAAATAAATGCCATTTCCCTCTTGCATTCAAATTCCTATTGTTGCATCTCTGATCTTGTGGATTTTACAGCATCTGTAGATTTTGCTTGACAAATGCTGCTGCTGAAGTGTTCCAGGTGGGAAGTACTAGTTTCAGCTCAACCCTGACATAATTGAATGGTTGTGACTCTAAGTCAGATCTAATGACCTTCCACCATTAACCCTGAACGTGGTTATACTGCTTTACTGCAACTTGGCGTGCAGTCTGAGAGTTGGCCAGGATTCATGGCTCTTGTTTGAGAAACAATTGGCAGCCATGGCTAGAACAAGTTCATTCAAAGAAATACATCTTGTTCATGAAGCAATATTTGCAAGGAAAGTTAGTGGTGTAAGTTGAAAACATGTTATTTGTTGTAAAATGCAATCTCTTGAAATGCCTAGTGTCCAGGTAGCCTTTAGAGTAAGCATATGGCTTGGTTCTGAACATTTCAGTTGCAAGAAAAGTCTCAAAGGGAGGGCTTTATAAAAAAAATGAGTGCAATCAAAGTTCCATTTTGTTTGCATGTGTTTCACACATGTGGTACTCATAAAACCAGGTGGAACTTCAGTTGCACTTTTGTGGACATCTTTTGCCTTTCTTAATGATATGCTGCAGAAAACCTGCTCAAAAGCTTGCCTTTTCTTTCTCTCATCTCAAACTATTTAAAGCTAGTAGTGTTTTGCATTTTTCTATACATTATGCTCTTCATATAAATATGCATATTGTAAATAGGCTAGTTTTTATCAGAAACGTGCAATGTAATATTTTCCACTGAGAAAGCTCATCTTCTAAATTGCTGTGAAATACTGTAAATTTTACTTATACTCAAATTATACAAACAACTTGAGCCACTAGGGTAAAGGTTCTTATAGTAGAAGGTAAATAGATAATAGAAGAATTGTTTCAGAATATGTTTGGGAGCCTAAAGGACATGTCTGTAAAAATGAAATTAGATGAGGCAAGAATAAACAATGAGAAAACCATTACACTACTGTGAGGGGAGAAAATATCAATTGGAAAGTTGCAGGTAATAGGCTAGGAGTGAGCTTGTAGGCCTCACTGAACCAAAGTTTTAAACTAGCAAAATTACAAAATGTACCAGGCTAATATTTTCAAATGTGCTGACTTGTGCTGCATTTTCTGCAATGCAGAAAATTGTACTTGATATGGATATATTTAGAGCAGGAAGAGTGAGATGGTGGGAAATGAGGAACGGAAAGTAACAAGTGTATGAAAATTCAAATGTACATGGGTGTTGCAGAGAGTGACGGTCAGTAAGACAGAAGAAAGAAGTAAGTTGTTAAATGTGTGCAGAAAAGTATAAAAATAATATATTGGGAAGAGTTCAGGGCCACTGGCCGAGCTAATCCTTGCTGGATTCAGCTATGACAGTGGATTTTATTGCAATAAGATGTTAATTTAAATAATGCTATGTTTGCTATTCATGTTCAAAATTGTTCATGTAACAATAAACCTCTGATCTTAAAGTAAGATTTATTGCCTGTGGTTGCTTGTGGTTTCCCTTTGTTTTTTATATAAAGAAATTTTTCTAACACTACCATTAATTCTAGTTTCAGTTTTTGTCACTGTTGATAGATACTGTTACAGTCAGATGGATATAATCCAAGAAATTTTCCACATAGTTTCTAGGCAAAAGAAGAAAAAATTAAAAATTATCAAAAATGTATTTAGAAATTGGTAACTTGAACTAGTAGAAACAAAGAGAAAAAAATAGTTAGCAATACACAGGGCATTTCTAGTATGCTTCAGCCATGGATCTTCAAGCATTTACAAAATTTATATGGTCTACTGCAATGTATTCCTTCCTAGAAATGTAGGACGCATGGAGAACTATCAGAATTTAACCAATTTGCATCTGGTTCTTAATCAATATCTTATTGAAAATCTATCCTCTTTTTACTATTCTTTCCTTTCTTCTCTTCTTTAAACACTGTGAATGTGTAATAAACCTCAGAAAACCAACTGATATAGAAATATCTTTTAAATACCTGGTATAATTCTCACAGGTCATTCTCACTTATAGTTCTGATATATAATAGGGCTATGATCCACCTCATTGTAAAGTCTTACCCTAGTGTAATTAGAGATGTATCTTAAACCACCCAAGGGTTTTTTGTTTTTTTTTGGTAAGGAATTTCCCATACCACAGCTCTATTCTGTGATAGGTATCCCCAGGACACTGCTTAATTTATTTTAATTTTATGGATGTGTCACTTCTGATTTTATGGGAGATTAGGGTTTATATATTTTTCCTTAACATACAAATATTTTGGAGGTTTTTTAAATTTATTTCTTAATATCTAGATACTTATATTTTATTCATAAGGCATTATACCTTATCTCTTTTTACTTTATTATCACTTAAATAGACTCTATACACTTCAACTATCTTTTTTACCTTTTACTTTGGTTCTTAATTTTCTTGCAACTTTATAATTTTATATTTATATAAAAATGCTCTATTACTACAATAAACCTGATCTATTATAAGAATGTAGGTTATCCAAGTATAAACAGAGAAAGATCAAGGACACGACATCTGATAATATCATTCTTCTAAAGCATGAATTTATTCAAATCCACCTGCATTATTGATCCTCCAAACTAGCTGTCACTAATATAAATGGAACAGTGCAGATCTTACAAAGGAAAGTCAGAAAATATTGTATATTTCTTGCCATGATGTACAGCATTTATTTGGGTAGCCTAGTCACTGAAAAACATATTATAGTCCTTTGAACCATTGTACTCTTCAAGGTGAGATCTATCCTCAGCCTCTTGGCTTTCCAAAAGGGTGTGGAAACCTGGCTCTGACAATTGGTTTGGGGTTCCAAAGGGGACATCCCATTCTGTGGTGGTAACTAGACTAAGAAGAAGATCCTATCTCCACTTGCATTTATGTATTGTTACTTTTTATAAGAATGTTTAATGTTTTTAATGTTTTAATATTCTAGTTGTTTTACATTACTTTATAAGGTTCTAAACTCTCAGAATATTCATAAACTGGAATAGGACATAGCAACAAGTCAGCCATTGGGGACTGGCTGGAATAGGACATGGCAATTGGGTCAGCCAATGAGAAATATTTTGTGACTGAGAGCCATGCCTGAGTCTATGCAAGATAACTAATTTAGTCTGTATTAAGCTCTGAACTCTGAATTGAAACCAATTTCTCCTCTACTTGTGTTTTGCCTGTAACTACTACAACATTGGAGAATTCACTATTGGTATTGTACATTAACACATATGTTATTATGTATATAAAGAAGCTAATGAATCCTGCTGAATCAGTTATCTGTGTGGGCTTTCTGGATGTGATTTATGCAACAAACTCTGACATAAACCACCTGCAATCACTCAATAGTAAGATGGGCAGCATAAAAATTAAATAAATAAAAATAACAATCAGTAAATATTATGGGTGTTTTTCCCAGAATTTTTCAATAACAATGTTTTAACCATTTAAGATATCTTACTGCACAAAAACACTATTGGTTGATTCTTGCCTTTTAGCAAGCCCAACAAAAAGGGGTATGGCCATGGAACAGTGCTTGGTCTAATATACCCTGCCATCTTCCTAGCATATCCTTTTTCTATATGAAAAATCTGCACAAACCATCCTCATATGTATGTAATGTAGGTATCTGTAAGAATTGTGTTATGCATGCCATCCATAAGTTTAGATTATCTTGAGATGAGCAACACAGATGATTAGGGGAATGAAAGGTAAAACATATTGAAGAATGGTTACAGGAACTGGCCATGACTAGTCTAGGGAAGAGAAGGACCAGGGGAGACATAATAACAGTGTTTCAATATTTGAAGGGTTGTCACAGAGAGGAGCGGGTCAATGTATTTTCCAAAGCACCTGAAAGCCAGACAAGGAATAATGGATGGAAATTGGTCAAGGAGAAATCTTCTGATATTGAGAACAATCAACCAATGGAACAGCTTGCCTTCAGAAGTTGTAGGAGCTTCACCACTGGAAGCTTTCAGGAAGAGACTGGACTGCCATCTGTCAGAAATGGTGTAAGGTTTCCTGCTTGGGTGGGGGTTGGACTAGATGACCAACAACATCCCTTCCAACTCTCTTATTCTGTTACTGTAAGCTGAAGCATTAGAGAAAAAAAAAGGCAACATATCAATATTTAAAAACATAAAAAGAAATGCAGGTGATAATTTCACTAGCTGCCAGCATGTCTAAGTAACTGTTTTTAAGAGTATTTCAAGTAGATTAATTCAACCTACATATTAATTCTCCACTCTGAAGAAATACTTGAAAGACATTCCTGAAGTTGATATCATCTTAATAAAATGCACAGAGGTCATCTTACAAGTCTAATTGCATGATATATGAATGTCAGGTTTCTTTATTCCACTTGTGGCTTTGAAAGTCTCACATTTTTATGATAAACAAAGAGATTAATAGGGCCATTATTAAAGTGTCTTTTATAGCTAACTTATATTAACAAACAAAGGTAAAATGTGGTTCTTTTTATTGGCAAAGTATCCTCACTCAAGTGATGTAAAATAGGATAAAACAGTTTATGATTTAAAGAAGTCATTCTGACCTTCCAAATGGCTGTGTCCCTCTTTTCCTCTTACATACTATTAGAACATTCGAAATAAATGAATATTGGCAGCCATGAATTTTCTGGAATTAGATCTTCTGTATTTCTTTATTTGCCAGAGATGCTGATTATTTCTAAGTCAAGTCATGTTGCTTTCAATCTTGCATTGCATTGGAATTAAAACAACTAATATTCTTGTCATTAAAAGAAGACTGTTGAGATTGATAAAATTTGGTAGGGGAAGGTTATATATGTATGGAGTCATTGACCAAAATCAGCAAGCAAGAAATTCTAATGTTTTGAGAATGTTCTTTCATTATGCATTTACTTCCTATGTGGAAGTTCTTCAAACTTCTATTTTATACATCTGTGCACATACATACATATACAGATGTTGAATAACATGAAGTAAGGTCCTGAGTCTTGAGATACCTTAACTGGAGTATTCAATGGCTTATCTCCTAGGCAGAGCATTTGTGGCCAGATTGGGAGAAAATCAATGCTTATGGTTTTATTTCTCAAATGTTCTCATATGTTTTCTTTACTATAATAAAAAGAACTCTGGGCAGCTTACAGTATATGTAGAACCAAAATTAAAATATCCATAGTTACTCTAGGTTAAAACCAATTCAAATAATAATAAGAATCAGATTACACACATACCATGAAAACATAAAAATAATCAGAAACCCAACAAGAACACAAAATGGCATCAGGTGTAAATTTTAACAAAAGTTTCTCTGGAACAATTTAGTACTGAATATTTTCCAGAAATCCAGAAAAGAGGAGGCCAGCTTGATTCCCCTGAGGAGATCATTTTAAAGTATGAGAACTGTATAAGATAAACAATGTCCACTAGTTTCAACTCCATGAACCTCTTGAAAAAGTGGCATGATAATAGGGACTTCATTTTTTAATAAGTGATACTTATTTTTTGGAGCAACTTATCCCAACCAGGATGAGAGTTTTGATAACCATATTTCAATAGTGATTGCTTGAGGAATATAATATCAGAGGTGGGGGTAACAATATAGTAAATGATCTCCATTTTTGATTTGATTATCCCATTTTCATGAGCAGATTCCCATTGGCATGCTATTGGTCACAATATACTGATAGACCTGTTTTCAATAAGCTCATCTTCATTGACAATTTGGTGATGGATGAAGCAGCAGATCATACACTGAAAAATGACTGTCAGGGGTGACAGGGCTGCCTTGTCAGAGATGTATTCAGGACCTTTAGCATCCTTGAAGCCAAGGTTAGGAAGAAGAACTGCACAAGCTGCACTTGCTGCCATTTGACTTCCAAGTGCAATGCAAGATGCTGGTTATTAAATATCATGAATCCTAGTTATCTGAGAGCAGGCTGTCCACTCTTCCTGTTCACCTTTCTTGTTCTCTCTGACAGGAGGATTGCTTTGTGTTCACCCAATTAAACAATTATATTAGCAGGGCCCAGGAAGCAGGTCATCTAAGTTGTTGTACATTTCCTTTGGAATAGCATTTCTCAGACAGTATATATAGTATACAACCCCCACTTTTAAGCTAAAAAGTAGTGTTGTGTGGATCTCTTCTCTGTTCCCATCTCCCTGGCCATAGTTCAGGCTGTTTTAGTTGAGAGGACAAGGGGAGCAGATGTGGATATACTGTATATTATGTTGTTTCCTCAGATGATTGCTGAGTTCTTATGTAATGTTAGGAGTTTCTATGCATAATCTTGTCGTCTTTTTTAACCTTGTGCAGCTGTCCCAAATCATTTTGGAGCTGGAATGCATAGATACCTGACATTTAAATAAATATATTTAGTGTACCCTTTTTGAATTTTAAGGCCTGCCAGAAAGGCCTATGTTATTTGAAGGATTATCTTCAGCTGTGGCAGTCTGCCTGCGCTATGCAGACATCAGTTGAGCTGCTTATTTATGCAGTACCAAGGGAGAGAGACTTTGGGATCAATGTCAATTGGGGCTGTTGAATTCTTACTGATGATTCACTTACATTTAACATTTTTTAATTTCTGACATTATTTTATTAGAATATTGTTATCATGTATACCAGCTTAGTATTCACAAGGCATATCCCCAGAGTAATCTCAAACACAAATGCTGAATAAATAAGGGAAATGAGACTGAGATATAGTGAGTGTATGCCTATATGATAGATTTGAGGACTTCGGTATTAATTGAAAAACTGACTTTCCAGGCATTCTAGGAGAAGGAAATCTGTATACACTGAAATACAGAAGAAAATACTAAAGCTGTAAAAAGGGACAAAAACAAAGCAAAATGAGCAATCAGCCAAATGCTGCTCCGAAAGTGATTTTTGTCAGCAACAAAGGTGCTGGTTATATACTCCTCTGTTTCTGTGAATCAAGAAAAAAGAAGGCAATTTGAATTACAACATGCTTGAAAAACAACATGCTTCAAAATTCAGTGGGTTCAGGTAAAAGGATAATCATAAAAATGCTTAACCCTTGGACAGATGCTTGCTGCTCTGTCCTATTGGAATGGCTTATATATGGACATAAAACAAAAGCATGCTGTTCTTGGCTTGGCTGTTTGCCTATCTGCTACATCCACTTTGAGCTCCTGAGCATGGAGTTTGATTCAAGACACAGATTTAGGATGAACAGGTGGAAGGAGATTTTGGGGTTGGCTACTCAGCAATGAATCTGCACTTTTCATTCTGCACATACTGAAATTCACTGCCTTATTTGACTTTCATGGCAATTGAACTGCTCATGAACTCTTTGCTGGAATTTTGGTTGCAAGGGTTTTATTTTAAAGAAAAAAGAAAAGAAAGACAGATTTATGCACAGTTTGACCAATAAACACCAGTGACATATTTTGGTAATAAACAATCATAACAAATCTCATCACAAATTGGGAAACTTTGGGCCATTTTTGTACAAAAAATATTTGCTACAATAAACTCCTGTGATAACATATTGGATCACCCCACTTGCTTACTCTGCCTTTTTATTGATAGTGGCATTATTCCTTTCACAGTCACAGTGATAAGATGACAGAGAAAAATAAATCCTGGTATGTTATTTTCTGAAATTTATTATTGAATCAAATTTCACTTAACATCTGCCAACCGAGAGGGAAGTAAACTATATTTAGGAAATCACAGCCAGAGAAGAGAAGAAATGGAATGGGGACCTGCAAAATGTCATTTCTTCTTAAAAAGGTTCTTGGCCAAAATTTTAGAGCATACATTTTACTATTCAAAAGAAATTCTTTTGAACTTGAATAACAACTTAGCAAGGGGAATGAAATTCAGTAAATGTTTCTGCATCTATTGGCATTCCAATATCCATGTCTAGTTCACCTTAGATCTCTCAGTATGAAAGTGTAATTTAGTTTCCACTAAAATCTCTGATCTGTGGTTTTAGTGCCTTCATAATCCTGTTCTAGCTTTGAATCTACAAATACGAGTGATGAAGAATATACTTGTATATCTATTTTTAGTGCTCCCTCTTTACTCATTCTCCATTTTCCTAACACTATCCTTTGATTATTTTAGCATGCTGTACATAGGGTTATCCTAGAAAAATATTCAGAAGAAGTGTTAATCTTTGCAAAATACCACTGAAGGAAGAGAATATATTTTAGCCAAGTAGCAACAGTGAAGCAGGCTTTATTTTTTGGAAGGGGGAGAGAGAGAATGAAGGTTGTTAGAGAATTTCTTGAGCTTTATAAAATGTAGAAGACTGTACAGTTTAAATTGAATTTTAAAACAACAGAGTGCAAATGGAGAAATCAAAGTGAAATCCTATTGACTTGGCTGAGTGTAAAGAAGGGAAAAAAGTGTGTTACCTGGAAAGAGAGCAAGTAATAACCACAGAATTAATTGAAGTTTGTTATCATCAATATGTAGATGACACTCAACTGTACGTATTTATGAAGATAGTGCTGTGGGAGGCCCAATGTCAAGTCAGGGCTAGATTTAACCTTAGAAGACAGAATGGCTGTACATTTAGAAATTAACAAGAGTCTGCAATAATGCTAACTATAACTCTGGATATGGTTATTTTCCCCTCAAAGGAGTTATTGCACAGTCTTTCAGGTTTTAGTCGAATAGCAGGTAAAAGCTGTTGTCAATAAAGTATTTGGAAAGTTTTGATAGGTGTGCCAGTTGCAGTCATTCCTAGAGCTGAAGGTCAAAATAGTAAAGGAGTTCCTGAGAATTTTACTCCATTAGTCGTTGCTGACTATATGGGGCAATGTTCATGTCTGGTTCAAGGCCATTGAGCCAGTCCTGTCTGAAGATATTTATGTGGTCATGTGGCTAGCATGTCATCACAGAGTGCTCTTACCTTCCCAACAAAGTGGTACCTATTTACCTATTCACAGTTGCATGCTTTCAAACTGGTACATTGGTAGGAACTGGGGTGAGGACAGTTGCTCACCCTGTTGCATGGTGCTCGGGTCTCAAACCTGGGCTGCTGGCTTTCCAGCTGAGAAACCCAGCATCTTAACCACTGATCTACCATGCTGCCAAACTGGAGCTGAAGGCAATGGCAATGTCACCCCATAGGCAACTATTAAACTATGCTATATAGGGGACTGCCTTTAAACTGATAACTGCAAGTAGCATAAAATGCAGAGCTCCATATGTTAATACTAGGAACAAGCCAATACTGCTATTATAACCTTTAAAGTCCCATATTGTCATCTAGAATATTTCTTGTTGCGGTTAGAATTTGTATGCCCAAGTGATGCCTTCATAGAGTACACATTCACTGGGAATCGTTTTAGGACAGCTCTGCGAAACACGGCAAGAGGGAATTCAGAGGCATGCATTTTATGCAGGAATTCCTATCTTATGGAATGTTTTCTATCCAGATACAAGATTTGTGCCCTCATTCTAGATATAATTGTTTTAAATGTTTAGTGTTGCTTTTGTGATGATGTAACTGAATGTTTATATTTGAATTATTATGTAAATATATTGTATATTTTGATGTAACTACTTATTTCTTAGTTGTATTTTGTATTTTGCTGTTTTGAGTCAATCAAAATGATTGAAGAAGCATAAAAGCATTCATAACAAATAAAATAAATAACATGTCCCTAGGGTGCTATTACAGAGTATCACAGATACAGTATATTGAAAGATCTGCACTAATTAGAAAATGTTTTCTGGTCTCAGTAAAATTTTAAATAGTTCTGGACATGGTTATCCAGGGAATTGGCTGTTTTCACATTACATTGCCTAGGTGTTAAGATCTATCGTGGAGGCCAGTTTGACAGTATAAAACATCTCTCTGTGGAAGATGCTGGAAAGGTCATAATCTTGCCTTATTCCCTCCCACATTCTGCTATTTCTTCAGAGTTTCTACTTTCTCAGCATTTCAGAAAGCAATTAAGGCCTTCAAAATAGTTTGCAAAAATCCTTAAAATGTTGCCTTAATTTATTTTTGTATCATTTATTTGCTTCCTTTTTTAATTTTTTAGAAGCACTGCATGTTTGGAAAGGGAGGGAAGAAGAGAGAAAGAGGTTTGCAAAACAAAGGCAAACGTTTTAAAAGTATTTCAAAGTTTAACATATCTCATTGCTTTGTCTGAAAGACCTTTCCAAATCAGAAGCCTCATGTGTGCTACAGCAAATTTATTTCCATAACAATAAATGGGTATAAATAAGTGAATACTTAGCACACTTGAATGCTTTCTTATATGAAATTCTTTGTCTAGTTTCCTGCTTGACTTCATTTCTTTGGATTTGACATTGAACAAACTATTGTTTTGAAATAAATGAATCTTGATATCATCAAAATATAATTGTGGTGTGGATAAAAATGAAGCACCAGCTCATTTTATGAAATGTTTATAAGTATGCCAGAGAGAAGGAAAACACTGTGCAAACCTGAATGTGCTTACTTGTAAATTTCTTTGTGGCCGTAGCTATTTTCTCATATTGTGTGCATAATATTTTAATGAATCTTTATACAGCATAAAGGATAGTTTTAATAAATGCAATTAAACTTCTTAAAGTCAAACTTGATTCCTTGTTACCCTAGGGAAACATCCATGTTATTTTCTCAGCAACAATAGGGAAATACTTTGCCGCTGCCTTGTTCTAGGATTTTTAATTTGCTTTTTACTCCTTACAGCTTTGAGATTTGTGGTAATTCTTATACAAATCAGATCTTACCCTAGTTAGCTTTTCAAGATCATCCAAGACTGGCTAGATATTGCCACCTGCTGTGATTAATAAACATGAGGCTCCTCGGTATTTTGTTCTTCAAGGATTCCAGTTGCACTGAATAAATGTATTAGCATTTTAAGAAACGCTTAGGTTATTTTGTCCTTAAACAAACCCATGTGAGGAATGGTTATTATATAATGGAACAGAAGTCTTAAGCAATTGATTTAGCTATCTTGTTCTTTCTGTTGCTGAGAAACTGAAACTAGAATCTGGAGTGATTGGATTATTTGCAAAATATTCCTTTTATTATAATTGTAAGAGTCTCAAAATTGTTTGGTTTCTTCTAGAAAGACTGACAGAGAAGGTAAAGCAATTAGTTTATTGCTGAAAGTTCACAAATAACTACAAAATAACAATTTTTGGGTTAACTTAAGTTTTAAAAAAATCAGTTATAAGCCCAAAATAGAGAAAAAGGAATCTCCCAAAGCATGTGTTCTTGAGTTAGAGTACCAAATACAACCGACTACTAATCCAAATTAGCAAGTATTGATGAATTTTTCTTTTGAGAGCACAGGTGAAGTACTGAGATTACATTGTGGACACTGTGCTATGTGGGAGAGTTTATTCACAAATTGGCTGACATCATGGCATAGACAAATCACCTCAGAAGCATCAGATGGCAAGAAGTACTAACAGTTTCATGGCACATGGAAGTCCAAAATTGCTCCCTTAGGAACCTTAAATTTCATTCCAAATTGTATTATTTAGGGAAGCAGTGTTTGCCATTGAGCTATCTAAAATGAAGCATGGAATACTAGAACCTTCCATTGCTGTGGAATTGAAAACTAGAAATAAAAAGGGTCAAGTAAGGACTGCTAAATTTATTTGGGAAGATATTATAATGCTTGGAAACTGTAGCTTTCAAAACTATTATTGAGAACATTCTCAAATGTTCTACGTGGGTGCTCCACCGCAATTCTTCTGGATCTTAAACACTAACTAGCCAGCAAGATATGGCAATATGCATAGGGATTTAAGCTCTGTTAACAAGAGACAGTAAAAACACTGCAAAAATAAAGGAATCTTTCCCAAAGTGGAGAGACAGAGGATAGAATAATTTAAAATCTTATATGCAGGGGCATGATACAATGTAATAATTCTATCCCTAGAGTTTAAGGGAAGATATATATATTTCTGATAGATTATATGGCTGTGCACATTAGTATAATTTTGGGTTCACAGAAGGAACGAAATAACTTTTAAGCCTACATTTGTTTCTGTTTATTGAGTTTCTAGTTTTAAAAAAGAAAGAAAGAAAATACAGCAATGGCAGTACTTTCTGGCTCTGCTTGACACAGCAGCAGTAACAGTCTTAGCCCCTTGAATTTTGAACTATCATTATGCATGTTTGTGAGATTTCTTGAAAATAAGATATATTTGAAAGATTGCTTTGAATAGCTTTGCCCACATTATCCAACAGTTCTGCAATATTGATCCTATTATAATTACACTTTAGAATGAAAATGTTAAAATAAGTTTGTACATGTATAAATGAAAGCAGAAGAATGAAGAATTGGAAGAATATATGTTATATTTCCCCAGATATTTTTGGGTAGAAGCATTATTTAATCTAATGCTCCAAGCCTAAAGTAATGGTTAATTAAATTATGCAAAGTGGTAGAGATGATGAAACTGATTGCATTTATTCACCTTGGAGAGGAAGTACTACAACTGAGACATTTAGTATCAAGTAGTTTTCTTTTATAGACTTTAGAAGCTGTAATTCTGTTGAAATTGGTAAAAATGTAGAATTTTATTAGATATTACAATAATATATACATTGCTGGTTTTGTATTATACTTTTACATTTAATTTTTTTAAGATGAAAATTTGAGAGGAAATTCATTTGTCTTGAAATTATTGTCTTTAAAAAAGTAAATGTAAATAGGAAAAAAATAAGAATACTATCAGGTGGTTAAAATTGCATTAATACTCTGGCTCTTACAATCTTGATCTAGCAGATAGCCAATAAAAATTCTAGTGGTAAATTAACAATGACTCAGTTTTTAAATATTTTAGCAATTATATATAGTTTAATGAAAATATCCTTATTTTTATATGGAGTGAAAATGAAAATGAATCACCCCCCTTGAGAGAAAGGGGGGGGAGAGGGAGAGGGATATATATATATATATATATATATATATATATATATATATATATATATATATATATATATATATTGATATTGATGTGATTTAAAATTATTTTCTTCTTTTCTTGGATTATCTTGGCATTTCTCCCCCCCCCCCCCCAAAAAAAAATTAATTTTCATTTGCTAAAATTTTACTGTCAGAATTTTAATTTTTGGCTCTTATTTGCTTACTTGACCTTAGCAAATATGCAAACTTCACAGTTTCAAGAAAATCAAACTTAGGCAGAAGAGTAGAGTATTATTCTTTCAACAGTCTTCCTTCACTCTTTTCTTACCACACACAGTTCAATTTTAAAGCATGCAACAAAGCTTATTTAAATAATGGACTTGTTATGGCCTCTGTCTCCTTACATTAGGAGAGAACAACCAATAACCTGCAGGCTAAATGTAGTCCATCAGCATCCATTCTGCAAACCTACAGTACTGCTTGATATAAACATAAATTTTCAGCTGCACATTTTCTGCTATTTTAGCAAATTAAAGGTGTTAATACATAATTTAAGTTTTTGAAAGGCAAATATATAAATGTCTATAATCCTATAACATCCAGAAAGATTAGGAAAGTTTCCCCCACCCACTAGGTAATATCACAGCATCATCATATATATACTCATTCCATCAGACACAAACCCATATACTACAGAAAACAAAGCACAGCTTTCTGCTTTCAGTTCTAATAATTTTACTTTCTTTAAACTACAGTACTATATTTAGTAGCCTTCCTAATCTTTAGGATCCTGGAAGTCTGTCATAGAATCTTTCCCTGACAATACCACTGACCAGCTCATAGAGTCCCATGCTTCAAATATTCTTGTCATATAGATTTTTCTTCCATGACTGTACTTTATTTTGCACAAAGTTTATTTTTCTAAAGATGAATTATTTCACTAATTTATTCATAAAGTACATTGGATTCAATACTAGCCAATACTGGTTCAATTTGGCTGATTTGAAGTGCTTTTTCCTCCTTCAAATAGTTATCCGCAGGGAGTTATAATATAATTTATCTCTCTCTTCTCTCTCAGATTGTATAAATTAAGTGCACTTTATTGATTATTTTCCCTAATCCAATATTCCATCTCTACAACTTTGTGAGAGAAAACATGAGATATTTATATAGCACATGCAATTAATACTTTTAAAGTTGTGCTTATAAATATGAGTGAATCAACTATGGCAACTAGGCTTTTAGGCTACCAAAAGCTTCAGTTTAGTGCCCCACAATTGCATCTCCTGGTGGTAGATAATTACAGGACTTTCTTCTTTGATTTGGTTATCAACAACGTTTCAACATCAAATTCACGGTTATCCGCTTATCTTAATTGCATCCTTCTGTTGCACCAAGTGGGTGTTTTTCTACATTGTTGTGGTACCTGTGTTGTTCAACCTCCATTTCACTTGATAGATATCTGGACTCACAATTGAATCCTAGAAAAGAGTTATTTGCTTTTTTGCCAGGACAGTCTAGAACAGGTGATAACAGATATGTAAGGGAATAGAGGAATAGAAAGCCTTTCCAGACTTTAGCGACTTTTGTGCTTCTCATTATTGCAATCATTTGAATTATCTATTTTGACAAAGACTTTTAGGCTGGATCTAGATGAACTTCGAAAGACTGATCTTGCTAAGCAAGGTCAAGCCTGGGTAATTTTTTGATGGCATAGCATTAGGAAGTCTCATGGTTGTAAAATAGACTATGGGAAAAAATACAATGAGAAACCACTTCCAAATTGTTGTCATGGAATTTCCATGGAGGGGGCTATGAAGTCATCAAGAATTAGGCTTTCTTTACCTTTATAAGAAAAAATAGTATGAAGGTAGAATATCAATGAGTTATAGGAGGAACTGGAAAATAATAAAGGCTATTCCTACAAAGTATACAAAGTTGGTTTTATATATGATAGCGGTTGTTATCATATGTAGATTTGGAATGAGCTGAAGAAAAATTGTTCACCCAGATAACCTTGATAAGTCTCTAATTCTATATTTACTACTTGATGATGCAATTTTATTTAGCTCAACCCAGGACTGTCATATTTTTTTAATTGAAAGCCTGATCAATAATTCATCCTACAATGCTTTCTTTCCCCTAGTGTGCCCATTTACAGATTTATTTATTTTTTTAGATTATTGCTGTACTTCTATTTAATGCAATTTTATTTAACCTCTCCAGTATTTCTCCTAAATACAGGCTGATGCATGATGCATGAGAAGTAAGTGCAGTGGTGAATAAACAAAAACCTGTGTTTCCTAATGCAAATGCTCTTTTGCCTGACCTACTGGGGGAAATGTGTAATTTTTCTATCCCTGATTTGGCTCACTCTTTCTTCTCTCTACATGAGAATTCCAGATATTGGGTGGATTTGCAAAAATTACTGATTAATCATCTTAAAATAAAATCCATTGAGCATCTTCTTTCAAAACAAGGGAAGTTCCTGGATCCAAAAAGAATTCATGTCATTGCACTTTCCTTCTACTGTTGGAAAAATCTGTTCTTTCATTGGCAGATTAGGATTAGTTGATATTGGATACCAGATTCAGCTTCCATGCTCCAATATTTGTATGATGTTCTAAAAACCAATTGTCCTTTATAAGGAATATGACATATTATGACAAACTCTTTATCTTGTATGTAGCTGAAGACGGCTATTAGCTCATGGGATATTAGCACAGGAGTCATACTCATCCCATAGTCTATTTGTCATATAAGTGGTGCTTCTATTACAACATGGCCATTTGTTCTCAACCTCTCATACAAGAACTTTTATTACAAGTTCATAATGTGACCATCAAAAGAACTTTTGACCTAAATTCTGCTCAGTGTTTGGAAGAAATTGATAAGTTACTAGAGCAGACCTGAGCATTTTATCTGGCCCTTTGGCTTTTCATGTCCAGCCTATGTGAGGTCACTTGGAAATTTTAAAACATGAAATGTAAATAAGCATGCTGCAGGGGTGAAAGAATAAGACAAGTGTGTTCCTGGCAACAAAAAGAAGTTTTCTGCACCTGTGGCAGACCAACATTAGCACATTCCGTCCACATCAGCAGCAGAACCAAGTTCAGCCTATTGGTTCAGCCCTCGACAACAATCCCAGTTTCTCATGTGACTCCTTCAGAATTGTCTACCCTGCATTAGAAAATAAGATTATTTAAACTCTTACTTTAACAGTGACTGAACTGAATTAAGACACTCCTGTGCTGATTGGAAGTTGCATGCCAATAGTACTAGTTTTATTGTGAATAATGCATGTGTCCATATACTCTGTTACTATCAATTGTAATGTCCTGGAGGCTCATAATATGCTTCTTGCTATGTCTGCTCAGATAGCTAAAGTACTTGGCCTCTATCATGTACTTCAAATGATTGACTCAACCTCTGGAAATATTTATACGGAATCTTTATATGCTTTTGGCATTTGTATGATTGTGAACATCTATAAGCTAACAGAGGTTTTATTGCTAGTAATAATGTGGTTTTGAAACATAAGGCTTTGATTTGAGCTATTCCATCTGTAATTGCAATAATAAAGCTACTGAACATTCTGGTATTATAAGGAATATGTTGGCTCACTTTGCTGCTAAACAAGCTGCTCTGTACCCTTCTTCTCATCTAAGGGAGTTGTCTTGGCTCCCCTTCTTTTTTCATCAATATCTGTTCTGTCTCCCCATTAGTTTAGGTAGCTTAATACACTAAATCAAAGAGGATTACAAAACAGCTGAGAATCTTCTGGAATGAGTTGGTTTTGCCTCAAGACTTTATTCTCACCTTTTTTTGTTCTAAATGTTCACAATGCCACAGTTAGGGATTTTGCTTTCCTGTCTCTTTATGCTACATTTTTTGGAGATTGGCATTTCATTCAGCTTTCTGTCCAATATACTGACCCTGCTATTGCTCCTTCCTCCAGCATCTTGGGATAATCCTTTTTCAAAATGAAAAACAAAGAAAGATATGTCAGACAGCTGGACTGGTGCCAGAATTTCAGTTAAACGTTGAAGCTCAGTTGTATGTCACTTTAGGATATTTTGCACTGTAGTTATTAAAACCTGAAAACAATAAAATACAAGTGAGCTTACATAAATGAAAACCATGGACTTCAGCTGCTGTTTGAAAAGTAATTGCAAAAGGTTTTGTTAAATCCACATGGGTAATCCCCAATTTGTGGATAATAAGTAAATCATACAGGGATAGATTTTCACATGGCTCTTATTTAAATCTGTGTGGCAGAAAAATTGGAAAGACATCCTCTAAAATCTATAACATACATCCAGGTTGATAATAAAACATTAATGATATTGTTGTGACTTTGGCAAAGGACAAAAATGTCTAGCTAGCTTCGTATAGTATATAAACTATATGAAATTTAGTTTAGTTCTAAAAGTTCTTCAAAACAAATATTTCCTTGAAAAAATATACATAAATTTTCATAGATTTTGATTTATTGATCCTCCAACACCATGGGATGATATATATATATATATATATATATATATATATAATTACATTATTATATATAATGTAATGGTTGTTTGTTCAAAATCGCTAATCTCCGAAAGTTCTTCACCAATTGCTTTGAAATTTTGACACAACATTGCATTCGAATATGTGAATGTTTTTATATATGTATATTATATAGATGTCACACCTGTGATTTTTGTAAAAACATGCTTTTTTGAAAACCAGCTCCATCTGGTGGACGTAAAAGCAACACACGCTATACTAAATATTTCATGATTCCATTTCAATGTTTCCGATTGCATTGTTATATTGAATTTTCATAGATTTTGATTTATTGATGCTCCAACACCATGGGATGAGATATTATCAACATGCTGATGATACATTTATACTTTATCTCTATCCATGGTGATACAAGTGATGTTGTGGTTTCTCTTTTGGGCAGCAGAGGTTTCAACTGAAACCTGTTAAGATAGAGTGGCTGTAGATATGTGGATCTGGAGATCTATTATCTTTGTTCTGGATGGGTGGCATTACCTCAAATAATCCAGCAGTGCAACTGGGAGTTCTATATTTGCAACTGCTCCTTAAAGAGGAAGTGGCAGTCATGGCTAGGAGAGCTAATGTACCAACTGGATAATTTTATGGCTTTTGAGGCTCTGAGCTCAGTCACTAATATCCTAATCATATCCTATTTGAAATGCACTCCACATGGGCAGTGTTCTCTGCCCTAATGATTTCTTCCAACCACCAGTTCACCAAACTGTTCAGAAAGTTAACAACCGGTTCTCACGAAGTGGTGTGAACTGGCTGAATCCCACCACTGCACATGGGGTTACCCTTAAAGAGTTTTCATAAGATACAATTGGTCCAGAATGCAGCAGCACATTCAGTTTTGGAGGCACATGTAATGCCACTACGCTATTACCCAAGCTGTTCTGGATGCTGATTTGCTTCTGTGTCCAATTCAAGGTGTTGGTCACTACCTTTAAAACCTTTATGACATAGGTCCAGGATATCCGAGTAGTCATCTTGCTCCAATGGGCTTGGCCTACTCTACTTGGGTGGCAGAAGAGGCCTATGTCAGAATTGTGGTTGTTGGGGCCCAGGACTAGTCTCTCTTCTGCCATGGCCTGCACCCTTCGGATCATCTTGCTGCAGATGATGAGGTCCACCCCCACGCTTTTGGCCTTCAAGAAATTCCTTAAAACCTGGCTATGCTAGTTGGCATGGGCCTGAAGGACAAACGTCGGCTGGAGTTGGCTGATGCAATAACACTTCTTTAAATCTGGGGGGGGGGGTTAGTTTGTTTTACTCTCTTGTAATCTTAATCTGTTTTTATATTTATAAATTGATTTTTCCTCCATATACTTTATTATATTGTAAGCTTCTCAATGTCACCTCTCATCTTACAATGATCTCCATCTAAATTTGATAAATAAATAAACAAATATGAGAGTGAAAAAGGCAGAAATGTCTTAAATATTTTTGAGTCTGCATATAGTTATTCAGCAATTTTGTTAAAGGAAAGGCATCAGTGAAGTAGTGCAGAAGTGGGTTGCAGCTGATTCGGCCCGGTTCAGACAAATAGGTAGTGCAAATCAGACCTGGGTCGCAGAACCGGCAGCGAATCAGGCCTGCCACGCCCCCGAACTGGTTTCCTCACTGCTTGGCTGCCACCATTTTGGAAGTCAGTGACTGCATGTGCACAGTTCACTGTAAATTGTTCTGTGCATGTGTGCAGAACAATTTACATTGAAGAGCGCACATATGCATGTTGCACATGGGTTGTGAACCGGCAGTAATGCTAGCAGCAACCCACCCCTTAAGCAATGCATCATGCAAAAAAAAAAATGATGCTTTCTTTTGCTGGTAGATTTCCTTCATCCATTGTTAACTAGCATTGTATAAAAAATAATCAACAAGTCTTTTACTATAGCATTAAGAGGGCCACCAAATTCAGTGATTCTAAAACCTGTCTGTGAATGCAAGTTTCATCATTTGTATTTATCTTAGAAAATGGACAGAAGATAGTATTTAAAAAAACAAAAAAAGGTTTCCACATTTATGTTACTGAATGCATTTCAGTACAACCAAGAACACAGTGGCTGGACACTATTAAAGCAAACACCAGAAATAGTGCGAGATTGGAAAATGTAGAAAGGCCTGATCCATAGAATTGTCAAGACTTGGATTCAACTGAATGGATAACATTATTAAGGTAAACAACTGATCTATGCACAAGTTTTTTTAAAAAAACCAGAAACTGGTTTGAAAGAAAAAAAAGAGCAACCTACTGTAAGGCTTTCCATTCAAATAATCACAATCTGAATTATTAATTCTTTCAATAGGATGCCATTTAATTCAGAAACATTGCATTAAAAAGATTTCAGATTGATAATATTACATGAAATTAAAGATAATTGCTATCAGTCATATATAAGGAATGCTACATTTTGGAATATTCTAAAAATATATACAACTATTACATTGATTACTCTGTTTCACTCTGTTTCAACTCAGCTGAAAAAAATGAAATCTCTACCAGTTTGCTTTTGAAATACTGTATTTCAATTTTGCTAAGTGATTAATATCTTTTTAGAAACCAGATCAAACCATAATTGAAGTATTGTTAGATGTCTTAAAAAGCAAAATTATTATATCAGCTGAGTTCTTGTAAAAAGGAGAACTGAATGTACAGAGTGCAGCCAATTATACATTTTCTAGGTCTCAAGTAAATTGTACTAACACATCACAATCTATTTTATTATAGAGGCCTTTCTAGCTAATGACTATTGAAGGAAATTCAGTAAGCAGATTATTTCAATAAGAAAAGATGGGCCAGAAGAAACCTTGAGTTTTGTTACAAATGTCTCTTGGTACTTTCATTGAATGTCAGATTACATTACCATCTTGCCATTTTCTAGAATTTTTTCAGCTTGATAGAGATGCCATAATTGGATCAAGTGCATTTTTTTAAAAAAATGTTAATTTGGAAAGGACAGCTGGGGAATAATACTTGTCAGTAAAAGTACATAAACCAGAACGTTTTTTTAAAAATGGAGCTAGAACTATCACTTTTCTTATTACTCTCTGCAGAAACCATATTGCATCCTATATGCACTGTATGCATTTATATATTTATCTAGTTATTCATTTATTCATTCATTCCCTGTTCATCTATTTGCTTTCCCTCTTGCCTTTCCATCATTGCCATGGAGAAGTTTTAATGCAACATTTTAAAATGATAGGAATGTTTTTGGACATATTCGCTTGCTATGTGGCTTGTATTACCTGATCACCAAAACTTTCTATCTAATACACAGCATTGAATTTGTAAAGGAAAAGAAAAGTCTGTTTAAAGTGAATAATTTTCTGTTATGTCAAGAATGTTATATTGTATGTTACTTATTGATCATTATATATTTAAAGGATGAAACATTTATTATAATAACTTAAACTATGCTAATACAAGTATTGCAATAATTTTTTGTTTAAAGCCAGGAGTGGAATGACTCTAGTCAATTAAAAAAAAAGATAAAGCAAATGTGCATCAAACCATAAACATTAAAGGAATTACAATGTAAACAATTTTAAGAATTTAAGATCTTGGGAAAACAGAAAAGTCTTAACTGAATTATGGGAAATGTCATTTAGTAGACACTGGGCTAATGTGCACTTCCTAATTGTTTCATCATTAAAATGGGTCAGTAACCGGGTTTTGAGGGTAGAAACAGACAATGTCAGCTTTAAATTCATTTTCCTACCATTACAAATTTGATCTGAAGGCATGTTTTTTTATTGCAATTTTCATCTTATATCTCCCTGAAAGTTCTTGTTTCTTGGCCAGATGCTTTACTACCTCTTTACAAGATAAAAGTAGCTGTACATTGGCTATTTTGCAGAGGAAGTTGCAACAGTTGTGCTCATCTAAGTTCTTCTAATATTTATTGCATTTATTGTTAGTCTTAAAATAGTACAACATAAACAAGCTTGCTAGTATGTTAAGAGATTGCTGATTCAAAAGCTAGCAGAACCCTCTTAAAATTATTTTTCCTTCAATGTATTAGCTAGATTTTCCTGGCTAGCAAAAAGCTAATGCATTTCATTATTTCTCAATCACTTGCACCCCTTTTTATTTTTTAAAGTATCCTCAACTATCTAGGAAAAGGTAACTAGCCAGAAGGAGCTTGAAGGAAAGAATAAGTAATTTTATAAGTTTCTGCCAGCTTTTGAATTAGCAGACTTTTACATAAAAGAAGTTTACATAAAACTTCTAGCTGTTGTGTTTTTAAGCATGATAAAAAAGGATGCCTAGAATTGGTTAGAATGAAATTGGACTTTGATTTTATTTGATTGCTCTATGCATACATTTTAAATTTGTATTGGGCATCTGTTGGGAGGGGGGGGTCAAAAACATCAATATGGTAATCATGATATTGATTGGAAACCCTGCCTCTTTTTAAATGTGTTCAATATTAATTAGCATAAAAATGGGGCAAATAGAAGGACCAAGTGATGGCAACCACCAAGTTTGTATTTTCATTGTTCCATTAATGACCCATATATGAGGGTTCGTTCTCCAAGCTTGTGGGTTGGTTTCCAAATCTTTCATTACCAGGCTAGGGAACATCTTCAGTGGAGTTTAGGGGATGCCAGTGTTTTGTTCATAAGGGCTTCAGGTATGGGTGGTCAAGTGAAGGTCTATTGATGGATCAGCTGTGAGCCATCAGGGAATCTTGTAATGGGTCTTGTTATGGGTCTTGTAATAAGGAGATTACATCAGGTCAGGATCATTGGAAGGTGGGGGGGGAGGATTGCATGGGTTGCTTGAGGGTTAGTGTTGTCTCTGGTTGGTTGTGCAGTTGATTTGGATTCTGAGGAGTTTGTAGGCTGATTGTAGATCCATATCTTCTGAAGCTCTTATAAACAGAAGAACACTGACATCCCCTAAACTCTGCTGAAGATGTTACCCGGTCTGGTAATGAATTTTTTTGGAAACTAACAATCAAGCTTGGAGAACAGACCTTCAGCTTCATCCTATCCCCAAGCTATAAATAGAATAGAATAACAGAGTTGGAAGGGACCTTGGAGGTCTTCTAGCCCAATCTCCTGCTTAGGTAGGAAACCCTGCACCACTTCAGACAAATAGTTATTCAATCTCTTCTTAAAAGCTTTCAGTATTGGAGCATTCACAACTTCTGGAGACAACTTGTCCCACTGATTAATTGTTTTAACTGTCAGGAAATTTCTCCTTAGTTCTAAGTTGCTTCTCTCCTTGATTAGTTTCCACCCATTGCTTCTTGTTCTACCCTCAGGTGTTTTGGGGAATAGCTTCACTCCCTCTTCTTTGTGGAAACCCCTGAGATATTTAAACACTGCTATCATGTCAACCCTAGTCCTTCTTTTCATTAAACTAGACATACCAATTCCAGCAACAATTCTTTATATGTTTTAGCCCAGGAGTGGTATTCACTTACCTTCCCTACCGGTTTGCAAATGTGAGTGCAGAGCCTTCTGCACATGCACTTTTAGTGAAATAAAAAAACCTAAATGGGATTCCATAGAGCTGGAGTGGGTTCTGCTACTAGTTCAGGCAAACCGGTCCGAACCAGTAGAATGCCATCTCTGTTTTAACCTCCAATATCCTAATCATCTTTGTTGCTCTTCTCTGCACTCTTTCTCCACATCTTGTTTATATCATGGTGACCAAAACTGGATGCAGTATTGCAAGTGTGGCCTTACCAAGATATATAAAGTGGTATCAACATTCCCCATGATCTTGATTCTATCCCTCTGTTGATGCCGTCTAGGACTGTTTTGGCTTTTTTGGCAGCTGCAGCACACTGCTGGCTCATATTTAAATGGTTGTCCACTAGGACTCCAAGATCCCTCTCACAGTTACTACTGTTGAACAAGGTACCACATATACTGTACCTGTGCATTTTTTCTTGCCTAAATATAGAACCTTACTCTTTCCACCATTGAATTTCATTTTATTAGATAGTGCCCAATGTTCAAGTTTGTCAAGATTTGTATCTTAAGCCTGTCTTCTGGAGTATTGGCTATTCCTGCTAGCTTGGTGCCATCTGCAAATTTGATGAGTTCCCCATATATCCCTTTGTCCAAATCATTGATGAAGATGTTGAAGAGTATGGGCCTAAAACAGAGCCTTGGGTACTCCACTGCATATTTCCCTCCATGAAGATGCAGTTCCATTCAGGACTACAGTTTAATGCAGTTGGTCAGCCAGTTACAAATCCATCTAGTGATGATGTTGTCTAACCAGGGGTGGGTTTCAGCTGGTATGCACTGGTTCATGCGTACCTGATTGTGAAATTTAGTGTGTCTTCCTGTACTTGAGCTTCTGGAGGGAGTGTTCCAGGGGTGGGTTTCGACCGGTTCGCACCGGTCCCTGCCATCCGGTTGGTCGCCGAACCCGGAAGTAAGTAAATTCTGGGAACGGCGAACCCCCCCCCGTGCCCGCGCGCGCCCGCACACCCGCGCCCGCTCCTTACCCGGTTTTTACAAATTCTGCGCTTTCCACGCATGCACAGAACGCATACAGCGCCTGCGCGATCCTCCAGGAGCAGCTGGAGCATCGCGCAGACGCTAGTACGCATGCGCGTGCTGCGTGCGTGCACGTGCACGCCGCGTGCGTGTGCGAGGATGCCACGCGCGTGCGCGAGGATGCCACACGCGTGCGCGAGGACGCCGCCGGCCTCGTTCCAACCGAACCGGTTGGAACGGGGCGAGAAACCCACCCCTGGAGTGTTCCCATACCAGAATGATCCCTCCCCTGGCCTGCCCTCACGCTTGCTCCCCCCTGCCCAGTCGCTACTCACTCACTTGCTCGCCTCCTGTCTGCACCAGGCTTGCCCTGCTCACCAACTTCCTTTGCCAGAGCGGAAGATTAGGAGAAGCCCATGTGGCATGTGCTCCCTTCTCTTTGACAGCCGCCTGGTTTCCAATGGGGGGAGAAATCCATGTGCTTTTCCTCCCTCTGCATGGATTTCTCCCCCAGCCACATTGGAAACCAGGCGGCTGACACACACACACACACACACCGCATGTGTAAAGGGAATGGATCAGCTTGGAGGCTGGCAAAAAAGAAGCCTCTGTTTCTTCACTGCCGCGGCTCAAAGAGGAAGTAGGCAGAGATGCTGGCTGGCGCTCTCTTCACTTACCACTCACCACCACCGCTCCTGCAGCCCACCAGCTTCAGCCCTGCCTGCGCTGCCTAGCTGGGTGGGCTGCCTAGCAACAACTTTGGACACCCACCTGGTCACCCGCCAAGTGGCAGAGAAATCTGGCTTGGGCATAAGTGAAAAAAGCGGTTTGAAATTAGCCCTCTCTGCCACTCTGCTAAAAAGGCGGGAACCAAGGCCAAAAGATAACAAAATGACTAGCCATATTCGGTTAACTCCCAGAGCGGTAAGAGGCTGAATTGGGAGCTGTGTGAATTGGCTTGTAGGACATAGAATGCCATGATCATAGGATTTATTGGGCAGCAGTTTTAGTTCATAGAATATATCTAAAAATATAATTGGAAGGGATGTGTGTGTGAGAGAGAGAAGGGGGAGAGAGAAAGAGAGAAAGGAAGAGAAAGGAAGGAATGGAGGGAGAGTGAGAGAAAAGAGAGAGAGAGACAAAGATAGAAAGAGAAAGAAAGAAAAAGAAAAAAACAGGAAGAAAGAAAGAAAAAGAAAGAAAAAGAAAGCGGGAGAAGGAGCCAAAGAAAGAAAGAGGGGGAGAGAAACAAAAGGAAGGAAGGAAGGAAAGAAGGAAGGGAAGAAAGAAAGAAAGAAAGAAAGAAAGAAGAAAAAGAAAGAGAACCTATGACCACAATTGAGCCCAAAAATTTGGCTCTAAGTAAGAGCGTTGTTAAGTGAGTTTCATCACATTTTCCAGTTGGCCACACCTATCCAGTCACATGAGTGCCGAGCCACTCCCACAAAACAGGGCACACCTACAGAATAGGTTCTAAAAAAATTTGAAATCCACCACTGCTATCTAACCGACATTTTTCTATTTTATCAAGTAGTAGGCTATCATCTATCAAGTAAATTATATCAACAGCATTCCTCTGGTCCACTAATTTTGTTACTTTGCTATTTGCTACTATTGCAATATACATATATATTTACACAATATATAGATGTGTCCAGGAACACAATTCCCACTCTAATCCCAGGGGAAAAGAAAGGATTGGCCATTTCTTTCTTGCAACATAAGGATGGTAGGGCAGATTAGTAGGTGAACTGTACAATGAGAGGATTGTGCTGAATTCCTGACAAGGAACTCAGTCTAAACATCTTGTTCTTAAAACAGTTTAGAGTTAAGATGCCTTGATTGTAGAATATGAATAGCTTAATGTTAAGCATGTATATGTTCCTGTTGGGTTTTCAGAATGAGAGATGCACATTGAAGATTATCTTTGGGGATACTTCCTGAACCTAGGTAATTCTGATATGTGAATCAACTCCCAGAATTCTCATCAAAGGTAAAATTGACTGGGAATTCTGAAAGATAAATCCATACATCTGGAGGGCACAAAGATTAGAGAAGGCTGCTTAGGGCCTATACATAAATCTGTGTGAGATGATGTTTATTTATTAGATACCAAGGTTTCACATTATGAAAACCTTCATAGGTCAAAGCAAGCACTTTGAATTTAGACCACCAATTAACTTCCAGCTAGTATAAGCAACACGAGAGTAGAATAATCCTTATTTATGGCTAGCTATCATTATTTTTCTTCAGCTTCAAAGGCAACCAGAATATTATGTATATCCCTACTTCCTTGATCATGGAATGTTATTACATTCTCCCCTTTTTTATTTAAAACACTAAAAAAACAACACCCAATCTCTTTGTTGATACATGGTTTGTAGACATACAAACTGATAGAATGAATGATATTTCTTTAAAAGAAAAGGGTTGGGCAGTATTAGCAGTATAGTTGGGGGGATTTTTTAAAATCCGACTTCTCAATCTTAAAATAGTTGTTTCTGTTCCTACACAATTTTACAGATAATTTGTTATAATCAAATTCAGATATGAATTCAGGATTTTGTAAATCAATATGTTCTATGATTAGATTATTTGCAAGCACAAAGAAGTCTCTCTCTCTCTCTCTCTCTCTCTCTCTCTCTCTCTCTCTCTCTCTCTCTCCCTCCCTCCCCCCCTCCCTCCCCCCTCTCCCTCCATGTGGTGCACTATTTCACTATTTTTTTAGTCACATGAAGTGGAAAAAGTAAGGTTCTAAAAAAAAATAAAAACAAAAAAGGAAATAAAGAAAATCATTTCTTCTAAATTTTGAAAAAGCAACCTTTTATTTACAAAGCAAGAGTTATAAGTAGAATGTTATTATTTATTTGTTATTATTATTATTAATTTATTGGGGGTTTTATTCTGCTTTTATTATCATTATAAATAACTCAAGACAACACACATAATACTCCAATTTATTCATAGCAACAAATCTTTGAGGTGGTTGGACTGGAGAGAATGATAGCCCAAAGTCACCCAGTTGGCTTTCATGACTAAGGTAAAACTAGAAATTACAGTCCCCTGTTTTCTAACTTGGTGCCTTAATCACTAGAACAAAGTGCTCTCAATCTCATAATCTCATTATGCTACTACAGCAACTAGAATAAAAAGCAGGTCTAAACATATTAGGGAGTATATAAGCTAAATTGAGTAAACAGACCAAGTTTAAAGTTTTATTCCTTCATCTATGAAGAAGAAAATGTGTTGGATAGTACTTTGCCAACAGCTTTTGAAGATTGAGTTTGGATTTAACTAGATATTTATTAGATACTCAAACCCTGAGTGCTTATGTATATCATTTTTATTTGACAAAGAGGAAGCATTGTTTTCATTGTGATTTGGCACTATAATGGTACATGATGGGCAACTAACAGAACTCACAGGACAATATACACTAACTCTGGTTTCCAAGTTTGAAGAAATAACCATATTGTACATAGGAACTTCTCGTAATCCATATTCAGGTTTTATCACTGTAGTGAACATTGGGAACAATGTTTGCAGGTACTACAATGTTTGAAGATACTGCACTGTACAAAATTCTGTGCAACAATGCTACACACCATAATTTAATACGTGCTTTACAATTTTCCTGTTCCACAATGGATTAGCTAGCACCAATTTATGGATTTGTGCAGCTATTTTATGGTTTGCAAGGGCTAGCCTAAATCAACGCAGATGTTGTTATTTGATACATCCAAGTTGAAAAACTACTGCGCTTTTATCAAATTCAGTTGCTAAATTCATAAAATGAATGAATTGACCAAATACAATTTTAGTATTTATTTAGCATGCAGACTCCAAATATATTATGGATTAATACAATAACCTGTTTGCTGAATTTTCACAATTTGCCTAACCCACTGAGACTTAGCATAGACTTCCTATTATGTTTTACCTAATACAGCTTTATTAAATTATAAAAGCACATGACCAAACACAAGATAAACTAAAATAGTTGTAGCTAATATCTTGGGTGAAAAGTAAGGCATTGTTGTTAATGCCATCATTCATCAAATAGTGATACACTGCCAATGTTTTAAAGCCTCTTTGTTGGCAGTATTTTATGCAAACAGAATGTGGTATTTTTGTCCCTCAAAAAGTTTTGGGAAATTGTTACCTTCAGCTGGTTATTCCCAGCTAAAATTTTATTATTTACAAGCACAGTGACTAAAAAAAATCAGAATGACATAGGCCTTTGTGAAGTCCAATAATTGCATATTTATACAATGACAGTGGTATCTAAAAGTGGAGAAAAGATAGAGCAGAAAAGGCACAAGATGAATAGATATACTTGGTGGATGGTTGAACCCCAGTTGAAAACAATCTGAGCTGAGAAATCAAACTTGGTTCTTATGAGAAAAATTCAGTTAAACTTTATGTAGTATAAAACACTCAGACTCCAAGTCACATTTTAGCTCTCCCTCCCTTTTTATTTCTTTCCATTTAATTTGCAAGCTTATTTCATGATGGAGCAGAAATGTCAATCAATTGTACAGCCATCAGCAAAAGAGCATCACCAATCTGCATTAGCCAGCTGGGCTGCCTTCCAGAGCATCATCTACAACACATGAATTATTACCAAAACATTACTGCTGTCAGCACATTTCTTTCCATACAACTTCCTATTATTATTTTTTTGGCGGACATCCCTGAAATTTTAAACAACTCAATCTTGCTAACCTAATACAACTGCTTTGTGCTTTCAAGATAAACTTCTCATAAAAGTAAGAAGAATCATTTTACTTAAGGAGGGTAAGGAAACATGTATAGTGGTCCTGTGTTTTCTTTTTCTTTGATGATCAATTGTTTAGTGAGCCCAGTGCTGTACTTTGCTATATATCTTTTATTTATTATATTATATTTATTATATTTATTTATTTATTATTTATTACTTTATTATATATAATGCATATATACAGTATACAGTATCTCTGTTTATTTATTTATTTACAATTGAATATATCACCAACCCCAGAGACCCTGGTCATAGCAATGAAACCTATGAGCCCTAGTGGTGAAGTGATTAAATTGCAGCATAACAGACAAAAACTCTGTCCACAGCCTGGAGTTCGATCCTGAGAGGGATCAAAATTGACTCAGTTGACCCATCCTTCCAAGGTCAGTAAAATGAAGACTGAAATTGTTGTGGGCAATATGCAAATAATACATCTACATTGTAAATCACCCAGAGAGTGCTGTGGGGCAATATGGGGGCAGTGTACAAGTGTAAATGATATTGCTAATATTCAAAATACATCAAAACATAGCAATAGCAGTTAGACTTATATACTGCCCTAGGTTCTACAGATAAACACATCTGGAGAGTGCTCAGTTGATGAAGCTGTTGTATGTTCTCTGAAGCTGAAAGCAGCAATACTACATAGATTTTTTTGAAAATTGGTAGCGCAGAATTAGATGGCTTTATTCCTAAATAAATATGCACAGATTTTTTTTTTCATATAGCTGAGATTATAAGGCCACTCTATGTTTCATCCATAATAGTGGAATCTGAGTAGGAGGTAACAGGGATAGAAATAAAGAACTGTTCCTCTGGAAAGACCAGCAAAAATTGAGCATTTCAAAGGTGAATTTGGCGGGAGGAGAAAGAAAAGGACTTTTATTTTCTTTTTTGCCTATAGACAACTACATCCTTTCTGGCTAAGCCTTGGGATTTAGTTGGTCCTTTATATGGATTTTATTTATTTCATCCTGTTTGGATAGCTTTATCTGATTTTTTTTTTTTAAAAAACCTGCTTCTCTGAATGAGGAAATAACTGCAGGAATATTTTTTTTCTTGAAATATTTTCTTGAAGGGACATAGAGCATCCTGATGCTTTGGATTGCAATAATTATTTGCTATCACTGAGTTTAGGTTGAGGGAGAGAGTTGGCAAAGTCTCAGTGGTCACAATGTGCAACTTCACTAATTTTGTTTTTGAATTCAGTAGTTAAATTCTACCTTAATTAGCCTACTTTAAGTGCCCAATAAAAAGTACACGTTTTTGAGTTCCCTAGATGATATCATTAGCCAAGACGATAAATGAACTGGGAAAAGGAAAGGGAAGTACCTGTTATTAAAGGCCTGGAATCCACATTCAGAGACAATCTTAAGATGAAAGATGAGAAGAGACTGCAAATATGAACAGTTCAACTTTGTCAGAGGCTGTGATCATTCCAGATATCTGATCTTGTTATTATTAAATGAAAGAAAAAAGAGAAAAAACATACAACTATGCCTTCCACCATTCTTTTGATCAAATAATCTTAATCAGCATCTTAAATCTTGTCCCACTCCTCTTCATTACAAGAGAATGCATTTGTCTGAAATGGTATAGGACCATGATGGCGAACCTATGGCGCTCGTGCCACAGGTGACATACAGAGCCCTCTCTGCAGGCATGTGAGCCGTTACCCCCAGCTTAGCTCTGCCGCACATGCATGCATTCTTTCCGGTGGCCAGCTGGTTTTTGGGTCACTGCTATGCATATGTGGAGGGTGGGGGGCATGCACGGAGTGGGACATGCACAAGGGGTCATGTGCGCATGCGTATGTGTTATTTGCACCAGTTCAGGGGCAGGGCACACAAGGAGAGCCGAGGTGGCGCAGTGGTTAAATGCAGCACTGCAGGCTACTTCAGCTGACTGCAGTTCTGCAGTTCGGCTGTTCAAATCTCACCGGCTCAGGGTTGACTCAGCCTTCCATCCTTCCGAGGTGGGTAAAATGAGGACCCGGATTGTTGTTGGGGGCAATATGCTGACTCTGTAAACCGCTTAGAGAGGGCTGAAAGCCCTATGAAGGCACGCCATCACTACCGAGGGTCTTCATTTTGAGCAGGGGGTTGAACTAAAAGGCTTCCGAGGTTCCTTCCAACTTTGGTATTCTGTTATTTATAAGTCTTTATAGGACAGCTGGAATGAAAAACACACAATGGCTGTGCCGTCCTCTTATTTTTTTAATAAAAGAAAATAGTTTTGAATTATTTTCATTTAGGAAAAATAAAAGGATTCTTAGCAGTGGAAAGGAAATAAATAAAGACATAGATATAAGAACATATTAACAAGATTAAAAATACTAAATGTAGATTGACACTTTTTTCTCCTGTTCTTCCTTTATGTATCCAAATGAACACTTGAGAATCTCGCAGTATTGTCTGCACTTAAAAGAAAAGAATTTAGATGCACAAATAAAAAAGTAAATGGTTAGAAGAACATTGGAATGTTTTGTTCTTCATTCCAAAAAGGAATATGCAGAGGTGCAAAGATGACACTTGCCTGCAACTCTTTCAAGAAGTATGTCTTTTTTTCACAGTAGCTGCAAAAAGACCTTTGGGAAAATATGCATCTGCTTGAAAGAATTGCAGGCAAGTGTTATGTTCATGTCTCTCTGTGCTTTGGAGCACGTTTCAGGATTGAATTGGAAGTACTACACATTGCTAATAAACATGTTACAGTCAAATTCACAGGAGAAAAAAAAATTGGGAAATTATATTACCTTTTCCACTAAAAGGAATCGGGCTTCTTTTTTGCTCTATTTCCATTTTTTTTTAAATCAACCAAATATTTCTAGCAAATAACGTACAAAGTGTACGATTCCTGAATTATTTTTGCTTCTTTGTTTCTGTTTGTAAACTCTTATAGTTTGGAATTAATTTTCTTTCATAGGGATCTTCTGAAATGAGATCATTTTGTTGCAAATCTGCTGTATTTTCTGAATATTGTTGAGTTGCAGGATATTTCCATCCCTGCTTAATGTTTTGTTTTTGAAGCCCAATGCATATTTTTCAGTATCCCTTGACTAATGCTGGGGAACATTTAGTAAATGATCTGTGGGAACAGCTGCTTATATATAAGATTCACTGAAAGGCATTGCCTGATCCTCCCCCTCCCCCCAAGTGACTTTCAGATCACATTCTTGACATATGATGCTTAAACAACTTGCTAGGCTGAAAAAAAGTTTTCTTTGTAACAGGGGATTATTATTAACAACACATGTCTTATTATTTTATGATTATGTGCCAAAAGGATTTTCAGTTACTGTAAGATAAAATAAATCTGCACAGGAAAAACAAAATGCTACTGCAAGTCACATAAATTATTCCGGAGAAGTCAGTAAGAAATAAAGAGACAAAATTTGAATGATAGTAGAATACACCTGGAGTTTTCAAAATGTGTAATGTTATAATGCACAGAGTATCTGTATAAAGAATAATCACACTTTATCATGTTTGTGTCCTTTTTCACTTTGTAATTCAGACTTTCCCTATCTTCATAGGTATGGGGACTACTGAACCAATAATCCTCAACTAGCCCTTTCCTCCACCCCACGATGCCTTGGTCACCAATTTCATATTGAGGCCACCAATTTCATTTGAGAATTTTAAAATGGAGAAGGGTTCTCAATGAGGATTATATCCACTATCTATTACTTGTATTTGTGATCCAGTAAACCATATACACAGTTGTTGTTTTTTTCTTCTGTCAATGAAATATAATATAAAAAGTAAACAAACATCTTTTGACTTGTGGCCTTTGAAAAATTGAGATCTAGCCAAGAAACTAGCAATTATTTAATTAAGATGATCAGATATGACATATGCACAATGAGTTATACGGATTTTGGAAATCCGTATAACAGCCAAAATATTTAGTTCTTTAAAAAATAATATTAACCTGTTATTACTTCAATAATTGAAAGTCTGCAAAGATATTTTTATAATCTCTAATCATTATATTTTTATTATTTTGTAATTTTTTCCAATTCTTTTTCCTAGATTCTGTAGTCCCCATGTATTGTTTTTTCTTTTCAATTATTGTTATATCTGGTGTTAATTTATATTCTATATGCCAATTATTACCTTTGTGAAAATCCCACAAAATACAAACACTATCATTTTCAACTACCTTTTCAATTTTGGAACATGCCACATTAAAAAAAGATTATTATTATTATTATTTAAATAAACATAGCTGCTATTTGTCATGGTGGATACGTGGAAACCATTTTGGAGTAAAGTTTTACCTATGAACTGAATAGGTTACCCATCTGAAACCTGGGTTTTTATTAAGGTGACCAGACATCCCACTTTCGGTGGGACAGTCACGATTTCTAACAATTTGTCCCGTGTCCCGCGGCGTTTTAAAAAAGTCCCGATTTTGGCTTCATATTGAAAGCTCAGTGGATTTGCTTAAGAAATCTTAACTGGGGCAAGACAAAAGACACTCTGTCTAACCCCTCTCTATGTCTCAGTACTTTCATTGAAGATATTAAAACATTAAAACAAGAAAACGGACCCCCCCACCCCTTTTTCTTTTATAAGAAAAGATAACCCAGTACCATAGAGCTCCAGAAAATACTTTGGCTAGAGAAGTAGTGACTGTTCCTTCCTGGATTTCCCGAATGGGAGGGGCACAGAGGCTGGAGGTCAGCTCATGTGGGAAAAATGGTGGCACGTGAGGAGCTCAAGGTTTCTTTGAAAAATATTTCCCTGGGACTAATTTCACCATTTCAATTTGCTCAGTTCTTTGTATTAACATCTACATCATTCTGGATAGACTTGGAGTGCTTCTTATGATTCTTGATGAATGTATTCTATTTTCATATTCACCAAAGACAAATTCCTTGGGTGTCCAATCACACTTGGCTAATAAACTACTCTACTCTACTCTACTCTACTCTACTCTACTCTACTCTACTCTACTCTACTCTACTCTACTCTACTCTATTCATTTCTATTTCAATTCCAATAAGGAGTTAAGCTTCTCTCTCTTGAAAATGCAAGCTAGACTTAGCTTTCAAACAATTCATTTAGTGACCAAAGTTACAATGGCATTGAAAAAAGTGACTGATGACCATTTTTCACACTTAGCGACCATTTTCACACTTAGCGACCATTGCAGCATCCTTATGATCACGTGATCAAAATTTTGATGTTAGGCAACAGATTCGTATTTATGATGGTTTCAGTGTCCTGGGGTCATGTAATCGTCTTTTGTGACCTTTTGACAAAGTCAAATGGGGAAACCAGATTCACTTATGTTACTAACTTATCAGCTGCAGTTATTCACTTAAGAACTGTGGCAAGAAAGATGGTATAATGGGGCAAAATTCACCTAACAAATGTCTCACTTAGGAACAAAAATTTTGAGCTTAGCTGTGGTCGTAAGTCAAGGACTACTTGTACATTAACCATCCTTTCTCTGGAAACAACATGGTCATTCTCACTGCTTCAAATGGGGGGGGGTCTTGGGGAACAAAAAGTTTTTGGTTCCTACACCTGTGGATTAACATCACGTCTCCTTGGATGAGCAGCCAGGGATAAAATCTGATTCCTTTAGGTCAGTGCTTCTCAACCTTGGTCCACCTGAAGATGCGTGGACTTCAACTCCCAGAATTCCCCAGCCAGATGGCTTGGCGGATTCTGGGAGTTGAAGTCCACGCATCTTCAGGTGGACCAAGGTTGAGAAACACTGCTTTAGATGGAGAAAAAAATTGATGGAAAGAATCCTAAAAGCTATTTAATGTTAACTGTAAAATAACTAGATAAAAGCAGAGATTGAGTCTCTAAATCATAGTTAGATAGTAACATTCTTCTTGCCTTACAATGAAGAGTAATGGGGACCATTTTAAAAAAAACCTAGCAAGGCGGGAAGTGTGTCAAAAGTGTGTCAAAAGCACAATGCCAAAATGGTTTATTTCAATTTATTTTGGATAGAATCTTTTTTAAAATAGTCTAAGACAATTTTAAAAAAGAATCCACACAGCATAAATTGAAGTAAAACTATTTTTAAAAATTATATGCACAATACATTTCAAAGTATTGAGTATAGAATTTTTAAAAATGCTTTTACCAATATGCCAAATTATACTGTACATAATTTTTGTAAATATATTTAATAAATATAAATGTAAATAAGTGTATTAGATTTGTAAATTGTAGTTATGTTGAAATTAAAAAAAATTACAATACTATTTTTGTGTTGTATGAAAATTTTTGTTGCTCCGTATAAAATTTTTAATCAAACCCCCCCCCCCCCTTTGTTAAAGGTGTCCCTCTTTACCAATCTGAAAATCTGGTCACCTTAGTTTTTATCAACACAAAAAATAACATTTAAACCTTGGATGAATTGCTAAATAGATATATTTCTTATCTGCAAACTAGAAATTATTGTAGTTTTCTTTTTGAAATCAAAATATTTTTTCCTTCCCTTTCTTTCCCTTCTCTCATTTCAATACTGCAAACCTTCAGTTAAGCAGATAATAATTAATAAGTAATACACATCTCTGAATTTTGTTGAATAAGCCACACTGGCTAAATTCACACAAACAATAAGCCATCAGCAATTTTTCACCAGCAGGATTGAGATCAATGTGGTCAAGAAACAATAACTTCTCCAAAACCATTGGCTCTATTTTTCAACGTTAATTTCAATTTTCTAGTAAAAATATCAAAACAACTAAAATATCTACAGATTTTTTCCCTTTTATTGCTATGCCAGTATTTAAAGTAATAGCTGTAGCTTTGATACATATACACTAAAACAGTAGTACCTTTAGAAAACAACTATGCCTTTCCTACTTCATTTAATTTTAATTTGAAAAGGCATTTATCATATTATATTAATAGCAGTATTCCTTTACTAAAAGTTTAAAAGCTTTGAAAAATAACTTCTGCTTAATAAATAATAAAACTACATTGGTCATTTAGATGTACAATTAAATCCTCATTAAAAAGATCTACATTTATAATATTCTAGCAATAAATTAAATAGACAATTTTCAGCTATAATTTTATGAACTAAACAAATCTGTATTTAATGGTTGGAAGACGTATAATCAGCATAATTGTCTTTTAGCGCCAAGTGCAATCTTTGTAGGGTTCATGTAATTTAGAAGTATAATTTTTATTCTCTCTCTCAAACTCAGCAAAAGTATTCTTTTTGTTTTTAGCTATAGGCATTTCTTTGCATTGCATTAATAAAATACTGAGTCCCATGGATAGTTGTACTGTACACAAGAGAGCAGTTATATACATTATAATGGATATTTTTTCCAGATGTTGCTCAAATATTTAGGACCATGGCAGTCCCTAATCATTTATTTGTTTGTTTGGAAGATATGTTCCATTTATTTTTAAATGAAATATTTTTGGGGGGATAAATCTATTTACGTCCTCCCTCTCAGGAGTTCTCTTCATTTCATCCTGTAGTACTAACTCAATAAGGAAGGTTAAGCTAAGAGAATGACTGATCCTGAATCAACCGATGAATTTCCAAGGCTGATAGCCTTTTCTTTTTTTAACTATTCATGAAATAATTTAAAGCGAGAAACCATGGTTCAAGGTAGGAGGTAATAAAGTTTTTTCCCCCAATGATAGCTAGCTAGCAGTATGTACCCTGGAAATATCTGTACTCTGTGCTGTTATTCCAACCTCTCATAACTTATTTTATGCCCACCACTTTCTTGTTAAATTAAGCTCTCTTATAACCCAGGTTGGCTGGGAATTTTGACTCCAACAAACACATTTGAGGAGCAACCAATTGGAAAAGGCAACTTTAAAGAAAAAACTGGGCCATGATGTGCAGTGGCTCTATAGAAGGATCACTTAAAAGATTTCCATTCTGATATGCTCAGCTTTTTTAGATCAGCCGGGTGCTGTCACCAAAGGAAGACACTGCCATGATTAGTATTATTCATGCTACACTAGGAATAACAGTAGAAACTCATCTCTGCTGATAGGAAAATTGACTTGAAGGTGATTTTAAGGCTGATACTGTATCTTTTTCAACAGATACTGTCCAGCTCTCCATATCTGATGGTCAGAAATATATTTAGTAAAGCAGTCTGTGTATGTATGTGTATCTGAATCAGATTCTGACCAATTTTCTGTCTCCTTTTAAGACAGCTTGTTCTTTTTATCTGGAAGAATAAAAAGATTAGTGATCTTCCATTAGATAATTCTTTGTATACAGGAATGAATACATTGATCTACACACAGCTATATCCAATCACTAAGATCAATAGGACAAGGTCTAAATATTGATAACTATAGAACAATAGCACAAGGATAATATTGCACTACGTTCTTAGGTTGTAAGTTTCACATATATATTATGGTTTATGGGAAATCAAGTGGCACTCTCAATATGGCTTAGTTTGATCAACAGAGCTTTCATATATTCCAGCCTAATTTTTAAACTGATCTAACAAAGCAAGAACTAGGTAGAGAAATTGTTCTTCCTTTGAAATTTAAAGTAAATTGAAAATTGAAAATTTACTTTAGAATCTCTTTCAAAAAAGAGTTTCAGAAAAATTCTCATGTGGTTTTCACATTCTGATTCAGTTATGAAGTGATCAAGATACATATGTGAATATCCTGTCTTTAAAAAAAATGCAATAATTTCCCCAGTACCTTCAGGCTCCGTTGCCTCTATTTCTTCCATTAAATCTCAAGGAAAGGAATGTAATCATGAAGCAACCATGTTAGCTTTTCCAATAGTGAAAAAGTGAAAGTCTTGCCTCTAAGAAATTTCTGGAGACAAAAACTATCAACTCAATTTCGCTGAACTGAAATTTGGTGAAAAAAAATCAAATAGCCATTTGTGTGTAGTGCAAAGTACAATGAAATATATGTGAAAAATTAGTTCTGCAGCAGTGGTAACCTGTAAAAAGTTGTGTTCAATGTAAGCACTGGAAAATTCATCCTTTTTCCTCATTTCCCTCTTTTATACTGAGGCTTCACCAAAACATGGAACAGTTATCTTTTAAGATGGTGAGAAACGGATTTGTGTTGGACCAGCTGTGCAGGCAGCTGAGAATTCCACCCCCACCTGTTGCTCCATTCTTGTTCAAAGTTTGTTGGAAGAAGTCTTCTTATTTCTTTTGCTCCAATTCCTACTACTCAGCTGGCATTACTCTTATAATTGAGCATTGGGGGTTAAGCAATGAAAGGGTTCAACTGATAAAGTTCCAGTCATCAGAAGTTTTGTCTGTAGTCATTGACAGTTTCACAGAAGCTTTGCAGATAGAATTTCCCCTAGTGCTTAGAAGAAGAAAAAGGACTGGTGTTCTTGAAAACTCTTTTCTTCACAGCCATTCCAGGTGGGTTTACAGCCTTGTCTGCCAATCAAATCTGAGCAGTTTTACACATTTCATTATCACATTCTCTTTGCCAGGGAATGTCGTTATGAACCTGTTGTTATGAACTACCCTCTGACCTTTATCTTTTCTAGGGTCTAATGAACTGAGAACAAGAACTACCACAAATATCAAACAGAAGCATATTTTATATGGGAGCATGAGGAAAGATTTCTTTGATGCTACCATCAAGCAACATGCAAACAGATAAATCCTGTCACTTATTACTCCTTATTTTCACTACACAACAAAACTACAGTTTGTAGAGTTTGAAATGCTGAGGCAGGGTGAAATTGCTTTGCATTAAGAATATCTGCACTGTTGGTGCCATTTTGCTCATGTTTTTTAAAAAGAATTTATGTGTAAAAGAATGTTAGCTGTGAACAGATTTAACATTTTTTAGACCACTGAAATCAGCAGGATTTCATCACTTCATCACTGCAAGAGTTGACATCTTGCCTTGGATACTCGTATAAAGTAGGCTTTCTTTATTTCTAGCTGTTGTGCAAAGGTTTCTTTTCTATCTTTACAATTCAGGAGGAACACAAAAAAAACTTTGTGTGGTGAAGAGAAAATGACATGAAGAATGTTTATGTTTACCTTTTTGTATCAGTGGACAAGGAGTCTTCCCCTCCTTCTAAAATAACTGGACATATTTGCCTATATATACATATTTTTTGTAGATTCCAACAATAGTCATAGGGCCAATCCAGGAATTGCTGCCATGTTGAAAGTCTGTGTGAAAAGAATCCATCATGGATCAGAATGTGTATGTTGTTTTAAGAATGAGACAGAAAAAAAGTTTTGCCATCCACCAAGTTTTAGTTTATAGATAGTCTTCATTGTCTCATTTAGTGACTATTGCCAATTACAATGCTGATGAAAAACTAGGTTTATGACCAATCCTTGAACCTTTGCAGGTCTGTAAAATAAAGAGAAGCTGAAGGAAGATATATGTACAGCCATGGTTTAGAAATTTATGTGGCTGCCTATCTTATAGAACCATGATGGTGAACCTATGGCACGCACAGCCCTCTCTGTGGGCACGTGGCCCGTTGTAAGCTGTCACCCCAATTCAGCTCCACTGCGCATGTGCAGCCAGCTGATTTTCAGGTCTCTGCAGCACATGCATGGGAGCGGGCACATGCATGTGCGGGGGGCGCAGAGTGTGCATGTGAGGGGTGGGATGCATGTGGGGGGAGCACTGAGGATTGTGCATAAATGCATGGAGTTGGGCCACATGTAGGGGGAGTCACACATGCATGCACATGGACACCAGGGTGTGTGTCATGTGCACATTGCATTATGGGTGCATGCAGCTGTGCTGTCATGTGTGCTTTTGGCACATGATGACAAAAAGGTCAACCATCACTGTTATAGAAGATAATCCTGGATGGCTCACAATAATATTCAATGAAAGCAGAATAATTAAAACAGAGTATACTTATGACAACACCATGTACCTGAACTGCAGTGCCACTCAGTACATAAACTGTTACATTTGCTGGGATCACCTCTATCTTAATCCAAAGCTGGGTGAAAAGCAAGGCTGTCTCAGCCCTCTGGAAGGCTAATAGAGCAGGGGTATCAAACCTGCAATGACACAACATCATCACATGGTGTATCATAATCCCACCCCTTTGCTAAACTGGTTGTGGGAATGGCCAATGTGTGATACATCTGGCCTGCAGGCCATGAGTTTGACACCCCTGGAGTATAGGGCCTCTGAATTTCAGAGGAGAGGCTGAGTTTCCAAAGAGTGAGGAAGGTATAGAAAAGGCATCTGATCTGATGGCCACCTTCCAGGGAAAGGGCCTGTAGCACATCCTCCTTCACATTTCTTCAAATGTATCAGGAAAAAGAAAGTATTTCATGAACTATATTGTATGGAAATCTAAGCCATCTTCTAAAAAGAAAAACCAAGAGTATCAAATCTCCACAGGTGAGGCAGCTATTGGTTGTATCTGGTGACATTTATGGATCTAAGGAAATCCTATCCAATTCTGAGCAGTTACTTTACTTTTTCCAAATCTACATCTGTCTTGAAAAGTAGTGTAACATGTATGCACAATCTACACGTGACTCTCTTTTTTTAAGAGAAATAACTATTTGATGAAGAAGTATGGTAATTCATAATTAATTCTACATTAAACTTGCATAATTCAATTTCTCAGAAAATAGCACATTTTAACATAGAATCAACATCTTATTCTGAAAATGTTAAATGGGATATTTATCACTTCTTCCCATCTCTCCATGCAACACTCTGTTCTTTTTAATTTACATGCAGACCAATCAGCATGCTACTGAGACCCTTTGAACATTGTCTTCTAACACAGATTTTCTGATATGCTCCTGAACAACTCATCCATTATTTTACTGTCAGACAAACAACTCTGTGACTCTGAATTATAACATGCTTTATTTATCTCTGGTTTTTTTTATAGCAAGGACATCAAAGCTCTTATCCTTTATATTTCCTTCCCTTTTTTGTTTTGTTTGTTATGTATGTCACATTGTAATTATCAGGATCCGCCTCCAATTCTTTGGTAGGCATTGCAGAGAATGACTATATGATCTCCAATCTGCCAAGACAGAGTCTCTCGGAACACCACTCCCTTCAAATATTCAAGTGACAGGACATGCCAACTTTTCATTTTGCTCAGACATACAAATAAGCAGTCAACATTTATCTTTTTCTGATGGCTAGTCTGAACTTGCTAAATAACTGACTGAAAAAAATCCTTTCATTTAAATTTCTAAGAGTATTGATTCACATTTTCAGACCTGTAAATCACTGCCTTAGATCTAATATGTGATTACCTCAGTACTACTTTAAATATTTTATGTGTTGTAACTGTGTTGAAGGTGGGTTCCTTCCATATTCCCCGTATAAGAACCCATCTTCTCTCTCTCCCTCTCCTGCTCCCCCTCCCTCCCTCTCTCCCCTCCTCTCTCATACACATATGCTTACATGCACACACACATATTAACAGAAACAACATGTTATAGATGCAGCTGCTACTATGTCAACTGTTTCTGTTGTTGGCACCTCTGGGAAGTGTTATAATGGACATCTGTTGAGATTCAGTTAAGGCCCAGTATTTTCTTACCCTCTAAGGTTGAGAAAGTGAGGGCACAGGGTCACTTTACATGTAGATATGTTTGCTACACTAGTGTTTTTGTTGGCTTTGTATTCCAAAGGCAATATTTGATTCAAAGGTTCATTGTTACATGAAACAATATAATTTCAAATGGCATGCAACAGCTGTCAAGCTTATAGTACTTTATTTTCAAAAACCAAGCAGTGAGAGAAAGTGATATTGGCAAGGTGTGGGAGAGGGTCACATAGCATACACTAGGATGAACATGAATGCAATGATGAGGAAAAGGAGGAAGTAATGGACAATAGTGCTGAAAGAAAAAGAAGAAGACAATGGGAAGAAACAGAAAAGTAGGGGCTCACCCAAGGCACTTTGCATAGGACTTTCTTAAAAACCAACAATGCCTATGAATGTGTAGTTAGAGAAGTAATTCACGTAGAAAGACAATTATAAAAGGTTTCCCACAGCTATACAGGTAGTTTTCTTCTTACAGCAGTTCTAAGACTGCCTAAGATGAGGGAATTTACATGTGAATTGCATTTCCCAAAGATCCAAGTGCATGGCTTTCTTAAATTTCATATATGGTAAACATTTATATCCTAAGAACTTAAAAATGTCTATCATTGTGTATTATAATTTCTTATTGTTTGGATTACTATTGAATATGAACAGCTGTTGCATATATATTCAGCTATTTGGTTAAATGTGGTTAGTATCTCCTCCCCACCACCACCATTGCAATCTTAAAACTAAATTTATCCCTCTGGATGCTTTGCTTTAACCTGAAGTTATTACTTCAAGGCTATGGTAAGTAAAGTCAAAAGCAAACATACTGAGGTGTTTATGAATCAGATCTGATCTATATATAGCAGCGACAACAAAGGGAAATAATGGATAAATAGCTGACAAAGTCTAAAATTCCTCCATTTGGGAAAACAGAAACAAAGACCATTAATAGTAAAAACAGATCAGATGATATTGCTTACTGACTGTTTTTTTGGCATATTGATGACAAAATTGTAGCAATAGGTTTATGGCAATAAAATTGATATCAACATCAATTTCCATGTTAGAGTCAAAATGAGGCATTGTATATAATTCTGTTGGATGATGCTTTTAGATGTATCAGAAGTGTGTTCTTTTAGAAGCTCCCACAAATTAGTATGCAAGCTTTTGAGTTCTCTGGAACTCACTCTATTAGTCAAGATGCCACAGAAAGCAAAGGATGTGGAAAACATTAAAAAGGTCTAATGCAGATTTTAAACTATTAGAACTATGCAAAGTTTTAAAGTGGTAGTTCAGTTTGACCAAACTTTGATTTAATCATTCCATCAATGCAAATTCACTTCAATGCAGAAAATTGAATAAGATGGTTGTGAAGCACTTCATAACGTTGCAAAGCACTTTGAGGATTTGATAGCATTTGTGTTGCCACTTAGATCATTAGAGACAATATCCAATTTGCAAGTTTACTTCCCTATTTGAAAAACTGGGAAGGCAGTTAAGTACCATAATGAATTTTCTGACACATGAATTGCTTGCTAATAAATTTCATCCCAGCCATTTAAGGGGGATAAAGCTAATATCATGTTGGGCTTCTTTGTCAAATCTGTTATTTTGGAAAAGCAAGTGGAAAAGTAATGTTACTTTGAAATTTTAAAGTTAAAATTAAGTTACATTTTCTACACTACCAGTATATGTTATGTTCTTTAATGACTAATCTGGATGTTGCTGTTTTATCCATTTTTATTTTTTGCTATCTTGGCTGAAATGTCATATAGTCATGTTTGAAAAAATGTATAGTGGTAAAACTCATGCTAAGTTTAATGTCACCAAGGGGCTATATCTTTCATTTTTTTAAAATCCCATTTGCCAAGAAATAGGTCCAGATGTTCTGATGTCTTCCCTATATATTCAAGAAGTCACCATGGATGGCCTCTGGCTGAAGCAGAATGGAATTGGTGCATCCATCCTTGCTCTTCCTCCCCTCTCAATGGCTTTTAATACCATTGACCATGGTATCATTTTGGCCTGATTTAGAGAGTTGTGAGTGGGTTGCCCAGTTGAGTAGAAGTGAGAGGTCCAGCTCACACTATTTTGTGCGGTGACTCAAGGCTCAGTACTTTCTCAATTTCTTTTTTAACATGTGCATGATATCGCTGGATAACATAATCCATCATAGTGCAATGAGGTATCATTACTATATTGATGATACACAATTATACATCTTCATCCCAGGTGATGTTCTTTCATGATGTTGGAGACTTTGGTGACCTGGATGGGATTATGGCTAATTCCTCTCAATGATTCTTCACCTTGTTCCTCCATATTTATAATACCTTTTTCTCCCCCTTCACCAGTGTCTCTGCCCATATAGGTACGCTGCTTGTTGCAATTAGCTTATATCAAAAATATTATTTGATTAGTTTCTGAAAGAAGAGGCAAAATAGAAAAGGGCATTAAGATTGAAGGAAAGAAAATAGATTAAAGGGAGGGCCTTTTATAGTTATTGTTGCTGTTGTTATTATTATTATTAACTTTTATTCATTAAACCTGAAACTCAGTCAACTAAACATTTAAAAATGTATCACAAATACTTTTGGTGCAGATGGTTGATACTGGTTGCAACCAGTATCCTAGCTATCAAGCAAGTACCTTCTTAACATGTATGATGTTCTGAGTAACACAGATTTTTTTTTTTGCAGTTCTGCTGCTGTTATTGCAGGAAGTTGCAATTTATTGATGTATTTTGTAAAATTCTTGGACATGGTACCAAGTGCTCCAATGACAATGGGTATCACTGTTACATGTTTCATCCAAAATCGTATAGTTTCGATGGCCAGGTTACTATATTTCATGATTTTTTCCAGTTCTTTTTCTTCAACTCTGGTGTTTCTTGGTACATCAATATCAATAAATTATACACTTTGGTTTTCAACAACTGTGATATCTGGCATGTTGTGTTCCAAATGACGACCTATCTGTATTTGAAAGTTCCAAAGATCTTCATCTTCTCATTTTTGACAACTTTTTTCACTGTATGTTCTCATGACTTTTGGGATACAGGTAAGTTGTATTTTTTACATAATGATCACTGGATTAAATTAGCAACTTGGTCTTGTCCCATTTAAATAACATGGGTGGCCACTTGTGGGAACTCCACTCCCACAAATGCCTCATCACGAAAAATATGTATTGTGCCCTTAGTCTTGATAACTGAGTTCAAAGTTATCAAATTATCAAATTGTCTCTGTCTCTCTCTCTCTCTCTCTCTCTCTCTGTATGATGTGCATGCCTTCCATGGTGTGCCCAACACCTTTGAACACCCACACGGTCACCTGCCAAGCAGCAGAGAAATCTGGCTTCAGTAAAAGAAAAAAAAGCTGTTTAAAATTAGCCCTCTCTGCCACTCTGCTAAAAGGCCAAGAGATAACAGGACGACTAACCATATTTGATTAACCCCCAGAGCGGTAAGAGGCTGAATTGGGAGCTCTGAGAATTGGCTTGTAGGACACAGAATATCGTGATCATAGGATTTATTGGGCACCGGTTTTACTTCATAGAATATATTTACAAAAATAATTGGAAGGGATGTGTGGGTGAGAGAGAGGGAGGAGAGAGAGAGAAAGAGAGAAAGTAAGAGAGGAAGGAAAGAATGAAAGAAAAGGAGAGAGCGAGAGACAAAAGGAAGGAAGGAAGGAAGGAAGGAAGGAAGGAAAAAAGAAAGAAAGAAAGAAAAAGAAAGAGAACTTATGACCACAATTTAGCCCAAAATTTTGGTTGCTAAGCAAGAGCATTGTTAAGTGAGTTTCACATTTTCCAAGTTTGCCATGCCCACCCGGTCACACAACCCCAAGCCATGCCCACCCAGTCACATGACCACCAAGCCACTCCCACAAAACAGGCCACACCTACAGAATAGGTTCTAAAAAAATTTGAAACCCACCACTGCTTTCAACCCTAACTTATCAACAGGTGATTTCCAGAGAGAATTGAAAGATTTTAGATTTTTTTAGATTTTATTAAACATTTATAGGCCGCCCTTTTCCCTGAGGGGACTCAGGGCGGCTTACAATAATAGGGGAGGGGAGTGCAGGACAAAACACAAAAAGAAAATGTGAGTAAAAATAATTAGCGGTAAAAACACAACATTCATTCAACATTCGGGAGGGGCGAGAGTAAAGTCTTATCCCCAGGCCTGACGGGATAGCCAGATCTTGAGGGCTGTGCGGAAGGCCTGGACGGTGGTGAGGGTGCGGATCTCCACAGGGAGATTGTTCCATAGCGTCGGAGCTGCAACTGAGAAGGCTCTCCTCCGCATAGTCGTCAGTCGGCACTGACTGGCGGATGGAATTCGGAGGAGGCCTACTCTATGCGATCTGATGGGACGAAGGGAGGTAATTGGCAGAAGGCGGTTTCTCAAATAGCCAGATCCACTACCATGGAGCGCTTTGTGAATGGTAAGTAGGACCTTGAAGTGCACCCGGAGATCAACAGGTAGCCAGCGCAGCTCACGGAGGATCGGTGTTATGTGGGCAAACAGTGGTGCGCCCACAATCACTCGCGCGGCTGCGTTCTTGACTAGCTGAAGTCACCGGATGCTCTTCAAGGGCAGCCCCATGTAGAGCACATTGCAGTATTCCAGCCTAGAGATCACAAGGGCTCGAGTGACTGTTGTGAGGGCCTCCCGGTTCAGGTAGGGCCGCAACTGGCGCACCAGGCGAACCTGGGCAAATGCCCCCCTGGTCACAGCTGACAAGTGATGGTCGAAACTCAGCTGTGGGTCCAGGAGGACTCCCAAGTTGCGGACCCTGTCTGAGGGGTATACATTTTGACCCCCCAGCCTGATTGATGGAACGTCGGCCAAATTGTTGGGAGGAAAACACAACAGCCACTCGGTCTTGTCCGGGTTGAGTACCAGTTTGTTAGCTCTCATCCAGTCTTTAACAGCCTCAAGACCCCGGTTCATCACGTCCACCGCTTCATTGAGTTGGCACGGGGCGGACAGATACAACTGTGTATCGTCCGCGTATTGGTGGTATTTTATCCCGTGCCTCCGAATGATCTCGCCCAGCGGTTTCATGTATATGTTAAATAGTAGGGGGGATAAGACCGAACCCTGTGGCACCCCATAAGTTAGGGGCCTCGGGGACGATCTCTGCCCCCCTACCAACACCGACTGCGACCTGTCCGAGAGGTAGGAGGAGAACCACTGCAAAACAGTGCCGCCCACCCCCACCTCCCGCAGTCGTCGCAGAAGGATACCATGGTCGATGGTATCAAAAGCCGCTGAGAGGTCAAGGAGAACCAGGATGGACGCATGGCCTCCATCTCTGGCTCTCCAGAGATCATCGGTCAATGCGACCAAAGCGGTTTCTGTGCTGTAACCGGGCCTGAAGCCGGACTGGAAGGGGTCAAGGTAGTTAGCTTCCTCCAAGGTACACTGAAGCTGGAAGGCCACCACCTTCTCAACAACCTTCCCCACGAAGGGGAGGTTGGAGACTGGACGGTAGTTATTAAGAACGGCTGGATCCAAGGATGGTTTCTTCAGGAGGGGTCTCACCACCGCTGCCTTGAGCGCGGTAGGGAAGTGCCCCTCCCGAAGAGAGGCGGTAACAACCGCCTGGATCCAGCCTCGTGTCACCTCGCTGCTGTTGGCAACCAGCCGGGAGGGACACGGGTCCAGTATACAGGTGGAGGCACTCACAGCTCGCATAGCCTTGTCCACATCCCCGGAGGCAACATCCTGAAACTCAACCCAGAGATGGTCTGCCAAGTCATTCCCTTGTGTCTCAGCTGGATCTGCGGGAGTGGAGTCCAGGTCCGACCGAAACCGAACAACTTTGTCCGCCAAGAACTGAACATACTCCTCAGCCCTACCCTGTAAGGGGTCCCCCGTCACCCTCCTATTTAGGAGGGAGCGGGTTATCCTAAACAGGGCAGCTGGGCGGGACTCGGCGGACGCTACCAAGGTGGCAATGTGTGTTCTTTTCGCTGTTCTTAATGCCCGGATGTATTCCTTGGTGCATGCTGTCAAAAGTGCCCGGTTCGGTTCGGACCTATCGGATCTCCACTGGTGCTCTAGGCATCTCCTCCGGCGCTTTATCTCCCGGAGCTCCTCGGTGAACCAAGGAGGCCTCCGGGAGCCACTGACCCAGAGGGGCCGTAGTGGCGCAATCCGGTCCAGAGACTCTGATGCTGCCGAGTGCCAGGCAGCAGCAAGAGTCTCCGCCGAACTGTGGGCGAGAGTATCAGGAATAACCCCAAGCTCCGTCTGGAACCTTACAGGGTCCATAAGTCGCCTGGGGCGGAACCACCTGGTCGGTTCCTCCTCCCTACAGTGGGGGTTTGGCCTCCGGAAGTCTAGCCTCAGTAGGCAGTGGTCTGACCACGACAGGGGTATGATCTCATTACCCCTCAGACCAAGATCATAACTCCACTGCTCCGAGAGGAATACGAGGTCGAGTGTGTGACCCGCTGAGTGGGTTGGGCCTCGAATTACCTGGGTCAAGCCCATGGCTGTCATGGAAGCCATGAACTCCTGCGCTCCGTCAGAGCGTTCACCGAGCGAAGGCAAGTTGAAGTCCCCCAGAACCATAAGCCTAGGGAACTCAACTGCTAGCTCGGCTACTGACTCGAGGAGCGAGTGGAGGGCTGCTGCAACGCAGTTGGGAGGCAGGTACGTTAGCAGCAGACCCACTTGACCCTTGAGGTCCAGCTTCAACAGTAGGGACTCACACCCGACAAGCTCCAGAGCAGGGATCCTACGAGGTGCTAAAGACTCCCGGACTACAATAGCCACACCGCCACCCCTTCCCTGGGCTCTCGGCTGATGAAGCACCTGAAATCCGTCTGGGCACATCTCTACGAGGGGGACTCCTCCCTCCGTGCCCAGCCATGTCTCAGTAATACATGCCAGGTCTACCCCCTCGTCTAAAATCAAGTCCCGGAGGAGGGGAGCCTTATGAACAACAGACCTGGCATTTAGCGACAGCAGCCTGAGACCAGGGTCCTGATTACTCGTGCCATCTGACCTTGGAGTGGGACTCCTAGGGCCGGAAGGAGGGATCTCTGTGATATAGCGAACCCTCCTTCCCCGGTAATGGCCTGCCCTAAAGTCCCCACCATATCTGCCCCTCCCTGTTATGACCGCAATGCCCTGACCCTCTCCCATGGATGTAGTTCCCCCAACCACCCCGGTGACCCCCGCATACCCCGCCAGGTCCTCCGAATCAGTCATACCCAACTCTCACACAGACAGCCCTCACTAAAAAGTTAAAACACAAATACAGCAATATTAATAGTAAAAGAAAGAAGGGAATGGTATCACTTTGAGTACTTGGTGAAAAGATTTATGTATTTATTTATACCTTTCTACCCTTCCCATTTCATCTAAGTGACTCTAGTGGTTTACAGTAAAAACACTTTTTTTTTTTAAAAAAAGGACAGAAATGTAATAATCAAACCAATGTTATGAAGGGCCTTGTTGATGATCTAAGGCAGAGTGGGGAATTTGTGATTCCCAAGAGGCTCTTTTGTAGCCCTTGCAGTCCTTGAACATCTTTGCTGAATGCTGACAGACCAATTTCCTGTCATTTGAAGAATGAAAAGCATGAGAATAAGCATATAATAGTAAAAATAAAAACAAAACAAAAATCTCTGCCAAAATTCATTATTTTTCCCAACCATAATGCCTCTGGATTCGGATCTCATGACATGAATGTGTACATAAAAATTAAGCTTGCTTGCCTGGCATGTTACATGTTGTATATGGACCATAGTATTTGATTTGTAGTCACTTTAAGAATCATCTAGATGTATAGAATGTAAAGTCAAGATAAACATATCTTGTTTAATCCTGTTTTAGAATTATAGGGATTTTTTTTTTAAAAAAATACTTAATGCACATCAGTCATACAGAGACCATACTGTAGAAAATGCTTCAGATGCACTCTATGTTCTTGCGATCTGTGAAGATGAGACCTACAGTGTATAGTGTATAGGTTGACCTGCAGTGAAAAGAAATGTCTGGAATGAAATGTAGTGTCAGCTGAAGGATTGAGTGGCATACATTTACCTTTTGCATCGGAGTAGTGTTTGTTCTTCTCCTATCCATCATTCTTCAAAAGTGGATAGGAGATATTCAGAAAAAGTATATTTTGCCTTTTGTATTGCATGGCAATGTGATTAGAGAGTCCCCTGCTTTGTTTTTTTTTTGTAAATGTTGTCTCAATCTTTAGAAAGATTGACTGTACCCATCCTTTCGCCATTTGACCTAGGTAGACAGGCAGAAAATAGCCTACACTAAGAACCCAGTTTTGCTAAAGTGAAAAGATTCTTCTGGATTCTGAAAGCAGTGGTAAAATTGGGATTTTTTTCTCTCCCCCGGGCTTAATGTTTTTGTGTATATATGTAGGCAGGGATTCCATGCTGGTTCTGTTTATTTGCAAAAGCATCCCAAGTCATACAAATCTCCATCTGAGATTTCATTAAACATTTGGGCTGTCAGCCAGAACATGGTGCATCAAAAGACTGCATGAATTATTACAGAAGCATTTAGGAAGAATTGAACGAATCATTTTGTCTGCAGTGTGTTTGGGTGCATTTAAAATACTAAAGAAAAAAGGAACAAAGAACATTCTGCCTATAAGTTAAAGTGATGCATGAATTGCATAGAAGACTTTTGTGAATTCAAAATTCAAAGCAATAGAGAGAGGCAAACTAATCTGAGTCACAAATAAACACAATGTGCAGAATGACGCAAGGGGAGGACTGGCTCCAAATATAAATAGTTTTCAAATTCCATGGGCAGGATTCTTTGCAAAAGTGTACATTGCAAATGACATAATTAGGTTAATTTATCTTCTTTGCATTTGACTATGGCCACGCAGGCCAGGATTTTTTAAAGTATGCTTGCCTTGTTTATCCATTGTGCTAACCTATTACTATTGAGTTCATATATCAGAGTGTGTCAAAACTAAAATACATGATAGATTAGGTACTCACATCACACTGTGTGTGTGTGGTAAAATTAAAACTTGATATCATAACAAATAATTACAAAAATGTCACAAAAGTATATCCAAAGTATTTTATTGTGGTAATAGTAGCCTATTTGTACTCACAAGAAAAGTATAAGGGCAGACACAATAACAGAAAACGAATGAGCAACATACATTAGTGGAGGGACATTCCCACATTCATACTTTAAACAGGCAGACATATAAGATACTACATTGCAGTTACACCAATTTAGAATAATTCTGTGGCTGAAAAATTGGCTACCTACTAAAGGTCCATGTTTGATATTCAAATATATTCCCTAAAGAGGTGTTGTTGTTGTTAGTTGCAAAGTTGTGTCCGATCCTTTGTGATCCCATGGACAACGTTTCTCCAGGCCTTCTTGTCTTCTACCATCTATTAAATGAGTCCATTTAAGCTCACACCTATTGCTCCAGTGACTTCATCCAGCCACCTCATTCTCTGACATCCTTTTCTTCTTTTGACCTCAGTATTGTACTTGAAAAATACTGTTTTAGAGTGGTTTTAGTTTTGTAACATTTCAAGCTTCAAATGTTTAAATAGCTATTCATCCCTTCACTCCACCATACCACTTTAAAGGCTGGAAACACCTGCATGAAACTTGAGACATTATTGGAATGGTCTGAACTAGAAAAAAACTTCTACATTTTTTTTTACAATCAACATATTTTGCAAATCCCGTGTAACATTATTCAAGCAAAGTAAAAATATTAAATGATTATTCAAACTATTATTTTAGAGAAGGGAAATGTGGCTTATAGAAGCACTGATGGCTATAGATAATAAAACCAACATTTAGCAATTAACCAAGAAGGAAAAATGGATTGGTGGGTAAGTCAATTAAAATAAGAATTTAAGAGGACAAACATGTGTTTCCCATGCCAGGAAAAGTTATGATCATCTACCAGCTAATGATGGGAAATTTACTTTACTCATGATGTTGGGGACAAGAAAACTTCTTTTAGTGCTGTTTTCAAGCACTTTCTCTAAGGCCAACAGAGGATTTTAAAAAAAGGCTAATTGCAATATGGGGAAATTGGAAGAGTGGATTTTCCTGTTGATAATGTTTTACTGCACTGTTGTGGCAAAAGTTCAGAAATATATGCTGCTTAATGGAATGTGGGTTCCTCCCCGCATCATGATAGCTCAGATTCCTGTAGATAGAAGGATTCTTTTAAGGGAAAAGGCACATAATGGAATTTTTAGTGTCTCTCTTAAAGATTCTATAATTAGTTGTCTTGACAGCCTTCAAGATAAATGACAATATAGTCAAAAGAAGCTGAGAAGGATCTCAACAAGAGCTCTGAATGGGCTTTGGAGGGACTTAGGATTTCTCTTTTCCTTGTAATAATAAAGATAATAATAATTTTAAAAGAACACTTTTGTCCAGTATCCTCCAACAATTGCCCTTTCGTAGGGTTATTATTCCAGAGTAAAGCATTTTTATGGAACTGGGTTTACATTATCCTTGCTATTGGAGATCTAACTTGCAAGGCTGTTCAAATCCTTTAATCCATAAATAGGATTGTAGCTGGGCTGCTTTCCAAAACTGTAATCTCCAGTATTTGAATTATTACAAAAAAGATTAGGGTATTTCAAGTAATAACATTTCAAATAAATCAGCTTCCATGGAGAAACAGCAAGCTAATATTTGAATTTAAAATATAAAGACATATATAGCTACTTGTTGGTATATTCACTGATACAGGGAAGATTTTATTTTTTCATCCATGCTATTCTTCTTTCCTTGTTTCCTTGTTCCATATTCAATCCATGGACTTTACAACCAACCAGTTAGGCATATTCATGGTTACTATACTCTTTGATGAGATACTAGAAAAGTCTGCTCATTTTCAAAGAAATATACATAAAATAGAAGGTTTGTTACCACTTAAAAGAAAAAAGAAAGTAGCAACACAATAAAAGCATAGAAAAAGACAAAAAGCTTGTAATATACACATATTCCAACTTTCCCTGACTTCAAAGGCAAAAATGAAGTTTTCAATATTCACTAAATCTGTCCAATAATTTTTCCAAAGAGAAAGATGTGACATTTTCTGATTGACAAAATATATAATTTTTCAAAAAATTGTTAGATCACACATCTCCAAAATTCAGTCCTTTATAACTGGAGTTATAATATTTTTTCATTTCCTAAGGTTTATTACTTTTCCTATTCCTATACACCCTCCTTGTCTTTGTTCAGAACGTGTTGTTCCAAATAATACTTTTGTAAATTAATACAATACATGTCTTTTAAAATTAGCATTTTTTCCTGTTAATTTTGTCAGGAATGCACAGAATCTGAGTGGAGACCTTTGCCTACAATGAAATGTAATGCAGCAAGTGAACTGGAAACACTGCCTAATTTCTCACAAGAAAGAAAATATTATCTTTGATGAGAAGCAGAAAAGGATAGGCAGTGGTGGACTGGATGCAGGTAAAATTTTGTCTTTTAAGAAATGACCAGTGACCCTTTGACATGCTAAAACAAGCTAATCATTAAGTGTTCTTCATGGTTTCTCTTATATTGATACAACTACTACAAATCTCTTTCCCCTACTTGTCTTCTCCACCTTCTCATATTCCATAGGTAGTAAAAAGCATCAATATAGATTATTCTTTTTCTTTTTAATGGAGAAGGGTATCTTTGCTTATTGATTTTTCTTGGGCTGGAGAAGGATAACGTGAGATTATTTCAGCTTGGTAAAAGGTGGGTTTGGTGCTATCCACATTAATAATTCAAATACAAAGTGTCCAACTTGAACCAAACACAAGTCAGAAGTTGTTGTTTTTAATTCATAAGAAACTGTAAAATTTAGCTATCTATCAGTAGCTGTCTGTTTTTTCCTCCTAGAGAGATTCTGAAAGTGGATTCCTATTATCACCCAATTGGTCTAAATCCATGATGATGAACCTATGGCACGCAGAGCCATATTTGCTGACACCCCAGCCATCACCTCTGGCATGCTTGCGCACAGCAGCCAGTTGATTTTTCACCCTTCTGGAGGTCTGGGAAGGCTGTTTTTGCCCTCCCTGGAATTAGGAAAGACTCCAGAGGCTGGGGAGGCTGAAAAACAGCCCCAATGGGCCAAGCGGAAGTTCAATAATGATCTATTTCCAGCTTCCAGAGGGTCTCCAGGGGAACCGGGGGAGGACGTTTTTACCACCCCCCCAGGCTTCAGGAAAGCCTCCGGAGCCTGGGGAGGTGCCGTGTGCACATGCATGGGGGGTTGTAGCACGCAGGCAGGGAGGTTGGATTGAATTGGCATGGGCGCACGGGCACAATTTTGGCACACTGTAAGAAAAAGGTTCACCATCACTGGTCTAAATGGTCCCTTTATGATGGACCCATTTTAATAGTCTGTAGTTTTGCAGAGGAATATTTTAAAACATTGGGCCATTTTCCTTCTATGAGATCAAACCGCAGCTATTTTCAAAAAAGTTGCCACATTTCTAACAGTCATGCCTCATGAAAGTCATTCCTCCTTCACACTATTAATTGTTTCAGGTTTTCCCTGCATGGTTACTGTTATTTCTGTTTGATAAGTTGTCATATTTTTATTTTTAAAAATGGTTTCAGATTATAAAATAATAATAACACTAGCAAAACTAGGGTTATTTTGGGGGGAGGGTGATGGTTAGAATTGTTACAATTTTTGAATCACTGTAGAAATATATTCTTTGTGTAATTTAAATAGGTTTGTTTGTTTGGTTTTTCTTAAATTGTTTACAGAAATTTGTGGCCAAAGAAATTTTCCCATTTGTTCATGGGAAGAGGAAAATATTTAACAAATTTTCAAAGGAAGGATTCCCATTTGGCAGTGCCAGCAGTATTTCTAATGAAAAAAAAACACAGTAGAAGGAATATCCTTATAATACAGTTCTCCATGATTTAATTGAAGCACCTGAAGCTAAGGTGCTTCAATTACCTACAAGAAAGATGATTGCACAATGAAGAAAAGGACATACACATGCACAGCACTTTGCCACCTTATAAATAAATAATATCACACTCCATCCATCATAATTTATTTTCTGCTTTGAAAGCATTTCTAAAGTCAATTGTCTTTTATCAAACAAGTTAGAAAAAGCAGAATTTCCTGGAGTAGTCCTACTATTATTTTGAATGAGACAGATATCTCAGCAACAGAATCGAGGTATTCTGATTTTAAAAAAAGGTATTTAATCTATCGTCATTGTCCTTTTATTGTCAAAAACTGAAATAGTGGCAGAGCTTTTTATTCTGTTTAAACAATATAATAATTTGACTAGCTTTTAGTGCTATTTCTGGTAAGTTACTGTTCTAGGTATTGGCATTTGGTGCTCTGCGTTATTCAGTATAAAGAACAAAGCATGTCCTTCAACTGCCACTATGGGCCAATTCAGAAACATACAAACCATTTTTTCTTATACATAGAAGGCCTCACATTCAGATCTGATCAAGATCCCAAATTATTTCAGCTTTTGACAAGGAGAAAGAATTCCACTCAGCTTATAGAAGAGAATGGTGGTGAAGCTTCAGAAATTGGTTAAAGAAGAAACCATGTTTTTATGAAAAAGATGATATGTAGGGCAATCCAAAGCAATGTTTCCCAACCTTGATAACTGTAAGATGATTAGACTTTTACTTCCAGAATTTCCCAGCCAGCAGAATTACACCCTGATTTGTTCCTTTTTTGTTTTCTAATGGAAAGCAAGATAAACAAGCTTTAATCACACGAAATACAGCTCTCCTCCATGACCTATAATTGCAAAGGTTGTTTGCTATAGTGAAGAACAACATTACAGCTAAAGGCTCTGTCAGCATGTCCATTACACAGCTGGGATTATTTTAGTTCAGAATTCATCTCTCAGCCATTTCAAATCAAGCTGAAACTTTGAGTTGCCAGCTGTCAGCCTACTGAGGGATAATTATGATTCTTATAGAAACTAATAAAACAAATGGATGTTTACAGCCATGTTCTTGAAAAAAATGTATGGTTCTCTTCTGGTCTATGCTTATTTGAAAAAGCAGCAATAATAATATAAAAGGTAGAAAATAGCATGGTTTTAAAATTTCGTTACCATCTATTGTAGGCATAGTAACTTGCCATAATTTGACAGTGAATCTTACTAGTTAATTGAGGTTTGTCATAGTGTTTGTTGAAAAAAGATTGTCATGTTCCTATATGATTTAACTTTCATTATTTCTGATTATTTATTGCTCTATTACATTGTATTCCCCATGGCACTATTTTAGTGAAAAATAAGATAAAATGGCAATAAATAATATCTGGATTAAAGTAACATTTTCTCCTTTTCTTAAAAAAAAAAAAAGAGATTTGAAGGCTATTAGTAGACAACCTTTGTAATTAATCCAACCTAACCTAATCCAATTAGCCATAAAAAGGTTGATTAGACATCCTTAAGTTACCACTTAGTAGCGAATATTACATGAACTGTCTAAATACATATGCAGGCCAGTTAACTTCTCAGTATGGCATGCATTTTAATTGAATTATATGTTTGTAAATTTGCATTGAACAATATAAATTAATTAAAGATCAGTATCCTTTTTTGTTGAATTGTTTGATGGATAAATCACAGATAAGTACTGTTAATAATTATAATCACAATCATAATCATAATCATAATCACAATCATAACCATTATTATTATTATTGTTATTGTTGTTGTGGTTGTTGTTATTATTATTATACAATTGTATCACAGTGGCCAGTTGTTTCGCCGGATTTGGCATTGGTTACTAGTCGGGCCCCACCCAGGGGCCTAGGACGTTGTAACGTATTTTCGTAATATGCGTGCAGATCCAAGCAATGCGGCTTTTTGCATTTGACTGATGGTGATTTTGTCAATTTTAACTGTTTTAAATGTAATTCCAGTGCTTTTGGAATAGCACCCAGTGTGCCAATTACCACTGGAATTATGCCAATTACCACTGGAATTACCACTGCTGATTTGAGCCATAGTTGTTGAATTTCGATTTTTAAGTCCTGGTATTTTGCGATTTTTTCATGTTCCTTCTCGGCGACCCTGCTATTACCTGGTATTGCAATGTCTATGATTGTAACCTTATTTTTCTCAACCAGTGTGATGTCTGGTGTATTATGCGCCAGTATTTTGTCCGTTTGTATACGGAAATCCCACAAGTTCTTGACCATCTGATTTTCGGTGACTTTTTCAGGCTGATGTTCCCACCAGTTTGTTGCTGTTTTAATATTATAATTTTTGCACAAATTCCAATGGATCATTTGTGCTACTGAATTGTGCCACAATTTATAATCAGTCTGAGCTATTTTTTTTACAGCAGCTGAGTATGTGATCAACAGTTTCATCAGCTTCTTTGCAAAGTTTGCATTTGGCATCATCAGAGGATTTTTCTATTTTGGCCTTAATGGCATTTGTGCGGATAGCTTGTTCTTACGCAGCCAGGATTAGTGACTCTGTTTCTTTCTTTAATGTACCTGTTGTTAACCATAACCAAGTTTGTTCACTGTCCACTTTATCTTTTATTTTTTCCAGAAATTGGCCATGCAGTGCTTTGTTCTGCCAACTCTCCATTCTTGATTTTATCACATCTTTTCTGTATTCTTGTTTCGTCTGTTGGGCCTTCAGTAGTTTTTTGTTCTTTACTTTGATTAATAGATGTTCTTGATTCTCTTTTAAATAATCAGCCAGTGAATGTTTTTCTTCTTCAACTGTTTGCTTCACTTGTAATCTGCCACCTGATTTTCGGGGCAGGTGTAGTCTATCAGTATCACCACTTGGATGTAAACTGTAGTGCATTGTTATTAGTTTCCTGGTTTTTCGGTCCAAAATGTCCAAATCAGCTTGTGTCCAGTTAACTATACCAGCTGTGTATCTTATAACTGGTATTGCCCAGGTATTTATGGCCTTGATTGTATTTCCACCATTCAATTTAGATTTCAAAATTTTCCTAACTCTGTTGGTGTACTCTCGCCTGACAATAGTTTTTACTTCTCCATGCTTGATGTTATCCAACTGCAGAATGCCTAAGTATTTGTAGGCTTCATTTTCGTTGCATTTAATTAGTTCCCTTTTGATTTTGCCCCTTTTTATGGATACAGTGGCGCATTTTTCCATGTCAAACTGCATTGAAATATCGGTGCTGAATACTCGGACTGTGTTTGTCAATGATTGGATTTCTGTTTCTGACTTTCCATAGAGTTTCAAATCATCCATATATAGTAAATGCGAAATTTTTTCAGCTTCTTTGGCTGTTTGGTAGCCTAATTTCATTTTTTTAAGATTACTGATAGTGGGATCATTGCGATGATGAAGAGAAGAGGTGAAAGTGAATCACCCTGGAAAATTCCTCGCTTGATATTAACCATTCCGTAGTTCTCATTCCCTACTGCCAACTCAGTTCTCCACTGTTTCATAGCCTTTTCAGTAAAGGATGTAATATTTTTGCTAACCAGTTGTTTCTAAGCATTTTATGATCCAACTATGTGGCAATGAGTCGAATGCCTTTTTGTAATCAATCCAGACCATATTTAAGTTTGTTTTTCTGTTCTTACAATTTTCTAATATCATTTTATCAATTAGGAGCTGATCTTTTGTGCCCCTGCTCCTTCTTTTGTTGCCTTTTTGCTCTACTGGCAAGATGTTATTTGTTTCCAAATAACCCATAATGTTATCTGCAATAATGCCTGTCAGTAATTTGAAGGTTGTTGGCAAGCATGTTATTGGTATGTAGTTTTCAGGTATTGTTCCTTTAGTCGCATCCTTCTGAATCAAGTATGTTTTTCCAGTTGTTAACCATTGATCAATTTGACCCTTTTGTAAAATTTCATTCAGTTGTCTGGCCAATATTGCATGTAAACCAATCAGATATTTGAGCCAGAAACCATGCAATTGGTCATTTCCAGGTGATGTCCAATTCTTTACTTTTTTTACTCGATTTTTGACCATCTCAGTTGTTATTTCTAACACTTACATTTGCTTATTGCCAATGGTTTTCTCAAGTCACGTATCCACTTTGCTTCCTTTTTGTAGTCCTTTGCATTTTCCCACAGTTCTTTCCAGAATTCAACCATGGCCTGCTTTTCTGGTTTTTCACTTTTGGTGTCACCATTCACATTAAGACTTTGATAAAAATGCCGTTGGTCTGATCGAAATTGCTGATTTTGTTTATATTGGATGATTCGTGCCTCATATCTTTCAATTTTTCTAGCTGTTGCTGTTATCTGCTGTTTTACAATCTCTACAGCTTCATTGATGTTTCTTGTATCCAATCTATATCTTCTGATTAGCTGATCTATGATTTTGCTGTTTTTAAGCCATTGCTCATGCATGTTCTTTAAGTTGCTAGCATCTGCCCTTAATTTTTTGACTTTTTGTTCTAATCGGATTCTCCACTTTGGCTTTGATGCTTTTTCCATTGTGTGACTAGGTGCTTTGATTTTAATGCCTAGTTCATTAGTGACTATTACAGCTGCACTGTACATTAACTGATTCGTTTCCAAGATGGATCCCGGTTTGATTGTTGAAATCACTGGATTAACCATTTTCATAATAGGGGCCAAAAGTTTCTTAGGCACAATTTTTAATGATGGTAAACGTTGCCTTTCCTCATTAGACAGAAAATGCTCCATGATCTTGTCCTTCAATTCTTTTTGTTTTTGAGTTAGTTCATCAGTTGGTTCAATGATATCTGGTTCTGGTGGTAGCGTTATTATTTCCTCCACAACATCTTCTTCTGGAAGTTCTATTACAATGTCTTTAGTTGTGTCTTGAGTATTGGTTGTTTCTGCTTGTGATGTTGTTTTTTATTTTTGCAAATTGCCTGAATTTCCTCAAGTACAACTTCACTAAACACTGGATTCCGTATAATAAATCACCTTTGATCGGCTAGTCGTTGTTCACTAACATTTGAATCTGGTTATTGTTGCTTCCATAATTCACACATTCGCTTTAAATAGCCTCTTTTTTATGGCTCTGAGTTGTAATAACAGGCCATTATGGCACGATTTTCATCTGCACTATATTTTTGTCATTTTGTTGGCTGGTCCACTTGTAGCCCACTTGTCGATGGATGTCCAGGGACCTCAACATCCGTCGCGGCCCTTGTTAACCTGTGCGACTATCGATGCAGTATAGAATATTTATTCATTTCTTTCACCATGTTATATGGGTTGGCGGAGTTCTTTTATGGGGCCAGTTTGCCAACCTGACACCAACCCTCCTCCTTTCTCATCCGGGCTTGGGATCGGCAACGGCGGAGTTGTTGTTGTTGTTGTTGTTATTATTATTATTATTGTTATTATTAGCTGTTTGGTAAAACAAAAGCTGAACTGAATTTATTAATTGAAAGCACAGAAGAATTTAGCCAAGACATTGGTATGCAGTTTGGAATTGACAAATGTGCAACAATAGCAACCAAAGCAGGCAAGGTCATAGAAGATTATGGAATAGAACTTGAGCATGAAGAAATGGTAAAGGCAGTAAAACCAGAAGAAGGCTACAAGTACTTGGGGATTTTAGAGGCCTCTGACTCAATGCATAATAAAGTCAAGGAATTAACTTCAGCCAAGTACATTCAATGAATTCGCAAGATATTAAAGTTCAAATTGAGTGGAGGAAACATCTTAAAAGCCATAAATACCTGGGCTATACCTGTGATCTGTTACTCTGTAGGAATAATTGATTGGACCCAGATGGAGTTGGACAATTTGTACAGAAAAACAAGGAAGTTTATGACAATGAATCATGCTTTGCACCCTAAAAGTGATGTTGACCGATTATATCTACCAAAAGCAGAGGGTGGTCGAGGACTCCTACAAGTAAAACAGACTGTGGAAGAAGAAAAACACAGCTTGAGTGATTACATCCAGAAAAGTGAAGAACCAATGATTAAGGAAGTAAATAAAGGAGGCCTTTTAAAGACAACTAAGTCAAGAGCTGAATATAAGAAAGAAGTAATTGAGAAGCGAGCTGAAAATTGGAAAAACAAAGCTATGCATAGCCAATACTTGAAAAGTATTGAAGGCAAAGCTGACCAAAAGCTAACTTGGAACTGGTTAAGATCAGGAGCACTGAAAAAAGAAACAGAAGACCTTATTTTGGCAGCTCAAGAACAAGCCTTAGCCACTAACTACATGAAGGCAAAAATTCAACATGATACCACCAACAGCAAATGTTGCCTCTGTAATGAGAAAGATGAGACAGTTGAACACTTGATCAGTGGGTGCAGCAAAATTTCACAAACTGACTACCTACAACACCATGACTGTGTTGCTAAGATCATTCACTGGAAATTGTGCCAAAAGTTTGGATTTCAGTACAGCAAAAACCACTGGGAACATCAGGTTCAGAAGGTTTTAGAGAATGAAAAAGTCAAGATCTTGTGGAACTTCAGAATCCAGATTGACAGGCACTTGGCCCACAACTCACCTGACATAACAATAATTGAAAAAAAAAAAAGTACGGTTCATTGACATTGCAATATCTGGAGATGCACGAATTGAAGATAAACAGCAAGAAAAAATCACAAAGTACCGGGACTTGCAAATTGAAGTTGAGCAACTGTGAAAAAGAAATTGTGTGTTATCCCGATTATAATTGGAGCCCTTGGAGCAATACCTAAAGGGCTACCTTGCTATTTGGAAATTTTAAATTTATCATACTTGAACATTCTGATTCTACAAAAAACCACCCTGCTTGGAACAGCTTATATCATCCGACGTTACCTTAACAGTTCCTAGGTCCTTGGTTAGGACGCGAGCTGTTGAGCTACCAACCAGCCCCAAAGGCTGTGAATCTCACCAAAAGATTAACCACACAATAATGCAGATCCGTGCAGTTTTATAGAAGTAATTCACAGCTTGGACACATGATTTCAATCCATTTTTGAAAAAAAATATCATATAAATAAATCTTCCTGTTTATGATCACTGTCAGAGTAGATGGAACTAAAAATTGAGAGAGGAAGTAATATATGTCAGCTAATAATTAATAGTAATTATAACAGTAGTAATCATAATACATAAAAGTCTACATATATTTATATTTTCCCCATATATGATAAGTTGAGGATAATAAATATATACAGACTTCCTCCTCCTCTTGCTCCATCCAATCTGACAAGTAAATCAGACTGAGAACAAATGACTAGCTTTAGGCTAGTCACCCAAACTTTATTGATCTATTGTTCAATAATGATTTAGACCTGTAAAGTAGTGTTTTTCTACTCTTCATTCAACAATTGGCATGTTGTAATGTTGGAAATCTATTTTTATGCCTAAGAATAAAGCAAATACAGTATCTCCTTTAGTGTTATCCCCACACATTTTGCAAAGCACTTTATTTGAGGGGCAATTATGGTTTATTCTTTATTTGTGCACAACAGCTGAAAGCTTCAGGCAAAATTTTAACCATTGTGCACTGTACATAAACGCAAAAACATCTGTTCTTGGATGAAGCTATCAGTCAAAAGAAGACAGCAAATGCATTTTGTCAATATTATAATGGAAACTTTTTTCCCATTCTAGTTTTAGGAGAGTGTCCTTTTCTCAACTTTTGTTCAAGTGACATGATGTCCTTGTCAGGATTTGTAAATGACTAATAGAAAAAGTACAAACTCAAATCCAAATTGGGTTTTCTCATTTTTCAAGGTAGCTACATGACCCAATTCATTTGTTTTCCTCTTCTTAATGTGGACAGCATAAACCAGAGGCTTTTCAATGTTAGCTAAGTGCATTCTTAAGTGCTCTGTCTTATTATTGTTATGTTTCTTCCAGCCTTCCTTGTCTCTTTGGATAACCTTGGATAAGATTTAATATATCACACACAATTCTTGACTTCATGGATGGTATCATGGTTCTTCCTTTTCATTCAACTGATGTAATGAATATCTTCCTTGTAAGTTGGAGTCTTATCCATTGACCTGTGTAATGGAAAACCTGTTGCTTGCTCACTTTCAGGCCATTCAATCTTAGATTGTCATATGGCTGCTCTGATATAAATGGAAACTCATGTTACAATAACTGAATAGGTGCTCTGTATGTTACTTTATGAAGAAAATAACTTTTTAAATACTTCATTGTCTCCATGGTTTTAGGAACGTCCTCTTCCTCTATATTACCCTCACAACTGAAGAGTGACATGGATTAGATCAGGATAAGCAACCTGATGTCCACAACCTGATGTACTGTGTCATTCATATTGTATGACTATTGATGTGTTCATTGATATCTCCTATGACTATAAAACTCTCCTATCCCACCAGACTTGGGAAATTGACATGTTGAAAACAGATCATAGATTTCTAGCATCATATTTACAAATAAATTATTCCAGATTCTTATATGGGCATTCTTCAAAAACAAAAACAGTGAATTACTTTGGAAGTTCAATGTTCTGATTTTTTTTTGTTATAATAGTTTGGCAATGAGTTATTTTCTGATGTCAGTGATCTAAGGCACTGTTTCTCAATCTTGGCAACTTTAAGATGGGTGGACTTCAACTTCCAGAATTCAACTCCCAGAATTAAAGTTGCCAAAGTTGAGAAAAAATGATCTAAGGAACTAATTAAATGATAAGGGTAAAGCTAGTTTCCAACAGTTTAACTGCTCTTGTTTAGAGAGCCAACATGAAGCCAGTTGTATCTGAACCAAGCACTTGGATTACATTTTAAATGCATATTCATAAAAGCATAGAATGTATTATATTCAAGGGGTCTTACGGATTTTCAACTCACCTGATTCTTTAGAAGACACAATTGAGGTATAGTAAAATATAGGCGTTTCTCAAGACTCTCTTTCTAGCTTCAGCCTTTGTTCTGTTTCTTCTTAGTTTCCATCTCAAAGCTTCCAAGTTTTATCAATTATTATGCTTTCTTAGGAGTTATATACTGCTGAATTCCTACTATGTATTTAAACTCCACTTCCAATAAATGTATTACCAATGTTAATTCTCCCTTAATCTGACTGTTCTTTTTTAAGTTAGAAAGAATAGAATTAGTACACAAAGCCATGTAACAACATGTTTACAGTTTTTAGAACCCTTCCACCCCCCCAAAAAAAAAACTTTGGGAGAGATCAAAGGTTTTTGGAAGCTTAGCAGGTGAAGGTATCACTGAAATAGGTATGTCTCTAATTTTAGAAAATTGGGTAGTTTAAGGATAAAATAAGTAAACGGAGTCCTATTTTCTCTTAATTATAAAAACAATTGTATCACCGAAATTAGTGGTTCTGCAATTAAATGTTTGGTAATGTGATCAAAAATATTTTGAGGACACCAAAAATAAGGTTTATGGGATTTGCTTATATGATGTTGGGTTGCCTATCTATGGTTGAAATTTATGCTGTCAAGGCCATATATCTTTTCCTAAATGGATTCTTGCTTCTCTGTTATTTTGAACTCTAGTGTATGTCAGAGATAATCTTTACATAATGATTATCAATGGTAACACTTTCTAATGATTACATCAGCCCAGTCCATTAGATCCAACAGAGAAAGTAACTAACAGAGAAGATATATCTGCCAGGAACCTATGGGTACCAGGAGGTAGGCCTTCTCTGCAGTGGTGCCCACCCTATGGGACAGTCTCCTACCCTAGAATTAGATAAGCTCTGTCCCTGTTATCATTCTGGAAGTCACTTAAGACCTGGTTATGTCATCAGGCCTGGTAATCCTGTTCTTTGATAACTCCATTGTAGTTGATCTCTTTATTCTCTCTGTGTGATTTGCATATTTTATTCTAACTTTTTATATTTTTATAAAGATTGTTTTTTTATATATTTGCCTTATGCATTGTTGCACACATCCAGTCTCTTTTTCTGAGATGCCATATAATCTGATTAATAAAATAAATAAAATGATGTCCTCTTTAATATCCAGTGTTTCTTTGATTGGAGTGAAAATTGGAGTGAATCAATAAGAAATAGGAGTAATTATTCTTCAAATTAATGAACCATCAGTGCACCAATTCAGCTCTATATGTGTCTACACTTTTATGAATAGATTTCTTTTGATGATTTGCTGTGGAAGTGAATATATGCAAGTTCAGTTTCAGTTTCAGTTTCAGTTTTATTGAGTTTGTATGCCGCCCTATTCCCAAGAGACTCAGGGCGGCTCACAATAAAAAAGGGAGGGGATACAAAAAAAACAAAAAACACCAATTTAAAATTCTACAACAACCATAACCTCGAATGGGGCTGGATAGCCCCAGGCCTGCCGGAACAGCCAGGTCTTAACCGCTTTGCTAGTAAGGGTCCAGATCTCCACGGGGAGATCGTTCCAGAGGGCCGGAGCAGCCACAGAGAAGGCCCTCCCCTGAGGAGTCGCCAGCCGACATTGGCCGGCAGATGGAATTCAGAGGAGGCCTAATCTGTGGGATCTAATAGGTCTTTGGGAGGTAACCGGCAGGAGGCGGTCTCTCAAGTACCCATGTCCGATACCATGTAGGGCTTTAAAATTAACGACTAGCACCTTGAAGCGTGTCTGGAGACCAATAGGCATCCAGTGCAGCTCGCGGAGGATAACGTGGCTGTACCGAGGTGCACCTACAATCGCTCGCGCGGCTGCGTTCTGGACAAGTTGAAGTCTTCGAACACTCTTCAAGGGCAGCCCCATGTAGAGCGTGTTACAGTAGTCCAGTCTTGAGGTGACGAGGGCATGAGTGACTATCTGAAGGGCTTCCCGGTCCAGGTAGGGCCGCAATTGGTGCACCAGGAGAACCTGGGCAAAGGTCCCCCTGGTCACAGCCAACAGATGATGTTCTAAAGTCAGCTGTGGATCCAGGAGGACTCCAAAATTGCGAGCCCTCTCTGAGGGGCATATAATTTCACCCCCCCAGGCTGAGAGATGGAATAGCTGGACCATCTTTGGGAAGGAGCATCAATAGCCACTCGGTCTTGTTGGGATTGAGCGCCAGCTTGTTCATTCCCATCCAGACCCTAACAGCCTCCAGGCACTGGCACATCACTTCTACCACTTCACTGAGTTGGCATGGGGCGGACAGATACAGCTGTGTATCATCCCCATATTGATAGTATTTAATCCCGGGTCGGCGTATGATCTCACCCAGCGGCTTCATGTAGATGTTGAATAGGAGGGGGGACAGGACCAAAACCTGCAGCACCCCATAATTGAGGGGCCTAGGGGTCGATCTCTGTCCTCTGACCAACACCGACTGTGACCTGTCCGAGAGGTAGGGGGAGAACCACCGAAGGACAGTGCCTCCCACTCCCACCTCCCGCAACCATCACAGAAGGATACCATGGTCGATGGTATTGAAGGATGCTGAGAGGTCAAGAAGCATCAGGATAGAGGAGTGACCCCTATCCCTGGCTCGCCAGAGATCATTGATCAGCGTGACCAAAGCAGTTTCCGTGCTGTAGCCAAGTCTGAAACCGGACTGAAAGGGATCCAGATAATCGGTTTCATCCAAGGACCGTTGGAGTTGAAAGGCCACCACTTTCTCAACAACCTTCCCAACAAAGGGGAGTTTGGAGACTGGATGATAGTTACTCAAGATGGCTGGATCCAGAGAAGGTTTCTTCAGGAGGGGTCTCACCACCGCATCCTTTAGGAGGTGTGGGAAGGACCCCTCCTGGAAAGAGGTGTTAACTATCGTCAGGATCCAGCCATGTGTCACTTCCCTGCTGGTCAAAACCAGCCAGGAAGGGCACAGGTCCAGTATACAACTGGAGGCACTCACTGCTCCCATGGCCTTGTCCACTTCCTCAGGAGCGACAAGTTGAAACTCGCTCCATAAAATTCGCTCAAAACCTTCCCCCGGTACCTCGGCTGGTACCGTGCAATTGGAGTCCAGATCTGTCCAAATCCGAGCGACTTTATCAATTAGAAACTGAACAAATTCCTCAGCCCTACCTTGTAAAGGGTCGTCCGCATCCCTCCCTTTCAAGAGGGAGTGGGCTATTCTAAACAAGGCGGCTGGGCACGATTCAGCGGATGCAATAAGAGCAGCAAAATGTGCAGATTTTGCCACCCGTATTGCCACAAGATAGGTCCTGATAAAGGCTCTCATCAGTGCTCGGTCTGACTCGGAGTTACTGGCCCTCCAGCAGCGCTCTAGGCGTCTCTTTTGGCGCTTCATCTCCTGGAGTTCCTCAGTAAACCAAGGAGCTCTCCTGGATCCACTACCTCGGAGAGGCCATAAAGGTGCAATCCGGTTTAGAGCCCCTGCCGCTGCTGTATTCCAAGCAGCAACTAAGGACTCTACTGGATTGTGGACGAGAGTGTCAGGTATTTCTCCAAGCGCCGTCTGAAATCCCATAGGGTCCATCAGGTGCCTGGGGCATAACCACCTAATCAGTTCCTCCTCCCTACAGCGGGGGATTGGTCTCCGAAAGTCAAGCCTCAGTAGGAAGTGATCAGACCATTACAAGGGCAAGGTCTTAGTGCCCCTCAAATCTAGATCACGTCTTCACTGCTCCGAGAGGAATACGAGGTCGTGTGTGTGCCCCACTGAGTGAGTCGGACCCCGGATTACTTGGGTCAAGTCCATGGCTGTCATGGAAGCCATTAACTCCTGCGCTCCATCAGAGTGTCCACCGAGTGAAGGCAGGTTGAAGTCCCCCAGGACCATAAGCCTGGGGAACTCTACCGCCAGCTCGGCTACTGACTGGAGGAGCGAGGGGAGAGCTGTTGCAACGCTGTTGGGAGGAAGGTACGTTAGCAACAGGCCCACTTGACCCTCAAGGTCCAACTTCACCAACAAGGACTCACACTTGACAAGCTCCAGAGCATGGATCCTACGAGGAACTAATGACCCTTGGATGATGACAGCCACTCCCCCACCCCTTCTCGGGGTCACGGCTGATGAAGCACCTGAAAACCTTCTGGGCACATTTCAGTGAGGGAGACTCCTCCCTCCAGGTCCAGCCAGGTTTCAGTAATACATGCCAGGTCTGCCCCCTCGTCTAATATTAGGTCCCAGACTAGGGGAGCCTTGTGAACCACAGACCTGGCATTTAGCAACAACAGCCTGCGACTAGGGCCCTGACCACTCTCACCATCTGGCCTTGGAGTGGAACTAACAGGGCCAGAAGGAGGGATCACTGTGATGTAGCGGACCCTCCTTCCCCAGTAATGGCTCAGGAAGTTCATGTATGTAAGTAAGGAAAAGACATTGTATAAAAATAATAATTAATAAATAAAATGTTAATTTAAATATATTATATAACCATAACATTTGAAGGAGCCACTTACATAAGAATATCTTTAAAGATTACTAAAAGTTACAACTCATGCAAAATGCAATAGTCCAGTGTTAATGGGTGAAAACCATTGCAGCAGAGCTGAATGTATATTTCAGGGACCACAGAAATTGTCAATAATCTCCAAAGTGCTGGTTTTCATCTTAGAAGCCCTAAATTCCTTGGCTTCTAGGTATTTTTAAGCCTACATTTTGTAGTAAAATGAGACTGTCCAAACTGCTATGGAATAAGAATACTTTGCCATTCGAAAACATTATTGCAAGTATCATTACCAAGCTGAATATCTTCCATATGATACTATGCATTTGGTATTTGTTTCCTAAAGGAATTTCTATTAAATTTATACCTATTACTTTCAATTCTTTAATTGGCCAGGAAAAAAAAGATAATTTTTTATGTTTCCTGATTTTAGACTAACTCAAGTGCTGGTTATTTGTTAACTTAGTTGAATGTTAAAATCAAAGTATTAATTGAAGTGTGGCAAAGTAGAGGAGTCCTTAATACCTTTTATCAGTATGAGGAATAAGAGCAATCTTGGAGTATGATTTTTCAAGTCTGCTATATGCCCACTTAATTGCTGTGCCATTCATTTTGCATGTAATTTGATGGGATGTTAATTCTATTAATGCAACATAAAATAAAAGTAAATAGAAGTCATAGGAGGATGAAGAGCAATATCAAGACTATAAAGTGCAGAATGACAATTTAATTTCTGGCTTGTTGGCCATTGATGGATCATTAGGCTGACCTATCCACCTTGCAGGGATAAAACCTCCAACCCTCCAAGTCCCCTGTGTCCTCTCAAACCTTTCTACTTCCACTTCACTATCTTTGTACTGCTGTTTCATTTTAGGTTTCCTTTTTACTGAAAAAGTATCACCAATTTTTATCTAGTTTCATAGTTCTGCTGCATATGTATGTCTGACTACTTGGTAAATCTACTGTATATTAAGAAAAAAAGAATAAGTTGTTGGGGGCATTAATCAAATAAACTTTTGCTGCCAGTTTATTTGATCTATTGCAAGCTTGAACTCTGTACAAGAATCTGAACTACTAATGGCCTAGGGAAATTAGTGGAGTTAAGAATAGAAAGGAATTCAAGGTGGGCTGGACTTAGATCTCTTGTGGGTGTGCAGGGACCCAACACTGATGATGCATTTGATCCTTTCTTGGGGTTCAGCCTGACCATCTCCCACAATCTGGATCCAAGCACTAACCAATTCCTTATTTCTGATGGATTGTGTTACAAAACACAACTGCCTTGTGTTACCTTAGACCAAACAAGAAAAACAAAAAAGACGTGTAAATGAACCATGACCCCTATGAAGTTATTAAAGGTAATAACATTGTAATCACTTTTCAAATATGTTTTTGTTTCTGAAGTACTTAACAAAGTTTATGTTTCCAGAGTGCTTGTTTTGTTTTGTTCTGGGTTATTTTGCTATCTCTCTGATTTCAGAAGCAGCATGAGTGGATTATGTTATTTATCTCCATAGGTCTAGATATTTATATCAATTTGCTACAGTTTAACTATGACAAGCTGTGGCTACCTTGGCTGGTTATTTCCTTAACCTTGTTTAATGTTAAACTTGCATTTCTGAGTAGCAAATTTACTAAACTGGAATTAAGCCAGTTGAGCTTTAGATTTGAAAGGTAATACACATCCAATGTGAGGCAAAACTGACGACTATTGCCCTCATTTTACATTGTTTGTGCAAATAATAATTTTGCACTGAAATTTACTGACATTTTATTTTATTTCAATAATGCTAAACTTGATTTATCTAAATCAAATAAAAGGTATCTTGGCAACTGCCTCCTTAAATCTCTTTTTCCCTCCTAGTAAGGTGTTCACCATGTCAAGGTATATTTATGCAAATTTTTACACTTTGCATAGTGCTCACAGAAAAAAGGATAACAACATCTGACAAAGTTTATTGCATTAAATGGAAGGTTAAGAAATCACTTAACCTACTGTACTTCGAAGATCTGGCAAGCCTGCTGAAAGCAGAAAATAGCTATGGTCAGTGTGAAATTGTGGTTATTGATATGGTTGCCATATGCAATTTTCAGGAACAACATGGTACAAGTAACCTTTAGTAAATGATTTTTTTTCAAAAACGTAACAATTGTATTGCATTAAAGTAAATGATTTTTTGAAGTAAAATGTTATATTGTAATATGCATAATACAATACTGTATTACAATATTGCAATAGTAGACAATTTATCCAATAACCTAAATTCATTAATGTATATATAAAATAAAATAAAACTTAGTCATTAAATATACTATAGAAATCTTTTAGAATTTTGCAATTTTTAACTAGGTAAAAAAGAATCTCAAAACCTGACATCTTAACATTTAAATATATATTTAAAAAAGTAGCTAAAGAGATAAATAAAATCAAGATTTAATATCATTGAAATAAATTACCTGTATGTTTCAGAATCTCCACAAAATCTACAAATAATCACTTGGCAGTATCCAGATGGAGTCAAAGTATGGTAGAACACTGAAAATTCTGTCTTCAAAGACACAACAAACTTAAATGCCATATACATAGCAATAGCAATAATCACTCTATCACCTCACATCATTTCCCATATGTTTTTGAGAGATAAGAATGCTAGGATTATAAAACCAACAATTTGAAGCCTATGAAACTTATAACATATGTAACAAATTTGCTCACCAATTTTTAGATAATTATAGATAGGTTAATGTACTATCTAATAAATCCTATTTTGTGCAAAATAATAATAAAAGATGTAACCATATTTAGGATTGCAGCCAAGTAACGTAATGCTATTCTTGGCATTACAGGATTATACTTCTTTTTTTTCAAAATAATGAAAGCAACATAACACAATCTCCAATTTTGATATGTGCATGCAGGGAGAGGAAGCTCCCAAAAGGAGTTTCATGTGTCATGAGGTCATAAATCTACTTTCATCATTTCACACAACCACTGGAAGAGTCCACCATATTGAGTGCTATTCTACAATGATGTTTGCCTTTGAAAAGAGAGATACTGATATAATAAGTTATTTTGATTACTCCACAATAAATGCTTTTCTCTGAAATATTGAAATCTGAACATTTTACATAGTGGTCTTATGAAAAAAAAGTATTTGACCAGAATGTTTTTGTTTTAAAAGAACACTCCTAACAGTTGCTTTAAACACAAGAGCACAACATCCATTCTTCGTTTGTTTGATTTATATCATTTTATACCACTGGCTATGAACATTTCATAAGTGCATAAAAATGCATAGTGATAGTTGACTATGGGTATAATGACTATGATACTATTTATTTCTCTTAGCAAACTTTACCACTGTTCTAGCAGAAATTACCCTGATCTACTTGAGGTATCACATTTTGGTTAATAAACATATCAAATATTTTAAATTATTATTGCAAGAAAACGTCTATGGAAACATGGCTTTAAAAGGAATTGGCTAAATACAGTTACTTGAATTTTTGCTTTTCAAACTATTCTACCTCTTATGTTTTCTTTGCAGGTGGAGTTTTGAACAAATCTATGTTTATTTGTTGGCTCAGGAATGCTTTGTGTAGCTGCAAAATGTCCTTTACAGCCATATCTGTTGGATGCAATTTTTTCATGGACAGGCAGCTAATTCCTTCATTGGAAAAAGCTACTCTGTTGAAACAACATCTGTTAATGTTGGATTGATGGCACATTTAGTATAACTATTCACATTCTTTCAGAATGCAGGTGAACTTAATGCTTAGGTGCCATGGAAAAATTGAATACAACAGGCACTGTTTTGTGTTATAAATAATCATGAATATTAAAAATGTATTCCAAGGTACATGTTACAGGAATACAAGCTGCTAGTCCAGTTCATCCTTGGAAATTTTTTTTTTACCATGTCTCAGAATTTGTACTGGTTTCCAATTAGTTCATCAGCATTAATAGTTGAGAATATAAGTAACTGATATATGAGTTTGCTCTCCACTCAAGTCTTTTTATTTTTAAAGAGGGGTAGAATAATATCTTTAATGGTGGTAGGGAGAGGTAATTTGGTTTATTTCTTCTTTTCATAACATAAAAGTCTGTAGAAAAATAATGTGATTATAAAAATGAAGCACCTTTATTGGGAGAGACAAGCAACTTGTTTGTGATCTTTTGGCCTGAAACTTCCAACCAATCAATAATAAAAACATGGAATATTTTTTTTTTTGCTATTCTTCCACTTGGTACAAGTATATGAAATCTAGATATTTTTATTTTAAGTTTGTTTGTGTATGTGTAGTTTTGAGGTTGGCACCATTTAAAGACATTACATAGTGTAGTTATAGATAATATTTATACAAAGTCATACTTTGTGGTTAAGTAAAATACAGGATTCAATCTGGAATGTCTCTATTAACATTAATGTTTGTTTCAGATTTATTTGAGCAGATCTGAAAGGAGAATCTGGGTTGCAGTAACAATCTTAATTTCTTTTCTCAAAACCAAATGCCAGCCATTTCATTTCTAATTTGTCAGATACTTGGCTTTATGTTTTCAGTTATATTTCCTCTCTGCCTTCGGGTGGTGAGAACATTCAGTCAGAAGGAGAGATCTTTTTACTATATATGGCAACCAAAGCACAGCTTTCTTTCCAAAACCCAAACAGGCAAGAAAAAAAGAAATATTTTAACTGCTTTGTCTCTCCAGATGTATTGAATAAGAAACAAACTCAATTTCTGCGACTGCTGTTTTATCTCCCTCTACTGGTCATTTGAGGCACCAAGTCGTTAAATTCACAGGTTTTTTTTTTAGAAAACTGTGTATGATCCTTGTTCCCAGTAATTATAATATTATTTAGAAGGTTTATACATCTTAAGGTTCTAGATAATTATAAAAATATCCTTAGAACATTAAAAGCATAGCATATACAAATTACAAAGCAAAAACAGTATCAGAGAAATGCCATAGCTGTATAAGAATTGGCAAACAATGGGACTCTGCTTGGGTTGTGATTCATTCCCACACATTTATGTGGAGGGAGAGCGGCAGACTGGATAACCAGTATGTAAAATGCCCATAGGAGAGAGGGGGGCATGAGAAGAATTTCAGGTGGAATCCCCCCCCCCTCCTTCTCTGGAAAGTAAAAGGAAAGGAAGAGATAATACTTTTTTGCAAGATTATTTTAATGTAACTTTACGATAGAGCTAGAGCTACTCCTGGTTGTACTTCTCCTTCTCTGGACTGTCTCACAGGACTAACAATATGTGACAGAGAGAAAGGCAGAACAATAGTCATTTCAAATTTATGATTTGAGGCTATGGTGACATGACTACAGGCAGCAGAAATAGAGGGGAAGTGTTGGTGGGATTGTTGATGGAAAGAGTGTAGCCTCCTTCCTGCTATCTCAATTTATTATAGAAAGAAGAAAACAATCTAGCCTGTGTTTGGTAAATGTCAGTTTATGGCTAAGAGCCAGTTGGTTTTAAAATTAGAAATTGGGAGATTATATGGTTTAGTGCTACCTTCTGCAGGAAGCCAACTTGTGAATCTGGGCCAGTCACTCTCTCTCAGGCCTAGGAAGTAAGCAATTACAAACCAACTTTCAGGGGAAAAAATAAACCCTCTTGCTAAGAAAACTGCAGATATATTTCACATAATCATTACGGGTCTGATATAATTTAATGTTGCTTGTATGAATAATACTGAAATGTGTCAATGTTACTTGCCCAAGTCATAAAGTTAAACAAAATAAAATGTGATTGTTGGAAGGGATCTTGGAAATCTCTAATCTAATCTACTACCCAGTGCAAAAAAAAAATAAAAAAATGCTATTATAATATGCTTCAACATTTGACTGAGATAAACTGGCTCTGGATTACCTGAATGTGGGAAGAAATCTGATTGATTGTCTTAAAGGCTTTAATTGCATCGTGTTATAAGAAGATACATTATGATGATTAATATACCTAGTCCATGTCTGTATTTACATAATACATTTAGGGATAAAGGCATAGTATATGCATGGTATACCACATTCAGCTTGATTAGTGTTTTTCTAGCTTTGCTTGTTAAATGGACTAATATTGTTCAATTAGCATAGTGTACGGCTACTAAATATGGGATACAAAAATCCATTTGACTATTAGAGGACAACAAGTCCTCTAATAGTACAAGTACTCTAATAGAATACTAAGCTAGTATTCTCTATATCTTTGTTCCCAGATACTGGTCATAAGGATTATTAGCCTTAATTTATTGTTTAGTGTGTTATGCAAATCCAGAAATGGGTTAATAATTTCATAAATCAATTTAGAATGTTACCTTTCGTTATTTACAATTAATTATTGTAAACTTACATTTATTCCAAATATATTTAGAAATGGTTTTTAGTAATAGCAATAGCAGTTAGACTTATATACCGCTTCATAGGGCTTTCAGCCCTCTCTAAGTGGTTTACAGAGTCAGCATATTGCCCCCAACAATCCGGGTCCTCATTTTACCCACCTTGGAAGGATGGAAGGCTGAGTCAACCTTGAGCCGGTGAGATTTGAACAGCCGAACTGCAGAACTGCAGTCAGCTGAAGTAGCCTGCAGTGCTGCATTTAACCACTGCGCCACCTCGGCTCTTATAGTTCTTAAAACTATAATTTAGGAATATTAAAGCTGAATGCATGAAATATGATTTTTTGAAAAAATGTGTTGATATCTAATAGCTATACACAAAAACATGTAAGAGAATCCTTATATTTAACAATATTAATGAGTAATCATATAGTTTTGTATATTGTATTGACTAATATATTTGCTTCTCTATGCATTTATTCTTAATATGAACATACCATGCACAGTTTTAATGAATACCTGCAGATAAGTAAATAAGGTGATAAGGCACGATCAGGAAAACAAATGTGCTAATTCATGGATTAGAAATCAAGGATCAATAATATTTATTACTTTATTTTTTAAACTCTTCTTCCTCTTGAAAAATGCAGATGGGTTCATAAAAGAATTACAATGAATTGTGTTGCTGATTTTGGGCAATCATGTGTCTAAACTAATGCAGAATATCTAGAAAATAGCAAGTAAATTGAAGATATATCTAGTGCCAGAAAAAAGGGGGAATTGCAAATTCTGACTAGTTCTTTTGGAATGTTGTTTATATAGTAATGTGTGTTAAAGGAAAAAGGAAAATGGTGCATCTGACTTAGACAAAGCAGGAGTCTAGTTCTAAAATACCTAGAATATATTTCCTCTAGCCTAACACATTTCAAACAATGTCTTGTCAAAAGTATAATAAATTAAAATGCATTTATCAGAACACTTCATTCCTGTGATGAACCTATGATTAAAAATGAAGAAAAATTATGAATTGGTATGCAAATGGGTCCCAGTGACTCTTCTTCCCAAACCAAGATGAACAATAAACCCGGATTGGACCAAATTAATTTGATAATGGGCTCAAAATTCTATTAATCCCCTTTTCCCTCTTTACCTGTAAAACCATATACAATTGTTAATAATTTGGTGTCTCTTCATTATATCTGCAGTCAGATTTCTAAATTGGCTTCCTTACAAAGCCTAACTGCAGATACTTCTTTGCCTTAACCCACCAGTTAAACTTCATGCTTTAACAGAGATACATCTCTCCCTATTACAGAACTATGACAGAAGCTGCAGCTTGCAATCAACCTCTGGAATATGACCATCTTTAGGAATAATTACAGCCCAAGTAATGAAATAAAACAGTTTTATGTTTTGCTTGACACAGGCTAATAGAAATGACAAAGAAAATGAAATAACATATTCAATGGAATATCCAAATAAGATCTTGGTGAAATCCCTTTATGTGATGCAGAGAATTCCCAGTGGCTCTTTAAAGAATTGGCTACTCAAGAGTCCTTGCCTTATAGGAGCTCCATAATAATGCAGAATCGTCTGTGAAAACATGATACATCTGGAAATGAAAGCAAGCTAAGTAATACTCACACACACACACACACACACACACACACACACACACAGAGAGACAGACAGACAGACACACACACACACACACATCAATGACAAGTGAAACATAAGGGCCCATTTCATGACTAAAATAACTGTTTATGTGTAATATCTTTTTAACATTGATTTCTGAAACACTAGTTCTCTATGTTTGGAGCAATGAAGTTTATTTTGAAATATTCTGCTTTAAGTATAGAAGCTGCCATTAACTTTTCCAATTCTTATATCAATATTTATTGCAAAGAGATATCAGTATTTGCCAATATATAATGTTTAATAATAACAATTACAATAATTTCTACTGTATGAGAAACTTGTACCATCCAAAGCAGTTTACATGCCTACATTCTACCTTTATATACCTCATTCTACATTGGTATCTTTTAGACTATGCAGTAATCAGGAACTCTGGTTAAATGTTATATGTATTTCTTCTGAAGTTTGTTTCTTTATGATTCACATTTAAAGGACGCTCAAATTTTCAGTGGCTCTACAGGAATAAAAAATTAAGAACTATTAATGAATTAAAAACAAAAATATATTCTCTGCCCCTGATCCTCTGCCCACATGCTTCTTTCTTTCCAAGATGTCTGAGCACACAGATAAACCCCCAAATGACCTCAACATCTCTCTAAAAGAATGCAAATGACTAACTGTTTGCAATGAATATAAATCCTTCCGTTCCCCACCATCGAGTCACAGCTGAAGAAGCTTCTTGGATACAAATGAAATATCTTAAAAAAAAAACTCCAAGAAAGTCCAGTTGACTCTTGAAAAACTACCTTTGGGATGACCATGACTTCAGTGACTGAGAATTTCATAGCGAGTGAAAAACTATCTGAAACTGGAGTCTTTTCATTAAAAAAGTTGATTGATATTGTATTAGACTTTTGATCCATCTAAATCAGTACTGCGTACAAAGATTCTTAAAAACTTCAGGCATGGGTCTTTCTCCCTCTGCTATTTGAAAGATTTATATAGGGACCAGAGCACATAGAGATTTAAACTTCTGGAAGGGGAAGGGAGAGCTCTCCATGCTGAATATAAGATACCATCAATTTACAGTCCTTTGGAGAGATTAAAGAGAAAAGGGGATATCTATTGAAGGAATCATTCCATTTTTCCCACTTTTTAAAAAATAAATTTGATAAAGACATTGCATTTGATAACATGTAATAACAAAGTTACATGTAAACTATAACCCTATTGTATAAAATATTATACAATATTTTAAACAAAAATTTAAACAAATCTCCATTTTGAACAAAATGGGAAAAAATGAAAGATATTGCAAAAATCAAGAATCCAAGATTTTAGATGTCAGTATATTTCTTTTTAAAGGGATGCGGTGGCTCAGTGGCTAAGACGCTGAGCTTGTCGATCAGAAAGGTTGGCAGTAACGGAGTGAGCTCCCTGCCAACCTAGCAGTTCAAAAGCATGCAAAAATGCAAGTAGAAAAAATAGGAACCACTTTTGATGGGAAGGTAACAGTGTTCCGTGCGCCTTCGGCATTTAGTCATGCCAGCCACATGACCATGGAGATATAGTATCTTTGGACAGTGCTGGCTCTTTGGCTTTGAAATGGAGATGAGCACAGCTCCCTAGAGTCTGGAATTACTAGCACATACGTATGTGCGAGAAGAACCTTTACCTTGTATTTCTTTAGGATTAATTGCATAATTTATACTAATTATTGCAATTGAAAATTTAAATTCTGAGTTCCTAAATCACATGCAATGGTATTTGATTTTATATTTCCATTGAAACACATTTAATTCTCATATATGGGTTTCTTGAAAACAAATATAGTCACAAATGTTCAGATTGTGTTACCTTCAGTTTATTTTAAAAAATTATTTGCTATCTACCTATGTTTCTCGAACCTTTAAGATATCTATATCATGAAAAGTAGACAAGGAAAGAATGAGATGTTGTTTTTTTGGAGTGATGATCAGCCTAGGGTCTGCAATACAAGTTTTGAAAAATGCAGAAAACTTGAAACTTTACCTTAGATACTACAGTATTCAATATAAATTAAACAAAAAGAAATAGAAAACCTCTTATGATTAAATGATATTAATAAATATAATTATAGGCAGCCAATACACAAAAATGAATATACAATTCAATACTTGGAGGTCTTCTAATCCAACCCTCTGCCTAGGCAGGAAATCTTATACCATTTCAGATAAATGGCTATCCAATATCTTCTTAAAGACTTACAGTGTTGGGGCATTCACAACTTCTGTAGGGAAACTGTTCCACTGATTAATTGTTCTAACTGTCAGGAAATTTCTCCTCAGTTCTAAGTTGCTACTCTCCTTGATTAGTTTCCACCCATTGCTTCTTGTTCTACCCTCAGGTGCCCTGGAGAAGAGTTTGATTCCCTTTTCTTTGTGGCAACCCCTGAGATATTGGAACACTGCTATCATGTCTCCCCTAGTCCTTCTTTTCATTAAACTAGACATACCCAGTTCCTGCAACCGTTCTTCATATGTTTTAGTCTCCAGTCCCCTAATCATCTTTGTTGCTCTTCTCTGCACTCTTTCTAGAGTTTCCACATCTTTTCTACATCGTGGCGACCAAAACTGAATGTGATATTCCAAGTGTGGCCTTACCAAGGCATTATAAAGTGGTATTAACACTTCACATGATCTTGATTCTATTCTTCTGTTTATGTAGCCTAGAACTGTGTTGGCTTTTTTGGCAGCTGCTGCACACTGCTGGCTCATATTCCTTGTCCACTAGGATTCCAAGATCCCTCTCACAGTTACTACTATTGAGCAAGATACAACTATACTGTACCTGTGCATTTTGTTTTTCTTGCCTAAATGTAGAAGCTTACTCTTTTCACCATTGAATTTCATTTTATTAGATAGTGCCCAATGTTCAAGTTTGTCAAGATCTTTCTGTATCTTAAGCCTATCTTCTGGAGTGTTGGCTATTCCTGCCATCTTGGTGTCATCTGCAAATTTGATGAGTTCCCAATTTATACACAAAATTCTGATTGAAGTCAGCTCAGAAACCAAATTACATGCAACTTACAACCCAAGAAGCTGTTTTAAAAAGCACTTAGTGGGTTATCAGTTGGGACATGCAAAAATACCCAGACATCCCACCCTCCTTTCTTCTAAAGCTGTAAATAAGAATAAAGATAAATAGTGGGAAATGTATACCTATTCACACATTGTGCATATATAATTAATGTAATGAATCAGCTGTCCAAACCAATAAATCATTTTAGTAGACTGCTAGAATAATTCTCCATTGCTTCATCATTATGCAAGGAGGCAATGTACTTACACATTGTTGCCAAGAAACTACAAGGATGTGTCCATGTAGCCACCAAAAGTCAAGCTCAAATTGAGAGGATCTTTACTTTGTAAAGAATATTCCTAATTAATTAATATGAGTGTAACCTTGCATATGTGTCCTTGTTATTATCATCATCTCTATCCACCTACTCCCTGCCAAAACTGTTGACTAGTTTGGGATTTTTGAATATAAAAATGATTGAAAAAGTCAGAAAGGTTTTTGCCTGTTTTCTTGCAATGTAAAATTGGCAGAATATCTCACTTGCTTTAGTTCTCTTTTCATATGAATTGTTTCAAATATGATATTCTGCAATTTGATTCTGATTTGTTTACTAAGAAATATATTTTATAGATTAAATTTGGGAATAATGTTAATTAGGATTTTCTACAAATGATAAATGACTCCTTCAATAATGTTTTGTTGACCAACACATATACTCCCTGGCAGGTGTCACAGAAGTAAGAAAAGTGCCATATGCACTACAAAAATATCTCATTATTAATAACAGCTGGTACAATAATTTTTATCCCGAAACATAAATGATGTGTCCCATGAATTTCTAATCCACCCACTCTACTTATTGCTCCATCTGGTCAATTTTGAATTAGCAACCAGAACATTTCCAATCCCATGCTGAATGATATAAGATAATATTTGCAGACATACAGTATCTTGGGTACTTGGCAATAGAAAGGTTTCAAAAACATCTCTGCATTTTTAGGACCAAACAAGTCATTTTTATTAGAACAGATCCTCAAAAAAGCATTTTTCTCCAAAGTGCTTCTGTAAAATGCTGTGAAAAGCTGTGAAAAGCACTCTTCCAGCCAGCAGAGTAGCTACACTATTTAGCTTTACTCATCGAGGTGGATTTTTATTTGAGTAGCAGATATTATGTCCTTTGAAATAATATAACTTCATTGAAGTCAATTAATTTGCCTAAATGAAGAGTACCTTGCCTTTGCAATCAACTTTGTTGAAATGTCGTCTGGTACAAATAATACTAACATCACAAATGCCTCTTCATCATTGCAAAAATTATGTAATTTATAATTTGTATAATTGTAATTGTTGTATTTCAGGGTGGAACTGAAGAAGAGTTCTTGTTCTCTGAGCTTGGTTGTTTACTTATAGACATTTCACTACCCAATTATGTAACATCATTAGGTACTGATGATGATACACTATTTTCCTTTGCATCTTCCTCTATTTCCAAGCAGCAAGCAGTGTTACTTGAAAACAGTGTTATGAGAGAGCCAGCTTGGTCTAGTAGTCAAGGGACTAGACTAGAAATCAGGAGACTATGAATTCTAGTCCTGTTTGGCATGAAAGACATCTGACCGTTTACTCTCTCTCAGCCCATGAGATCAGGCTTGGTCAACAAGCTGGCCAGTGAATCCCTGTCCCAATCAATGAATCAACATGTGATTGATTAAAAAAAAAACCCAACCCTGCAATTGTGAGAAAAGCCTAGAAATGAAAAAAATATTACAACGTAGATTAGTAACAGTGAGCAGACATTATTGAATGACAGTTTTTTGGTTCAAAGCTGCTCCTGAGTGCTTCCGCCATATGTACTGAGAGGATATGCACCAAAGAGAAATTCCTTGTGTGTCCAATCACACTTGGCCAATAAAGAATTCTATTCTATTCTATTCTATTCTATTCTGTTCTGTTCTGTTCTCCTGAAGTTCTAAAAGTGTAGTACATTTTGAAGGAGTTAACTGGCTTTCAGGCTAGTAACCCTCCTTTGTGGAAGCTGACAGTAATGAAATGTATGCAACAAACAAAAAGAAAAGGCTTTGCTGTCTTAATCTTATTAAACATTGAATAATATTTAATAAGTATTCATTATATCATTTTTATTATTGATCACACAACTTAGAAGTTGAAATATTAAACTTACGTACTTCAGACTTGCCAATTTATTTTTTACAGAAATCAGCAGGGCAGACACTATGATCGTGATTGTTGTTTGATAAAAATGAAAATGCTCAGATTAGGATTGGGGTATTAATCTCTCATTCCAATTTTACTTAGTTTAATTAAACCGATAGGCCCAATTTTAGCAAAACATCCCTTCGATATTTGACAGATTGTGGCTAGATAAGAATTTAGATTGCAAACAAGAACCAAAACCCCAATGTATCATTGAATGTCATTGTTGGCATGAGAATGTAATTCTCTAACAGATGAATGGCAGTTTAACTTACTGCTTCTTTGTCCTGATTTCATAGAGCTATCCATCCTGTGCCACAAGGCCTTGAAACTGAGCAGTTGTTGGCAGTTGACATTATTTTGCTCTGAATACCTCTGGCTGGCAGCTTATCTTTTGCTTGTTTGTCTTTCTTGGCACAATCCAGGGGTATCTGCAGGGTGTGCTGAAACAAGTCAAAATGGCAAATGAGACAGTGTGATCAAAGTACCACCTACTTATTGTGTGCAATGCACCAACTTGGCCACGCTCTTGTTTCTTTTTACCTCACCTCTGGACACTCCTAGCACTGTCCCTACTATTTAGAATTATGGATATTTCAGGCATGGAAAGGGGAATTGTTTAAAATATGTAATTTTCTATTGGAAGGAGCAATTTTATCTGATTCATCTAAATTGCTGATATGTGTTTCAACATTCAAATCATTTGCAAAAAATAGCAAAGAATAAATGAGCGGTAAGGTCAATTTGGATGGAGTTACTCTGATTGCAACATAATAATTTTCTAGCTTTTTTTTTTTTGCTTGTTTCAAATGTCGTCTCCATATTCCCTTTTCTCTTTTATGCCCTTATTAATTCTGAGGCTACATTGTATTAGTAATAATGTTTTATGTGTATACAGTTTTTATTATGTTTACATTCTCCTTGTTTCTGCAGAAGGATTACCAGAGGGTATAAAACCTAGCATTTGGAATGCAAGTAGGATTTTATATGGTGGAGTAGAGTGTATCTGTATGTTTCAGGAGCCCATTCAGCAACCCAACCCACCAGTTCATGTAGGTTCTGTGTCTCTCTTGAATGGAATGGAATGGAATAGAATAGAATAGAATTTTGGAATGTCCTTGTCAATACTATTTGATCATTATCTGCCATTCCACATTCAGCAATATTGTATGAGAAAAAAATCATTTTTATTAATCTGCTTAAAAGGTCTTTTTAATTTGCTGCTGTACTTTTATTGTTTCAGTTTTAATGTTGCTTTTTATTCCCCCACCCCCCTGCTACTTCAAGGAGAAATCCTGGATGAAACCTGATATTTCTAAACAAGACAGCATCGTGTCTCTCATTTTTAGAACAATTGATACTGTTCTACATGTTTGACAATGTTCTTCAAGTGGCCAGTTGGGTAGACAAACAGGGGTTGAACATAAATCCCAAGCTAAAAGAGGAATTGTGTGTGCAGTTGGCAATGTACACTGAATTCCTGTCTTTGAGCCAACTTTCAGAGTGGCAAATAAAGAGAATTCTTTGTATAGAACCAGGAAATGGCTGAGCTAGTTTTCACCTGTGACCACTCATGAAGGAATGGTAGCTCATTATGCACTTCTCAGTGCCATGAATGTCAAAGTGGATTAATGCTATTATATTTGCCTAGTGATATTTTGAAACAGACTTCCTAAACAGAGAGGGTTCTAGTATCTGGCTAATATATATATTTTACTTTCTCTAGTAAACTAAGTAAACCAATAATTTACAGATTTTACCAGTAAGTTTGTTGTGATTGCTGTAAACTCTTTGAAAACTGATCCCCCCCCCCCACTGAGTTTATTTCACTCCATCAGGACCAGTGGTGGAGATTAATTACCATTAATTAAGGTATTCTACCATTAATGAAAGTTGAAAAATCATTGATAATTACACTTCCACCATAGTCATCTTTCTAAAAAAGAATGACCTCATTATTATCTGCTCTGGTATTTTTCTTTCCATTAGTGTTTTGGCCAGAGATAATTTGGCCAGATGCTGGCTTTTTCCACTTTAACTCTTAAGAATGAATCATGAAAAAAACATTGACGGATTTTAGTTCACAGTACCTTTTGTAAATGTAGTATTTGGTAGTGTCATCTAACTTTACTTTAATTCTGTCAATCACAGAAAATTTATTCAGTAATTTTTACTGTGGTTTTGCTTTTGTTTTGAAAAGTCATCCCAGTTGGCATCACTGCTATAAAAAATGGTTTTTAAATTTATACATACATACATACATTATATGTGTGTGTGTATGTATGTATGTATATGTATATATATATATATATATATATATATATATATATATATATATATATATATATATATATATACATATACATATACATATACATATACATATACATATACATATACATATATATATATATATATATATATATATATGTGTGTGTGTGTGTGTGTATGAATGTATGTGTGTATATATACATACATACATACATACATACATACATACATACATTACTGTGGAGTTCGTTTCTGATTAGAGCTAATTCAGTTCTTTTCAGGATCCTTTCGGCAGCTGACGTTTTAGAATGGAATTTTAGTTGGAAGCATTGAGGATCAGGCTTTTGTCTTGGCAGTTGCGTAGGAATGTGAGGTCACATAAGATGGTGGCTCTTCGGACTTCAAGTTTCTCATACGATCTGGTGAGCAGGAAGGTCTCCTCCCCGTAGAGATAGGATATTTGTTTTCATAGATTTTCACAGGTGTAGGTATGCTGGTCTTGTTGTATTCGGGTCTTTTCTCATGGAAGATTGAGATTGTCTTGGCAATGTTTCAGTGAGGTCTCACTCGCCATCCTTAGGCTGGTGTTTTTGGCTTAATGTGTGGCTGGAGCTGCCATCTTTCTATAAATCTTGGTGTGTGTGTGTGTGTGTGTGTGTGTGTGTGTGTGTGTATTGCTAGCTTTGTTTCAGTAAGTGGATTGATTGGATGTGTGGCTGTATCATGATTGGTAGATTGGTGCTGATTGGTGCTGGCTGTGGGTCAGTTGTTGTTTTGTGTTGTAACGGCCTGGGTGGTTGGTGGGGCTCATTTGTTTACCAGGACTGGTTTTCAGATGTCTGGTAGGCAGAAGGTATCATCAAGTTTATTCATGTTGTGGGAGTGTTTCTATATTTTGATAGCTTCCATAATTATTTTCTTGTTGAAATGTTCAGTTTTGGAGATTATTTTGAACCATGCTTTAAACCGAAAACACTAGCCTGAAGATGGTGAATGAGACCTTGCCGAAATGTTGCCAAGACAATATCAATCTTACACGGGAAAAGACCTGAATACAACAAGACCAACATATCTACATCTGTGAAAATCTACAAAAACATTTCATAGATTTTCACGGGTACAGGTATGCAGGACTTGATGTCTTCGGGTCTAGACTGTGAGTATCTTGGCGATGTTTCAATGAGGTCCCACTCGCCATCTTCAGGCTGGTGCCTTCAGCTTCTTGCTTGTGTGAGCAAAGCATGATCGGAGCTGCTGTCTTTCTATAAATATTGGTGGGGGTATGTGGAGTGCTGGCTTTGTTGCTGTAAGTGGGTTGGTTGGCTGTGTTGTTACATCTTGATTAGTTGATGGAGTTGATGTATGCAGATTAGTCAGCTGTTTTGTAACATCCTGTGTGGCTGAGGTACTAGCTGTGTGCCCATTAGTCTTTTGTGTTGTAATGGGCTGGGTAATTGGCGGTGTGATGACATCCTGAGCTCTAGTGTAGTCAGTGACATGCGATGAGGTTTATGGCTGGTAAGGCACTGATGTCATCACCCAAGATGCTGAGGAACAGAAACATTTTACATTTACAAAATATAACAAAGACATTTCAGTACTTCAACAGCAGGACTAAAGGTAGTCCTCAACTTACAACTGTTCATTTAGTGACTATTCAAAATTACACCACTGAAAAAAGTGACTTAAGACCGTTTTTCACTTATGACCATTGCAGCATCCCCATGGTCACATGATCAAAATTCAGATGCTTGGCAACTGGTTCATATTTTTGATTGTTGCAGTATCTTGGAGTCACATGATCACTTTGTGCAACTATCTTACATTTTGCAACCTTCTGACAGTAGACAAGCAAAGTCAATGGAGGAAGCCAGATTCACTTAACAACTGCAACAAAAAAGTCATAGAGTGAGGCAAAATTCACTTAACTGTCTTACTGTGCAAAATAAAATTTTAGGTTCAATTGTGGTCATAGGTTCAGGACTACCTGTGTCCTATTAAAACACGACAAACGATCATCATGAAGGGAGGACTGTGACATCTTTGATCTTTTTGCAATTGCATAGAAAAAGGCGAGAATTAATATTCTACTTCAGTTCTACTTGGAAATGAACAGCTATCAGTAATAAAGTTTAGCAGGCAATGACATACACTATTGAAAATATATCATCCCCTACAACCCTGGGTAGAAGTTTTGGAATATATTTAAGGAAAGTTAAATATTAATAATTAATTTAATATATGTTGCCTGCACTGGATGTTTGCATAATGGAATGGAGGAGGAGGAGGAGGAGGAGGAGGAGGAGGAGGAGGAGGGATGAAAGGCAAGGGGGGAGGAGTAATTCCTACTCTTTCTCCCAGTGTATCCTTCAGCAGTATGTTTAAAGCCCTCAATGGCAGGTAACTGTAATTCACGTCCAAGTCTGCTCACCCAACCCGCTTTGCACCGCAAGTATTATTTAGCTAGGGGTGGGTAGAAAACAATGAAGAATAAACGTGTTCCTCCTGGAGCTTGTTGGGGGAGGGGGTGCAGCCATCCCCGTCTGTCACCAAAGGAACCTCAGGCAGTTAAAAGGGAATAAGCGTGGCCTTAGCTCAGCAGAAATTACTGGATTCTATTGTTAGCCCACCTTGGATAATAAAGCGCTATTGCCATCCACACTCTGGCAGGGGAGGGGAAACTTCCAACAAAACGCAGCAACCAGAGAAAAGCAGCGAGGAAGCTCGTCCAGGGAGAGCAACGTGCTGCTTTCGCCTTAGATTCCTCTCCTCTGCGCATGCACCTTTCTCTCTTTTTTCGCCAGCTGCTTATATATATTTCTAGATAAGGCACTTTGTTTGTGTCACATACAAACACAGATCTAAAATACTTTAGTCAAATATTTGGTATCAGAGCTTTAACTTAATAATTATTATCACACATTTACTAGGTATTTATATAATGTGAGGAGAGAAATTCACAAATGTGAATTTAAAAAAATGGGTACCAAATTTCTTTGAACTTAATTGGATGCTACTACAAATTAGATTTAACAGATTTCTATAAAATATGGAATAGAATTTATAAGTGGCTAGAAAACTAAAGCCAAAACAGAAAATAGAGAATGTAAATGTAATGGTGATATAAATAATTAATATTGTTATTAATAGGAGCCAAGGTGGCGCAGTGGTTAAATGCAGCACTGCAGGCTACTGCTAGATCAGCAGTTCAGCGGTTCAAATCTCACTGGCTCAGGGTTGACTCAGCCTTCCATCCTTCCGAGGTGGGTAAAATGAGGACCCAGATTGTTGGGGGCAATATGCTGACTCTCTGTAAACCGCTTAGAGAGGGCTGAAAGCCCTATGAAGCGGTATATAAGTCTACTGCTATTACTGCTATAAATTAGTGTTAGTACTACTTTATTATATTATGGGACAAGATAAAATCAATAGGAAGACAATGCAGAATGGAAAACCACAAAGGCTAAACATGAAAGCTGATACAGAAGGCTGTATAATTACTTTATATTGTTATGTATGTTTTGTTTTTTTTTCTTGTGTTTTTCCTCTGTTTTTAAAGATTAAAATGTTTAATAAAACTATTAAAACAATTTAGATTTAGATTGATTTAGATGTATATTTGATTCATTGAGGTTAAAAAGCACTGTTTCTTCGTTTGATTTCAAATTGCAACAAGCTTGTTCTATTATGTGGATTCATAAACTGGAGACAAATAGCTGAGTTCCCTTCTGTAATATTGTGATATTCTAGGTGCACCCCATGCTTTATTTACTTATGCTACTTAAGTGAATACAATTCCTATCCACTAAGCCATTTTAATTGTTTTTACATTGAGCTTATATTTACTAGAAACAGAGATCAAATTCTGTAGTTAGAAAGCCAAGAGATGATGAGTAACTCTATTCTTGAATATAGATATAGTTGCTATTCATGCAGCCACATGGCTGACACTCTATGAGGCACACAATGTCAAGGGATCTCATGGAGAATTTAAAGTCTGATAGCATGCTTAGTCTTATAAAAATATAGTTCATGGGGGGAAGGGGCTACATGCATTTCGAATTGGACTAAAAAGAAAACAAACCAGAGTTCCAGATGAGTTTCTTTGTCTAATACTGGGAGAATTATAAATGCTGATCGTGGAAATCATTATTTGCCAGAAGAAAAGAATACCTTTAAATTTGCATCTTACTTTGCTAGCTCATCACTTACATATTTTATTGTATAATTAGTTGAGTGACTCAACTCTTCACTCAACTCCTAATAACATACAGGGAAACCTCTTCCATCCTTATTTGTACTTAGTGACAATCCATGGCTCTTCAAGGACACCCCATTAATATCCCCAATCTTATTCCTCCACCATATTCATTATCTTCCCCTTCTACTTCAACTTTCCTCAAGTATAGTTGTTGCTGTTTTAAGTCTATTACTTACTTGCTCATATTACAAAGATAACGGGCAATCTTTATTTCATCCAACGCTGATTTTTCTTGTAGTCCATGGCACATTTAATAACTGTGTCCAAATCCATAATCTGAAGTCCTTTGACTTATTTCTCATCCATTCTCTCAATATCCAGCTTTTATAGCTATGTATTACTAGTAGAAAAAATATTGCCTTAATAATGCTTTTTTGTTGTTGTCATAGAGAAAATTTTTATAATAGAAGTAGAGGTGCACAGAATTCAGCTCAAACAGAAAAGGTGTTTTGGATCTATTTTTGATAAATTTGATATATCTGTCAGAAATATGCCTTTTCTCTGTACCTCTTGGCATAGTGGCTACATAGCACTGGAAAATATATGTTTAAGTTAGAGAGAAACTTTAAGAAGGAGATGATGGGTTTGTATTATAATCTGTTGCCATCTCCTTTGCACTTCCTTAACTCAAAGATGTATTTTTCTAGGAATAAGTAGCTATTGTACAAACCCTATAAAGGCGCTGCTTTGAAGCACTGTTCCAACTTTGGATCCAAACAATGCATGACTTTCATCCTTGATTTCAGTGATCTCTTGCCATCTTCTCTATGATTCATTTCCTCTTTAACAAGCTGACCGTATTTATCTACACCTGAGCTCAGGAAAATAAAACTTTCATCTTCATTATTGTGTTAATTGTAAATTCACTAGGTACCTTTGTTGACATTGCCTTTGTCTCTTTAGCATTTAACATTTTTGTTTCTATTTTCAAAGTGAGCTGTCTTAAATTGCCATTTGCTAATTTTCTTATTTTATTTATTAGATTTGTGTGCCACCCATCTCATCTAGAGTGATGTTATATACTGTTTATATATAGTTAGCATTTCAACTTCATTTTTTATTTCACTTGTCATCTCTTCCAGTCTGACCTTATTTGTATTTGTTGTGCAAATTAAACAGATTCAGAAAACAGAGCAATAGCAATAGCATTTAGATTTATACACAGCTTTACAGCTGAGATTTGTGAGATTTAAACTGCCAAATTGCAGGCAGCTGACAGTCAGAAGAAATAGCCTGCAGCACTGCACTCCAACCCCTGTACCACCACCAAGAATATACTTCCTTCTTTCACCTTTTTCCTTAATCTCAGCACCCTTTCTCCAAACCCAACTTTCATAGTAGCCGCTTGTTAATTGTAAAAAGAAGAATAAACAATAATTAGCTTTATATGTTCCACATTCTGCAGGATCCATATGCTCTGGTCAATAAGGCAAAAGTAAATTCATTCTTATATTTTCTCATTCTCCCAATTATCTATTATTTTAACTGTTTAATTTTCTTCCTGTTTTCTTTTCCCATTCACTTAGGATTTCCATGTATTTCTATTCTTCTTCTCTGTAAGGTCATAAATATATTTTTGTTATTAGTACAATAGTTTGGTGATTTCCTTTCAACCCTTTATTGAGTACATATATATCAGAGATAAATGTGATAAGCCACTTTATTCAATGTAGACATTTTTATCTTTTTCAAACTTTAAGATGCAGACTTTTATTTCATTTTTGTTGATATACAATGTTCTTATTTTAACTGCTTCTTCTCCTGTAACTTTAGTTCAGAAGGCACCTGTTTCTATTGTATTTGACAGCTAGTTTCTTGGCTATCATATTTCACTTTTCACCACAGTTATTCCCATATATATTATTTCTCTCCAAATGTTTCTGATATTTTATAATCTTATTATCCATTGTTTCAGTATACTCTTTCCATCTTCCATTAACCTCTTTTACCTCTATTAGATTTCTTCTGTGATTTTAAGTAGTACTACCTCAGATGTAAATTTGTAGATTTTATTTCTCTAATCTTAAAATCATTGTCTTGTTCCTTTTATCATTCCCAGTTTCCTGTTAGTTTCTTTAAATGTTCATATTTTCAATTAAGATTATTTTCCTTGTACTTTTATGTCTAGTATTAGGAGATTGAGTTCACATATCATAAATCCTTTCACTTTACTAGAGCTTTTATTCTGCTTTCTCTGACCATTGGGATATGTCTTCTGAACTGTAGTTTCTTCTCTGAAATTTGAGGAATACTTATTTTTTTCTCCTCAGATTCTTTTTCACCTAAGTTAAGTATACTTAATTTATCCCTTCCATTAATGTTGTTTTCTACCTGCATGTCATCCAGATCAACTTTTGCTGGTGTATCTGCTCTCTTTAATTTTTTTAATTTAATTCATATATTTGGCACTAATAATGTATGATTTCTTTCAACACATGGAAGTGTGTAAACTAACTGGATTGTCCTTCTCCATTCTATTCATGTTTGATCTATTTGTTTATTCCATTACTATGGCAGTGTAAAGTCTATATTTATATTGCTAGGATCCAATGCTACCAATATATGAATGAATAAGATTTTTTTTTTACAACTGGGTCATGGATCTAAAAAGGAGGTGGCTCAGTTCATACTCCTAATATTGTCCAATTTCTCAGGCCCAACAGATTGGTGGTGGGATTAAGCCAGTTCACACCTATTCAGGAGAACCGGTTGTTAATTTTCTAAGCAGTTTGGAGAACCGGTTGTTGGAAGAAATATCATTTTGTTTTTTTCCACTTTACAGGGTTAAACCTGTAAGGAAGGCAGGAAGGAAACATTCTGGTATTGTTTCTAGCCTAATCTTTATTGACCTGCTTAGTGAAACAGCCCTTCCGGTTAACCCTTTATAACAGCTAAGGCGAAGCGCCCATCGATGTGTGTGACATTGAGTTGGCCATGCCCACATGGTCACATGACAACCAAGCTACACCTAGCCAGCTGGACATTAGGGCAGAGAACTGGTTGTTAAATTATTTGAATCCCTCCATTGCAACAGATTCATATCATTCCTAGATAACCAGGCAAGACTCCACCAGCATTCTCTCTGACTTAGAACACACTCAGCATTCAACTGCAAACAAACCCAAACTGCCTCACTGGTGCTGAGCATAATTTTGTATGTCCCTACAGAAGGTCGCCCAGGTCCCTTTCTCCCAGAGGGCTTGTGTCAACCCAAATAGGGCTGAGGGTAGAAAACGACAAGATCTGTTCTGTTATTTTTCAACTATTTTCTATTTTTGACCATAGACATTTCATTTCAATCTATCCAAAATGTCACTTAGCCTCAACAGACCTGTATAGTATTAGAAGTATGAAAAACCAAAGCAAATAGTGTTAAATAAAATATATGTGAAAGCAAAAAGAAAAGAGTTGAATGTTTGTTGTGGACAGTTAAAAATGAATGATTTAATCTTTGAATAATGTACTACTGAAAACCAAGTTCCATGGGGATATGACTAGCTTGTTTGATAACTGTTGCTTGTGGTAACAGTAAAATTAACACAAATGGCACAGCAACTACAGTAAACAGTAGAAATATATTAAACTCACCAGTTTTAGGAAATAATATTCAGAGTCCTAACATAAATCAGAACATTGTCTCCATGCATTCCTTTCTTATTTCATAAGATATCCCAAAATAATCCTGTGACGAATTCAATGGTGACACTGAACATTAGAAAGCTTTGTCCATTCATCAATCATTTGAGTAAAGCACCTATTTCTAAATATTGATGTGCTAGTGGGTGTCATATTAACTGCATTTCTATCTAAGAGCTGCTATTAACTGCTAAGTGCTTAGCAGTCTTGATCTTTCTTTTTTGTTTTTGTATGTCTCATTATTTGTAACATGCGACTTTCTGGCTTTTGTAGCAAGTTTTTTAATTCTTCTACAAATTAAGTAATGTAGTTTACTTCTCACTAACAGCAAAATTCTGTCAGTCTAATGATTACCTTATTACCATTGTTAAGTTATTGAATTCTAACTCTTCCTTGTTATAATGTATTCACTGATAATGTCTGGGAACAAGAGAACCATATAATTAGTGAAATAGATATGTTCCTATTGAACTGATGGATCTTTTTCAAAATAGATAGCTGATGAGATGAGTATCATACAGTGCTTGGTTTAGGTTCTATATTGCTTATGAAATTTCACTGAAACAATAAATAAAAATGCAGTGTTTGAAAGATCATATTTATTATATTGCATTAAGATTTTTAAAAATCAAAATATATTAATTACTTACCCTTTTTGTAGACTTTATTAGTTATATAAAGACAGCATTGTATATTTAAACTTAAAATCTTGAAACAAGGTGATATTATATAAAATGATATTCTAGTATGTGAAATCATAAAGTTGCAAGCTTAGAAAATTATAGACAGATGTACAAAGGCCTCACTTCAATTAGGTATCATAGAATTATGGAGTTGGAAGAACCATTTAGGATGTGGGGTTCTAATTTCCTGCTTCATGCTGGCATTCAAATTGAAATATCTCTGATAAACAAGTGTCCAGCTTCTTCTTAAACACATCCAATAAAATGTAGGCAATTATTATTTTGGAGCATGAATTCCCCTAGCAATAGTGCTTTATATATTTATTTTTTTCTGATAAAATTTATCTGGAATCTTTATAAATTAAAATCATTATTCTATAGCCTGTCTTTGGGAGGAAAAAGTTAAAATGTTTTAGCTTTTTGTGTGACAAACTTTTATTACTTAAAGAGGTATTGTTAGATTAATGAAACTTCAAGGTTCTAATTAATGGCTTTGAACAGTGAAGAAAACTTGTGCAGGTAGAATTATCACTCACAGCCCAACATTTTAGAGAACATTAGGCTTCCTTGATCTCCAGGTGCGGGCACCTTTTTATATGAAGAAAAAAACTAAACATGAGCAATTACCTGCCAGATGAAATAGTCAAAGTCTACCCAGAGATCATAGATAATTTACAAATTTTGCTTTTCAGTAGACTTATACTTCAAGGAACGCAGTGGCTAAGACACTGAGTTTGCCGATCAGAAAGGTCAGCAGTTTGGCGATTCGAATCCCTAGTGCCATGTAATGGAGTGACTTCCAGTTACTTGTCCCAGCTTCTGCCAACCTAGCAGTTCAAAAGCATGTAAAAATGTAAGTAGAAAAATAGGAACCACTTTTGATAGGAGTTCTGCGTGCCTTCTGTGTTTAGTCATGCTGGCCACATGACCATGGAGAAGTCTTCAAACACCGCTGGCTCTTTGGCTTTGAAACTAAGATGAGCACCACCTCCTAGAGTTGGTAATGACTAGCATGTATGTATGAGGGGAATCTTTACCTTTACCTTAGACTTATACTACCATAGGGAAGTCCATTGCACAGAATATAGTTTTGAAGGTCCAATCCTCCCCAATCCTATAAGGAATTTTGGGGATATATCTAGCTTATATTTTTATAATTATAATTATAATTTTTATAATTACATTTGCTTTCACAAACCCAGTACAAGATATTCAAAGAGAAACAATTAAGGTATGTGGTTGTTGCTGTTTAAAGATAGAGATGGGTGACTTAGAAGGGTGACTTAGATGGGTGACTTAATGTCTAATAGGATTTGGAATATCTGGAGTAGTTTGGGTATTAACTAAACTTATGTTGTTGTCTCTGGAGAGGATTGACTTGAAGGAACAGCTCTGCAAGTTAGGATCCTCTTTGACTTACAGTGCCTACAGGATTAGCAGGTGGCAGCTGGGGTTAAGAAAAAATCTTTGCCCAGCTTTGTGCCAATTGGAACTTTATTTGGGATAGAAAGATTTGTACATGCCCTTATTACCATTCATCTAAACTACTGCAGCACATTCTATATGGGGCTGTCTTTAAAGACAGCCAGAAATTCTCATTGATACAAAATGCAAACTTCCAAGTGCTCATGGGTATTTGCCAATATGCATATGTTACACCTATTCTGCAGGCCCTGCATTGGCTTCCTATCTGTTTCTAAATGCAGTTTAATGTGCTGTTTTCAACTTATAAA